>NC_142687.1:84731538-85336923 GCF_056320005.1 Nelumbo lutea | reverse complement strand
TGGCTGATTGTAACAACTTACGATTAGATTTGTGTGATGGCTGTGGGTAGAGGATAATGAACTTCTTCAGTTAGTTGGGCTCACGGCTCCTTATAGAATAT
Organism: Nelumbo lutea; assembly: GCF_056320005.1. NCBI lineage: Eukaryota > Viridiplantae > Streptophyta > Magnoliopsida > Proteales > Nelumbonaceae > Nelumbo > Nelumbo lutea. The sequence continues at coordinate 85,336,822 of NC_142687.1, read as the reverse complement.
ACTTTTGTGATGGCTGGTTGAGCAGGTACTCCTGGGCCTTAGGTATCTGTGTGGCCTGGCCCATTACTCATATGGGCCCTATCAAACTTGAACAGAAGCACAATAATTTAATTTATAACGGCATCAGCCCTGGATTATTTCTAGGATTGATTTGCAACCATTTCTTAAGAGAAAAGGGGACATATGGATAAAGGTACACTTAATGGACCTTCACAAGTGTGTAACAGCAAAAGAAATAGAAGCCTATTTGGGAGGAGAAAATTGTGAAGTGTAATTCAGATTCATACATTGAATAGTATTTTAGAGGACGTATGGTGTCTAGTCCATTGATGATACTATTTTTTTTATAAGTATCCATTGAAGATGCTATTAATTGATTTCTAGTTTACTCTGAATCGAAGAGATCAGCATATTTGCTTTTTTGCTTCTTTTTTCTCCTTATTTTTCCTGATACAAGGCACATTAAAACTATTGGCAAAAAAAGGCACATTGAAACCACACTCTACTCTGTTAAATTAATTGTTTGGCATCTCTTAACATCATAACTCTATGAATGAGTTATATTTCTTTGGCATCTCTTAACATCTCTGAAAACCACATTATATTTCTTTGGCAGCTCCCAACAGAAAACAATCATAAATGCCATGGCAGTCAACGAGGATGGTGTGATGGCAACAGCAGGTACATTGCATGTGTAGTGTCTTTTTATCACCTAAACTTTTGTCCTGAGTGAATGTGAAAGATTCTGTCAATATTTTCTATGTGATGGAATTATTTACTCTATTTCATCCAGTTTATGTAACAGCTCAAGAGTGTTGGGAAATTGAAGAAATAACATGTCCAAGAAATGAGTGTGGCTGAGATGAGGATGTTGAGATAGATGACTAGCAAGGCTAGAGAAGATGGAACCAGGAATGAGTGCATTAGAGAGGATTTGGGAATAGCTCTGCTCCAATTGATAACAAGATGAGTGAGTTGGTTACCAATAGCTTTTCTCCATTGGTAACCAATGGCTGCACCAGTGAGTGAGTTGGTGAAAGTAAAAGCCTCTAAAAGAGCAAGGGGAAGAGGAAAGAAAACGTGATTTAAGGTGGCAGAAAATGTTATGAAGACTCTCAAATTGTCAGAAAATGTTTCTCTTGATAGCACACTATGGTGGCACTGGATTCATGTTGCCAATGCCAAATAGTTAGGGTTAAGTCTACAAGTTGAGTTGTTTAACATCTCAAAATTAAAATAGATTGATAGTACTTGTTCAACAGACAAATTGTCATGTTTACCTGCGTTTGGAGTAATCATGTTGAGCATGGAGGAAAGAATGTGTTTGGGGAGAAGAATTTGGCTGTTTAAATTCAACAACCTGGGCTGTCAACAGAGCTATCTTCACATGACACATTAATTCACATAGACTCCTTGTAACAGTATCAGTGCTGGATGTGTTTCTGAGTGATCTACGTGTCACACAGGGAGAGCCCAGCTGTCAGAACGTGGACAGCCAATTCTCTATTTTCTTTTGGGCAGGGGGGGGTGTGTGTGGTGGGGGGAGGGGGGGGGGAGGGGGAGGGAGGCGATGTGGTTATATTGTAAATAACACTTGGCAGATCATCGGACTTGAGGGTGAGCCTTGGTGCAGCGGTTGGGTTGTCCCATTGTGACCCGGGTTCAAATCTTCGAAACATCCTCTGTATGTGCAGGGGTAAGGCTGCGTACATCTGTCCCTCCCCAAACCCTACTCTGATTAGAGGATCATAAAGTACCCAATCTGATCTTCTCTTTAATGATTTGCCTTCTCCTTTCCCATTATCCCGAATAGTTATAGGTTGAACTTCTATGGCAATCTGCGGTGGTCATTTTTAATCCCATAAGATCCTTCCATGTGTTGCCTTTGCACTAAGAATGTCATCTCCTCCCATTTATCCAATTTGACTTTAGGAGTCCTTACGGAATGATGGGAAGCAGAGCCTCTGTAAAGGTGATGCTAAAAATTATTCTTTCCTAACGAAAATATTTAATGCTTTTTCTTGAAGGTGACAATGGGAGCTTGTGGTTCTGGGATTGGAAAAGTGGTTATAACTTCCAGCAAGCTCAAACTATTGTCCAACCCGGTAAGTGTCACATTTGATATGCACAGCTGTTGTAATTGTTTCATTTTTTATGGAAGAGGATGGGTGCTGATGCAAATTTATTTGACTCAGGATCATTGGATAGTGAAGCTGGGATCTATGCTCTCTCCTATGATATTACTGGGTCAAGGCTCGTTACTTGTGAAGCAGACAAGACCATTAAGATGTGGAAAGAAGATGAGAATGCCACCCCAGAAACTCATCCTGTCAACTTCAAGCCACCTAAAGATCTTCGGCGATTCTAATGGTCCATTTGCCTTCAAGGTTCTAATTTGTGATATACTTTACAGTTGTAACATGGATTTGTTCCCTCCCTTTATGAATTACAGTTACAATGTGGGCGGCAGTTTGCATGTAAAAAATGCTGCATGAATATCTCATTATTCCATTGTAGCAAAATCCACCTGAATTGGGCAACCTGTTTTTCAGCAGATGAAGAGCGGCCTAAAATCCACTTGTTTTTCTACCTATCACAACCAATGTCAATGTGTATGTAACTTTGGTCTGTTTAGCGGTACTACATTTATTTCATTTTGTGATTTCATATTTTTATGTTGATGGTATTATTACAAGATCTTTACCACTTAGATGCATGTTACTTTTATATATTGGCGCATCTGTGACAGGTCAATCTCTTACTAGAAATATGTCTTTACTCTAAAACTTTCCCTGAACGGTGCATAGGTCCTGCACTCTCAGTCAAAGCTTGATTTATCCTTGGTCATTGGCCATTTATTGGCCGAGGATGGTATGCAAATTGGTAGGCTTGTAATAGTTTCAATATCATTAAGCCTTAAAACCATTTCAAAGGAAACTGCTTTCAGACACTAGCTGTCTCTATTCTGTCAAGCTTGGGTCATAATGCCCCCTCGTGGGAATTCATTACCCACCCCACATATTGCACTACTGTATCCCTTGGCCTTAATTCTTTATGGGTGGAAGGTAATTCTTGTCTTGGTTTGCATCTGCTGTGCCTGCATTGAAGTCAGGGCACATCATAGCATTCAGTGTTTAATGTTAATAACAGCATTCTAATTGCCGACCATACCAACGCTGTGTTCTTCCACAGAATTGGAGTTTGGCGATCTATAACATCTGCACAGGCAGTTGCGAATATATACTGTTTTGCCCTAGTTAGGATTCAGGATCACCATTTGCAAGGCTTGGAAAAGTAAGTGTTGATAGGGACTTTTTCTGTCCATGTGTGTCGATCTAAATCTTTGTTAGTGACTGTCAATTTCAGAAATGTTAAGATCGTTCATTACCACAAATCTTGCAGCCACTTGACCGAGCCTCCAAACGCATTTGCTAGAATTTGATGGTCTATTAGCGTAGGAGATGAAGATAAGGTTAGGTTTTCTCGAATCAATACCTTGACTTGATCCTCTGTTCATTCAAACAATTTGTGTGCTTTATTTTTGACCTCTCACTTTGTGAGGGGGTTAATATTTTAGAATGCCATTTTCTCAGTAATTAAATTGAAAAACAAAAATAGATATTCGTCAAAACATTTGTATATACCCTGCTAATTGTAAGCCTTTTGATCCTGAATCAGTCCCACTTCTACTAGTGCAAGGTTCAAGAGTGTCTATCCAATGAATCCACGATGGGGTCTGGCCTAACACACTCTAAGAAACTAAGAACTTTCTGAACAGCAATCAATTGGCCAGATAAATGATAAATCTCTCTTAATAATCCAATTAATCAGCTCCTAATTAGAAGGTCAGGACTCACTTTCAGTCTGATTTTTTTGACTATTGAGGATATTATGCCAAACGGCCTAAAGTCCTAAACCCATAAATAGAAAAGATGCTTCAAAGGCACTCCTTGTCTTAGTTAGCCATCTTGGGTCGTTACACCTAATACATGTCTTTGGGTTCCAAGTCTATCAATCAATCGACATTTGCATCTGGTAATGAAATTTGTACCCTTTACATGATTCCTAGAGACAATGGGTTTTGGTCCAGTTAATGATTAAGACAAAACTGACGCTTGTTGATGATTCGCCACTGTTTGTCACCCTCCATTGTCAATTCATCAAATACGGCACCCCAACTGTCAGTAGGGTGTATCTTCAGCCAAGGGCCATTATTCAGGAGATCAGATCTCCCCACAAGGAGCCGCCCCACAATGCCCCCACATCATATCCCCGCCCTGTATTGGGAACATCTTCCAATGATGACATTATCGTTCTGATACAATCATCGAAATATGTTCTCAATATACGGTGGAAATATACTGTGGGGCTTTGTGGGGCAGCCCCTTGTGGGGAGGAGATGTGAACTCATTTAATCAAAACAATATGGTTGCCATGACCATGACACAAGATAAATTCAAATCAAAGACAATAGAGCCAAGATTCCAACTGGCTAATTAGTAAGGTCTCTGGCTGGTTGTAGTGGAGACTTGTATCCAACTCCAAGATTGGGAGGTTATGGTTTTGGGGATGTACCCCGTTGTCTAGTGTAGTCCCATGAAAAAAAAAGGTAAATTACAAAGACCCCCCTTGTACTATGGGGTCAGTGGAAAAGTCCCCCTTGTACTTTTTTTTGCGACAAAAACCCCCCTTGGTCGTTAAGTCAGATGATAAAAAGCACTAAATTACCAATATACCCCACTAAACTTTTTCTATTTTCTTTTTTTTTTTTTGCCCTTTTCTCTTAAAACCTATTTAACCTATTGTTTTCCTTCTTTTTGAGTTTCACTTCACATACCATGATTATGGCCTTGATCTTGACTGAAGCCGGATTCCTCCCTCTGTTTTTTTTTTTTCGCAAGAAAAGCACTGATAGGAAAAAAATGAATTGAAAAAGAGGGAAAAAGTCCAGGCAACTTCGGCAAGAAGGAAAACATCAAAGGCATAATCATGGTATGTTAAGTAAAACTCAAAAAGAAGGAAAACAATAGGTTAAATAGGTTTTAAGAAAAAATGGCAAAAAAAAATAGAAAAAATTTAGTGGAGTATTTTGATAATTTAATGCTTTCCATCGTCTAACTTAGCAGCTAAGGGGTCTTTATCTAACAGCTAAAGTTGAGGGGAAATCTATTGCAAAAAAAAGTACAGGGGGACTTCATCACTGACCCCATAGTACAAGGGGGGTCTTACCTCAAAAAAAAAAACCAGGGGCAGAGACAAGAAGGAATAATAGCTAGGGAATCGCTGGTTTGAAGGAAAAGATAGGGAATCGCTACTGCCTCTTCAAACCAAACAAAGCTTTAGTTCTTACTGCAGTATATTAATAGGAATCTTCACCGTCCGAATCTGTACAAGTATGATGGATGACAGTTAGCAAACTTGAGGAATATTTAAGGGGAAGGGGCACGTGTACGGTGGACAGTCAACTTCGCTTGAGAGTAAAACTTCCGGGGTCGAATGGGGCCCACTAGTTCGTTATGCGATTCGCTGTCTAAATTCTAATGTCCTTTCCATCACTGGGATGTAAATAAAATAACTAACACACTGGAAAGTAGAAAGTAGAAAGCAGAAAGCAGAAACATTCTTTCCTTCATTCTTTTCTTTTTCATTAACATAAAAGGGTAATTTAGTGATTATCATTATTAATATTATTATTATTATTGAGTAGAGTCCTGGCCAAAAAAACAAGTAAAGGAAGAGAATGATTTTGAAGATTAGGGGGTCCCACCACCATGTAGGTCCTACTGGTGACTGGCCCATTATCATGTTCTATCTGTACTATCCTATCCCCCATCTGTTCTGCTAAGTGCTAACTGTAAATGGTCTGTTTTTTTCTTTTTCCTGCTGCTTCCTAGTTGCAACTGGTCATCAAAATCATTCCTTTGAGTCCACTCATCCTCCTCTTCCCTTTCAGCCCGATCCTTTGCTTGGTCAGTTCGCTATATCAATCACAGAGGAATGGTCTAAAATCTTTGGTTTCTGAAATGCTGTAGTTTGGTCAATGTGAATTAATTAAACGTAGGTCCCTTTCCTGAAATGATGTCAATCCACTGTCTACCGATTCAACTCTTTCTACTAAATTGGATGGTTGGAATTATACACACAAAAGGTTATTTTGATCTGAATTGACCACGGCCGGGTAGCCATGGTTCAACCTGCTTGACCATATCTCAGCCTTACAATCAGTGGTCTTTCCAAAATCCAAATTGTGTGTGGTGTTCAATCTTCATGGATTGAATCCCTTTATCTAGATGTTCAGGAATTACGTACCCAATTAGTGTAAACTGTAAATGATATTCCCTCTTCACCATTTGATGTTGATGGGTCTTGGTAGGGGATTGGTTGATACATATCATTTCGAGAACTCCTCGATATGTCCATAGAATGTATTGGGGTTCTGAACGGTTTACGGGGTGGAGGAGCCTTAAACTGGTCCCTTGAACTAGTTTAAAAAAAAATAAAGAAAGTAAAAGAATAGTATTGATATAGTCCGATACGCCCCTACCGACGTATCAGGAATATCGATATTTTGAACCTTGGGTTTTACCCGTCTAAATCAAAATCAATTTAGACTAATTGGATGGGCCAATAAGATATATTGAACTGAACCAGTCCAAACTTGATGATCTAAAATATTTATTGGATTGGATTGGATATAGCCCATCCATAATAGATTTATATTGGATTGGGCTGGATTGAACCAATATCTAGTCCATTAAGAAGTGTTAATGGATCAGGTTTGAGTTGGAATTAATCTAAATTAAAACAATTTTTAACAGATAGCACGGTCCAGACATTGAATTGGACCGATCTAAATGGTCCAAAACACTCATCAGATTGGATTGGATCGCATCTAATATATTTGTAATGGATTCATATTGGACCAGATCTGGTTCAATTGACACCCTGTCTACGGCTCCTATCCTTATCTCATGCTAGCAATTGTATGTTTTGCCTAATTCAGGAAATGGTCTACGTTTAGTAGGTCCATCTCCACCTTTACAAAAATTGTATATGTTTCCCTACTTTTCCTTCTTTTTCCAACCTTTTCCTTCAAACCAAACATATCCTTACACGATCCATACATATTGATAAGGTTCTGGTAACCTGTGCGGAGCCTATGAGAAACAACCTTCAAATGTGGATTCGATGTAAATGATCTGATTCTATCCGTGATTCAATTCGATTATAAATTTACAATGGATTCGAATATTCTGTTAAAGCTAAACGAATCGAATTGATTAACCGATTCGATCCGTTAAAACTTTGGCACGTATTGCAGAGTTTCAGAAGATGGGGACCAACGGCAAGATTTTCTAATGATTTTGGGATTTTAAAATACTTTGTTACTTAGAGAAACAGTCAAGCAGATTTCCTGGTTGGCGTTCAAATTAAAATTTGAGCTCTTTAACAGTTTTTGACTTGTTGCTAGTCACTCTTGGCAAAAATCAAAGGCCGAGAGGGGGAATAGGACTTACGTGGCCCGAGTGGATCATCAACACGTGGACTTAATTACTCAGAATGTTAACATGATTCTTCCACGTGGCTAGTAAGAATTTTCATCTTCACACAATCTTTTGCGTTCTCTTGGTTGAATTGTTTATGATATTTGCTCGGCAAAAGGAGATGATGAAAGAAGATGGGATGAGTCTGAGGTCGTGTTGTTTACCAAACTGTGCGACCCATTCAATGGTGGCTTTTGTCGATCCATTTGATATCTTATACCAACGTATAATATAACGTGTTGTCTCTAGCCATCGGAAGTCGTGGAATGGAAGAGATGACGACTACGATTCAAACCATAATACTCCAAATCTAGGTACACTTGTCATCATCACGTTCTTTTTGAAAATTTTATTTATCTATCCTAACTCATTAGTTCACCAAATCATTTCCATTCCCCGAAATTTGCTTTCTTCTATGAGTTGTGAAGTGAATTAGGCCCATCAGTCCATCACCCAACACTAACTAGGGCTTACCTTCAACATGAAATTTGTGTTTAAACAACCAAAACGCCCCCTATAATGAATCCAGGCTACAAATGAAACCGAGTTTCCCTCGGTCTGCCAACGGGCTACACTCAGCAATCAAAGTTTGATATTAGCCACGTGGACAGAATAGGGGCAGAGACAAGTAATTGTGAAGTGAATTAGGTTGGGCTTGAATTAGAATGATTTATTGTAGGTCGGATTGGATAATGCCTCAATTTTAACCCAGTCCGAAGTTAAATAGTATTCATATTTTTTAACCTTAACCTTAGAAAAAACTTTCTGTAGAAAATTTTGCCTAGTTTCTATTCTCCATCATCTCCAATTTTCTTGGCCCTCAAGATCAAATTTTTGACCCGTCACGGCACATGGACCACAGCAATTCCATCACCGATCATCAAATAAAGTATATTAGTACGAAGATAGTAAAGACTGTTCGGATGGGACCGAAGCCGAATTACAAAGTACGATTTTCATTGGAGTTATGAATGGCATTTAATGGCCTCAACCCCAGCAACTTAGATAGTGTTGGGCACTGTTGCTGTTTATCATAATATCAGTGCCGGTTTAATGCCAAATAGGTGTTTTAGGCAAAGGAACTTGAAATTTTGTTGGGTTAAATCATTTAAAACATTATTTATAATTTAAAGTTTTTATTTATTTTAAATAAATTTATTTTTCAAAACAATATTATTATCTAAAAAACTTTTGGGGACTCAGGTTCCCACGAGTAACTCATCCCGTCGGAGATCTGGGTTGGAGGACAAATTTTATCCCCGATAGGGATCAAGGATAGAGATGGAGTTAATTTTAGAATCGGGGACGAAGAATATGATCCTCACCCTAAACCCTGCTCGTTGCCATTCCTAATTTGACGTTAAAAAAGCACCTACAAATGTATTGATCTTGAAAAGTTATTCAAAATAAAATAAGATCACCTCAATTAGACATTTAAGTGCAAAGTTATGGTCTTTAGAAGTTTACATACACATCTAGTGTGCAACCCGTGATCCAATCACCAAGTCGAAATGGGTCAATAGTCCAACTACCTAGGTCAAACAATTTTTAATTAGGTCAACAATTTTTTATCAATTTTTTGGTTTTACTAGAACCATATCCAAAATCTTATTTTGATGAATAGTTCAATTGATAAGGTCAACAATGGATTGAAAATGTTGCTTTTACCTATAAAATTATAGGCCCAATTTGTAAGCACTCCTAATTAGACTTGTTCATGAGTTGGGCCAAGGCGGGTTCGGGCAAGCTTGTCTATGTATAAACATAATACATTCAGGCCTGAGCCCGAGCCTAGCCTGACCATCAAGCCTAGGTCTTGAGCCTAAGCTTGGCTCTCATATAAAGCCCAAAGCTCGGCCAAAATTTTGAAAATATATTTTTTTTCTTTTTTATTCAATAAAAAAATGCTTTATTTATATTAAAAACCTTCAAAACTCAAAAACAATAAACATCTCACAATTACTTGAAAAAAAAGTGAAGAAAAATATTGTATATATATTTTTATTATTTAATATATAGTATCAAGTCGAACTCAAGCTTAGGCCGGACTTTTTTGAAGAAGCCCAAACTTGGCCTGAAAAAAAAAAAAAAGTCAGGCCCAATGTTTTAGGCCCGAGCCCAAGCCCGTAAGCCTAAAATTATGACCAAGCCAACTTATAACGAGTCAAGTCGCACCAGCCCATTGAGCTACCTGGCCCATGAACAGATCTACTCTTAATCTACTACCCACAAAGTATTTATATCAGATTGAATCTTCTTGAATCAGATAAAAAATTATCTGGATTTGATCAAATAGGATTAGGTCTCGGATCTAATCATAATCCAATACATTTGCACCTCTAATATTAATGACAAAAAAGATATTCCCAATGCATCAGTAATGTATCGTGGGTAGAGATATAGAAACAGATTATAGGTAGCAGATCTGAGCTCGTTTCTAATCTTCAAACGGGTGAACGGGTTCTCAAAGTTCCATGCCCAGTTAATAAAACTATATTCTCAAATCTCAACCCGTTAACACGAACCGACCGACTATTCTAGATTTCTATTTTCTAGTATTGGTACATAGTAGTTAGAACTTAAATATCCGGCCGGGTATAAACTATAAACGCAATGTGAAAAGCAACCTCCCCAAAGTAAACCCTGTTTGGTTACGGTGAAGGATTTGACTTCAAATTATTTATGTCAGAAGTACAAGGTGGCCGACGAGGGAAATTCTCCTAATTGCTCATTGGATTTGACTGGCCCAGTAGTTAATCCGATGATAAAGAGGAGGCCAAGGCTGTAATTTCCATCGGACTAGAGCTGGAAACGTCGTTACTTTCTGACAGAAAATAAGGGCACCTTCGTAATAATGAGGCAAACCAGGGAGTATTTAATTAGGAACCATGGCTTAAATACCAACACAAGGAGAGGGAGGTGAGGTGAGAGAGACTCAGAGAAGAGAGAGAGCGCGCGCGCCATAGCCCATAGGTCACGCGCCGGAGGTCCCGAGTTCCCGACGTGAATTCCTGCACAGAAGTTGATGTGCAAGCGAGTTCAAGTCATCTGAGTGTTAGGGCATCGAATCTCTACCCATCCCTCTTAAATTGATCTCAGCGACTGGCGAGCGTCTTTGATTCTCTCTCGTTCTTCTCTACAGAACCCAAGCCAGAATAAATTCCGCGTCTGGGGTGATTTGTGAAGCAGGATAACAGAAAGGAATCTCTTTTTGATTCATCTCTTCTCGGAAGTCGAGATTATTTCCGAGAGATAGAGAACCCATCTTGGTTGAGAAGCGAGAAGATGGCCTCGGAGTTGATTTACAGAGGCCATGAGACCCTGCCCCAGGCCGATACGTATTCTCCGAAACCCCCGAAGCCATGGCTCTCCATAACTCGCCCAATTCGCTACATGCTTCGCGAGCAGCGCCTTGTGTTCGTCCTTGTGGGCATTGCCATCGCCACGCTCGTTTTCACCCTACTGCCTCCCTCCCCTGCGAAGCTAAGACACAACTACTACCCGATGCCTGAGATGGATTTCCCGTCAGGATCGGATGCAGTGGCTCACCCTCACCGCTTTGCCTTCGAGCACCGAGGCGGCGGTCTCGGGACTACGAATCCGGCGGGGAAGATACCGCTGGGCTTGAAAAGGAAGGGTCTGAGAATCGTGGTAACTGGTGGGGCTGGTTTCGTGGGTAGCCACCTGGTGGACCGTCTGATCGGAAGGGGAGACAGCGTGATCGTCGTCGATAATTTCTTCACGGGGAGGAAAGAGAATGTAATGCACCATTTTGGGAATCCAAGATTTGAGCTGATACGCCACGACGTGGTCGAGCCCCTTTTGTTGGAGGTCGATCAGATCTATCATCTAGCGTGCCCTGCCTCGCCTGTGCATTACAAGTTCAATCCAGTCAAGACTATCATATCCTTTATTCTCTGAGAGTCTGAGAATTCGAATTCTTCAGTTTCTGTTTCTCACCATTTTCATTGTTTCTGCTTGCGGTTGTGGTGGTTGTTTGGCTTCCTTGACTCGTCTGTGTAGGGATTACAAGACAAATGTGGTTGGAACTCTCAACATGCTGGGACTGGCGAAGAGGGTCGGAGCGCGATTTCTGCTATCAAGCACCAGCGAGGTCTACGGTGATCCATTACAGCACCCACAAGTGGAAACTTACTGGGGAAATGTCAATCCCATAGGTAAGCGCCAAAAGCTGCCCATTTGTTTTTCTTTTCTATCTCTATCTCTTTCCGCTCTTATCATCGTCATCGACCCACCCTCCTGGACCTGGTCTAGATAGAGAGAGTGAGTTCTGACTTCTGACGCTGCAGCAGTTTCTGTTTGTCGTTCTAACGTGCGACGGTTTGTCCTTCCACCTGCCGCCCGAACCAGCGCACGGTGGCGAGACTATTGGCATTGTATTAAACTTGCACCGAAGGATAGATCTGGTTCTGCGGTGTTGGTGTGAATTTGGGTGGAAAAGTGGGAAGTGAGGGAATCTCTTCGCTTGGGTTTGGTGCAGTAAAAATCAGATGGGGAATTGAGATGAGAGCTTTCCGTTAATTTTCCGACTTTCCGAGGGTGGGCATGTAATTTTAGCAACTGGTGCAGGTGTTCGGAGCTGTTACGATGAAGGGAAACGCACGGCTGAGACACTCACCATGGATTACCACAGAGGAGCTGGCGTTGAGGTTCGGTTCTGTTCTGATTTGCTGCTCTGTTCTGTTCTCTTTTCCTTGTACCCATCACTACGTGTGTGTATGCGTGGTTGACTTGACGAGAGTTGCGTTGCAGGTGAGGATTGCTAGGATCTTTAACACATATGGACCTCGCATGTGTATCGACGACGGTCGTGTGGTTAGTAATTTCGTTGCTCAGGTATGTAATTTTGTTTGTTCCAGACTTTCAGCGTAGGCCTTACGTTTTTCTTTTGTATTATTATCAACTATTAACCATTGGGTGGATCGAACAACCTCTTCAGGCACTGAGAAAGGCGCCATTGACAGTTTACGGTGACGGGAAGCAAACCAGGAGTTTCCAATACGTCTCCGATCTTGTGAGATCCTCTCTCTCTCTCTCTCTCTCTCTCTCTCTCTCTCTCTCTCTCTCTGTTGGATCACATTATTGTTGGTTAAAGTGCATACATTATCAACATTATTGAGTAATTGAGCTTGCTGGTAAGTGGTGATTAGTATATGGTAAAGATTGTGTACCAAGTACTAACTACTAAGTTGGTAGGTAACTGTAGATGTGGTGTGGGGAAGGAGTAAGGACTGGATGACTGACGTTGTGTGGTGGTGGTTTTGACGCAGGTGGAGGGACTGATACGGCTCATGGAAGGGGAACATGTGGGTCCTTTCAATCTTGGAAATCCCGGCGAATTCACCATGCTGGAACTGGCTCAGGTTAGATGTTTTAATTTGCTTGATTCTACTTTCTACTTCCTGTTTGATTTAATGCTTCAGTTGTTGTCTTCAGTCTTAACTGAAATTATCATCAAATGGATTGCAGGTTGTACAGGAGACAATAGACCCCAATGCAAAGATAGAGTTCAGGCCCAACACCGAAGACGATCCACACAAGAGGAAGCCCGACATCTCCAGGGCTAAGGAGCTTCTGGGTTGGGAGCCCCTTGTCCCCCTGCGTGAGGGTCTTCCTCTCATGGTCTCCGACTTCCGCCAGCGCATCTTCGGCGACAAGGATTCCGTCACCACCACCACTTCTCTTCATCATCGTCATTCTAAGGATGAATGATGCCTGCCTCAATTCCGCTGCAATATGGGACCACCCGCCCTCCCTCTGTTACATATAACATATTGACTAAGAGCAAGATTAGAGACAATAGTTATGTTGAAACTTAAAATATGAAACCTTTCTCAACGTCTAAGAATGCATAGCAACATCCGTGGCACCACCAGCAGCAGCAGTGCTCCATTTCCATCCTCGTTTTTTCATTTGTTTCTTCTACTTTTCCCCATTTTACCTTTTACCTCTTTTTGATTAGTGATGGTAATAGATGAGATGTGCTGCATATTGGTAATTTGTTATCTTTGTAATTTTTTTTTCTCCCTTTGGGCTTTTGACATCATCATAAACACGTTTAGCAACTGTGATTCTTTACCAATTGCAGTTGCACCAAGGTTTTAAAAGGCTAATGAGGTAGTTGAGGTGTAATCGCCTTAAAAAGGTGAGGCCTAAATCTCATAAATGATAAAAATAATATATAATATATCAAGTTGGAATGATGGAAGGTATGGATATCAATAAAATAGAAATATATAAGCACTAAGTTCTAGCTTTTAAACTTTAAATAAAACAATAATAATTAATTAACAACAATTAAACATCTACATTTCAAGTTGCAAAATACAAAGTTATCAAATTATTCTAATGAACAATTTGGAAGAAGGGAAACATTTGAGGAATTATCCATAAAGTGATTAAATTTATGATCATCCATTAATTTGGAAGAAAGAAACAACTTAGTTGATTTGATTTTTGTAAAAAAACCAATAAAAATAAATAAATCTATTAGGAAAAGAAATGACATAAATAACAAATTTGAGATTAAATTTATAGTAAGAAAATAAAAGTCTCACTTAATTATCCAAAAGAAAAGAAGCTAAGAATTGGATTGGTTCTTTTTTCATTAAACTCTCTTAAAACACTAAGAAAAACTAATAGAACTTGATTTGTCCTATTGTTTTTCAATTTTACTCTTTTTATTTGGCCCATAATAATTACTAATGTACTTCTCATATATCTGAACTATAAAATATATAAAATATTTTTATTTTAAATCATTAAATAACCATTAATTCTTGAGGCTATGCTCACACCTTGAGCTTTATTATAACAAAAAACAAAGAGCCTAAGCTTCCAATGAAATTTGTGAGACTTAAAGCTCTGAGGTGAAATCTAAGCACCTCACCTCAAGCCATACCTCTCTAAGGCTCAAACCTTGACCACCCATGCGCCAAGGGATTTTAAGAAATGGTCACAGGGTGATTAAAATGATAATTATCTCAATCATAACCCATACTGTCTTCTATTAAGACCAGGCCCGACTCCAAAATTTGTAGGCCTAATATGGGCTCAGGCCCATCCCACGAATAATATTATAAAAATATTTGATAAATTTACAGGCAAAATATTTAAATGTTTGTGATCAATTCTTATTAATGGTCGTTAATAGAGATCTAATAAAAATCTTAAGAGAAGGTAAATTTTGAAAACTCAATGATTTAGAAATGTGAAAAAGCATGGTAAGTTGAAGAGAAATGTGAAAAAGTCATCGTTGTTGTTTAAAAGAATTCGCATAAACGCCCCCCAGAACTTATCACACGGTATATTTTAAATATGGGAGATGTGCGTATGTAGCTTCTCTGGATCGCTCTCTGCGAGGGCGCCAATATGAATTCCATTTAAAAGAGGGATGCTTTCAACTTGATGCTATTTAAAAGAAAGGGTAAAATATATAAACCTTTCCTAAAGTTTCTGACAATCATAAAAACTTTTCCTATAGTTTTATTTTAACAAATATCACTTCTGAATTTTTGAGAAGTTCAACAAAAACCTCACATTTCTTATTGTCTCGGATGGAAAACGATGCATCAATTTTTTTCAAATACCCATTTTATCTTTTTATAAATTATTGTATATATAAAATTACTGAAACAACCTCATTTTAACTCAACAAAAAATTCTTTTAACTATCATTTCAGTAATCTTATATACATTACTGAAATATGTTTTTTTATTGAGTTAAAATGAGATTATTTCAATAATTTTGTATGTAAAACAATTTATAAAAAGGTAGAATGGATATTTGAAAAAAAAAATGATGCATTAATCTAAGACTTTCCATATGGGACAGTGACAGAATAGAGGTTTTTGTTAAATTTCTCAAAAAGTTCTAAAGAAATATTTGTTAAGATGAAATTATAGGAAAGGTTTTTATGATTATTAAAAAACTTTAAAAGGAAATTTTTTTATAAAGAAATTATGCTGGATCTCAAAATGTACGACAACCCGCATGCAATCTTGTTGGAAAGCCGGGAAACAGCAAAAGCAAGTGTCCAAAATCAAATGGTTTATTTGTCTGAAAACTGACACAAGGACAGGTACAACTCTGTCTCTCTTAGGGCGCAGTGGGCCCCACCCATCTCGCGGGGCGGATAGGCTTCATGTGCAATGAAACGAGACTCTCTCATGTACACGTTCAGCATTTCAAATCCCAGGTCCTGGTGTCAAGGCCACTTGTCTGTGGCCGTCATCAGATGCCATGCAATTCATCCCATCCTTTCACTTTATATATATATGACCATGACCAACCTTTTTCAAAGACACCCGTTTTTTGCCCAATGATCAGACGAGTAGAAATCTCTCCAGCAATGCTCAACCCCTAACATAGATGAGGCGATATATAAATAGGAAAAATTCTCGAAAATTCTCTGGGCAATGTCACTTTGGTTCCAAAATTTTAAAACGTGATAATTCATTTAAAAGATATAAATGCTCCTGGAATGTCATTTAATTTTCTTTATCAATCATTGAAACGATTGACAAAAAAATGAATAATCCTAAATTATTCTCTCCTGTTCAAAAAAATTAGGGTCACATCTCAATAGGCATCTTGGCAACCTTAACTTTCTTGAATAAAAGAAACTAAAATTTAGAACTGTTAATTTTATCAATGTATGAATGATTGATGAAAAAATTAGATGATATTCAAGACGTGTATTTTCAAACATCACTTCTCAGACCAAAGTAGCACTAGACCAAAATAAAAGGTACTAATCAAGAATTTTCCCTATAAAATATTAAGAATGATGACCGAATGATCGCACGTTCATTGAATTAGGCATGAATGCCCCATCTCTAATTTTGTCGCTAATTTATTTCAAATTATCTGAATTTTAGAGCCATATGATGAGAGGGTCCTGATCAAATCAGTCAGGTCAATAAGTAATAGAATTGTGGACTGTTGGTGAAGGCAGCGAAATCATATAGGCGCTCTCTCTCAAGTCTGAAGCCTAAACCATGCAGAGGTGTTACCGTTATTTACTACTGGCTGTGAGAATTAAAACCAGTCAAGAAGCTCTGTCAGAATTGAATGTTGTTCGATATCTCATATCTACTACAATTAAAAGACTAATAATCTTCCAGCTCCAGCCAACCAGTACTCTGAACGAAAGGCAGCATAATGAATTGCAGTTAAAGGTAAAAAAACAAGTTATTAAAGTGACCTTGTGTCACGCAGTCCAACACAAATTATAGTGGTTTAGTTTCTGATTCATTTACATGCTGAACCTGCACACTGGCTGGAACAAGTAATTAATGTTCTCTGATCTGACCCACTATTTCTCTCTGCAAAATGAGTTGAAAAAATAAAATGAAAATATAGGCTTCAACATGTTTATCGACCCATCATGTGATGTTTTCTAATTGCAACTGCAACATTGCAAGAAAATCAATACGTGGAGTGTTCTTATGCTTTTTAATCCTTGTGCATACATAGGGGAATAATAACCACACAATAGCATATCAGAGCTCCCCACTAGCAAATGAAGAATTAAATTACACTCATTTTTCCCTTGGTTTTAAGCATCTCTTTGGCTATAGATTTTATCTAGGCAGAGATCCGAGGATTCTTACACAAATAAATGGCAAACTACGCTTCTCTTGTCATATTAGTTGTCAATAAACCATCCAGGTAGCTAAGTGGTGTCACCATAATAAAAAAGAAAACAAATGAACATAGGACGTAGACTATTCTTTTCTAGATTTGATCAAAACGTGTGGACCACCAGCTAGATAAGCAAAGCTTTACATCAACCCTCACTAGTCAGAAGTCAGTGGTGGACAAATTCTAAGGGCTTATATTTCAACTTAGCAAAGGGAAAAGCATCAAGTCTCGGTGTAGCGGATACCATGAACGGAAGAGACCTTGCAGACGTCATGATCTTTCAACTTCCCTCAAAAAAAGGACAAGAAAAACAAATGAAGATGCCAAAAAATAGGTAACCAATTCTTACGTCTCAGCCAAGCTAATACAAGATGGGTCTTTGATGGCAAAATGAAAAATAAGTTTCTAAAGCGGACCTAACAATTACTGAGCTGGAAGGTACTTTTGAGTAGTCAATAACAACTCCAGTTCATTTCTGACCATATAGAAAAGTAAAAAACCAGTCTATCACAAAATACCTCACTTGGGATTCCTGAGAACTATGATCACCGAGTCTCCACGGAGAAACATCTTGCTGATGAATCGATCCTTGTTAACTGGCTGGGCCTTTTTCTTGCCTTTTCCTGTCTTGGGCACCTGCACCAAAAATACAGAATGCATACAATCAAAGTTGCAATCACAAGTGCAGATACAAAGAAAAAGGGAAAAAATCTTTTGCAAACAAACCTCGGTCCACATCTCCCTGACATTTTCAAGAACCATATTGCAATGCCGGTCAAAGGCTCTAACACGGCCAAGAAGCTTCTTGTTGTTCCGACAATTAATGAGTACCTAAAGAGATAGAAGAAGTCGTCAAGATACAATTGCTGCATAATCAAACATCCCGACAGGTCCACACAGATAAATCTTGCAAACAGATAAAGAAATTGTAGCCAAATAGGAGGCATCTCGATATAAGATGTGTATGATGTATTTCCCTAAATCTGTTGTGTATTTCACGTCCAGATGACAAGGAAGCCATCCAGCCATCCATATCTATCTAAGTAGCACCTAAAGGTGATAAAATGAAGGTAGTATAAGATGGCTTGTGAATTGCATAAAAGAGCACATAATGCACCTGTAATAAGGATTGATCTGGTGTAAACTGATTGTTCCAGAAGAGCCAAAGGGTACACTTGAAAGCAAATGGGTAAAAAGGTAGTAAGAAAAGTTCTTGAGGACACATTTTTACAAGGTTAAGTTGATGGTTCAACAAATACCCACCATTGATAGGTTCTGAATCCTGAACCCTAATCTTCTAAATAATATATTTATGTCACAATTTTAATATGTCAACCCTCACTGTCAGATGCTAGTTGAACCATTAGAAACAAGTAATTTTTTGGCCCCTAATAGAAATACAAAGACATTTACCTGAGTATTATTTTTCACACTCATCATCAGAACAGAAAGTGGACCTGTGTTAAATTCCTCTTCCTCGTTCTTGCCACCCTGCTGCACACAAGCAAATAGGAAGAAATGCTTCCAAATGTCATTGATAATCTAAACTGAACCTAATGAATTAACAGTTTCAATTTTTCAATAGCGGGTACAGTATATTTGGCCAACTTTCTTTCAGCACGGAGAGAATATGGAGGCAAATCAAGTCACCTATAAAAGAAAAGGTGACGGGATAATGCTCCGGTTGATTAATGAATGCAAGTACACATATAAGAACAATATTTTGGGTCAAGTAGGATTATTTCCCACAAAACCTTCCCTGTTTCTGCCAAGTGGAGGAATGATGGGATCATCTCGCCAAGCATCAAAAAGGGAAGTTACCATCACTTGGAAGCTACCAATAGAGATGTCAGACTTTTTAGTTGGAAATTTTGGACCTTTGCCTGATTAAAGATGAAGTTGCCAATAAGATGCACACTTAACCCACAGACACAGTAGAGAGCTTAACCATATATCAAGGAGTTTGAACCCATTACTCCTCATTGCAAGGAATGCCTTACCAACCAACTTGACTATGAATTGATTGGTAAGCTATGAGGTCAATAATTAAATTAACAATAATAACAAATGAACCAGTTTCATCTTTGACCTAACAATAACAGATACCATACCAGATGAGCTATTTAAATTTATATTTGTCTCAGATGCTATGAACATTAAGGGTTATAATAATTAGGTGGGCAGGAATCGGTTCATGATTTTAAAGCTACAAATAGAGATTTCAGACATTTGAGATGAGAAATATAAACTTTTGCCCAACTAAGGTAAAGTTACCAACAGAGAGCACACCGAACCCGCTGACACAATATAGAGTTTACCATAAATCGACATGTCTGTAACTAATGAATTTCTTTGTTGGGTTAAGCTTGGGTCTGTATTGTAATTAGTGGGGTTTTTGTGGACTTTTTGTCCACGCACAACTTGTTGCACACATCCTTTTAATTTAATTAATCATTTCTGTGGTGCTGATCAATAAATAAATAAATCGACATGTCTGAACCAACTTGACTACAAGTTGGTACTCTGAGGTAAATAATAAAAAATCTGTTAGGTCCGGCATAGAAGCAAGCCCAGACAAAGAGACCCAGGCCCATCACGCTCAAGCCCCAATCCAGAGCATTCCGCAGATCATGCGCACAACACCACCTCTGAGGTTCATTTACACGCGCCGTCCATGTCAGGATGCTTGATCAGGGTTTGTTAGAGGTTGTCCTCGTCGAGCATTATAAATATCTGTAATAAAAGCTGTATAAGGGGGATATGATAAAAACCCTATTAGCATCTTCTCTGCCTCTCTTCTCTTCCTTCTTCCCTCTCATCCATTTCAGGAGGGTGATCTCCCTTGAACCAGCTCCATTAGTATCGAGTTCCAAAGGTGATAGATCCATCAATTGGTATCAGAGCCTAGCCCTTGATGCCGACCACCAGGTCTACAGCGGCAGAAGAAAAGATTGATCGAATCAAAGGGGAAGTTCGGCAGACCACAAATGAGCTAAGGGACATTAAGGAGACACTCTCGGCATTGGTCGGACAGTTCGAACAGATGTCTGCAGCACCACCTACTGAAACCAAAGGGTCCAGCAGCAGCGGAAGCAGGCGTGGTAGAGTCTTCCCCATCAAGGCTGCTAAGATAGACTTTTCGCTCTACTCAGGTGATGACCTTGTTCCTTGGATATATCAGGCTGAACATTAATTCGAATTTCATGAGACCCCCGCTGATCAGAGAGTGCCTATTGTCGCCATTCACATGGACTGCAAAGCCATCATGTGGTATCAATGGTACCGTAAGACCCACCTGGTTAGATCTGACCGAAGCTTTACGCGTGAGGTTCAGTCCCTCTGGTTATGAGAACTTCAATGAGTCCCTCAAGGGTGAGATAAACGAGGACGGTGAGGGATACCAAAATGAATTTGAACGGTTGGCCACTCGTGTTCATGTCTGACTGGAGGCCGCTCTGGCGGGATGTTTTATAGGGGGATTAAGAGACGATACAAGGATCGAGGTAAATACCTTGCAACCAACCACCTTGATAGCAGTTTGCCTAGCAAAGCTTCAGGAAGAAAGTTTGGACTGACTCAAGAAGCTTGGAAAGCCCACTGGACCTCAGGCAGGCCCAATAGTAAAAAATCCTTATACCAAGACTGAACCGAACCTAGGTCCCCTTCTTCCAACACCGACCAAGAAACCTGGAGCATTGACCCTTACCGGAAATTGTCATTGATAGAGATGCAGGCCAGAAGGGAGAAGGGTCTTTGCTATAACTGTGACGAGAAATTCGTTCTGGGTCACAAGTCAAGGCCCAATATGTGTACCTCCTACAAGTAGAGGAGGAGAACAAATCTGAGCCCCCTACAGAAGACCCCAGGGTCCATCAGATGGAGGTGGTACCGGAAGTCAAATACTGTGTTATTCCCCCTTCACGCTCTAGCAGGATACCAAACCCCAAGAACCATGCGGGTCCATGGGCAGATCTTGGGGAGGAGAGTGGCCGTTTTGATTAATAGTGGGAGTTCTTTGAACTTCATAACTCTCAGACTAGCTCAACAACTTGGGCTAATGATTGAGAGGTGTAAGTCAATGTAGCTAATGATATCACTTGCGAAGGGAGGTGTAAGTCAACTGAGCTCAAGATTCAGGGGTATACCTTTAGGGTGGACCGTGAACCTACATCCCTTAGAGTTCACAGGAGCAGATGTGATTTTGGGCATACAATGGTTACAGTTATTGGGCCCAGTGGTATGTAATTGGGCCGAACTGACGACTTGGAAGTTATCCTAAAGGTCGTTCCTATATCCTAAAGGGGGTTAAAAACCAACCCATAACCGCAGACAACTTGGAAGTTATCCTCAAAAGCTGCCAACACAATGCTAACCCCTTATGAGCATGGGCTCAATGCCTATGGGCCCACCACCATTCCTTCCTCTGAAGATATAGGCCTTTTTCCGGATCAAGCCCAACAACTCCAGCTGTTACTCCAAGCCTACTCTAACATATTTCAAGAGCTCGCTACCATACTTGCCCTTCGAACCTATGATCACAAGATACCAATCCAACCTAGTGTTTTAAAAGCACAAGGCACACAGACCAATTTGCGCCTGAGGTGCAAGATGCAAGGCGATGCGTGTGCTTTTTAAGAAAGGCACAAAACTACAAAAAAAAAGCTAAAAAAATAAAAAAAAAAGTAAGAAATTAAAAGAATGCCAAATAATTTTAAAAATGCAAAAAATTCAAAAAAATATTAAACATAATGTTAATAAAAAATATAAACATAAAATTTAAAATAAATGTTTTAAAAAACCAATTATCTAAAATTAAAATATATAAGCATAACATGTAAAGCATATTCAAATGAAAATTTAAAAATAAAAGCAAACATATAAAGCAATTTCAAGCATGTAAAACCCACAATCTCTTTTTTACTTAATTGCATTGCTTCAAGTAGCTAATGTGATGTAAAACATATGGATTCTTGATTCTCCAAGTCGCCTCTATACCACACCCCTCGAGGCAAGCCCGAACAAGTCTATGTTAGGGTTTGAAATTCTTATTTCTCACATGAAAAATAATGATTTTATAACTTTAATTGCCTTTTAGGAAGATATTTTATTGGAATGAATGAATGAACAACATTAGCAAATAAGGGATTCTAGGAACTATAAAGTTATAAAATCATTATTTTTCATGTGAGGAATTAAAGTTATAAAATCATTATTTTTCATGTGAGAAGTATCTTCTTAAAAGGCAATTAAAGTTACAAAATCATTAATTTTCATGTGAGAAATAAGAATTTAAAACCCTAACATACACTTGTTTAGGCTTGCCTCGAGGGGAGTGGTCAGGGGTCCAGAGGCGGAGCCCCCGACCCAGTCGTTAATCTCAAAAAAAGGCAAAAAGCGCAAAACTTTAAAAAGGTGCACGCCTGGGCTGAGGCGCAAGGCGCACCAGGCATGCACCTTTTGAAAGGGATGCACCTAGGACTTGGGCGAGGTGCATACCCCAATGTGCACCTAGGCACGCCTTTTAAATCACTGATCCAACCCGGAGCCCTGCCTGCCAATGTCAGACCCTACCAATATGGTAAATCAATTGATAGTCAAAGGATTGATCCGGCCCAATAGTAGCCCATTTTTGTCACCTGTTATTTTGTTGAAGAAAGATGATAACTAGAGATTTTGTGTATATTACAAAGCACTGAACAATATCACAGAGAAGGATTGGTATCCAATACCATTGATTGAAGAACTATTTGATGAGTTGGGTAAAGCTAAGTATTTTTCCAAGTTGGATCTGCGATCAGGCTATCATCAAATCCGAGTACATCTAGAGGATGTTCACAAAATTGCATTCCAAACCTCAGATGGGCATTTCAAGTTCCTAGTAATGCCTTTTGGTTTGACCAATGCACCTTCCACATTCCAAAGGCTCATGAATGAGATCTTTAAGCCCTACCTACACCAAATTGTGCACGTTTTCTTTGATGGTATACTTGTTTATAGCCCAAGCTGGGCCACTCATTTGGAACACTTGTAGTGTACATTGGGCTTACTTCGCCTCCATCAATTGTTTGCTAAACCCTCAAAATGTTCCTTTGGACAGACCCAAATTAGCTACCTGGGGCACGTAATCTCTGATGGCAGGTGCACACCGATCCAAAAAAAAATAGCTTGCATGGTCACGTGGGCTGGGCCCACCTCTCCACAGGCCCTCAGAGAGTTGCTAGGTCTCACCAGTTATTATCATCAATTCATCAAAGGGTATGGGATCCTTACAGCATCCCTCACTTGATTGTTGAAGCACTCCTTCGAGTGAAATCATAAAGCCGAAGAGGCCTTCCAATTACTCAAGAAGGCAGTGACGACACCACCGGACCACACACATTAGCACTTCCATATTTCAACCTAGAATTTGTGGTGGAGGCTAACGCATCAGGTAAGGGAATAAGTGCGGTCCTAATGCAGAAAGGTCAGCTCCTAGCCTTCTTCAGTAAGGCCCTCTCTCCCCAATTTCAAGCCAAGTCAACTTATGAGAAGGAGATCATGGCAATCACTCTAGCAGTTTAGAATGGAGAGCAAATCTCCTGGCCAAAGGTTTATTTTTAGGACGGACCATCTTAGCATCAAACATCTACTGGAGCAGCTAGGGATGGCAATTTTCCCCATCCCCGACGGGGACCCGACTTCCTCGACCCCATCAGGTCGGGGATGGGGATTGTTTTGGCAAGGCGGGGACGAGGACGGGGATGGGGATTGAGGTCCCCGTC
Source organism: Nelumbo lutea (assembly GCF_056320005.1). NCBI lineage: Eukaryota > Viridiplantae > Streptophyta > Magnoliopsida > Proteales > Nelumbonaceae > Nelumbo > Nelumbo lutea. The sequence goes on along the minus strand of NC_142687.1, from coordinate 85,312,850 downwards.
CAACCCCTGATTATATATATATATATATATATATATATCAAAACATTTTTAAAAAATTATTTATAATTTAAAATTTTTATTTATAATAAGTAAATTTATTTTTCAAATAAATATTGTTATCTAAAAAAATTTGGGGATTCAAGTCCCCACGGGGAACCCATCCCCATCGAGGATCGGGGATGGAGAACAAATTTCATCCCTAACGGGGATCGGGGATGGGGAATATGATCCCCGCCCCATTGCCATTCCTAGGAGCAGCGAGTCTTGGGCCCTAACCAACAAAAGTGGGCCTATAAGTTATTAGGACTTAGGGTTCGATTTTGACATTGAATATGAACTTGGTGGACCAACTAAGACAAGAGGCCCATGACAACCCTCACCCGACACAAATACAGGCCCAAACCCTCGAAGATCCCCCACTTACTTCAGGGTATGCCATGAAAAATGGTACTCTCTTTTACAAAGACCGAATGGTAGGGCTGTTCATAAGAAGGCCCAACCCAACCAAACTGACCAACCCGGACCGACCCAACCCGAGTCGGTCGAGTTATCAGCATCGGTCGGTTTCGGGTTGTAAAACATCATAAATTGATGGTTCGGGCCAGTTTCGGTTTTCTTGTGTGAAAACCTAAACCAACCCAAACCGAACCAACTTAGCTAAAGAAGCAAGTTATTGTATACTTTGTTTAGTTGTTCATAATCCTTTGTGCAATGCATACAAGTTGATATAATGTTTGAAATTCATGATTTCAGTTTTCGTGGTGAAACTAATCTCTAATCCCAGATGCTTATCAATTTGTCTTCTTTTTGCCGTCTTCACTTCTAGCGAGAATAAATTCTCAAACTGACAACCCAAACTTGCACCACACAGGCACATGGGGGGCATGGTTGAACTTAGAGCTGAAACCGACCCAACCCGACTCAAACCGACCAGGTTGGTTTTTCTTAACACTGGGTTGGTTTCGGTTTCAAGTTCAGGTAACCCGACCAGGTCGGGTCGGTTGAAAAAACCTCAATAAACCGACCCAACCCAACCCGTGAACAGCCCTACCGAATGGTAGTATCTAATAGGTCCAAGCATCATCAGAAATTGCTATGGCTATTTCATGACTCGGCCCAAGGGGATCATTCAAGAGCTCTCCGCACCTATAAATGCCTAGCAACCCATTATCATTGGAAGGGCATGAAATGCATGGTACATGAGTATGTCGCAAGATGTGCACCTTTCCAACAACAAAAATATAACATGCAAACACCAATTGGGTTGTTGCAGCCTCTACCCATATCGGAGAAAGTCTGGGAAGAAGTTATCATGGATTTTATAACCAGGCTTCCCACATCCCAAGGGAAGTCAATAGCGTTGGTGGTGGTAGACCGGTTAAGTAAGCATGCAAGTTTTATTGCACTCTCCTGACCCTACTTGGCAACCATCGTGGTCCATGCTTACATACAGGAAATGACTAATCTCCACAGAACCCCCCACTCCATTTTGACTAACCGAGACCCCCTCTTCATGAGTACCTTTTGGCAGGCCTACTTCATAGCCCAAGGGGTTCAAATGCTACACTCAACCAGTTATCACCCCCAAACGGATGGACAATCTATAGTAGTCAACCAATGCTTGGAAACATATCTAAGGTGCTTTGTGGGAGATAAACCGAAGCAGTGGGCCCATTGGTTATCATGGGCCGAGTATTGGTATAATACCACATTCCAAAACTCAGCTGGAACTACCCCTTTTTAAGGTGCTTTATGGGTGTGACCCCATCCATCTTACCTTATGAAACAGGTGCATCGCCGGTAGCCGAAGTTGAAGTTCAGCTAACGGTGAGGGATAGCATACTCAAGATTCTCAAATTCCATCTACAACTGGCTCAACAACGCACGAAGCTACCTTATGATAGAAAGCACCAAGAGTTAGAATTCTTTATTGGGGATTGGGATTATTTGAGGCTCCAACCATAAAGACAAGCATCTCTGGCCCAAAGGACATCATAGAAGTAATCTCACATTACTTCGGCCCATTTCAGGTGGTTGAACGAATTGGGGTTATCACCTATCGTCTCAACCTTACTACAAAATGCAAATTGCACCCCGTCTTCCATGTTAGCCTTTTGAAGCCTTGTTTGGCTTCCACCGATGTTGCCAACCCCATTCTCCCTCAGTTCACTAAGGTAGCAGAGGTGATGTTTGAACCCCAGTGGATTAAGGATCTCTGTTGGGTAAAAAGTGGTGGCAAGACGAATAAACAAGCTCTAGTTATATGGCATGGCCTGCCTCCAAAGGATGCCACTTGGGAAGACTATGACCAATTCCAAATGAAGTTTCCCACCATTACCTTGAGGACAAGGTCATTCTTGATGGGGAAGGGAATGTTAGATCTGACATATAAGCAAGCCCAGCCAAAGAGACCCAAGCCCATCACATTCAAGCCCCAATCCAGAGCATTCCGCGGATCATGTGCACAACACCACCTCTGAGATTCGTTTACACGTGCCATCCACATCAAGAGGCTTGGTCAGAGTTTGTTAGAGATCGTTGTCCTCTCGACGGGCGTTATAAATATTTGTAATAAGTTGCGTAAGGGGATATGATAAAAACCCTATTAGCATCTTCTCTGCCTCTCTTCTCTTCCTTCTTCCCTCTCATCCATTTCAGGAGGGTGAGCTCCCTCGAACCAGCTCCATTAGTATCGAGTTCCAAAGGTGATAGGTCCATCAAAGCCACACCAAATGAATCAATTTCATCCACAACCTAAAAATAATGTCTTCCGTTAAACCATCTAGTTGGGCTATTTAAGTTTATCCTTGTCACAGATGCTATGCAATTTTGTGTAATAATAATTGGGGCAAGTTGGAATCAGTCCATAATTTTGAATCTACCAATAGAGGTCTCATACTTTTAAGTTGGAAATTATAGACCTTTATCCGCCTAACAAAGTTACGAATAGGGTGCATATTGGACCCACCAAAACAATGTAAAGAGTTATGGATGCTACAAACAATGTTTATTATAACCCTCAATGTTTGTTTGGAGGCTCACCTCGCTCAATCGCCCATTGGGCTAGAATTGGGGTATAATTAGGAAGCTACCACCTATTTATTATGACCCTCAGTGTTTGTTTGTAGCATCCATAAAGAAATATAAACTTAAATAGTCTAGGTGGCTGAATTAACAAAAGATATGTTACCGATAGGTCAAAGATAAAATTGATTCATCTTTGAAATGTTACGACTTTTGATTTGGAGATCAAGGCAAAGTTACCAATAGGATGCACATTGGACCCAACATCACAATGTAGACAGCTTAACCATATATACACAAGTTTGAACCAGTGCCTCCTCATTGCAAGGTAAGCCTTATGTGACCAACTTGACTACGAATAGATTGGTATTCTATGAGGTAAATAATAAAAAATCACAACAGATGAGTCAATTTCATTCTCAGCCTAACAATAACAAGTCTTTTGCTAAATGACCCAGTTGGGATATTTAAGTTTATCCTTATCACAGTTCACAGATTCCATGAGCATTGAGGGTTACAGTAATTAGATGGGGTAGAATAAGCCCATAACTTTGAAGCCATCGACAGAGGTGTGAAATTTTTAAGTTGGAAATCATGGACCTTTGCCCGACTAAGGTGAAGTTATCAAGAGGGTACATATCACTGACAAAATGTAGAGAGCTTAACCATATGCAATAGTGTGAACCTGTGCCTCCTCATTGCAACAGATGTCTTATGGCCAACTTGACTACAAGTACATTTGTACTATATGAGGTAAATATTAGAAAATCAGAATACATGAATTAGTTTATCTTTCACCTGATACTAGCATATCTTCTAGTTAAGCTAAGTAGAAGATATGGACCATATGGCCTATTTAAGATCATCTTTGCCACAAATGCTATGAGCATCAAAGATTATAATAATTAGGTGGGTTAGAATCAGCCTATTCCTCTAGCATTACTGATAGAGATTCCAAACTTTTTAGTTGGAAATTATGGACTTTTGCTTGATTAAGATGAAGTTACCCATAGTGCACACACCATACCCAATGATACAATATAGAGAACTTCTACAATATACCTACAAATTTGAACTCATGCCCCCTCATTCCAAAGAATGACTTACGAGACCAAAAGCCCCTAAAAACAGAGAAAAAACCTACAGACATACCAAAGCACCTTAAGAAATAAACCCATATCCAAATGCAAGTCTACAAGACCTTCAAATTCAAAGTGGATCCAATAAAACAAAGAGCCCAATCATGCACCAAGTTGGAGTGGAGGTATTTAGGTAAAGAAAACATTCCAACAGGGTAAAATGAATCCCAAGTCTTACTCACTTTTGAAATTTGGACAACTTTCCTCTAAATATTTAGGAAGTTGTTTTTCATGTTTACCTTAATTATAAGAAAAATGAAACAACTTCAGGAATTTAATTTCCTTGTCAAACAAAATGTCAGGACTCAGGACTGTAAAATCCTAAAAAATTATTTTCTCTTCATTTTTTTTTGTTTCAATCAGTAACAGTTGTTTTTTTTTTTTGAGCTTTTTATTAATTTTAGGGTTCCTTGTTACATTCTCATATTGCTATGAGGGATGAGTACTATTTGTTAGCTATCTCACTACAAGATTGGAATCCACTTCAACCACTGTGTTTCTGATATTTAGTGTTTCATTCGGTCTCAGTCCATATAAATTTGCTAAAACTTCAGCCCTGTTGATTCCCTAGACCTATAGGGTCTAAGTGGATGGCTGTGATGATGCCATTATGGTCCTTGAATACTCACTCTCATGCTTGCGCATATGTCAACATTCAATTTCACTTGGTTACATGGCATGATCTTACAATAACATATCTTCTACTGACTCAACCATTGTCAGGTGCCTCATGCACTAGGCTGCCCTTTTTTATTCTATCAACCATCTAGGCTATTTAACTTTATCTTCATCATGGATGCTATGAACTTTGTGGGTTATAATAATTAGACGAGTTGGAATCAGCCCATCACTCTGAAGTTACTTATAGAGATGTCTAACTTTTTAGCTGGAAACTATGGACCTCTGTGTGATCAAGAGGAAGCTACCAATATGGCACACTGGATTCATTGACACAGTGTAGAGAGCTTAACCATATATCCACAAGTTTGAACCCATGCCTCATTTTAAGGAATTCCTTACAACCAACTTAACTATGAGTAAATTGGTATTTTATGAGGTCAACAAAAAATCACAACAAATAAATCATTTTCATCTTTAACCGAACAATAACATATCCTCTTTTAAATTCACCAGTTGGGCTATTTAAGTTTATATTTGTCTTGAATCCCATGGACATTAAGGGTTATAATAATTAGATTCATAAAAAAACAAGGTTATAATTAGGTGGGCTGGAATCAGCCCATTACTTTAAACTACCAATGGAGATGTTAGACTTGTGAATTAGAAATTGTGAACCTTTGCCTGATTAAAGCAAAGTTAGCAATAGAGTGCACACCGAACCCATTGGCACAATGTAAAAAGCTTAACCATATATCCAGAAGTTTGAAATGGTGCCTCCTCATTACAAAGGATGCCTTACAGCCAAATTGACTGAGTATATTGGTAGTCAATGAGGTAAATAGTAAAAAATTCATAATAGATGAATACATTTCATCCATGACCTAATAATAACATATCGCTGGGATATTTAAGTTTATGTTTGTCATGGATGCTATGAAATTTGAGGGTTATAATAATTATAGGGCTGGAATTAGCTCATAACTCTGAAGCTACCAATATAGGTGTTGGACTTTTAAGTTGGAACCTGCCTAAGGTGAAGCTACCAATAGATGAGACTCATGAAGGTGGAGAAATGCCCTAATGCAAGAGGATGCAAGATCAGGTGAAGAGGATGGAGCAATGGATACAGAGGAGGAAGAAGTAGCCATAGATGAGACTCATGAAGTAGAGAAATCTGCGGAAATGGAAAGGGTGCTGAACACAGGGGTGGATGAAGGTCAGTAAATTGTTGGGTTTATTTAGGGAGATGGAAAAGACTAGATTCCAGACGAAAGATAAGATTAAGGGGACGGCTGATTTTGGTCCAGGGACAACTAAGGAAATTGGAAGTTTAATGATAGTTGGAGAAATAAAGGAGGGGAAGTGTAGAGAAGAATTGAGTGCTAATCAATTGTTTGAGAAGAATGACATATTTGAGTTATAACCTTTATTTCCAAGCTGCTCCCAAGCAGCAAGATAATAAATTTAAAAATATGGTGACATTTAAATACTCTTTAAAGAAAAAAATTCCCCAGTTTTTCCATTCCCAGGAAGCACAAAGCTATGTTTTTTTTCCTGAGAACAGAAAAAAAAAAACAAAAGAATAACATTTTTCTCAATCATTACCAAATTCTGTCTAAACTTCTAGAATATTATGATAAGAAAATATTTTCTAGAGTAAATTTAAACAAAATAAATGGAGCTTAAATGATGTGAGGAATCTGAGTTGTCAAATTATAAGCCTGAATCCACCAAAAAGTGCATTTTGGGAGCAAGGGTTTGGAGATGAAATTTGGCCAATTTATAGAAGGCGCTAAGAGGATCTTGCGGAGACTTTTTGGCCTCCAACCATCTTGCCAAGCTGAATCTTCTTGAGTTCTTCAAACTTCTTTGAACAAGCTTGACTAGTAAATTCACTCTCAGTTGTAAAAGCCACCACATAATTCCACCCACCTGACTTATTTACAATATGGTAGTCTCACCAATGATGAAATAGGCATGTTCAAGGTTCCTTAAATCTGTCATGCCACCGCGCCAATCTTTTTTCTAATCAGTCACCATGTAGAAGATGTCAATCTCTTAGCTCCAATAGGAATACCAAGACAGGTGAACATAATCCAGTAATCCATAGCCATAGCACATTCTTCTGATAGCCAAAACCAGTGTCCTCAACTCTCATCACACTTGTTCAAATCTGCCTTAAATCCTTTCCTGTTTTTTCCTGTCCTATTATAAAATCTACAGACTCTAGCAGGCAATCCTATTACAAGTAATCCCTGTTTTACTCCATAATACTCATTTATCATATACGATATACAACTTAAACCCTAGTTTTACCCCACTATAAGTTGATCAATTAGCTAAAACCATTTGCTTTACTAATCTCAGTCCGAGATATATGTTATTGAACATATACTACTAAATAAATGTTATTTAACATATGGTATATCATGAGTTTTGTATCTTCTCACTTGATCTTTATAAGTTGATCAAAACACAAAAGGCCCATAGAAACTTCAAAGTTCAAAGTTCTCTTCAACATTTAAGCTCAGTTTGGAAGGAGTACAAACATAAATATGTAGAGTGCAAGTTCTTGTATTTTGCATTATTTTATATGTATTTGTACCGTACATATTTGTATTTGTAGTCTTTCCAAACCGAGGTTTAAGAAAAAAATGTTTCATAAAATGACAAGTTTTAGTACATTAGCTGTAAAGATGCTTGTAATGACTGTAAATAAGTTGATAAAATAAGAAATAAAACCATTTGTAATCAGGTAAAAAAGACCATATGTTAATGTTCATGTATGGTTATAATTAAGTCAGTTCAAACACTTGACAGATCCATTCATTATCAACAGTTTCATTCATGTATGGCTTAAGATTTTCCTTCTGAGAAGGAGAAAAAGGGGAAAAAGAAAACCAAAAAGAAAAAACACAAGAAGCAAAAAATAACATCTTAAATATCAAGACAGTTGCAATAAATACCCAAACAGTTCACAAGATGTAACCTTATTAAGTTATTATCAGAAACTATTAAAATTACTGAAATTGTAAAATAACTTACGTTTGTATCCTCATCCATGGGCCGGCTGCAAAAAAAGGATAATGAATAGATTAATAAATTCAGCCATGAACAGTATAACAAAATAGCTAATATGCTATAAAATAAACATTTTGTATACATGCATGGACATAAAAATGATGCTTTTTAATGGAATAGAATGCCTTATAATACTTTTTTTTATTATGAGATTTTGTTTACGAATTGCAATGGCTAACTGAACTCATATGATTGTACAATCCCCATTGTACAGATCCTTAGTGTACATGAGTTTTACACTTTTTGTATCTTCTCATCTCCATCAGCGGAAGTATTTCTTTACCTGTTAAAAAATGATTAAGTGTACATAACACAGGAAATGGTACTGTTGCATCAACTTCAGGGGGTTAAACCATGGCTACACTTGCTTAGCATAACTAATACACATTAGACACAAAGTATGGCTTCTGCAAAGCACCTTCAGGGGAATCATTTATTTGCATGCAAGGCCCCTTATATTTGTGTACCAAGAGTAGTTTTGTAGAATTATCAATTACCAGAGAGAGAGAGAGATGGAAGTTTTACAGTTTCCCTTAAAAAGCACATGTACAAGGTTGAACAAAAACTAAAAACTTGTGGAGATTTAAACTGCTCTGACCCATGCATTTGATGAGTTTACCATATGGAAACTGATTAAATGATTCTATATGTAAACCAAGATGAGCTAATAATTGAATTGAACTTATTAAACTTCCCAATTATCACATCTTTCAAGGTATCACTTAGGTGGTGCCTAGGTGCTAAGACACGGGCAGTGCCCTATGCCTCACTTTGGCGCTTCTATAAGGGGCCTTGCGATGTCTTAGCTAGGTATGTGACACTACACCATATGGAATAATGAAAATAAGAGGAAAGTAAGGGATTTGTAAAAAGATCAATTTTAAATTAAGACAACCATAATATAGGCTTAAGGCAAAGCATAAGATCAATGAGAAAGTAATGTATTCGCCACCGTAAAGATTCAACAAGTAATGTTCATCATGGTATTCTTAATAGGCCTCTTCCCCTAACTTTTTGTCCTATCAATTTCTACAAGAAAGACAGAGCATAAAATGGCTCTATGGAAGAACAGGGACTATGCCCCTTTCTTATGTACTTTCATAATGGCATCTTTATGTCTCTCTAGCCATCAACAGAATATAGGCTTTGGGAATGTAATCTGCGTTACTGTTGTTAATCGATATATTTTTCTTTTGTGATAGTTCAATGAAAATTGCGAATCAATATTTCTCTGTAGATCAATACTAATCCGGCTACTGTCTTTCATACGTGCAGTTGTAGATGAATATTTCTCTGCGAATGTAATCTGGGTTACTGTTAAGAGTTTCTCCGAGAAACAGTATCAAGTTCTGCTACAACAATTCTACCAAATCATTAGGATGATGAAATACTAACAAAAGTAACATTAAACAAACAGGCAAGCAAGAAAGAAAGTCCCGGAGATACCTCATCTTGAATCAAACTAAGAAAAAGCGTCCAACTGAGAGTTCCCTGAAATTTTCTATAGATCCTCTGAAAGATGGTAGAAAAAAGGAGGGAATGAAAAAGGACTATACGCAAATTAGGGTTTCCTGCAGGTAAAATCGCCCAAAAAAGAAAACAAAAAGGGATGTAAGATCTTACCACTGAAGAGTTCACTAGTCAGGGGTTTAGGGTTTTAGCTTTTAGGTCTTCTCAGTTCTCCCTCGCGGTTCTGCTGAAGAGTGAAGACAGGAAATTAAAGAAAAGCCCGCCGACTGACTAGCTACATAGAGCGATTGTATATGGTCAGTGTTTTCTTTAGTTACTAGAGCTTATCTAACCAATGGTTAAAGTATTTACCGAAAGCATTAAATAATAATGATAAATAAATTTACTAAACTACCCTAAACCGGGAATATATCGGACTTGTCGGGCGTGTGAACCAAATTGAACTAAAGTGCCGAAAGACCACAAGAATTCTGTCCACGCCTATTCACGATACATTATCCCTCATGAATTAGAAACATCTCCCCGGCATGATATTATGCAGAGAATGAGATATTCTTCATGCGTGTCTTGATAAATGTGGGCAGAGTTCTGGTGGACTGGAGATCTGGACTTAAGAAGGAGATAGATGTTACATGAAAACAATTAATCTGATGACTGATGAGTTGTGTGTATTGTTTGACGTGTGTCAATATTCTTTTCTTTCACCTTTGGATGATCTTAAATCGGATTAAACAATGCAAAATGCACCCAATAGGCTGTTAAGTCATCAACATTTTCATTGTAGGGAACAAAAAACGAAAACTCTTACCCGAGTTCAGATGTGCTACACCACATTGCTAGCCACATTCATCTTGGTGAAATAAAGTACAGTTCAATTTGGTTCCCAACGTGTATTATATGGGGAACATCTCTAGTACTTTTATAACATCCATATACCCAATGTGTAGATAGATGAACGTGGCCAGCAATGAATTGTGATTCCGGACTCCCCTAACCTTAACTTGTAACACCTCTCTTCTTTTATCTATGTGGTGCTTTGCTTATGCTTTAAGTAGTGTTCAGCAATTCTCTATGCATGATACTTTAGGCTTTAAAAAACTCGGAAGACAAAAAATCCGATTTTTTTCTGTTTAGCAACAAAAAGTGGTGAGACTTGAAGAAGAGTGTGAAAAAACTATTTAAGACCAAAAAAGCATTTTTTTAAATGAAGTTTTCCTGTCTTTTCATATAATAAATAGTCTCTAAATACATTTTTAAAAGTTTCGTAGATTGTGCCAATTACGAAATGGTCATTGTCTTTAAAACCATATCTCATAAAATTTAATATGTCATTTGGCCATGTAAACTACTAGAAGATCTTTATAAAAAAAAACACTTTGCCAAATGGTACCTTAGTTTTATATTCACCAATAACATCACGACAATCATGAAATTTACTTGGATAAGTTAAACAGTTTACTATTTGTATCCAGGTGACAAATTTGTCCATTGGTGTTTTGGCATTTTTCACTTCAAAGTGGAAAGCCCACACTCCCCCCTCCCCCCAAATTTATTAAACAAAGAACCCACTCTAAAATTTTATTAACAATTATTAATAGATAAGGGAGCCATAAAGTAGATGTTTTCGAGGTTCGATTATGATATAGACATTGAAAAAACTCACAACCAGTCAACCGGTATTATAAAAGTTGTAACCAAGCAGGTGGTACTCATATGATTACAAAAAAAAAAAAACTTAAAAATAAGGTGGTATTCCTCAAAATTCATTGGGGTTGTATTGGTGAAAATCTGAAAAAAGGAATCTCTAGAACTCAGCAGTTGATCATCTACGAAATTTGTGCCCTTCAGGATTTTGATACACCTAATGGTGTCGTGATAGCTGAAATGGTCATTACATGTCAATGGTCAATGAACCTAACATGCACCTTTCTCCACTCCTTTAGGCTCAATTTGGAAGGAGTATAAATACAAATATGTACAGTGCAAATTAAAACCTGTATTGTGCATCATTTTGTATATATTTATATTCTTTCCCAAATAAGCCTTAATTCCATCTTTCCTAAATTCTAATATCCTACGTTACACCTAAGTTCCAATCCCCAATTCCTCTACCTGAAACAATGCTCGTGTATAAGGTCATGTTTGGTTCATTACTCTGGGTTTCACTCATTTAATTATTGCTCATTCTAGGCAAGAATGAATAACATTAGTGTTTGGTTACAAAATTCTTGCCATAGGCCACATTTTTCTCAAAATGAAAAATCGGCCCCATAGCACAAAAATTGAAATCATACCCCATCTTGTTCATTTTCATTTATTGAGAAAACTCTCTCCCTATAAAACTGTTGCCATAGATGTTTACTTTTGTTAAAGCACTTTTACAAAAATACTTTTATGAAAGCACTTTTGTAAAAATACTTTTACATAAAAGCACATTTACATAAGTACTTTTACATGAAAGTACTTTAATAAAAACACTATGCAAAGTACTTTTGTACTTTTATGAAAGCACTTTAATAAAAACACTTTTACAAAAGCATTTTTTATAAAAGTACTTTACCAAAGCACTTTTACAAAAGTACTTTTACAAAATCACTTTTATACGAGCACTTTTACGGAAATACTTTTATAAAAGCACTTTTACGTAAACACTTTTATGAAAGCACTTTTACAAAACATCTATGCCAAATTGCCAACTGGTAAACATTGACTATTGGAGACCTAGGCTAGCGGTTTACGAAGACTGGCACAATTTTTTTTTTTTTTGAATAATGAAAATGAGCAACATAAGACAATTGTCAGTCTAAAAATAATTCATTTTTAGGGAAAAAAAGTGTTTGGTTCATGGCAATATTTTATCATTTTGCCTATTTTTACCCATTATTGTCCATTTTAGAATTTTATCTTAGGTAAGGATGAGAAAGAATAAGAATTGAACCAAACAGGGCCTTAATTTGTGTACAAACCAAGGCCTTGAGTCATGATGTCAACCAATTGCTTAGCAATCAAGGTTCAAAATAATGTAATGCATCAATACATTTCAATTGATGTGTATTAGTTCTTCAACCCATTGATATTCTAAAAATTCAAAGTTTGATTTTATTTGTTTTATATGATGTGAAATTTATGCTAATAAAACATAATAGTATAAAAACAAATATACAGTGTAATTAGAAATATCATATACAAAATTATGCATTGTACATATTTGTATTTGGATTCTTTAACCAAGTCTAGTAAAAAATGATTATAATAAGAGCATCCATTGTTTGAAATTCTTGAAAAACAAAATTTGGATATCAAGAGCATTGATGCTTTAAAACTTGTTGGCAATGTATGGTTAAGATGAAGAGTAGTTCCTTTATGTATTTCCAGTGGATGCAAGTGTTAAACTTTGTATGTCCTTAACTCCAATCAGATTGATGTACATATGCATTTATTGTAAATGAATAAAAGTATATAATTGATTCATATTATATCTTGTGTGTTTTTGTGTAATTACCCTTAAATTGGACACTTATGAGACCGTATTAGTTTAGAATGTTCACAACCATTGGATAGACCTAGGGAAGTTTATCCTATTAAGGCTGACACTAATGTGCTGTCAAGTCGGTTGGGGTAGTTTGAGAATTCACTCGAGTGGGTGATCATAGTGACAGGATCAGCCTCTTTGTCGAACAAAGTGAATGATCGGGGACTGCACTCTCTCTGATAGAAACCAAAATTGTCGACAATCAATTTCAGTCGTGTTTGAGATTTGTTTTGCAATATATATATATATATATATATATATATATATATATATATATATATATATATATATATATATATATATATATATATATATTGTTTTATGAAAAAATGTTTGCAAAAGGTTTTAATTCCCGGGATCCATCCGAGCAGAGAGTGCAACACTATACCTTGTAGCTGAGGGAGAGGTCATCTCTTGTCGAGTAGTGTTTGATCATTAAGGGCTAAGAGGTTAAGTATAAGACCATTTAGGGCTTTTATACCTGATGGGCTATTTTCACTTAAGACCATAGTCCTTGGGCCTTCATAAGATAGTTGGACTCAATGACCATTTAGTGTAAATGTTGGACCAATTAAGAGTCCATACTGATGGACTCAGGGGTTCATTATGCTTAGTAGTGAATTCGGCCAGGCTTTGTCACAAAAGATAGGCTGAACCCATATGGATTTTGTGATGTCAATGTTAGGGTCTCACGCCATACAAAGAGAGTCAAGTTAGCCAACAATTAAGGGACGTGATCTACCTCCTTAATGGGCCTGAAGCCCAAAGATTAACTGGATTATCAGTATGGGCAATTTTGGATAGGGATATGGGTTTGGATCAATAGATAAGTCTTATCCACTTAAAGAGTTCAAATCAAAAAAAAAAAAAAAAATTGGATCAAGAAGCTCCTAATTGAATTAGGAGTGCAACTCTTTAAGCTATATAAATAAAAGAGGGCAAACTACTCCAGGTTTACACATTGCTCTCAGTTCTCCCTCTCTCCTTCTGCTCTTGTTGCCCTAACCCTAATTCGACCTCCATTCTTGAACTGATACAGATCAGTTATGATTATGATTTTTGCAAGAACAATTAGATTTAATTTTGTGCTCACCTCCCTTGCTTCTGCTTCGGGTTTTGGTACCATCTTCGGGCGTGAATACATACTTTGGGAGCTACACATGTGGATTCTATATCAAGTATTGCTCTCACTTTCTTTTGGTTTTAGATCTGATCCAGTTCAGATCAATAACGATCCTTAAAAATGCAATTTTTCTAAAATTGGGAATACGATTCCCAAAAGGGAGAAAAGAAATTTTTGAAAATTCGCCCAGCCACCCTGCATGGTTCAGCCATTCATATGCGTAATTTTTGAAATTTCTAAAACTGGGAATACGATTTCCCCTTCCTTTAGCAAGATTATGAGTTATTACTCAATAACATGGTTTTTAAAACCAAACCAAAAAACAGAGCCATTTTAACCACTAGTTCTTGGGTCAAATGGTCTAATAACCACCCAGTCCGATGCCGAGTTAGATAGTTTTGGAGTCTAAAACTTGACCCGGTTCTTGTGCCAACCGGTCCAACCATCCAGTCCGGTCTAGTTTTCAAAAACATGCCCAATATGATTGCTTTCTTGGATGTTTTTGTGTGCTTGCACTATACATTGGAGCCTTAGTGAATGAGGGGAAGAAATATTCCCAATGACTAGTGAGGGATTTGGTATTACTCTTCTAAACCAGACACTAGTTACATTATTTACAGGATAACTGGTCTCATGCAAGATGCATAGAATGCGTTAAAAATTTATGCTAGTGAAACCTAGTGTGCTTGTCTGGGGAGCACCTTTAAGTTTATCTATAATGCATAGACACCAAAACATAAGAGCCTACTTCCAAATAAATTAATGAGTTGTGGGCTTGTAGCCCACAAACAATGGGCTTTACTTGGCTCCAACATGGTTGGACGCATTAATGAGTGAAATGTATTTGGTTGGATGCATGAATAATGTCAAATTCCTCACTAAAATATTTCTTCCCCTCATTCACTAGGTTCAATAGTCGCGCACTACGATCACACCGAGTAAGCACTTGAAGGTTTTTTTACACTCGTTCCTTAAAATATCCCACCTTGGTTTTGAAAGAATCGGGATTTTCTCCTCATAAAGCGCACCTCATACCGACCTTACAGCCTTATTCCACCATATATGGGGAACATCTCCCTATGAATAACAACATAAGGTATGGGAGATGTTCCCAATGTGCAGCTGGGATGAGCATTTTGTAAAGGGCAGATCTAGACTACTCTTGAAAAATATTAAAATCAACTTTTGATACAAGTGCAGAATATTTATTGTGTGCTCATTTACTATGTTTATAATATTGTGCCTACTAGATTAAGACTAGAGCCTACTCATATGTATGTATGTAAAAATACATTTTTTTATCAAGATATGATATATGCACTATTTTATATTCAATTTATGTTTTTTAATTTTTTGTTTATAAAAATATCAGAAATTATGATTTGAGGCCAAAAAAGGGGGTTTTCGTGAAAATAACAGGGCAAATCATCTATGGCACCTTGGAAGCCTACTCACACTCTACTAAGCACAATAATTCAACCTGTGAGACATTGCACTTCCTTATGTGTCCATGAAGGTTGTATATCCAAGATAGTGTGGGTCAATCCCTAGCATGTTTTTTTGTACACCAGGCAAAAACGTTGGCGTTAACTTTTAGAAATCGAACAATGCTATCTCGAACACCATCAACTAATAAGGAGCCCACCTGAACGTTTTTTTCTCAGAGTCACCATCCTCTAGTAGGCTATTTATAGGATGCTTCTTCCCCCATGATCCTTCACATTCCAACTTAAGCATTCAGACATCTGTGGAGTTGTCCTTAGAGCTTCAACTGTTTTAACCGGTACACACGATAGTATGGTAACTACAAGTGCCATAAACCGACCTCCTATCAATCCTAAAAGAACAATCACAAATAGGATCAAGTCTCCCAAGCACTCTTATAATTTTGTCAAATTGTTTTCTCTAACAACAACAATCTCATCCAAGCCAACCTATGAAACATCACCCAAACTACGAATTTCAACATCTTCTCTAGACTTTACTTGATATTCATGTTCTCCATGTTCATCTTCTTTTTTCTAGATGTGTTCATTTATTATTCCCATCTTCCATGGAATTCAATGCTGCAAAGTTTGGTGATACCTACTGCTCCTTACCAATTGGTCTACTAAGCTTGGCTTTGTCAACAATTGACAAGCTTAGATACTATTTCAACTGATGAAATGCCTACTCATACTCTTTGGTCCATTGGGAAATTTTCATTTGTTTGAGGGCCTTGAAGATTGAAAAGCAGCGGCTCATAAGCATTGAAATGAATCTATTGAGTATGGCAATTTGACCTGTGAGACATTGCACTTCCTTGTGTCTCCGTGGAGATTGCATATCCAAGATATCCTCAGTTAATCCCTACCATGTCTATTGTAGACCAAGCAAAAATGTTGGCGTTAACTTAAAAAAAAAAAAGGACAATGTTATCCTGCACACCATCATCTAATAGGGAGCCCACCTGGATGGTTTTTTCTCAGAGTCACCATCCTCTAGTAGGTTACTAACGGCTCTTCCCCATGACTTTTCACATTCCAATTTAAGAATTCAGACATCTGTGGAGTTGTCCTCAGAGCTTCAACTGTTTTTACCGATAAACACCACATTATGGTAACTACAAGTGCAATAAACTGACCTCGTATCAATCCAAAAAGAACAATCACAACGAGGATCAGGTATCCCTAGGTCTCTTGTATTTTTATAGATTTAGGCCATGTTTGGTTCACTGCTATGGGATTCATTCTTTTAATTCTTGCTCATTCTAGACAATAATAGGCAAGAATGAATAACAATAGAGTGTTTGATTACAAAATTCTTGCCATATGCCACAATCTTTTTAGAATGAAAAATCAGCCCCATAGCACAAAAATTGAGTAGCCTATAGCATGAAAATAATCATGCTCCATCTTACTCATTTCATTATTTGAGGAAACTCTAGCTACAAAATTGTTGTCATAGATGTTTACTTTTGCGAAAGTACTTTTACGAAAGCACTGTTATAAAATTATTTTACATGAAAGCACTTTTACAAAAGTACTTTTACACGAGAGCACTTTTATAAAAGTAAATTTATGAAAAGAACTTTTGCGAAAATAAAATACTTTTTCAAAAGCACTTTTACAAAAGTACTTTTATAAAAATATTTTTGTGAAAGCACTTTAACAAAAACACTTCTATAAAAGTATTTTTTTAAAAGCACTTTTATGGAAGTACTTTTACAAAAGTACTTTTATGAAAATACTTTTACGAAAGTACTTTAATAAAAGCACTTTTATGAAAGCTCTTTTACAAAAGTACTTTTATAAAAGCACTTTTTACGAAAATACTTTTATAAAACATTTGTGCCAATTGGTAAACATTAACTATTGAAGACGTGGGCTGGCAGTCTATGAATACTGACACAATTTTTTTTTTTTTTTGAAGAATAAAAATAAGCGACATAGGACACTTGTTAGTCTGAAAAGAATTCATTCTTAGGAAAATAGTGCTTAGTTCATAGCAATATTTTCTCATTCTTCCTATTTTTACCCATTCTTGTCCATTTTAGAATTTCATCTTGGGTAAGAGTGAAAAAGAATGAGAATTGAATCAAACATGGCCTTATTTTCTCCAACAATAACTACAACTCATACAATCCAACCAGTGAAACATCACCAAAACCATGAATTTCATCATTTTCCTCCGACTCTACTTGATATTTATGTTCTCCTTGTTCATCTTCTATTTTATGGACGTGTTCATCTATTTTTTGTATCTTCTTACCTTCCATGAAATTTGATACTGTAAATCTTGATAATACCTATTGCTCCATACTAACTGGTCTTCCGATCTTGGCTTTGTCAATAGAGTCGACAAGCTCAGATACTGTTTCAATTGTTAGAAGGCGTTGTCACACTCTTCGATCCACTGGAAGTATTTCATTTGTTTGAAGGCCTTGAAGAATGAGAAGTAATGGCCCATGAACTTTGACAATAATTTGATGAACACAACAATTCGACCTTTGAGGCCACGCACTTCCTTGTATGTCCGTGGAAGTTGCATATCCAAGATGACCTAGGTCAATTCCTGGCATGTTTGTTGTAGACCAGCAAAAACATTGGCATTAACTTTTGGAAATTGGACGAAGTTATCCTAGAGACCATCATCTAGTTGGGAACCCACCTGGACAATTTTCTCAGAGTCACCAACCTATAGTAGGTTACTTACGGAATGCTTCTTCCCCCATGACCTTTCACATTCCAATTTAAGAATTCAGACATCTGTGGAGTTGTCCACAGAGCTTCAACTAATTTTATCGATAGTCGGTAGACACCACAAAATGATAACTATAAGTGCCATAAACCAGCCTCCTATCAATCCCTAAAGAATAATTACAATGAGGATTAGTTATCCCAAACTCTCATGTAATTTTGTTATATTGTTTTCTCCAAATACAAAAACAACCTTATTAAAGCCTAATTGTGAAATATCACCTAAATCATGAATTTCATCATCTTCATACGACTCTACTTGATCTTTCTATTTCATCTTCTCTTTTCTGGATGTGTTTATCTATCTTTCGCAACTTCTCATTTTCCATAGAATTTGGTATTGAACAGCATGACGATACCTATTGCCCCTTACCAATTGGTGTCTTAGGCTTGGCTTTGTCAACAAGGTTGACAAGCTCAAATAGTGTTTCGATTGTTAGAAGGCATGTTCACACTCTTCGGTTCACTGGAAATTTTTCATTTGTTTGAGGGCCTTGAAAATTGAGAAGTAGTGGCCTTTAGACTTTGACATGAATTTGTTGAGCACAACAATTTGACTTGTGAGACATTGCACTTCCTTGTTTGTCCGTGGATGATGCATATCCAAAATAGCCTGGGTTAATCCTTGAAATAGTTATTGCAGACCAGGCAAAAACATTTGCATTAACTTTTAGAAATAGAAAAATGTTATCCCAAAGACCATCATTTAGTAGGGAGCCTACCTAGATGATTCTCTCAGAGTCACCATCCACTAGTAGGTCACATACATGACGCTTCTTCCCCCAAGACCCTTCACATTCCAATTTAAGTATTCAATATTACATCTATAGAGTTCTCCTTAGAGTTTCATCTGATTTTACCAGTAGACAACACACTATGATAATACGAGTGCCATAAACTGACCTCCTAACAATCCAAAAAGAACAATCATAAAGAGGATCAGGTATCCCAAACTCTATTGTAATTACGTCCCATTGTTTTCTCTGACGACAACCTCATCCAAGTCAACCTGTGAAACATCACCAGGAAAAAATGTTGGCGTAAGTTTTAGAAATCAGAAAATATTATTTCGGAGACCATTATCTAATAGGGAGCCTACTTGGACAGTTTTCTCAGAGTCACTATCCTACTGTAGGTTACATACAGGGTGCTTCTTCACTTATTTCCCTTTAAATTGCAATTTATTTATTCAAACATCTATGGAGTTATCCTCAGAGCATCAACTGATTTTATCAATAGACACCAAATTATGGTAAGTACATGTGCCATAAATTGACCTCCTATGAAGCCAAAAAGAACAATCACAAAGAGGCTTAGGTATCCCAATTCCCAAGATCTTCGGAAATCTAATCCCATTGTTTTCTCCAACAACAACAACAACCTCGTCCAAGCCAATTTGTAAAACATCACCATAATCATGAATTTCATCATCTTCATTCGGTTCTAATTGATATTCCTATTCTCCTGTCCATCTTATCCTTTCTAAACGTGTTCATCTATTTTTTGCAACTTCTCATCTTTCATCAAATTTGATATTGTAAAGCTTTATGATACCTACTACCGCTTACCAATTGTTCTCCCGGTCTTGGCTTTGTCAACATGGTCAATAAGCTCAAATACTATTTCAACTATTGGATGGCTTGCTAACATTCTTTGATTAACTGGGAATCTTTCATTTGTTCGATGGCCTTAAAGATTAAGAAGCATCGGCCCCTAAACATTGACATGTATGTATATGTTGAGCACGACAATTCGATCTGTGAGACATTACACGTCTGTGTGTGTTCGTGGTGGTTGCATATCCAAGATTGCCCGCATCAATCATTGGCTTGTTTTCTAAAGACTATGCAAAAATGTTGGTGTTAACTTTTAGAAATTGGAAAAATGTTATCTTGGAGACCATTATCTAGAAGTGAGCCACTTGGACGATTTTCTCAGAGTTACCATCCTCTAGTAGGTTACGTACATGGCGCTTTTTCCCTATGCCCCTTTACAATCAAATTTAAATATTTAGACATTTATGAAGTTGTCCTCAAAGCATTAACTGAATTTACCGATAGACACCACATCATTGTAACTACAAGTGTCATAACCTGACCTCTTATCAAGCCAAAAAGAATAATCACAACGAGAATCAAGTATCCCAAGCTCTTTTGTAAATTTTTCCATTGTTTTCACAAGCAACAACAACAATAACCTCATATTCCTAGTTTATTCTTTGTAGACCAGGCAAAAACGTTGGCGTTAATTTTTTGAAATTGGAAAATGTTATCCCATATACCATTATCTAGTAGGGAGCCTACTTGGACGGTTTTCTCGGAGTCATCATCCTTCAGTATGTTATGTACAGGATACTTCTTCCTCCATTGCCTTTACATTTCAATTTAACTATTCAAACATTTATGGAGTTGTCCTAAGAGCATCAACTGATTTTAACAATAGACACCACATTAAGGTAACTAAAACTGCCATAAATCGACATCCTATCAAGTGCCATAAACCGGCCTACTATGAAGCCAAAAAGAGTAATGACAAAGAAGATTAGGTATCCCAATCTCCTTTGTAATTTTGTCCCATTATCTTCTCAAACAACAACAAAAACATCCTCATTCAAGCCAACCTGTGAAACATCACCACAATCATGAACTTCATCATGTTCCCCCTGACTATGCTTGATTTTCCTATTCTCCCTATTCATCTTATCTTTTTTGGACGTGTTCATCTATTCTTCACAACTTCTCATCATCCATGAAATTTAATACTGCAAAGCTTGAATACGATTTCAATTGGTCTTTCGAGCCAAGCTTTGTCAACAGGGTCATCAAGCTTAAATACGATTTCAATTGTGGATGGCCTGATCACGCACTTTGGTCTACTAGGAATTTATAATTTGTATGAAGCCTTAAAGATTGAGAAGCAGCGGCCCCTAGACTATGACATGGATCTGCTAACCATGACAATTTGAACTGTGATGGTCACACTTTCTTGTGTGTCTGTGGTGGATGCATATCCAAGATGCCCCGGGTCAATCTTTGGCATGTTTACTGTAGACTATAAAAAAAACATTGGTGCTAACTTCTAGAGTTGGAAAATGTTATCCCGGAGACAATAGGTTACATATAGTGCAATTTAAGTATTCAAACATCTGTGGTGTTGTCCTCAAAGCATCAACTAATTAAACAAGTAGACACCACATTATTGTAACTATAAGTGCCTTAAACCGACCTCCTATCGAGCCAAAAAGAACAATCACAAAGAGGATCAGGTATCCCAATCTCTTATATAATTTTTTCCCATTGTTTTTTCCAACAACAACAACAACCTCATCCAAGCCAACATGTGAAACATCACTTTAACCATGAATTTTATCATTTCCACCGACTTTGCTTGATCTTTCTGTTCTCCCTATTCATCTTATCTTTTTTAGACATGTTTATTCGAATTTCGTAACTTCTCAAAGCATAACCATACCTACTGCAACTAACTAATTAGTCTCCTGGGCTTGGTCATGAATATGCTGATCTCGACAACTTGACCTGTGAGGCATTGCACTTCCGTGTGTGTTCGTGGTGGTTGCATATCCAAGATGGCCGCGAGTATCCCTAGCTTGTTTTCTGTAGACCATGCAAAAATGTTGGTGTTAACTTTTAAAAATTGGAAAATGTTATCTTAGAGACCATTATCTAGTAGGAAGCCTATCAGGATAGTTTTCTTCGAGTCACCATCCTATAGTAGGTTATGTACAGGGTGCTTCTTCCCCCATTAAACATTAAAATTCAATTTATTTATTTAGACATATGCGAAGTTTCCCTCAGAGCATCAACTGATTTTACTGATAGACACCAAATTATGGAAACTAAAAGTGCCATAAACCAAATTCCTATGAAGCTAAAAAGAATAATTACAAAGAGGATTATCTACTAGGGAGCTTTTAGAAATCGGAAAATGTTAACCGAGAGACCATTATCTACTAGGGAGCTTACCTGGACGATTTTTTTGGAGTTACCATCCCTTAGTAGGTTATGTATAGGACATTTCTTCCCTTATTGCCCTTCACATTCCAATTTAAGCATACAGATATTTGTGGAGTTGTCCTCAGAGCAACAACTGATTTTACTGAAAGACATCACATTATAGAAATTAAAAGTGCCATAAATCGACCTCCTATCATGCCAAAATGAATAATCACAAAGAGGATAAGGTATCCCAATCTCTCCTATAATTTTTTCTCACTGTTTTTCTCTAACAATAACCTTATCCAAGCCAACCCATGAATTTCATTATCTTCCACTGACTCTGCTTGATCTTCCTCTTCTCCTTGTTCATCTTATCTATTCTAGACGTGTTCATATGTTTTTTGCAACTTCTCATCTTCCATGGAATTTGATACTACAAAACTTAATGATACCTACTTCCCTTCAATCTTCCACCGGCTCTACTTGATCTTCTTGTTCATCTTATCTTTTCTAAACGTGTTTATGTGTTCTTCACAATTTCTCATCTTCTTTTGAATTTGATACTATACTACAAAGCATGACCATACCTACTGCCCCATATCAATTGGTCTGACATGCCTGGGTTTGTCAACATTATCTACAGGCTTAAATATTGTCTCAACTGTTGGAAGATGTGTTCACATTCTTCGATTAATTACGAATTTTTCATTTGTTTTATGCTGTTAAATATTAAGAAGCAATGGTGCCTTGACATTGAAATGAATATGTTGAGCTTGATAATTCGACTTGTGAGGCGTTGCACTTCCGTGTGTGTTCGTGGTGGTTTCATCTCCAAGATGGTCTATGTCAATCCATGGCTTGTTTTCTGTAGATTAGGAAAAAACGTTGCTTTTAAATTTTAGAAATTGGAAAATGTTATCTCACAGACCATTACCAATTAGGGAGCATACCTTGACGGTTTTCTCGGAGTCACCATCCTCTAATAGGTTATGTAAATGACACCTTTCCCCCATGGCCCTTTACAATCCAATTAAATATTCAAACATTTGTGGAGTTGTCCTCAAAGAATCAACTAAATTTATTGGTAGACACAACATTATGTTAACTACAAGTGCCATAGCCCGACCTTCAATCAACCCAAAAAGAATATTCACAAAGAGGATCAAGTAACTCAAGCTCTCCTGTAATTTTTTCTCATTGTTTTCTCAAACAACAACAAAACCTCATCTAGCCAACCAATGAAACATCACCACAACCATGAATTTCATTATCTTTCTCTAACTACGGTTGATCCTCTTGTTCTCCTTATTCATCTTATCCATTTTGTACATATTCATCTGTTATTTGTAACTTTTCATCTTCTATGGAATTTGATACTGCATAGTTTAATGATACCTACTCCCCCTTACCAATTAGTTTCCCGGGCTTGGCTTTGTCTACAAGGTCAACAATCTCAAATATTGTTACAACTATGGAAGGCCTGTTCACACTTTTCGGTCAACCAGGAATCTTTCATTTATTTGAGGGCCTTGAAAATTAAGAAGCAACAGCCCCTGGACTTTGACATGAATATGATAAGAACGATAGTTCAACTTGTGAGGACCATACTTCCTTGTGTGTCTGTTGTGGTTGCATATCCAAGATAGCCCACGTTAATCCCTGTCTTGTTTTCTATAAACTAGGCAAAAATGTTGATGTTAACTTTTAGAAATTGGAAAGTGTTACCCAAAGACCATTATCTAGTGTTGAGCTTACCTAGACGATTTTCTCAAAGTCACCATACTCTAGTAGGTTACGTATAGAATGATTCTTCCCCCATGGCCATTCACATTGCAACTTAAGTATTCAGACATCTGTTGTGTTGTCCCCAGAGCATCAATTAATTTAATTGATAGACACTACATTATCATAACTATAAGTGCCATAAACCGGCCTACTATGAAGCCAAAAAGAGTAATGATAAAGAGGATAAACTTTTCCAACCTCTTCTGCAATTTTGTCCCATTGTGTTCTCAGACATAAACAAAAACAACCTCATGCAAGCCAATATATGAAACATCACCATATTCATCTTATCTTTTTTGGACATGTTCTTTGCAACTTCTCAACTTCCATGGTATTTGATACTGCAAAGCGTAACGATACCTACTGCTCCTTACAAATTGGTTTCCTAGGCTTGGCTTTGTCAATAGGTCGAAAAGCTCAGATACTGTTTCAACTGTTGTAAGGACTGCTCACACTATTCGGTCCACTTTGGAATCTTTAATTTGTTTGAGGGTCTTGAAGATTGATAAGCTGTGGCCCCTAGACTTTGACATGAATATGTTGAGCTTGACAATTTGACCTGTGAGGAATTGTATTTCCTTGTATGTCTGTCGTTGTTGTATATCCATAATGGCCTGGGTCAATCCCAGGCATGTTTACTATAGACAAGGGAAAAATGTTAGCATTGACTTTTAGAAATTGGAAAATGTTACCTTTATTTAGTAGGGAGCCAATATGATGGTTTTCTCAAAGTCACCACCCTACAATTGGTTACGTACAAGGCGCTTCTTTCCCCATGGTTCATCACATTGCAATTTAAGTATTCAGACATCTATGGTGTTGCCCTTAGAGCATCAACTGATTTAACAGGTAGATACCACATTATCGTAACTACAAGTGACATAAACGACCTCCTAAAAAGCCAAAAAGAATTATCACAAAGAGGATTAGGTATCCCAAGCTCTCCTGTAATTTTGTCCCATTGTTTTTTCCAACAATGACAACAAACTCATCTAAACCAATCTGTAAAACATCACTATAACCATGAATTTCATCTTCCTCCGGGATCAAATTGATAATCATGTTCTCCTTGTTCTTCTTATATTTTCTGAATGTGTTTATTTGTTCTTTTCAACTTTTTATCATCCATGGAATTTGATAGTAAAAAGCTTAATGATACTTACTATAGCCAACCAATTGGTTTCCCGAGCTTGGCTTTGTCAATAGGGTCAACAAGCTCAGGTATTGTTTCAACTATTAGAGGCCTGCTCACACTCTTTAATCCACTAGGAATCTTCCATTTGTTTGAGGGCCTTGAAAATTGAGTAGTAGTGGCCCATGGACTTTAACATAATATGTTGTGCACGATAATTTGACTTTTAAGGCATCCCATTTCTTTATGATTCGTGGTCGATACATATCTAAGATGGCCTGGGTCAATCCCTAGCTTGTTTTCTATAGACCAGGCAAAAACGTTAGTGTTAACTTTTAGAATTTGGAAAATGTTATCTCGGTGGCCATTATCTGTAGGGAGCCTACCTAGTAAGTTTTTTTGGAGTCTCCATCCTCTAATAGGTTACATAAAGGACGCTTGTTCCCCCATGGCCCTTCACATTCCAACTTAAGTATTTAGACATCTGTAGTGTTGTCCTTGGAGCAAAAACTGATTCTTCCTGTAGATACCATATTATCGTAACTACAATTGCCATAAACCGGCTTCCTATCAAGCCAAAAAGAATAATAACAAAGAGGATCAGGTATCCCAAGCCCTCCTGTAATTTTGTCCAATTGTTTTCTCCAATAATAACAACAACCTCATCAAAACCAATCTGTGAAACATCACCATAACCATGAATTTTATCATCATCATCCTCCAGCTATAATTAATATTCATGTTTTATTATCCATCTTATCATTTCTAGGCATGTTCATCAATTCTTTGTAACTTCTCATCTTCCATGGAATTTGATACTACAAAACTTGATGATACCTACTATCGCTGACTGATTGGAATTTGACTCATAAGGAATTGTACTTCCTTGTATGTCCATGGTGGTCATATATCCATGATGGCCCGGTTCAATCCCTAGCATGTTTACTATAGATTAGACAAAAGATTTGTCGTTAATTTTTATAAATTGGAAAATGTTATCCCAAAGACCATTATCTAGTAGGGAGCAAGCAGGATGGTTTTCTCAAAGTCACAATCCTACGATAGGTTACGTATAGGATGTTTCTTCCTCCATGGCCCTTTACATTACAATTTAAGAATTTAGACATATGTTGTGTTGTCTTTAAATCATCAACTGATTTTATCAGTAGACAACATAGTATGGTAAGTACATGTGCCATAAACTGACCTCTTATGAAGCCATAAAGAACAAGCACAAAGAGGATCAGGTATCCCAAGCTCACTTGTAGTTTTGTCCCATTGTTCTCTCCAACAACAACAACATCTTCATCCATGCCAACTTGTGAAACATCACTATAACCATGAATTTCATATTCCTGTTCTCCTTGTTCATCTTATATTTTTTCTGGATGTGTTTATATATTCTTTGAAACTTCTTATCTTATATGAAATTTGATACTAAAAAAGTTTTATGATTCCTATTGTCGCTAACCAATTGGTTTCCCGGGCTTGGCTTTGTCAACATGGTCAACAAGCTTAGATACTATTTCAACTATTGGAGGCCTACTCACACTCTTTGGTCCATTAGGAAACTTTATTTGTTTAAGGTTCTTGAGGATTGAGAAATAGTGGCCCTTGGACTTTGACATGAATATGTTGAGCTTGACAATTCAACATGTGAGGTATCGTATTTCCTTTTGTGTCCGTGGTGGTTGCATATCCAAGATGGCCTAGGTCAATCCCTGGCATGTTTATTGTAAACTAGGCAAAAACATTATTGTTAACTTTTAGAAATTGAAAAATGTTATCCTGGAGACCATTATTTAGTAGGAAGCTTAGCATGAAGGTTTTCTCGGAGTCACCATCCTCTGGTAGGTTATATAAACTAGGCAAAAACATTATTGTTAACTTTTAGAAATTGAAAAATGTTATCCTGGAGACCATTATTTAGTAGGAAGCCTAGCATGAAGGTTTTCTTGGAGTCACCATCCTCTGGTAGGTTATATAAAGGACGCTTTTCCCCTATGGCCCTTTACAATCCAATTTAAATATTCAGACATTTATGGAATTGTCCTCAAATCATCAATTGAATTTACCAGTAAACACCAAATTATGTTAATTGCAAGTGCCATAACTCGACCTCCTATAAACCTAAAACGAACAATCACAAAGAGGATCATGTATCCTAAGCTCTCTTGTAATTTTCCCATTGTTTTTTCTCAAACAACAACAACCTCATCTAAGCCAACTTGTGAAATATCATCACAACCATGAATTTCATTATCTTCCTTTGACTATGCTTGATCATCCTGATCTCTTTATTCATTTTGGACATGTTCGTTTGTTATTTGCAACTTCTCATCTTCCAGGGAATTTGACACTACAAAGCTTTACAATACCTACTACCACTAACCAATTGGTCTCCTAGGCTTGGCTTTGTCAATAGGGTCGACAATCTCATATACTATTACAACTATTGGAAGCCTGCTTACACTCTTCGGTCTGATAGGAATCTTTCATTTGTTTGAAGGCCTTGAAGATTGAGAAGCAACGACCCTTGGATTTTGACATGAATATATTGAGCATGACAATTTGACCTATGAGGATCGCACTTCCATAGAGTTTTATATTACAAAACTTAACGATACCCATTGCCCCTTACCAATTGGTCTCCCAGGCTTGGCTTTGTCAACTGGCTGATAAGATTAGATACTATTTTAACTATTGAGAGCCTGTTCATACTCTTCAATCCACTAAGAATCTTTCATTTATTTGAAGGCTTTGAAGAATGAGAAGTAGTGGCCAGTGAACTTCAACATGAATCTTCTTAGCACGACAACTCAACTTGTGAGGCATTTCAGTTCTTTGTATGTCCATGGAAGTTGTATATCCAAGATGGCCTGGGTCATTCCCTGGCATGTTTACTGTAGACCAGGCAAAAGCATTGGCATTAACTTTTAGAAATTGGAAAATGTTATCCCGAAGACCATTATCTAGCAGGGAGCTTACCTGGATGGTTTTTCGAAATTACCATCCTCTAATAGGTTATGTATAGGATGCTTCTTCTCCCTTGGCCCTTTACATTGCAAAGTATTTAGACATCTGTGGTGTTGTCCTCATAGCATCAATTGATTTAACAAGGAGACACCACATTATTGTAACTACAAGTGCATAAACTTACCTCATATGAAGCCAAAAATAACAATCACAAAGAGGATCATGTATGCCAAGTTCTCTTGTAATTTTGTCCCATTGTTTTCTCTCAAATAACGACAATAACCTTATCTAAGCCAATCTGTGAAATGTCACCATACCCATGTATTTCATCATCTTCCTCCGGCTCTACTTGATTTTCCTAATCTCCTTGTTCGTCATATCTTTTCTATACGTGTTTATCTGCTCTTCTCAACTTCTCATCTTCCATGGTATTTGATATTGCCAAGCATGACGGTACCTATTGCTCCTTATCAATTGGTCTTCCAGGCTTGGCTTTGTCAATAGGTCAAAACACTTAAATACCGTTTCAAATGTTGGAAGGACTGCTCACACTATTTGGTCTAGTTGGAATCTTTCATTTGTTTGAGGGTCTTGAAGTTTGATAAGTAACAGCCCTGGACTTTGACATGAATATGCTGAGCTCGACAATTTGACTTATGAGGCATTGTACTTCCTTGTGTGTCTGTGGTGGTTGCATATCCATGATGGCCTAGGTGAATTCTTGGCATCTTTACTATAGACCAGGCAAAAGTTTTAGCGTTAACTTCTATAAATTGAAAAAGTTATCTCGGAGACCATTATCTAGTAAGGAGCCTACCAAGACAGTTTTCTTGGAGTCATCAACCTACAGTAGGTTACATGCATGACACTTCTTCACCCACGGCCCTTCACATTGCAATTTAGGTATTCAAACATCTGTGATGTTATCCTCAGAGCATCAACTGATTTTACCAGTAGATGCCACATTATGGTAACTACAAGTGCCATAAACCAACCTCCTATGAAGACAAAAAGAACAATCACAAAGAGGATTAGTTATCCCAAACTCTCTTATATTTCCCATTGTCTTCTCCAACAACAACAACAACAACAACCTCATCTAAGCCAATCTGTGAAACATCACCATAACCATGAATTTCATCATCTTCCTCTGACTATACTTGATCTTCCTATTCTCCTTATTCATCTTATTTTTTTGGATGTGTTTATTTGTTTTTCGCAACTTCTCATCTTCCATGGAATTTGATACTGCAAAGCTTGACGATTCCTATTGTCCCTTACCAATTGGTCTCCTGAGCTTGGCTTTGTCAACAAGGTTGACAAACTCAAAAACTATTTCAACTGGGGGAAGGCTTGCACACACTCTTTGGTCCATTGAGAATCTTTCATTTGTTTGAGGGCATTGAAGATTGAGAAGCATTAGTTATTGGATTTTGACATGAATTTGTTGAGCATGACAAATCGACCTGTGAGGCATTGTACTTCCCTGTGTGTTTCTTGTGGTTGCATATCCAAGATGGCTCGGGTCTATCCCTGGTATGTTTCTATAGACCAGGCAAAAACGTTGTGTTAACTTTTAAAAAATTGGAAACTGTTATACTGAAGACCATTATCTAGTAAGGAGCCTACCTGGATGTAGGGGTGTTAATTGGATTGGATCTGGTTCAATCCGATCCATTCCAATGTGAGTCCATTATAAATGGACCAGGTCCAATCCAATGAATATTTTGGACCATTTTAGAACGATCCAATTTGTTTTGATTTAGATTGGTTTCAACCCTAACTCGATCCATTAACACCTATATACTTATCTTATACCAATGGACCAGATATTGGATTAATCCGATCTAATCTAATATAAATTTATTATGGATGGACTAGGTCCGGTCCAATGTAATAAATATTTTGGACCGGATTGGTCCAATCCAATATGTCTTGTTGGTCCGTTCAGTTTATCCAAATTGATTTTGGGCTAGATGGGGTCCAATCCAAAACTAGTCCATTAACACCTTTACTTGGACGGTTTTCTCGGAGTCACCATCATCTAGTAGGTTACGTACAGGACACTTCTTCCCCCATGGCCCTTTACGTTCCAATTTAAGTATTCAAACACTTGTGGAGTTGTTCTCAAAGCTTCAATTGACTTTATCGGTATACACCACATTATGTAACTACAAATGCCATTAACCGACCTCCTATCAAGCCAAAAAGAACAATCACAAAGAGGATCGAGTATCCCAAGCTCTCATATAATTTTGTCCCATTGTTTTCTCCAACAACAACCTCATCCTAGCCAATTTGTAAAACATCACCATAACCATGAATTTCATCATATTCCTTCATATGTGCTTGATCTTCTAGCTCTCCTTGTTCATCTTATTTTTTATGGATGTGTTCATTTGTTCTTCGCAATTTCTCATCTTCCATGGAATTTGAAATTGCAAAGTTTGATGATACCTATTGCCCCATATCAATTGGTCTCCTAGACTTGGCTTTGTCACTAAGGGCGATAATGTTAAATACTGTTTTAATTGTTGAAATGATTGTTCACACTCTTCGATTCACTGGGAATTTTTCATTTATTTGAGGGCCTTAAAGATTGAGAAATAGCGGACTATGTCCATAGGGTCGACAAACTCAAATAATGTTTAAACTCTTGATCAAGTTTTCAAAGCCCAATTGAAGGAATCAATCTTCATCACTGCCTAAAGTACGTGAGGACATCATCCGATTTAACTCAAATCCAAATCTTCAAGTTGCAAGAAGTACATCATCAAGAGAGAATTAGAGGTTCTATCTGGTTTGTAAGATAATTAATATCCAAAAGAGTTTGTATCTCATTTATTGCAAATATATAAAAGAAAATCAATTTATTTGGATTTGTCTCCTTTTTTTTTTCTTGTAATTGGTTTTGTATACGAAATTTGTGTCGACACTTGCATGTCAAGGCTTTCAAGGTCACATATAGGAGCATAGAACCCTTCCAAAGTGATCGTGGGGGTCTGATGTGCTTGATTAAAATAAAAATGATTTGACATCCCTTATCGTGTATACTTGGTTAGAATTGATCACCTTCCCATTATAGATATGTGGCAAGGGTACAAAATTAACAAAATGCCATTATGTTGTTTTAAAAACTTTTATAAATCCAAAGAATATGTTGTCGT
The DNA here is from genome assembly GCF_056320005.1 of Nelumbo lutea. Lineage (NCBI taxonomy): Eukaryota > Viridiplantae > Streptophyta > Magnoliopsida > Proteales > Nelumbonaceae > Nelumbo > Nelumbo lutea. The sequence goes on along the minus strand of NC_142687.1, from coordinate 85,281,606 downwards.
TGCGAATTTTGATAAGACCCAAATGTCCCATTTTCACATTGAAAACCTAAGGCTATGTTTGGAAATGATGCAAATAAGTGTGAATGCAGATATGTAGAGTGTAAAACAGTCCACATAAATTTGTACCGGCAAATTTACCTTCTTACCAAACAAACTTTTATGTATAATGGATGCAAACACGAATTCCAATAAAGCATGCCTTTTTATCAAAAGCCCACTTGAATGCAAATTTATTTCTTTTTTTGCATTTGTTTGGAACCATTGTCATTGCTCCAGAAAATGGCGCCACATCAGTGCCACATAGGAAAAAACTGTGCTCCAAGAAACAACCATCTGTTTGGAACCATTTTTTCATAGAAAACGGTATTCTAAGCCATGCCTTGGAAATCAAGAGGGCATGGCTTGGAGCAATGCCAAATTTGGCATTTTCTAGAGCTACAGCTCGTTGCTGCCAACATGCCAGTGATGTGGCACTGGATAATGGGTAGAAGTGCAAAAAACGTTTGCTAGAGCATTGGTACAAAACAGAAAATGTTGTTGCTCCGGGAAACGTCCTACTTGGCAGCAATGATTCCAAACAAAAAAAAGGCACCGTTTAGAAAGTGGTGCATCTAACCCACACATCAGCAGCATCGATGCCAAAACATATACTTTATTGATGTACTTTTACATCTTATTATCAATGTAAATATGCATTGGAAAATGTGTTTCTTGTCATTTATCAATACATAAATGTAATGTTGCCAAACACCGGAAAAAGTGAATGGTTGTGCCCTAAACCGGGATTTACACTCCATTTACATCGTTTCCAAACACATGCTAAAGGATTGAAGCAAATTATCACAAACTAAGAGTTAAAAATCATCATCATCTAAAGTCCTATACTGATTATAGGGATTGGTTGTGCCCTATTATCAGAAAAGAATTATATCAGATTAGTTACATGAATCATGTTTCGCCAAAATTTGTATCTCCTATCCACACTTACCCACAAGACACTATAACTATACAATGGGAATATCTCCTCATGAATGTTAATATGTAAATATAGGAGACGCTTCTTGATGTGTGGTTGTAGTAATGTGTGAATAGGATAACAAGGAGAACCGGTTCATTTTCACCATTCCATTTTATTTAATGTCATATCCATTCTTAATTAGTGGTTATGGCTGCATTTGGAAGTAATGTAAATCAAGAACCGATCTAAAATTTTCATCGGTTCAGTTTTGTAGGCATTTGGAAGGAGCGTGTAATTATGATTGATGTAAAACTCCACTTTGATTCAGTCTTGCATGTGTTTGGATGGAGCAAAGTTTTACATCGATAATCGGTGTAAAAACTACATCGATTTTATTGATGTAAAACTTTACATTCTTCCACCCATCACGTTTTCAAAAAGCAATGGTCACTTTTACGGTTCAATGTAAAATGTTATCCGTGTATTTTTACACCAATGACATTTTATAGTGATTCCAAACGCAATCTAAATAATTTCATTTTCTTTTATCCTTCTCTTTTGGTTATGGTCTTCTTTGCATGCAAACAAACCAATGTAGAGCTAGGGTTAAATGGGAGTTCTTATTTTTTTGGAAAAAGAAATGGGGGTTTTGATCTTATTGATGTATCTAAAATAAGGGTGTTTTAAAAACATTATTTATTGCTCAGCGGGATTTTTTTAATAAGATGGGTTTTCTTGTCTTTTAAAAATTTACATTTATTTTTTTTATTTTCTTGAATTTCTGTGAGGGGAGTCGGGAGATGATAGGATCTTCGGATGTTTCTGGTTCAGCCGGTTTAAAAAATAACCGGGAAAATTTTGAGTAATTTTTCTTCAATTAACTAATTAACTTACGTTAGCAGTAAAACATGCTCCTCTGCCACTCGAACACCAATTAACCATTCACCGATATATACTCGCGATGTCTCCTCGCTCCGTGTCTTTCCCTGGTACGCAATTCCATCGCCGGAATCTGGTCCGCATCAGATTCAGGTGCTGGATGTTACCGGTGAGGCTGACTCGTTGCCTCTGAGGTAACAGCCTTCCAGTGACTCCCCTCGTATGTGCTCGTAAGGCCGTGTTCCACTCCTCTCGTTTTTGTACTCGTAAGACCGTGGTCCTCTGATCTCTTTTGCGTTTATCGGTATTTTCTTTTCTTCTCTGATTCTTTTTGTTTTCTCTAATTTGGCAATTGAAATAAAAGAAAATATGATGGTTCACAGCAAGAGTTCGAATTCTCACATTTTTCGAGGTGTTAATTCTATGCGAAAATTAAACTTGGTCTATGTTGATATTTAAGGTCGGTTTGTAGTCTTTGTTCGATCTGCCTTGTAGAAGAACTTGTTGAGATGTCTTTTCTTCTTCCACTATCTTCGTTCTTAAATTGTGGATAGATACACACATCCTCTTTATTGAGTTGGAATTTTAAATGTACAGTGACCTTTTCTTGATTAATGTAGATATCAGAGAGAAGAGATTATATAGAGAGAGAAAGAGAAGATAGAAAAAGATTACATAAAGAGAAAATGAAGTTTAACTCTAAGGCTTTGATGGTTGTAATTATAATTGCCCTTGAAGGTTGGTGTAAAGTATAATTTTGGGGTTAACGGCTTTGAGTTCCATCTGTCTGAATCTAAAGCTGTAGTGTATTAGTCTCTATTTCATAGTTCAAGTAGATGTATTTTGGATTTAGAATGGCAATTCAAGTAGGCTCTGTAGAGTAGTAGACATCAGGAGATTATAAAACTGTCTAATTAAACTTATGAGACGGAGAGGTGTCTCGGATCATTTTTTTTTTGGAGGGAAATGTGGTTTTGGAGTTGGAAAGAATCAATGATGATCAAAGGGTATTGAAGGATCTGACGAAGAAGAAGCCTAATGCCATATAAAGATTCAACAATCAGAAAACCTTTAGAACAGTAGTCCAGGTATCAAAAGTGTTTGCAAGATTAAAAGGGGATCTGTTTGGAGTTGGGCCTACTAAGAAGGTGAAGAAATCAAAGAAAGTCTGCAAGAGAAGTAAAGAGGTTTGATCAATTATTTATTTCGTTGCAGGGTTTTATTTCTGTCTTGTTTATTTTAGTAGGGGGTCTGTTTGGTATATGTTTCATTTGTTTTGTGGCTGGTTTGTTTTGGTTACTTTTAGGGGGTTGGATCTGGTCCTTGGAGGTGAAGTTTCTTTCTTTCTTCTCTCAGATGACTGTTGGTCACCTTCCTCTGTATTCTCTTTTTTTCTTTATTTTTATTATAAAAAAAGTATCTTTTCTATTCACTGAGGGTAAAATAGCTTAAATAAATTGCATAGTTTTTTTGAATAAATATTAGTCAGTTCTAATCTACTGAATCGTTTAGATGATCTAAGAAAGTATTGCAAATGGCCCAGATGAAATGGTGCAGATCAGAATCATCGGATAGGTGTTTCACTCTGCTTAACCTGACCTTGTCCCAAGGGATAACCTTGATGCATCACAGACCACCGTAGACCTCCCAGATAACCTGTATTAGGGAGGATGTATATATATATTTGGATCAACAGCTGTGAATTTTATTAAAAAAGAAATAATCAGGGAGGATGATTTCTCCCATCCTGTTAACTTGACCAAGTATTCGTCATGGACAATGGCACATTTATTGCATACTATGTATCATCAGGGAGAATATAAAATAAAAATCTGACTGTGGTATGCTTGAATTAGATATGCCAATAGAATTTGGAGCCGTATTGGTACCGATTATGTTTGAAGTATTCTTCTAATACGTTTATTCTTTTTTGCTAAGTCCTATGATATGTTTCAGGATAGCTTGTTTACTGGATTATCGCCATTTCAGAAGGGGAATGTGACTTGACAAGTTGAAATATGGGCTTGGGTTACAAGTCTATTTCAGAGAGAATGCTTGCATTTTCCAACGTTTTGGGGCATGAAAAATGTGAAAGCTACTTGCTTTTCCGAGGTGAAACTGCCCTTGGGGATGGCTTCAGATCATTCCTGTATCTTCTTGGTCTTGCCTATTGTTTCTTAGGATTATCAGCTGTGACTGCCCGTTTTTTCCGGTCCATGGAAAATGTTGTTAAGCACAAAAAGAAGGTGGTGGAGATAGATCCTTTCACAAACACTGAATTAATTAGATATGAAAATGTGTGGAACTACACAATTGCAGACATTACTTTACTGGCATTTGGGACAAGTTTCCCCCAAATCTCTTTGGCCACTATAGATGCCATCCGGAATATTGGTCAGCTGTATGCTGGAGGTTTGTGGCCATTTACTTCTGTTGTTTATGTCTTTCTTTTTTTCTAACACATAAAAGAAATGTTAGCTTTGAATTGATGATATGCATTGTAAGAGGAAAAGAAACCTTGGACATACAAAGAACATGAGACTGCTTTTATTTCTTTGTGAGAAAACTATCATTAATATCAAAATAAAATGGACGCCCAAGATTATGTTACCAGAAATATGTATTATCATTAACATCAGCTAGGGTTATCTTCATAATTTAAGTTTCGCATAGAAACGATGCTGAGTTACTGAATTACATTTAGAAACTCTGTACCCGATCAGGTCCTCTATTGGTCATGCAATGCTATTTATATGACTATGTCCTATTACTTCTACATTTCTTTCTGCTATTTGGCTCTGCTGCAGCTGCATTCCTTTTTTACTTAATTTATTGACATTTGTCTTGTGTCAGTCTTCTTAGCCATCTCTGTGTATTTTTATGATATCTTTCTCAGAAGTCAGAGTGAAAAATTTATACAGGTTATCATTGAAAGTGGAATACTCTCATGTTTTAACATCTTTTGTAATCTCCAATTTCGTATCTATATTTTTATTGAAGCCCTCTTCTGCATTCCATCATATTCAGGAAATCAGGTATTCTCTTATGGAGTTATTTGGTGAAAATGTTGGGCTGGATTTTGCATGAATTTGTTTATAGGATTCTTGTACATTTTTATATCAGTATCTTGAAAAATTATATTGGTGATGAGTAGCAGTCAATGTACTATAAGCTATTTGTGGGCTGGCTGAAAAGGGGGAAGGAATCATATGGAAGTTAAGGAATGAATTCAGGAGATTCAAGCAGATTTCTAAAGACATGATGATCCAAATAAGGTGGATAAGGAGATCTGCGAACAGTTCGCTGATGGTCTAGCAAAGCAAGGAACTCAAAAGACAATCTATGTTCTGGGCAGTTCTGTAAATAGTGAATAGTTTCTGTTTGGGCTTTGTTTTGTGCCCACAACTCTTTGTTGTATCTCTATTTTTTTTGATTTAATGAATCAATTTTGTGTTGCTGATAAAAAAAAGTACTATAAGCTATTTTACATTTTACACCAAAATCTGACGGAACAAGCCCATTATTACTCCCCAAACAAGCCCTAATTGTTCCAAGTACTTTATAGTGACTTGAATCATATCAAAATAGTAAGACAAACATCCAATAACTAATTCCCCATTGGTTCTTTTAGCCAACATATCCATGAAATATCAAAGATATTAGTAAAAAAATATTTTTGGAAAATTTCATATAGGAACCTAGCAAAATGGGGAGATTTCAAGGAAATTTCACCTTGTCGATATTGTGAACCATGATCTTATAACACCTTTGCAAACTAACTAGCTTGCGAAGGTGTAAACAAGCCCTAATTGTTCCAAGTACTTTACATGATTCGGCTAAAGGATATTCACTCTAGGTCAGGCTCTCCTTGTTTACACCTTCGCAAGCTAGTTAGTTTGCAAAGGTGTTATAAGATCTTGGTACTCAAAAACATGGCTCACAATATTGACAAGGTGAAATTTCCTTGAAATCTCCCTATTTTGCTAGGTTCCTATATGAAAATTTCCAAAAATATTTTTTTACTAATATCTTTGATATTTTGTGGATATGTTGGCTAAAAGAACCAATGGGGAATTAGTTATTGGATGTTTGGCTTACTATTTTGATATGATTCAAGTCACTATAATTCAAAAGAAAGAGAAAAACACACACAACAACAAAAGAGGATTCTCAATCTAATAAAAACATATAGTAACAAAAAAGACAAATGTCGAAATGGCAAGTAAATGAATATGCAACAAAGACAAGATGGCTAAAAGACTAAAAGGGAGATAAAAAGAAAGATTCCTATTTTTAAGTCTCTTATACTCTTTTATTTGACTTATATAGTTGTTTGCTATGTTTTTTGTGCTTTAAGTGTGCAATTATGCTTCTTCTAATGATTTCTTGAAGATTTATTAACTAATTCCATGATTCTAGAAAACTTCCCTGATTTTTTTAGATTTTCCAAATATCTTACATGAATTTTCCCATCTCTACATGGAGAAGTATCCATCAATATCAAAATTGCTAATTATGACCAAAAAAACTAAGTGTGCAATCTTTTAGCCATAAATCTTGCCCTCCTTGTGTGGAGTTTGTCTGGAGTCTGAAGCTCCATGACCCTGCCATCTCATCTTTCAGCCAGCCAATGCTAGTTTTCGAGTCACTTTCTAAGGATTCTCCTGCATGTTCTGGAACCTTTGAAAGGATTAGTATGATATTAAGCTTCAAACTTGTGACAGGAGTGGTGGCTTGGTGCAAATAATTAAATGAAGATATAGTTTACTACAGAGGCTACGGTTGCTATCTTCAGTTAAAAATTCATGGGATTTTTTTTAATTCTTGAGAAGTCTGATGAAAAAGCAAACTCAAATGTATGTTTATGTAGTAACTTGACTCTTTTCCTTTCTTTTTTTGTTATCATTATCTGGGTGGGTGGGGTGGTAGCTTGGGGTTTAGCTGGACCACTAACTAGCTTACCAAAGATCATAAACGTGTAGTTGGGGTATTGCTTGGTATTTTCAATGCATCTGCTTGAGATGACCCTGCCACATGTGCCTAACTTCTTTAGTTGACTATGTAGGCCTGATTCCTTTCACTCAAGCTATGCCACAAATTGCTTAGAATAATTTGTGAATCATGAATTAATTACTGTGTCTACATTCCAACTTGAGTTTGAACAACTTAATTTATTCATCTACTTTTTAACTTTTATTTAACATTTTCTTCACATGATCTTTTCGTGGCTTGAACTCTGTATTCATGTATGTATGCTAATTTTTGTGCTTCTTCTATATGCTATTCTAACATCTACCTGATTTGTAGGTTTGGGTCCTGGAACACTTGTTGGTTCTGCTGCATTTGACCTTTTTCCTATCCATGCTGTTTGTGTGGTTATTCCAAAAGAAGGAACTTTAAAAAAGATATCAGATATTGGTGTTTGGATAGTAGAGCTCTTTTGGTCATTTTGGGCTTACATTTGGCTGTACATAATCTTAGAGGTGTCTTCCGTATACCATTTCATCATGATTCTAGAATTCTGTTATGTTGTTCTTTTCAGTTTTCAGGCATGCCAGTTTTAAGCTGTCAGTGATAATTTGATTATTTACAAACCTTGTGATCAGTAGACCTTAGTAATATAGGAACTTATTGTCCATGGAAAAGTAGACCTTGTAGGAGGTCTTGAGTTCAAACCAGTTTTGCATGGACTTTCCTAAAGGGACAACATGTCTGTGTTGGACATGCATCAAGTCTGACAATCTATGGATTCTTGGGGACATTACCATTTAATATTTCCTTTTTATCCCCTAGCTTATTTGACATAAATGAACAGCTAATTTACAAGATGAAAACCTTTTTTATGTCAAATGTTACTTTTCCATAGATATGAACTATTTTAATAGTATATACTTTTCCCATAGATGTCTCCATGAATCCATGTTTTCTTATCTTGTTAAGTCAGACTCTTGGTGTGTGCTGGACTGCTGGGTTCTGACTCTTGTGTCTTTGTCCATGCAAGACTGGTTCAAACTCAACTAGAGTTCGGTTTCCAGACTGAACTGTGGGACATCATGCATGAAAGCTATCCAATCTGCATTGGCTGTAGCCAGATTGATTTGGGTTGATTCCTAACCAACTCAAAATCCTCAAAACCTTGCTAACCCAACAAAGCGTCTAAGAGAAAAGATGGTATGTCAAAACTACTCTTTTATTCTTTATCATTTTACCTTTGCATTCTTTCCTATATAATACAACTAGCAGGGCCTGTGCAATGCACGAGAAAAATAGAAAGAAACCTGAGTATATTAAAAATTTTTAGTATAAATATTGATATGAATAAATTACTTTTCAAAATTTATGAATCAATTTCTAAACTGATATGAATAAAAATTTCAAAATTTATTGATATGAATAAATTAATTTTCAAAAAATTCTTAATTATGAATAACTAATTACTAAAAATATAAAAAATTTTCAGTAAGTTAGATTTTTTTTAAATTAACTTTCACTAAATTAAATTACCAAAAACACGAAAATTAATTTATGATAATCACTAAATTAAAATTTCCCAATAAATACCAAAAACCAATGTAAATTACCAATAATTATGGAAATTATTAATAATTACCAAATGTAAATTATCAATATTAAAATTCCCCAATAACTTTCCAATTTGATAATTACCAAAAACCTATGTAAATTACCAATAATTAATTGTGGAAATTATAAATATGGTTAAAATTCCTCAATAATTTCCCAATGTAATATTTAATAATCACCAAAAACCAATGTAAATGAAAATATCAATAAATAATTTTTATTACCAAAATTAGTTTTCAAAATCAATAATTTTCTGAAATTACCTGAAAATTAATGGAAATTACTACAAATTGCCGAAAATTAATTTTCTGAAATTTTCAAAATAAATAATTATCTGAAAATTACTGAAAATTTCAGGTAATAATTATCAAATTTAGATAATACTAATATATAATTAATTTCATATAATAAATTAATATTTAAATTTTTAAAAAATTCAGTGAATGTCATTAATTATTAATGCTTCATTAATTATTGATTGTTCAATAATTATTGATATGATTAAGTTAATTTTCAAAAACTTATGCATTTATAAATAATTAACTACTACAAATATCAAAATGAGTTGATATTTTAATTATTTTGATTACTCTATACGTTTAATGTTTGGAAAGTTTTTGCCTTTGTTATGGTGGTGAAATGGGAGGTAGGGTGATGTGGCTAGAGTCTAAGAGCTCGGTGATGTAGCAAAATGAGGGGCCTGGGTAGGGTGAAGGCAAACCCGTACTGAACCCGGTTTGTTGTGATTATTTCTTCATTATTTTAAGATTGAATTTAAAATGAGTTTAAATTAATAATTTTTACTTTATTTAGTAAATTGTTATTGATGCGTAATTTAAGTTATGATATTATGCTAAGATTATTACTGTTTAAGTTTTTTAATAATGTTAGAATTTTTTATATAATTAAGTATAATATTATTGTAATTAATTTTAACAATCATTATTGTTAAAATTAAAAAACAGTAATTTATTTTGAATATTCTATTATGTTAATCATTTTTATATTGAAATTAAATTTTCTTACTTTATAATTACGAAAATATTATAATTAATTATTAAATTTTATAATGAGAATATTATTTATAATTATAATAATATTTTTAATTAATTATTGAATTTTATTACTTTAGTTTTACTATTAGTCTTATTGTATTATTATTTATTTTTTCTCTTATTAGTATTTTAGATATTATTTATTCATCTTATTTCAATGTTCAAGTTTTAACTTAAAGTGTTTAAAAAAAAGAGTTCTAACTTAAATGTTAATATTTGATACATTGATGAAAAATTAAATACATGTATTTAAGAGAGAGATGGAGATAGAGAGATTGGGGTGGGAAAGCGACCTTAAAATTAGATGGTTTATTGGGCGTGTGAGATAGATTAGGAGATGGGAAGGAGGGAGGGTCTCTAATTGGTTGTTTAAAAAATGAGGAGAAAAAAGTAGATACTTCCTTGTTAGATATGCATGTACATATATATGTGTCTGTATGTACGAAGTAGTATTTCAACATGCATTTAATGGCTTAGAAAATGAATTTAAGAACTTCACAAAATGTTCTTGACTTTTTCTGTGCATTGTGTAGGTCTGGACCCCAAATGTGGTTACCCTGTGGGAGTCCTTACTGACAGTGTTGCAATTTGGGTTATTGCTGATACATGCATATGCTCAAGACAAACGCTGGCCCTATTTATCTCTTCCACTGTATGTTTTAATTTATGGCTTAGTTTTGGAACCACTGCATGTGTTTTCACTGGATGAATATTGTTTTCTATACAAAATTACAGATCACAAAAGTCTGTCTACCTAAATAATTTATGTATTTTTTGATCAGCAACATGAAATCAGAATTTACTACCATAGTTTTCAAGGTGCCAAGGTGAAACCAGGCGATAGGGGAATGCCTTGTTGCCTAGGCAATGAGTTTTTAAAATAAAAAAATATAAATCCTAGGGTAGTTTCCTAGTTTTCATAGTAATAAGCAGTAATCTTTAACTAATAATTACTATAATCCTCATGAAATATGTATGAACCCCATATCAAAAGATAGAAAATCAACATATTTATGAGATGAAAAATAAGAAAGGAAAGAAAAAACATACAAAACATAAGGGTTGAGCCCTTGTTTTGGTCCTAGGAAGAAGATGATGATGAAGTCCTATTGATTATTCTTGTGTCAGTTGGATAAAGTCTTCAAGTTACTTCTTATTTATCAATTCAGGTTTTAAAGTCTTAAAGGGGTCAAGACCATGGGGCCATCTGATAACAACTGAAGATGCTGAACTGGAAAGCTTATTGCTTTGTCTTTTAGTGAACAAGTTTTTAAGGAGGTTGTGGGTTCCTTAATGGTTGAAACTGAAATTGGATTGATCATTGTACCCTTGAAAGTTTTATTATTTATTAACTAAAAGACAAAACATTAAGGGCATGTTTGTTTGCTCTAAAGTCTGACATCTGAAAGTGCAATAATTACATTAAGAGGTATATTGGTATTGGTGAACTTTTCTTTCTTCTGAACTCTGAATGCACAGAATGTTGTTTTGAATTCTGAAAATTATCAAATATCCATTTTGACCCCATATATGAGAGTTTTTGTTTGTCTTTTTGGGGGTATAATTGGAAAACAAAAAGTTGTACGATTGCACTTTAAGAGATAAGAGGAAATGAACAATCATTTTTCTCTTAAAGTTAAAAGATTCCTCTTAAGAGATAAGAGTTAAAAGGAAACGAATAGGCCCTAAGTGTTTCCATTCAGCAACTTCAGTTGTTATCAAATGGCCCCTATGCCACTGACTTGTATGTTGATTGAACCCAAATAAGAAACTTATATAAAGAAACTAGTATAAGAATAATAATATTAGTACTCTAAACCCACAATATGAATAATTTAGTCTAATAATATCTATTGTACTACTATTAATAACATAAATTAAAAATATAAAAATATTATGTGGTGTCTTGGGCGAGGTGGCACTCCAAGAGTGCCTTATCACTTAGGTGTTGCCTAGGTGCCTGCCTAGGCGTTGCCTTAACAACTATGTTTATTAATAAGGGAGGAGAAGAAGAGAAAGCCCATCTAACCATCAAAATGGAGAGCTAGCCATGTTCCTTAATTATCTATTGCTGTTTATTTTTGTATCTCAGGACAAGAAGTGAAAGACCAGAAGACTGGGTGCCACAAGAGACTGTTTCATGTAAAAGTAGCAATAATGACTGTGATGATTACTCTGAGATACTACAGGGTGGTGAGGAGGAAGAGAGGAACATTATTGATATATTCTCTATCCACTCAAAAGAGTGTAGAGGTACTCTGGCTTGCCTTTCCTAAATCTTATCTGGAGCTAGTGGTAATTCATCTGTTAATATTAGAAGAGTCCTATGTTGTGTTGATCTGAATTTATTAATAAAAAATCACTTATTTATGACATGAAAAAAGATGACTAACATTAACTTATTCAAGTTTGTTTCCACTGTAAAAGGGGACTAGAGTATGAGTGGGTGGTTGACTGGATATTGGTGCAACTATGTCATGCTTGCTTTAAAACATTGGTGTAATTGCTAAAGTTTAGGTGTTGAAAATGAGAAAGAAACGAACAAAGATTAGTTGATTTGTGTTTTATGTTTGTAGAACAACTTTTTTTTTTTTAATGATCCATGACTAGCATTCTAAAGGTAATGATTATGATATATGGTAACTGATTTTGGCACATCTATTTTTCGATAAACTGGGTGTAAGCACCATGGACAAGACTCAGATGGTCAGATCTCCGAAAGTTTGAAGAAAATAGTGTTTGGGAAGATAGAAATGGCCAGACCCCCAGAGGGGCTGCACTACATACTCTCCATCAAGGGATCAGGCCACTGTAGTTCCCTGCAAAATGGGTGATCATCTTAAGAAAGAAGAGAGAAGAGGTTATGTTGGTTGTGTGGGAGAAAAGAGGAGAAGAGAGAGAAAAAATCTGGGTCCACCTCATATTTTGTGTCTTGGGTCCCCATTTGGGCATGGAGCCCCTATTTATATTATTTTCTTCTTAATGAACCTTCTAGAATGTTCAAGGCTTAGTCAAATGACTTTTACTACCCTGGACTGGGCCAGCTCGGTTTGGATTCAAGTTGGGCTAACCAGATCTATGGAGGTTTGCAAGTCCATCCTCTTACACTGGGCACATCACTGAAAGGACAAAATACTCCTGTATATTATGATAATGAAAACGTGGGAGTAGTTATCTGTTTTTGAAAGATGCACATTATGGACTAATAATTGGGGGTATATCCCTTTTATCAAAAATTGAGTATGCCAAAATGAATACCACCATATTTTAAGCTTTAGTTAAATGTATCTTAATCCTAAGTGGGTACCACAACCACAGTAGTCACCTGCAAATTGAGTAGCTGACTGCTGGTGGTTGGCCTCCAGAAGGATCACCACTGAATTAGAAACTTTTCTCCCTTAGCATGTGCAGAAGTGCATTATCTTATACTGGCTAATAGTAAGAATCAGCCACCCATGTTACCATGGCTGTAGTAGTATGATAAATATAGGGAAGGGATACATGTACACCATATCTCATCAATAACAAATAAGGAGGAATGAAATTCAGTTAAAATTGTATTACAGTTAGTGAAGATTTTATGTAGGATTAAATGGAAGTATAAGATGCTTCCATTATTGTTAGCTTCAATTTAGAATATATTTCTATTTTGAATCTCAATGTGTTCTCTAATCTTTATATAGATCCAAAATAAATTCAAATTCAGCACAAGTTTCTTCCCTGGTGGGTAGCAGGCCTGCTGTCTATCAGGCCATGATAGTTTCTTTTAGTCAGCGTGTGCTTGAGATGGGAGTATACAGAAGAAAGGGATGAGAACACTAGATATCATCAGAGATTGGAAATAAAGACAATTTGGTTCAATATTGTGTTGATCCAGAAATCTTGTAATTATGGATGGAGGATGGTGAATATTATGTTTAACACAGAACAGGTTACTTGTAATATTAGATTAAGAAATTTTTATTGTTAATTAGTTTTCTATTTTAGCTAGGTTTCTATTGTGTGAACTATGTATTCTCTGTATAAACACAAGAGAGCTCTCATTGTGATTGAGTTCAATTATAACAAAGCTTGGTTTGCCTTTATGGTATGAAAGTGGATGATCATCAGCCTGTTGAGTTTATATAACAAGCTTTTATTTCCCTAGCGGGTGGTATTCCTGCCTGTCAGGCCATGATATTTTCTTCTTTTTATTTGTTCTCTTTATTTTTTTTGGTAAAACTCGTAGTTTAGCTAAGATCTTTCTTGTTCTTCATTTCATTTCGAAAAAAATTCTATGATCAAAATATTTGATTCATTAGCCATTCTTTGCTATTAAACCGTTTTTTCATTTAGATGTCCTATTCTAAGAAGCACAATATTACAGATTCTATGTACCAAACTCTGCCAACTATTGATGTGGCTGAAACTTCTGGTGGAGATTTTATCAAGAAGCACACTGAAGAAGGGCCTAATATGCTTTCAGTTTGGAAACACCAGTTCATTGATGCACTAAAGGTAATTCTCATTCTCTGTACTCTGTATTTTCAATGAAATCCTTCATGGTGGTAGATGACCAAAAAAGGAAAAAAATTGGTTAAAACTTCAGGATAATATGGTGCAAAGCCGTTTGGGGGAGATACGTTGAACAAAGAAAGAAAAATAATGGATTTCTTTTATTAATTACAATAATTGGAAAGTTGTCTTTGAAGTATCTGTAGAACCCACACAATTTACATGTTTCTGGTTGAATTAACATTGAGTTGTCACCATATTCTTGCTTATCACTCTTAACTTTTTCTTATTAATCATCTAAAGATAGACGTTTCAAAGAGAAAAGAAAAGGGAAGTTGGTGTCGTAAATTTAGGATCATGAATTTGTGATCTCTGATTTATTGCATCATTGTCCAAGACCATTCCCCTTCTGAAACAATGATCATGGTTTGGACTTTGGAGCAGATACATTCTTGTGATCCCACATTTCTGGTGACCAAGGACTCTAGAGCCAATCGAAATACAATTGATAAATAATAAGTTTTTACCTTTAATCAACATATCAAGCCATCATTATGGGTGAAAACGAAAATTACCAGATCAACTTAAGAAGCTCAAATCTCTCTGAAAGAAAATATGAAAGTTTATTAGTAAATCACGTTTTCATATGGTCTGTGTCCTTCCAGCTCAACTCATGTTGTCTATAGTATGGTTGGTTCATTAGGAAAAGATTTGATTTTAACAAGTTTCATCCCCAAATTGTGTGTTTTACCGATGCCTAGTCAATGGTGCTTTTTCAAAATTTTCAGTTTATGTGGATCAGCAGAACTCCGGATTTTACATAAAATATATGATTTAGTGGAATGACTTGCTTTATATCCTTTGGAAACTTTTTATTAATTATGTTTTTCTTTTAATAGAATCATTAGGACCCAAGGTTTAATATGTTGGTGTCGGTGGAAATGTCGGTTGTCCAAATTTAAGAAACATATTAGAAATGTCAGAAATATCATATGGAAATATTGTAAAAATTATGGACATGGTGGAAACATTGTAAACTATGCAAAATATAGAATGATATTTTATGAAAATGATAAAAGAAGCATAGGCACACCTTTTTAAATTATTATCTTGTTCTAAATCATTAAACAAAGCTAAGAAACTAAGATTATAAACAAAAGAGCACATTTTGAATGGCCCTTTAAGCCTTGAGGTTCAGAGCTTCATGACAGAATGAGTTGAGGCAAAATTTAAACTCATAGAAAATGTAAATGGTTGCACAAATATTTTGCAAACAAAAACTAATATTTAACTTCATGTTTGAAATGAATTTTGAGCTTGCTCAAAGTGGTAATCATGTAAGTTAGGCGGGCAATAACATTGTTACTCCACATTACAATGTTGTCACAACTTATGTTATAATACTTTCCCTTGTACTCTACATAGTGTTGATAGTGTTCACTAGGGAATATGCTGATTCCAGGGAAATTTCATGTCACTACTCATGGAAGTGGAAAAGGAAATGTGTAGCGGAAACTATCTCTTGTACTCCGCATAGTGCTGGTAGTGTTCATTGGGGAATATGTTGATTCCAGTAAAATTTCATGTTGCTACCCATGGAAATGGACATATGTCGTGGATATATTAGGGAAATTAGGGGCATTTTAAATCACCAGGACCTACTGTTGAGGTTCATCACAGAATTTCTATGATTTATTTTTTGATCTTTGTTCTATATGGATGAAATTGTGCAACAAATCAAACTCTTTCTGTTTATTTCTTGATTGTGCCTTCTTTTTAACAGTTAGAGAGCACAGAGTCAAGAAAGTTGGACAATATATATTTACGACTAGCAAGAGTTTCCTGTCAATTAATCCTTGTACCATGGAGATTTCTATTTGCTTTTGTGCCTCCTTATCATATCGCTCATGGATGGATTGCCTTCATCTGCTCTCTGATTTTCATTAGTGGAATAGCTTATGTTGTTACAAAGATCACAGATCTGATAAGCTGTGTCACAGGTGTGTGTTGGTTCTGTGCTTCCTGTACTTGACTGAGGTTTTGGTTCTGCCAAAATGACCTAGATGATGTTCTATGGATTTGTCCCCTTTCTTGCAGGAATAAATGCTTATGTTATAGCATTTACAGCATTGGCCAGTGGAACTTCATGGCCAGATCTAGTTGCAAGCAAGATTGCTGCTGAGCGTCAGACAACAGCAGATTCTGCCATTGCAAATATTACTTGCAGGTTTTAATCTTCAACTTCCTATTGAATAAGCCTGACCCCATTTAGAAGCAATGCTCTAGGGCGTTTCCCATTAAAATAAATCATTTCCATTTTCTCTTACTTTTGGAGTTCCGTAGCAGAATAAAGTTTCATTTTTGCTGAAATTTCAAGTTGCACTAGTTATGGTAAAAAATCCATACTGCTGTCTACACCAATGTACCCCATACATGTATGGCAAGAACCCAGTTAGGTAAGTCAGACACTGCAAAACAGCATCCATGTATGGGTATTTGGGTATATCATGGTTATGGTTTATAGCTATTTTTTGGCTAAGGAAGACAAAATGTCTTTCAGCCTATGTTACCATAATATTTCTATATACCTATAAATAAAAGAGAGTTTCACGTTCTCTTTTTTCGTCCATGATGTAACTTTTGTTTTCCAAATTTGTCCTTGAAAATTTCTAATGCTTTCTCCCCCTTTCATATTTGTTATTGAACATCTAAATTTACAATCATACCACCGTATAAAACAGAAACAATGAAAGTCATCTCTCTCTCTCTCTCTCTCTCTCTTTCTCTCTCTCGCCCAATAAAATAAATAAAGAAAAATCTATGATACGAGAAAGATATGGTATGGAAAGAGTTTTGACCAATCAAAACCTACCCATGAATTTTGATAAATAACACCTGAATCATTGTCATGTTTATGATTCTAGTTTATTGGTCAATTGTTTTTCCCATACCATATCTTTTCCATATCATAGTTGAACCCTTAATAAATGTAAAAGTTTCTTGGATGAGAGGATTTAAGGGCCCATTTGTTGTTGGTCAAGCATACTCTTTTATCCTTTTCTTTCTTTCTTTTTTCTTTCTTTGGATGCAAGTCATTTTGGAATTCAGTCTAAAGTTCTTGGGGTGCACTGGAATTTGGAAACATGTAGATTTCTATTTCCATTTCCAGACTTTGATATGAAAATATCTATTATTTATGATGCTTATTCTTTCAAATTCGAATGATGTTTATTCTTTCAAATATCTATTATTTATGATCCTTTTTTTTTCTGCAGCAATTCTGTGAATATTTATGTTGGCATTGGCATCCCATGGCTGATCGACACAGCATATAACTTCATTGCATATAGGGAACCATTGCGGGTACAGAATGCTGAAGGCCTCAGCTTTTCTCTGCTTGTTTTCTTCTTAACTTCAATAGGTTGTATTGCAGTTCTTGTGTTTAGGCGCCTTACACTGGGAGCTGAACTTGGAGGGCCAAGGCCATGGGCCTGGGCAACATGTGTGTACTTCATGTTCCTCTGGATTATTTTTGTTGTTTTATCCTCCCTAAAAGTTTCTGGCATCATTTGAGTGGCTGGCCAATATTTATTTATCATTTATCATATTTTTTGAAAGTCTCTTGTCAATTTTCATTCTTTTGTTTCCTTCCATTAATACATAAGTGTAATTTACTGCATGTTGTAATAGTCTCTCCGAGTCATTTGTATTAGTCCCTCCGCTTGGTTAAAGGTCAAGCTATTTGGTTAAATGTAATTGGGAACTATTGATTATCTATGGTGAATTAAGGTGTAATAGTGTGTAGTCCATATTGCTCCATATTCAATACTGACTAGTAAATACAAATTGTTCAAGTAATACCTTTTAAATTGAAGTCTCTTGGAACTGTCTTTGATGGGTTGAGACGGCAACACTTTTTTTCTTCAAGCAATCCAAAAACTAGGGTTCGACTATGATATGGGAAAGATATGATATCTGAATAGCTTCTGACCAATCAAGTAGAATCATAAATGTGGTAGCCAATCAGGTGTTATTTATCAAAATTCATAGGTGGGTTTTGATTGGTCAAAACTCTTTCCATTACCATGTTTTTTCGCATCATAGATTTTCCCCAAAATCTAATGATGAGCCAAAAAAAAAAAGTCAACTTCCCACACCACTTCATGATGAAAAGCGTCAACTTGCAACTCCATTACCTTTTCTTGTCAAAAAATAAAACTGACTCAAAGCAAATGGAACGTATAAATATAAAATGTTCTTCCTCCTGCCTATTTCATTTCTTTATGATTTAAAGAAATTATTTAAAGGCTCATATTTGGATTGAGGCTCTCGAAAGAGCTGAGAAAGAAGCTATTGAAGGTTGGGGGGGGGGGTTTGAATGATTCAGATGTTAAAAGTCATCTTCAGTAATCTATCAATTATCAGGAAATATATATAAAAAAATTTAAGTATCCACTATTCGAAATGCATGATATGCAATTTTTTCGTATCGTCAATATTCGAAACCTTAATTAAAAGTAAAACCAGTTGAGCGCCAGGTCCTGCATCGGCCAAATGTCTAAAATGTTTTTTCTTTTTATTTTTTTTTATGGACAGTGCAAGTTTTCAACTTCCCAACCAACTAGGGTCGTGTGTTAAATTTTTAGAACTAAGGGCTCATTTAGTGAGAGCAAATCAGCCCCCACAAGATTGCCCCCCACAATGTCCCACAGTTCATCCTAACTGTGTATTGAGAATATCTCCTGATGATGATATCAGAAATAAAGATGTCATCATCGGGAGATATTCACAATACACGGCAAGGATGTACTGTGGGACGTTGTGGGGGGCAGTCTTTGAGGGAGGGGCTGATTTGAACTCCCATTTAGTTTGCAGTCGGAATTAGAATTGGAATAAAAGAACCATCGGAGTGGTTTATTCCTCTGCCTGTTTGGATTGGACGGGAAACGGAGTCAGTTGGAATAAATTCCCATTCTTAAAGGAGGGGGAAGGAATGACCATTCCCTCAAATGGGGCCATTCCATTCCACCAAGAAATGGGAATGATACTTTTGTTATTTTATACATGTGTTTACATAATAATAGATTGTATAGCATGACATGTTTGGAATATTAAGTAGTGTTGAGTTGTGCTTTGAATTCTTGTTGCAGTCAGATCCATGACCTGATCCGATAATTTTGGAGAAATGGGGGCCATCCCTACAGTGGTATGGATCCGACCCATTTTTTGCTTATGGGCCTGACCTGAATATGTTGTGTGAAGTTGTTGAGTTTCTCCTTTATGCATTTTTTGGCTTATACATGAAGATGGAGAAAATTTGAGAGTGAGAGATTGGGTTTATTGGGATGTAGTGTTTTTTTTTTTTTTTTTAAAGAAAAAGAGGTTACTCAACTTTTGTGTCCTCTATTTTCAATTTTCATAGTGGATCTGTGTTCCTCTGTTGCTCGTGTTGTGGACATAGGCTATAGGCCAAATCACATAAATCAGTGTGCTCTGTTTTCCTTTATCTTTTCTTAGCTTTTCATATCTCTGCTTTACTTCATTGTTTTGTGTCATTCGAATATGTATTTTTGGGTTTTTGTGCAACAAATAGGAGCTGCTATCTTGCAGGTCTCACTCCCTTGTACTGGACTACTCGCACAGTACTGGTATGCTGATGATATCATAAGATGACTTAAACAACCACATATAATAAACTAAATGAGGGAATGTCTCAGCTCTCTGATCATTCTCTAGGGGAAGAGAAAATTTTGCTCTACTTTGATGGGCAAGGAATGCATACAAAACACTATTCAAGTGGAATGGAAGTTTTTAAAGCTTATATTTTACCTGAAGAAATCTCTCAAGAATTCAAACCTCAACCAGTTCAGTTCATCCCACTTTCAGGTGCCCCTGTATCACCATTTTTCTAGGTTGAAACAGCAGAAATTGTTTTGAAAACACAATTTTGTTCCATGTAAGAACATCTTGGACTACTTTGAAGAAATAAAACTATCATAGGTCAGTAGGATAGATTGAGCCATACCTGATGGCAAATTCCTTTAGCTCATCGAACATGAAACAGGGGGAGAGGCATCTCATAGTCTTGGCTAGCCATGGTGAGATTTTGCAACAGAAATTAGCACCATACATGCTATCTTGGCTGCTGTCTTATCAACCTTATTTGGCTGTGACATTCAGCTATGAATTTCTTTAGGCTCAGTTTGGAAAAGAGTACAAATATAAATGTATACATGCTATCTTGGCTGCTGTCTTATCAACCTTACATTTTGTATTATTTTACAGTTTATATGTATTTGTACTGTATATATTTGTATTTACATTGTATTTATACAAAATATAAGGTTTTGTACTATACATATTTGTATTTATACTCATTCCAAATTGAGCCTTAGTCCCTGCAACGTTCTGTTTCCCTTCCAACTGAAGAAGTTTTGTTCTGTATTCCTCGCTTGCCTGTTCTTCCTTCTCTACTCTACGAGCATGTTGATGTCATTATGTAGGGATGTCAACGGATTGGGTTTATAATGGATTTGCCTCAACCCTAACCCGACCCTCCAATGTCCTCACCTACCCCGTCCCAAACTCCCAACTCCGAAACCAATCCAATCATATGAGGTTTAACTCAATACTGACCCGGCCAGACTTGCGGTCTTTCAATTGTGTTTTTTATACTACACTTTAAAAATTTAAAAGCGTTAAGTTGAAATTTGTTTTATAGGTTTTAAGATGTGTCAGTTTTTTTTTTTTTGGGTACTAGAAAAAAGAAGAAAAAACAAAACCAGCATGAAAATAGATCGCTATGGAATTAGAAGTAAGAAAATTACAAGAATACTCTGTAATCTGTATACACATAGGGGTATCATGAACCAGCCGGGCTGGTCAGTCAAAACCCAAACTCAACTCAGGTCAAAGAATATAAACCCTAACCTGACCTTAAAGCTGAATATACCTGACCATAACTCAACCCTATGGATTTATCATTTTGGCTTTTTATAATTTTGTAACTTACCCTCTAGGTAAATGTTTCTTGGGTAACATTTGTTTGAGTAAATTCACTTATTCATGCTTTTTTTAATTCTTAGGTAAATAATATAATTATCTTTTTGTCCATAAAAAGTTAATGTTAAAATGGATAAATTTGTTCCATTATGTTTTATATTTTTCGTCCAGGTGAAAAAGTAACTTACCTACTTGGGATATGGGTAAGTTTTACCTAAATAAATGAGATTCTTTATAATTAATGTAAAAAGAATGCTATAAATTTGATCGATGGAAAAAGATACCTATTGACCAATTTCCCCCCTTATTTACTGATAAAGAAACGAGACCTTAACTGGACCTTTTGACATCATGTGCACCTCTTTCTCCATCTGCTCTGTTATCGGTTGAAATCCTGGTATTGTTTAATTTATTTGTTTTGAGAAGTGGCTTAGATCTTTTATTTGAGTTGTTATGTCATTTTGATGATTGATAAATTATATTAACTGAAATCTAGACATATAATTTGTATAGTTGAGATCAATGGACTGACTAGTCCTTTGCTTATGTGACCTTTTTTTTATGAATCCATTCTCGAACCTCTTATTTAGTTATTTATACTTTTTTCAAGGGATGATGATTTCATACATTGTGGGTAGACTTGTTCATGGGCTGGGTGGCCCGATGGGCCAGCCTGGCCCCCGGACGGGCTTGAACATATTTATAGGCCCGCGGGCTTAAATTCGGGTTAAAAATCCTGGCCCGTGGGCTTAAATTCGGGCTAAAAATCCTGGCCCGCAATAAATTCAAGTCGGGCTTGGGTTTTGTCAAAATAGTCCAACCCGACCTAAAATTAGACTTAAAATGGGTTATGTGATTATGTCCATTTGAATAAATTTTTTGATTTAAGAATGTAAAATTGTGTTTTAAAACGTAAAAGAAAGGGAAAAAAATCATCTTGTAGGCCCATTGTTCATTTAAATAAAAAAAATCATTTGAATTTTTAATTCTAATTTGAGTAGGGAAAATTGTAAGTTTTTTTGTTAGGTCGGGCTTCGGGCTCGGGCTCGAGCCTTTTATCAAGGCTGGGCTCGAGCTCGGGCTCGGGCTCGGGCCTCACGTATTTCCATTAATGATGAGTAAAAGCCCAGCCCATGAACAGGTCTAAACATGGGAATGGAAAATTGAAAATAAATTCAAGAAAAATAAATAAATAATTGAAATAATAAAACTATATTTAATATTAATAAATCAGGGCATTTTATTGATTTGAAAATATTCATGTTAGAGAGAGACGAAAATCTCTATGGATGTTCGGCAAAAGGGCAAACCCGAAGGATGAAGAGGAGAGAGAGAAGTAATGTTTGATTCATATATTTAACTGTGGAGAAAATGAGCAAGAACCCAGAGGATGGAGTTCAAGGTGGAGCTTCCTCTTGAACCGAGAAGGAGGAACTTTTTCTTTCGTGATCAATTCAAGGAAACCTCTGAACCAGAGCTATGACTTGCAGTTGGGAGCTACAATATTAGGCGATGCCATTGGAGATGTGATTTCTACTACTTAATCCCCACAAATCCATCCAATTGCTAGCCCTATGATTTGTAGTTGATTGAAGGCCCTTTAGTGTTTTCGGAAAGTTATATATCTATATTCTTTTATTTTTCAGGTAAATAAGACAATGACGGGTTTAGCCATAAAAGTTATTGTTAAAAGGGATAATTTTGTCTCATTCAAGTATTGACAATTTCTCTCAGGTGGAAAAGATATTTATCCCAGTAAGTGATACCCAAAGAAAACACATAAATCTGAAAAAAGAAAATGAATATCTTGATCAACGAGAAACAAAATCCTATTAATCGACTTTTCTCCTCTCAAAATCCGAAAAACGAATGAACCCTAAATGACCGACTTCATCCATAATGCACCCAAACCCAGTTCAGCCGAATAGTGAGGATTATTATCCATCCTTCCAAATTCATATAAAGTGAGGATTTATTATCCATCCTTCCAAATCTCATTTTAGTTTGAATATGTTGCTCTAAATGAATCATTCTAAAGTGAATCTCTTCTCACTAAATGATCACAAGATATGATTTAGATGGCTAATGATAAAGATAGGGAAATAATCCATCTTTCTTTGCAAAGTTTTGGTTTTTAATGAGATTTTCAACCTTTTGATGATGAGTAATGTGCTGTGGGACACCAGTGGTGAGCCAATCCAAATTCCTTTCATTGATGTTGGCCGCATGCTAAATTAAGGACTCACGAGAAATCTGTTCATGTCTATTCACAACACACTACCCCCCTCCCTTCCCTCTCAATGAATTGAGAACATCTCCCCCTACAGGAGGATGAGATATTCTCTATGTATGGCTACGATCTTATGTAGGTAGACATGGGCAGAGTTTGTACGGGCAGGAAAACAGGACTCTAAATTAAGATCTCAATCTCAATCAATCATGTTAAATCTTACCATTCATTTCACAAAACGTACTTTTAGATTTAACATGTAATTTAAACATTTAACAAGACTTGAATTAAAAATATCATTAATTGCTCCATTTCTTTATT
The DNA here is from genome assembly GCF_056320005.1 of Nelumbo lutea. Taxonomy (NCBI): domain Eukaryota; kingdom Viridiplantae; phylum Streptophyta; class Magnoliopsida; order Proteales; family Nelumbonaceae; genus Nelumbo; species Nelumbo lutea. The sequence continues at coordinate 85,258,085 of NC_142687.1, read as the reverse complement.
TGCATCGGATGCATCCTAAATTTTACCATTAATGCTATTTGTTATTATTAATTTATGCATAAATGCATACTTATCAATTCTCATCACTTAAAAAGAAAACATTTTTATGGGTGAATGCATGGGCTAGACTTACATGGTCCATATGCTTGACTAATCAAGAGATGGGTATGGGCTGACACTTTAGCCTATTAGTTTGGGCCGGACAGAGTGTTATTCTCAATTATTATTTTTTTTTGAAGGTCTGGCCTGCGTCATAAACCCTGGTTCAAGAGATGGGTATGGGCTGACACTTTAGATATAGAATGATTCATTTGTTCTCAATCTGAGACACATGTTTGATACTAGGGTCAGTTTGGAAGGAGTATAAATACAAAATATAAGTCTACAAATTTGTATTTATACTCTTTCCAAACAGATCTAAGTACTAACTACACGAGGGAATGAGATGGCATGCATGTATGCATGTACTTGTGCTCGAACTTCGGAGGTACAGAGAGAATTAGAAGAACAAATGTTGTCAGGGGTTATTGGGGAATGGAGTAGGAGACTGTGAGAGACAGAGAAAATAATAAATGATAGAAACGCATCTCAATTCTCAACAAAGATGGATGAAGCTCACAACCCCCCACTAAAATTTCACTGAAAAACAAAGCAGCCAAGTCATTGAGTTGAGCCATGTGTCATCAAACCATTCAAACGGCCCCAACTCTCCAATTGAAAAGTTATCCTCACCTCGAGATGCGTTGCATTGCGTGTCTGAAGAGTCAAGAATGAACACTCCCCCTCGCCCAAAAGAAAAAGCAGCTCCAACACCAACAGAGTCACACACAGGGAACAGAGCACAGATGAGATAAAATGATAAATCCCACCACCAGACTCCAGAGTTCTCTCGTACAAATATAAATATGTAGAGTGCAAAATTTTGTATTTTATATTATTTTGTATGTGTTTGTACAGTAAATATTTGTATTTCTACTCCTTTCAATCTGAGTCCAAAGACCGCAACCTCCATGAAATTAGACAAACAGAAATAAATCGCATCGAACACCTGCAAGTGCAGAGACAGCTGAAGCTCAGGAACTAGGACACTAGCTCTTTCACTGCCAGAACAAGGCAGGACTTACCTCTTCTTACGCCATCCCTTCTTCAATGCAAACTGCAACTTCATACGTATAGAATTCTGATACAACCGTACGTAAAAAGCTTAGTTGCAGTTTATTTTGCTGTCTCTACGCAAGGTTCTCAACTGTTGAAATCACCGGAGCCTCTCCTCTTGGATGGCTGCTGTAAGGCTGTAACCCGACGATCTTCACTTGAACCACATCCCATATGTGTAATAATACGGAGTTGCTTTCTTTCAGAATTGTGGTGTATATGAATATGATAACTCAGTAGCGGTCTGGATCAATTCACGGTTAATGAGTGAACCCATCTCTGCAGATATAAACACCACCATATTTGGTTGATGAAGAAGAAGATGAACAATCCTCGGTGGGTCATTACTTCACTGAGAAGATTAACAATAAAATGTAGAATGTAAAAAGTGGCAAACAAGAAAAGAATTAATAAAAGAAAATGTTAGCCAGAATTGAAGTAGAAGGATTAGAACAAAAAATGTGTGCAGATATGTGACCATACTTACTTGCTGCTCTCACATGCATGCAATACCAAATTCATTTGAAAGGGAGAGAAAGAGAGAGAGAGAGAGAAGCAGTGGTGGGGAACCCTTGTTGGAGAAGGGGAGCACGTGCAAACTCACTGGACACGAGGGTCTTTGCACGTGCCCTGCTTCTCCAACAGGGAGCTACCCACCAGCTAAAGCCATGGCCTGTGAATGAACTATATAATTCAGATCAGATAGATGAAAATGTGAAGAAGCAAGAAGCCCATGTATTTATAATTATAAAAGCTCAGCTCGGTCACACACCAACAGACAGAGAGAGAGAGAGAGAGGAATGAGGAATTAAAAGCATTGAAGTGATGGAGTGCTGAAATGGGAGGAATCAAGTATTCAAATCTGAAAGTGTTGGTGTGGAAGAAAAGCTCTGGCAGGGCAGGCAATCTATCTCTTCCATTCTCTCTGCCTAATTTGCCATCACCACCAAAACCTTTCTTCACTTCTAAAGCATATATATATACACAGATTAACTCTATCAGCAGCCTCCAGACTCCAGTTTGTCCTCATCATATGGCGATGTTATATATAATATTCTGAACAATCTGAGACGGCAGTACTTATGTGTAATATCTGACATTTGACTGAGCTATCCTTCCCAGAATTTATTCATCATAGTTGGATAGATTTTTGATAATTTAAACCTAGGAAACATCATTGGCTAGGTGGGCTCCATCCCAACGTTGGTAGGTTTATCTTGTATATATGATCGAGAAATTCAAATTCAAACCAGAGACTTAGGAATTTGGATGATAATGCTAATGACGATGATGATGTTAGGATGATATAATAGGTCGTCATTGGGTCAGGAGTCTGGAGTCTGGACTGGACTCTCTCTCTCTCTGAGTCTCTCTGTCTGTGTGCAGCAGAGGCCAGAGAGTGGTGGAGTACTACTTAAGCTGAATTATGTATGGTTTTGGTAGGTGGGTTGGGAACAACATACATACATACATAGGAATGAATGAAAAATAAAGCGAGGGAGGGAGAGGCAGAGGCAGGAACAGGATTGCACGTTGAGGGTTGCGTGTTGGTGTGGGGATGAGTGGTGTAGTGGTTGTTTGGGAGCTAAGCGAGTCTCCCTAGGTGGATTTTGATTCCTATCTTTTGCTGCTCTATCTTTGCCTTTTGCTTCCTTCCTTGTTTCTTTTTTTTTCTTCTTTTTGCTCCCAGAATTAAGGCTTTTGGTTTGAACTTTGAACCCCTTTTTCCAGACCCCCAGAATTAATGGAGCTTTTTGATGTTTATCAGAACAGAAGACATAATTGACTCACCCATCTGAGTTTAATGCTTTAATTAATTAATTAATTATACACTGAAACCATGGAATCCTGTCGTATGTCACTTGCTTTAATAGTTAATTGATTGAACGGTAAAGATTGATGAGATGGTGGGACCGACCGGTGTAGAGGGAGATGCAATACTGCAATGTACCTAATTACGTGTGTGGGTGAAGAATGATGGGTTGATGGATGGTTTTGGGGCATTCACCGTCGAGACACACTTGTATTGTTGAAGGAGAACATAGATTCTGGTGGTCAATCCAATCCAAGCCAACCCAGATAGATTTTACTGATAAAAGGAAACTCATGTATGTGTCGCAGAATCACAACTTCACAGAATCACAGGAGGTTTACTTTGTTTCTAAAATATAAGGGGTTGAGGGGTTTTGAGTTTTGATGACAGAGGTACACAGAATGACTCAACCCGGATTGGAGATGGAGAGAGTGGCCGGGGTGAGACAAAGCCGGCCGGAGGGAGATATGGACTGACAGCTGAACTGAAAAGAGAAATTAATTTCAAATGAAATAAAGAAAGACAAAATAGCTTTAGATAAAGGCTAAAGCCAGCGAATATCACGGGAGTGACAGTGTCCGGCACGGCAGCCATGAAAACAAAATTAAACACAGTGTCTCTGTTAATCTTTTTGTCTTTCATGATTTGAATAGTGACTGTCAATGGTCGGGTCAATCTAAAAGCTACCTGAACCTCAACCTGATCTAACCCTCCTCCCTATTGGAAGGATATTGCCCAGGATTAATTTCAGTCTGCAATTTGAGTCCTGATTATCAAAACATGAACCACAGCCAGATTTGAACAATAAATCATATATCCACAACCAGGACAGCAAAAAGCCTGCAACTTTATTTGGATTTCTGTAAACGAACACAGGATTTATCTCTTACTGAATTCGGCCTTAAAATAGGTAGGTATTCGCCTTCTTCATTAGATTACTGAGAAAGTGAAAACCCAAAATCAGAACTCAAAATAAGAACTGAACTATTAACACTAAAGAGAAACCCATAAAAGCCCATGTTTTTAATCTTGATATTATAAAGAAAAATTAACCACAAAAAAGAAAAGAAACCCGTCTCTTACTTGTAATAAGAAATACAAAAGAGGAATCCTATCTTCATCCTTGAACCCAATCATTCTCATCCATTAACTTGAGTTAAGAGTAGTATTGTAAGTCATCACTCAGCAGCTGCTGCCTCGTTGCCTATCACAACTCCTCTATGCCCTCCCTGACTCTTCTAAGTTTTATTGTTCAAAAAAAAAAAAAGAAAATATTAATAATGGAACAGTTTAAATTAAACATGAGATATCACCAATTCATGAATTAATACCCTGGTAATAATATAATAAAATTAAGGGTAAATCTATGATGTCGGAAGACATGATACCAGAAGAGTACATGTATTTCCACTATAGCAAATGAGTTTTGACCAATCAAAACCCTCATGAGTTTTGATGACTATCATATGATTCCTTACCTTATACCAGTTGATTGGGTATAAGTAGACTTGGCAAAAAGTTGATCCAACCTACAATCCAATCCAACCCGAAAAAATAGGGTTAGGGTATCATATTTAGCAATCCGAATGTAAAAATGACCTGACCCGATTTGCAAAAAAGGTTGGGTTGTGTCATGGGTCAACTCTCTGATCCGATTGTCGAGTCTAATTGGGATTATTTATGCATTGTTAGAAGTTTATACTCTTTAGTTTTTTCTATTTAGTCTTTACTTTTTATTGTTTATTCTTTAAATTGTTAAATGTTTAAGTTTTTTATTTTATATTTGGAATTTTAAGGTTAATTCTTTTAATTATGATATTTTTTATGTAATTTTTTTTTTTATTTTTTAAAATTTCAATTATTTTTTGGAATGACCCAAATTGACCCATGGGTCAACCCTAACCCGAACGTTTAAGGTTAAGGTCTAGCATTTAACAACCCAACCCGAAATTCAACCCGACCCCGACCCTGACCCACCCAACCCAATTGCCAGGTCTAGGTATAAGTATTTCCACTATAGCCAAATCCATTAATCAAAGATATATGTACACAATATGAGTAATGAAAATATTATAGAATGATATTGAGGTTATCCAAATTTGATACACATATTAGGTTTCAAAGTTTGAATTTGAGTCGTTTAGTCTTTTCGAATATCAAAATCGTGTCTTATCTGATAGTACTTATTCAAATCGGTTCAATAATATGATTCATCAGAAGCTCTATAGGCTCAGTTTGGAAGGACTACAAATATAAATATGTAGAGTGTAAAACCTTAAATTTTGTACTATTTTGTATGTATTTATACTGTATATATTTGTAGTTTTACTCCTTCCAAACTGAGCCATATGAAATGATACAAATATCTTTAGAAGGTGCAAGTAGGGATGTTCATCTTCCCGTTCAGTGTGGTTTGAAGAGCTCAAATCAAACCAGTAAAATATAATCTGAGAATTTTTTCAAACCAAATCAAACCAAAACATTTTATTTCAGTTGGGTGCAGATTTTAATATGGGTTGGACCATTATATTGAGCTTAACCCAATGTCCAAACAACCTATTACGGTTTACAATTTGGTTTGGCTGCATTTTAAAAAACCAAACTAAAATCATAAATCATAATTTAAAAAACCACAAACTGATCGAACCAAACCATTTCTACATCCAAACTGAACCAAACTGCAAATTTCAGTTTGGTGGTCTAAACCTTGTTTGTTTTCACTTTTTAGGTAAGTTATTTACATAGATAAATGTTTCCCAACTCCCAAGTAATACTTATGGATGTAAGTAAACTTATCTGTGTTCCTTTTTGCACAATCAAACTTTTTCTATTACTATTTTTATCCTTGAACCTTCTTATTTTTAAAGTCTTTTTAATGGGCATTTTTGTCTCATTAATATTGGCATCTTTCCTTCTAGGTGGGAGCTTTCTCATTTGAGAGAACCGTGGTCGTTTTATGGATAAATGGCCAAAAAAACTTATCCAGAGGAAAGTGCTTTTTACATTTATATGAAAAAGAACATGAAAAAGTTGTCAACTTTCTCATTCCAAAACTTATCAGAAAATGAATATGGGGCCTTGTTGTAATGCAAAGTTTGCACATATGAAGTCGGGGCAATATCATTTAGTTGCTAACTTATTTCTTCGATCCTAAAGAAATAACTTTCTTCGGGTCTCTGTCTTTCTGGTATATACTCAGGACCACATTATTTGGGTTGGGTCTAACCCAAATGAAGTTCGATTAAGTTGGATCTAGACATCCATTAAGGTTGTTGGATTGGACCATTACTAATGGATCATCAAAATTATCGAATCAAGATTGGATCCGTTAATAATCTTGTTCAATACAACTATTTCTAGAAATTTAAAAGAAGCCCGAAGAGAGCGACCCTAAGGCTATGTTTAGTTTGAAGGAAAAAGTAGGGAAACCTATATAAGGCTTGTAAAGGTTTCCCTACATTTTTCTTCCTTTCCCTACTTTATCCTTCAAACCAAACACAGCTTAAAGGAGTGAACGTAAAGAATTTGGCTTAACCGGATAGAATTACTGTATAGCAAACTGTGGAACCAATGATAATGCCTCAGCCAGTCAAAAAATACATGGGCCCATAATAAGAGGTTGAATAGTTGTGGGTCTCGTGTATTTTATGACTGGTGTGGGGCTTTGTCAATAATTCCACAACTTATTGAGCAGTTATTGCATTCAGTTAATCCTATTTTGAATGTGAATCCTATAATACTCTTTCTTCATCACCTTGTCAGATTCATATCCGGATGGGGGTTTTGCTAATATTCTATTGGCATTGAAATGGTGAGGTAGATAGGACCTGTTGAGTAACTCTCCTAGATCTTATCCAAATGACAATCACGCCATATATGTATGTGGACTTCTTGTCCTGAAGTGGATGTGAAGGCTTTGATTTTGAAATTTCACATTTTTTTTCCAAGTTCTCAGTATAAATTTAGAACCCTTTAATCTACATGGGATCTGCGAAAGAATTAACAAATCGAGAGATATTAAAAAGCTTTAAGCTTTGTTTAGGAACGATGCAAATAGGGTGTAAATCCTGATTTAGAGTAAATTTGCACTTTGGTTCACTTTTGCCTGTGTTTGGCAACATTATGTTTATGCATTGATAAATGACAGAAAACACATTTTCAAATGCATATTTGCATAATAAGATGTAAAAATACATTAATAATAAAAAAAAAAATAAATTTGCATTCAAGTGGGCTTTTGGTAAAATGGGTTTTAACCGTTCAGTCTGCCCCTAGAAATCTTAGCTCCACCCTAGGGTGGAACGAATCCTGACTGTGGATTGATGCCAAATCCACAGGCAGGATGCAGTTTATAGGGGGGCTACTAGCATACTAGAAGGTGGCTGTAATTTCAGATTTCTGGGGGAGTATAGTCTACTTATCCCTTGATAAAAATGGCATATGTTTTATTGGAATTCATGTTTGCATCCATTACAGCTAAGAATCTATTTGGTAAGAAGGTAAATTTGTCAGTGCAAAACTAACCCAACTTTGCAATTTATATGGACCATTTTACACTCTACATATTTGCATTCACATTTATTTACATTGCTTTCAAATGCAGCCTTAATTGCAAATTTACACTCAATCCACTTGCACTCCTCCATTCGTTTACACAATACAAACAAAATTTGCACAGCAAACAAAGATAATTTTCATAAAACGGTTAAAAAAATTTATAATACCAGAAAGACAGTACCTAAGTAGCTAGCTTTGACCAATAAAAACACCCCTTGAATTTTGATGAATACCACCTGATTGATCACCCTTTTATAATATGGTTGATTGGCTTATCATAGTCGAACCATGGTTATTTGGTATCCGTAATAACCATTTTTATCCAAGTGAATCTACATGGCAGTTTAGAGTCTCACTTCACACACGGGATTCCTTGCCAGAAGTCTCTACCCACAAATGTGTATTTGTATGTTGAGATGTGTGGCTTTGCTGTATTGTGGATAGAGTGATTGATCTCCTCCAACAAAATACCGTTCCAACACATTGGGAGGAGATCCCAGCTCAGCTTGAGGGTAGGTAGCAATGTTTTGAAAACTGATTCAAAACTGGAGTCGATTTGGCCATCCGGTCCAAATGGATGGTCGATTGTAATTTAAAAAAATGATTAAAAACCATTATTTAGAATGAACGGGTAAAAAATTCAACTGCCCAGTTCAGTGGGTTGTTGACTAAGTCAACAATTTTGTGTAAAATTCCGGTTTAGGGGTGAAACAGAACCGATCATCTAAACAGTTTTTAGGTCATACAGTGTATTGGAATAAAAGAACATAACCGAATTAAGGCCCCATTTGGTTCGTGGGGATAGGAGTGGAATCGAAATCGGAATGGACTATTCTGATTCTAACTGTTTGGTTGAGCGGAATCGGAATCCCATTCCCATTCCTATCTGAACCAAACAAATATAGGAAAAACCTATTCAGATTCCAATTTCAATTCCGATTCTGATTATGAATCAAATGAACCTTAAGAGACAAAAATATAATGACAATTGGATATTTTGAATAGGTATCATAAATGTGATAATCAATCAGGTGTATGTAGAAGATTGCAGAGAACCTTATGAATAGAAAAGAACATAATTGCATAATTGTATAAGAACAAAGATTCCCAAAATTGGACTGATCAGAATTGAGACCAATTCTCGTCTCCTACAATATGAAAATTAATTTCCACGAGTACCTTTCAGCAAAACATCAATAATATGTATGCATTTTATTTTTGAAACATCAATAGACATATATTTTGTATATCACTTGATTTAATATGCCATGGTTGATGGCTCCAGAGATGCCAGAAAACTTTCCGCACCTTTTCAAGCAACCTCTCTTCCCATATTCATCATTATCAGCCCAAAAGGCAGCTGTAGAGGATATTTAGGTAGGACTAGCGTCTGTTTGGGTTGCTTTTGAACCTGCAATTTTGGATATTAACTGTATTATTATCACCATCATCGTCATAACAAGTCTTATAATTCATTTGGTTCACAGTTAGAATTGAAACCAAAATAGTCTATTTTTATAATTTGTTTGATTCATATAAGAATCAGAATAGAAATTGGATTAAATTAGAATGAGATTTCATTTCTAAAAGAAGGAGAGGGAATGAACATATTCCCACAAATGGAATGGGGGATCCATTCCACCAGGAATGGGAATGACACTCTAATTCCATTAATCCAAATAATTAGAATCAGAATGATCAGTTCGAGACCCCTATTCCTGCAAACCAAATGAATCCTTAATGGATTGTAACATTATAATAGAGACCACACAGGTAAAAGATTGGCTTTAGCATAAGCAAAAGTCATTAATGCTATTCTTCGATAAGAGTCATAACAAAATAGCCAAGCACAAACTCTAATTTTCTCAAGTGATTTATATGCTTCAACCACTCGATAGTAAGATTTGTATAAATTTTCCTACATTTCCTTTCAAACCAAACACGGTCTAATAGATGGTGAATGACTATTGAGTCATAGTAATACATCGAAAGCTGTGATACACGGTTTTAACCTGGGCTAAGACCAGGTTGTCAACTCAATAATTGAATCCTCTGCATGAAAGTCCAGGCGGCCCACATGTGCTGGTTGGTTTGAGGCATATGAATACAAATTTATCCTTGACTTTAGTATTTTAGTTTTTTGTTGGAGAAGAATTGTATGAGCCTATTTTCTTTGTCTGTTGCCAGAGGCCATAATAACCCATGGCCCAACTTTTCCTTCCTTCTCAAGGAGGCGGCCCTACATTTACCCTGACCCAACCAATAATTCAAGTGTCAGAATTAGAGTCTATGTCTATATGAGATTTAGAAAGAGTATAAATACAAATGCGTATAATATAAATACATACAAAATAATATAAAATATAAGATTTTGCATTATATGTATTTATATTGGTAAGAAGTACAAATATAAATATGTACAGTGTAAATACATACAAAATATAAAGTTTTGTATTCTATAAATTTATATTTGTATTCCTTCCAAACATAGCCTCAGGTTCATTCAATTGGGTTCGTGTTGAGGCCCAACCAAAGTTGTTCCTATGACAAAAGGCTTTGAGATAACATAAATACATAATGAGGTACCAACCTAATTCAATTATCTGAACGATCGGCCCGTTTTGACAAAAAAATAAAAAAATTTAGACAAAAAAAAAACCGGTCAAAACCGTTCGAACAATTAACTGCCTGGGTCAGCAGTTTGCTGACCAAAATCAACGATTTTTGTGGAAAATCCAATTTTGGGGAAAACCGAAATCGGTCACCTGACCGTTTCCCGGTTTTTCCGGTCCAACCGTCCAGTCCGGTCCAGTTTTGAAAACCATGAGGTCAACACTAATAGCCCCACTCTGTCTGATGTTCCGTATTCCTAATTACCCAAAAAAATGTCCTATAAAATAGAAAACGGAATGAGAGGATTAAGGATCCATTTGGTACAGTTGGAATTGGAATGGTCTATTTGTAGACAGGAATGGGAAGCAAGAATGGGATTTCATTCTCAAGAAAAGGGGAAGGAATGACAATTCCCTTAAATGAGAAAATGCCATTCTACTATAAATAAGAATGGAATTCTGATTCTACCCAACCAAACAGTTGTAATCAAAATAGCCCATTCCAATTCCGAATCCAGACCCCTATTACTGCGAAGCAAATAGAGCCTAAAATCTTATTTATTATGTGGTTCTATTGCCATTTGCACTACATATTATGGGAAATGCGGCAATTTTCTGTTTCATTGTCCTCAATTAATTAAACTACCCATTGAGACAGGCTTTTTCTCTTTTTCTTTTTAAAATTTTGATAACTAAGGAAGAAGGGAAATGAGATAGAGCGGGCCCAATCTAGTTATTTCTTTTTTCATCCAAAATATCTCTATTGTGGTTCTTATGAGCTAGCTAATCTGCAGTTTGGTTGCCTTATCTCTCTGTATGGATATTTTCATCCAAAAAGGCTTATATTTAAACATATTGTGATTTTTCAATCCATAAAAATGTTATTTATAATTAAAATCTTTTAATTATATGTTCGAATGTTAATATCCACTGCGATATGTTCATTTGTAAATGTAATTAATAAACTTTGATGCCTCTAACGATAAGGAAAACAACTATGATTTTGGATGCATTGCTAGGGACTTTAAGATTATGTTTGGTTTGTAGGAAAAGGTAGAGAAGTTTATACAAGGTTTGTAAAGGTTTCTCTTTTCTTCCTTTCCCTACATTTTCCTTTAAACCAAACATAGCATGAAGGGAAAGTTATCAATCTAAATGTTAGACCATTGGGATTGTGTCAATAACATTGGCTGAGATGAGAGCGTGCTCAAAGATAACAATTCATGCTATCAAGGAAACCTTGGCAGCTACATGAAGATTCTAGTACATGGTAGAAGAATATGCAAGAAGATCGCAAGGGTAGGTGGTTTTGAGATCATGTACAACTACATTTAGAGGAAGAGGAACTAGGCTGACTAGATAGAAAATGAGGGGCATAGGGGAGTATTCATAGATAATGGTGAATTGCCTGGCAAGGTTTTTAAAACAGACCTAGAGAACGAACGGTTAACCACACGGGTCAGTGGTTTGCTGACCAAAATCAATGGTTTTCGGGGAAAATTCGGTTTTTTGGAAAAATAGAACTAGTCACTTGACCGATTCCTAGTTTTTTTATCCGACCGTCAGGTCTGGTCTAGTTTTGAAAGCCATGTTTCTGGGTTAGACTATATTGTTAGGAATGGAAATGGGGTAGGGATCATATTCCCCATCCCGACCTTTAGAAATAAATTCCTATCCTTGCCTCTGATCCCCATTGGGATAAAAAATTGTCCTCCATTCCTGATCCTTAATGGAAGTGGGTTATTCGTGGGGACCTGAATCCCTAAAATAAAAAATTATAATATAAATAATATATTATTAGAGTCAAAGTGGGGCAAGGACTTGATTCACCATCCCCGATCCTGGTTGAGGATTCTTATTAATCCTCATCTTGTCTTTGCCCCACCAAAATAATCCCTAACCCTATTGGAAACTCTTGATATATACCAACATATCAATACTATATATGAACCATAGTTGTTAGGTATCCAGTTGAAAGATGAAAGGTTAACAGTGGAACATTTGGGATCCTTTAGACTTGGAACCCATTATAAGTGAAAATACATGACAATAAAGATGGGAGAATGACTTAATCGAATTATGATTGGTATCTCATGTATTAAATAGATGATTTGTTATAAAGAGATAGCTATGTATAGAGTTAGAGCTCAACAAGGAAACTAGTTACAAGATAAGATAACCCAATTAGTTACAAGATCGAGTTCATCGCATGTACACGTCATGCGATGAAGTCGCAAGTCTATCCTGATCTTATCGTGATTGAGATACTCTAACATCCCCCTGCAAGCTTGGTGGTCTCTTAGAGACGGTAAGCTTGACTGTAAGTTCATGGAATCTAGTTGATGGAAGAGGTTTTGTAAGAATGTCTGCAATTTGATCATGGCTGGGGATATGATTGATAACGAGAAGTCCCGTTGCAACTTTCTCCCATATAAAATGAATATCCAACTCTATGTGTTTGGTGCGAGAATGGTGTACAGGATTGGATGAGAGAAACTTGGCGCTCAAGTTGTCACACCAGATGGCAGGCAGTCGAGGGAGCTTCAATCCAAGTTCCTGTAGTAACATCTGGAGCCAAAGAAGTTTGGCGACAATGGAGGCAATGCTACGGTATTCGGACTCTGTGCTGGAGCGAGAAACCGTGGATTATTTATGAGAGCTCCATGAAATCAGATTATAGCCTAAGTAAACACAAAAACCTCATTGGGAGCGATGATCAACTGGGCAACTAGCCCAATCAGCATCAGAAAAGGCTTCTTGAGCCAATTCATGTGATGGATGAAAAAAATCACATGGTCACTTGTTGACTTAAGATAACGAAGGATTCACTTAACAACACTCCAATGAACATTGGTAGGCTCCTTCATAAATTGGCAAGCTTTATTAACAAAGAAGCTGATATCCGATTGAGTGAGTGTAATATATTGTAGCGCCCCTACCACACTACGATATTCAGTGGCATCTGGAAGAGGAGAACCATGAGTGACATCAAGCCGGGTAGATGCTGCCATAGGTGTATAGACAGGTTTAGCCTCATGCATCTTAGTCTTAATAAGATCATGAATATATTTACGTTGTGAGAGATGCACACCATCCGTAGTACGATGAAGCTCTAACCCTAGGAAGTAATGAGCTTCCCCAAGGTCACAGAGAGCAAAAGTGGTAGAGAGTAGTAAGTGTTGACGTAGAGGATCCGATGATTAGTATGTTGTCCACATATAAAAGAAGGAAGATGACATCAGTGCCAGTCTGTCGCATGAATAGAGAGCTATCTGCTTGGGATTCAAGAAAACCAAGATGAACCAAATGGTCCCGTAATTGGGTAAACCAAGTTCGTGGGGCTTGTTTCAAACCATAAAGAGAACATTTAAGCCAACATACAAAACGCGGTCATGCTTGATCAACAGACTCCATGGGCTATTTCATAAACACTTCTTCACTAAGGTAGCCATGAAGGAATGCATTGCTCACATCGAGTTGTCTAAGAGTCCTGCCATATTGAAATCGCAAGAGAGAGTATTAACCGAATATTGGTATGTTTAACAACTAGGCTAAAAGTCTCAACAAAGTTAATGGTCCCATCTGGACGTCTCTTTATTTTATAAACCCAACGATTTCCCACAATGTTCTTTTGAGGAGGTGGTGGTACAAGATCCCATGTATTAGTGTTTAACAGAGCTTTGTACTCTTCCTTCATGGCAAGCACCCAACAGGGATCTTTCTTTACAACATTGTAACAAGAGGGTTCGATGTCGGAGTCAACAGAAGCTTCTAAAACATACGGTGGATTTGGTTTGCGAACACCACTTTTACCCCGTGTCTGTACCATGGGATCATTATTAAGAGTTGGTGCAATTAAGCGAGGTGTTGTATTTGATGGAGCTGATGATGGATTAGTCAATTCAGTAAAACCAACATTAGTTGATACGACAGGTGGACTAGTGAGGGTAATTCTAGTAGAGATTATAATGTGTTTAGGAGAAGAGAACGAATATGTAACAACAGGTGGGCCAACCGAAGTGTTGGTAGCCGAACTAGGCACTGAAGGGGGCCTACAAGAAGCACATGGAAAGTTATTCTCATAAAAAACCACATTCCGAGAAATATAGAGACGGCCTGATGTTAAGTCCAAACATTTGTACCATTTGTGATATAGACTGTAACAAAAAAATAAGCTACATTTGGAGCGATAGTCCAGCTTAGATTGATTATAGGGTATGAGATGTGGAAAATAGACAAATCCAAATGTACATAAGATATTATAATCAGTTTCTTTTCCAAAAAGACATTCTAAAGGAGATTTCATCTGTAGTATTGGGGTAGGAAGGCGGATAATTAAAACAAACTACAGTCTCAAAAGCAACATACAAGTAATGTTTGGACATTGAAGCCGTAGCTAAGAGAGTAAGACCCATTTCAACAATATGGCTCTACAACCCCATTTTGTTCATGAAGATGGGGATATGAGAGACGATGAGTGATGCCTGAACTAGAGAGAATAGGTAGAAATGGCTTGTACTCTGTACCACCATCTGTTTGTAGTACTTTGATAGAAGTATTCAATAAGTTCTCCACATTCTTCTTAAAAACATCAAAGATAGAAACAACCTGAGTTTTAGAAGCCATAGGAAAAATCCATATATATTTGCTGAAGGCATCAACAAAAATCAAATAATATCGAAAACCATGTCTTGTAGAAACTAGGGTTGGTCCCCAGACATTAGAAAACAATAGTTCTAATGGAAACTTGGCAACAAAACTACTAGCAGAGAATGTCAAGGTATGACTCTTGCCTAGAGGATAGGATAGACAAAAGGAGATGTCCTTATTCAAAACTGGAATCTGAAATGAAGATAAAATGTGAGCATCAACTCTCTTGCTGGGATGTCCTAGTCGCTGATGCCATACTAAAACAGATACTTTCTCACCAGTGAATGTGGATGGAGCTTTATTTGTGCAATTGGACTTGAGTTGATAGAGCCCTCCTTTAATCATCCCTTGAAGGAGAATTTTCCCAATTGCATTGTCCTTAACAAAGAAGACAGTAGAGTCAAAAATAAAAGTTGCACTATTATCCTTACAAAATTGGCTGACAAAGAATAAGTTCTTAGAAATATTTGGGACTCTGAGAATATTATTCAAAATAAGAGACCCTGCGTCAGTATGCAAAACAAAAGAACCAATGTGAGATATTGCTAGACCTGTATCATTTCCCACTGTGATGTGGTCTGATCCATGATATTCATTGTGAATAGAGAGGTTCCCAAGATCTGAAGTCATATGGTTCGTTGCCCCTGAATCAGGGTATCAATTGTCATCACGAACTGAGCTTGAAGATGATGCAGTATGAGCCTGCTTGCTATTCTTATTGGTAGTGAGTTCCAAATAATGGTGACAAGTAGCTGCTGTATGGCCAAGATACCCACATAGTTGGCAAACTACTATGGTGTTTTTATGATTGGATTTGCCTCAGCTATTGTTATGATTGTATGAAGCTTTCTTGGAGTTATCAGAGTCACCATCGTTATTGAACTGTCGAGGCTTATAAGAGGATGATTGATTATTGAAGAATGGCGCTCTAAGCGCTTTTCAAAAGTAAGTAATAGACTTTGGATTTCAGAAAAAGAAAGGCTATCTAGTCTAATAGTTATAGAGACCACAAAAGTATCATATTTGGCAGGTAAACCACCAAGAAGATAATGAATTTGATCAACATCAGTAAGGAAATGTCCAGAGGCAGCCAATGCATTAGGTAAACTTTTAATTTTTTGAACATAATCAGTAATAGTGAGAGTACTTTTCTTCAGATAGGCTAACTTTAATTTCAAATCATGGATTCAAATTTTGACTTGAGGAGGAAAACATGACATGAAGTTGATTCCATACCTCTTTGGACGTCTTACAATGTACTTCTTGAGCCAATACAGGCTCTGTTAAAGAAGATAGTAAACTTATGAACAACTGATCTTGTTTGATCCATGCTGTATAATCTGGGTTGTTGCAGCCGACTCCTTGACTGCTTCTATCTTCTAAGAAAAGTGGTGTAGTTCGTGAACTCCAAAGCAAGAAATTGGTACGGTCCTGAAACCACATACATAGAGTTGGAAAGTGAGACAACCATAATAGTTTGACCACTGGTCGATCCACACTGCATCTGATTCTGAATGGTATGAGCAGTGGTGCTTGTCACAGAAGCTATGGACGTTTGGTAAGATAACTTTGATACCATATAAGTGAAAATACAGGACAACAAAGATGAGAGAATGATTCAGTTGAATTGTAACCGATCTCTCATGTATTAAATAAATGATTTATTACAAAGAGATAGTTATGTACATAATTAGAGTTCAACAAGGAAAATAGTTACAAGATAAATAACCCAGTAATCCAGCCGAATTGATTTCATGTACAAGTCATGCGATAAAGTCGCAAGTCTATCCTAATATTGTCGTGACTGAGATACTCTAACACCCATATTACTAATTTTTCCATGAGAAGTCAAATCCAATGTATATAGCCTGATATCCCTTAGCAAGAATGCACGTAGAAGGGTAGACGTACTTTTTATTTATCTATCTATATTAATTATATACAGGATTACAACGGGAGAAATTCATTTTCCTATCTCTCTCTCTCTCTCATGTATCTGTAACTGACCATCCACTTTCAGGGTTGGTCAGGTTTCACCTAGAAAATAAAGAAAAGCAAGTTGATATAAAACAAAATAAAACAACCATGTGGTTTTGGCACTTTGAAGAACACACCAAGCTGGAAACCTTATCCGCAAAATTTATTACATAATTAAGCATTTGATAACAATCTGGGCTACATATCTCTAGTTTTTTTATTAGTTTATCAAAAACTTGAAAAGATGGATGCATATCATATGTGGATCGATCGATCGATCGTTAGAAGTGGAACACAATTAATCCTTATCATATCCGTTTTGCACCTACGTCCTCTCTCCTCTGTCCTCACCTCCCGCATTCCAGATTTCCACCTCTTGACGATAACCGCTCCAAGACCTTACAAAAAACCACCGTCATCTAGTTCCTCCGCCTCATCGGGGAAAAGCGGAAGCTGAAACCGTCGTATTAGGTTCAGGGGATCGCCTGAAGAAGTTTGTAACAGTGACTGATGTTTATTCTTCTCTCTCTCTCTCTGGAACTAGAAGGTTTATCGTTTACGTAATTGATATATTATATCAGGTTGGATCGGTTGCACAAATTCAGCTGAGGAGACAAATGAGGACCTACCTACCCATCACAATTCACAAGCTTGGATTATTCAAACAGCGACGACTGACCAGACGATAATGAACGTTTTCGACGATAATTCCCAATAACAGATCAGAAGAACCCTAGGGGATCCTGTAGAAGTTCTTGAATCTTATCAGGTTTTATCCATCCGAAAAAAGAAAAAAGAAAAATCTTTTCAGGTTTTACAAATCTCCCCGTGGTGAGTCACACGTGCCAAGATCCGCCTCAAATATCCTTATCCTAAATTTTTAGAAGAATGAAAGAATCTACCCCTCTTACTTGCCACGTGTACTATAAAAAGTCGTAAATCTCCAATTGGGCCCAAGCTTTACAGGTGGCTATTTAATATTAACTGTTGAGATCTGCCACGTGGTCATAAATTTGACCACGTCAAACCGCGAGTGAGAAAAGTATAACTGGGTTTTGTAATTCTACCCAAATGAAAGGGCAAATCATTTTCTTTTGGATATAGGGAGGGGGCACCACGGTGCCTCCATCTTTCTTGGGAGAAATCCTTTGCATCACGAGGCTCTCTGTTCGTACAGATGGAATCCACGTGGCGCCCTGAAATTGTATGCTTGTCATCTCGATCTTATCCAAACACGTTACTTTCAAGTTTTTCGCCACGTACCCATTCAGATTCCCATCGACGGTGTGAATGCGTTTCATCACCTGAGACTTGCTCGACGTTTAACGCCTGGCTTGTCGTTAAATATCCGTGTAGTATAACCCTCACTCACTTCCTTCTCCCCTGTGGTTATGGAGTTTTTAACTTTTTAATTTCTGGAAATCTCGGAGCTACAGGTCGCCACCATGGGTCTTTTGGACAAGCTATGGGATGACACCCTTGCCGGTCCTCTGCCGGATAACGGCCTAGGAAAACTCCGGAAAAACTCTACCTTCAGTTTCCGGCCAAACATCGGCAAGGGTAATCATGCAACCACTAATTTCAATTTCAAGTAATCTATCCGTTCTCTAAAATTTCCCCGGCGATATTATTGAATCCAGACAAGCTGCAATTTTCATTAATATGATTTCAACGTTTCAGATCTTTGTGGCTTGGGTTTAATTCGTTTTGGTTTTGTTGGCAGAAGCTGATGGCGGAAACGGTAGATCCTACGGTGATGAGTCAACTGACGAGGCGATGAGGGTTACCCGCAGTATCACGATTATAAAACCTCCTGGAAACTTGACCATTGGGAACGGATCGCCACCTGTTTCACCAGCCGGATCTACTCCTCCGGTATCTCCGTTTTCCGGTAAGTCTGTACGTCTGTTCCCTTCTTTTGTGGCTCAAATGGCGAAAATACCCCTTATGGTAATCGGCAAAGTGGGGTATCGAGAATGGAGAATCTAGAAAGATCTAGATATAATGAAGCGGGGTATTTTGGTCATCTGATGGTAGACGTAGACGATCCCATATCAGAAATATCCCTGTCAACGCAATAAGATCCCGTCTGTTTTGTGTTAGGTTAGGCACTCAGGGCCTCAGGCTGGTGAGTCTGAGAGTGAACTGAGACATGGCCACTTGCCCGACTCTGGTTGAGTTTCAGTAAGTTGGATAAGATGCGCAGGCAGGGAATACATGTATATTTTTTGTTTTAGGATTTAAGAAGACGGATAATGAATCTGATCTGTCTTTTTGTGTATGAGTCTGAGGGAGTTTTGACCGATGATGAACAGGTAGCCGGGAGTCGAACCTGTTTCGGCGGAGATCGATGTCTGACGCGTACGAGAGGCGGAGGGAAACTGGAGCGAGGAGTAGTGATGTGTGAGTGTGAGATGTGATCGATGTACTAGGGTATTCAGTAACGACGGAAGCTACTGCTTTTATGTGTTGGTGCTGCAATGAAGGAGAAATCAGCCAAGCGATCGAGTTACGATTAGTAGGTTATGTATTACTTACGGAAACTGTGTGTAGGCTTGTATTATATGCACGGCGGTCAGTCGGTCCTCGGTCGATCGTGTATATAATTTGCATTTGTATCGTGTCGTGTGCCGGGTTGTTGCCCTTTTTTTAAGTTTGTTCTTAGTGTGCTCATCACCGTGTACTGCTCTCTGCTAGTTAATTAAAAGAGAAGAAGAAGAAGAAGAAGAAGAAGAAGAAGAAGAGGGGGGATCTGGTCTGGTGGTGGTGGTTGTTTTTTTTTTTTTGGTGTGTGTGTCTGTAGAGTTGAATTCATGAGAACTGTTTGTCAGTTTTTCTTATTCTAATGGCGATAACTTTGTGTTTGAGTCTTGACATGCATCGTCCCCACTTGCATATTGTATGGGGACAGACCTACACCTACTCCACTATACTCCGGCCCTCCGCCTGCTACGAAAGGCCATTAATAGTAAATCTGGCTTGGCCTCAAACTCAAAGTAAATTAAAGTGGTGGAAGAATAATTGGATATTAGTTGAAAGTTGAAAGTTGAAACGACTTTGGGTCAAAATACAAACTGTAAACGAATAGATGAAGTAAAAGGCAATGAACAGGTCATCTATCCATACAGTTATAAGATTTATGGGATCGGATCTGCTATCCTCTAGCTGTTCCTTCGGGTATTGAAGGAACAGCTTGTGGGTTTTTTAGATCCGGAGGGAAGATTTATAAATCATTGACATTTCTGTTAAATTTCTTTATCAACCATCGCATATCAATTTTCTTTATCAACCATCGCATATCAATTTTCTTTATCACCGTAAATACATCACTGATAATTCTGAAATGCCCCTTCATCCGCCATTTTAGCTTTCAGAAAATCTCTCTCTTCGTAAATACATCACTGATGTCCCTTCGTCCGCCAAATGGGTTTAAGAATATTTGAACAGTTCTAGCTTTGGGTGGTAAAAGTTGGGAAACCAGACCCAAGATGCGTACATGCCTCATAGTCCAAACTCCAAATGCATGGAAATGGAAGTCTGGTCCAAGACTAATAGAGACTGGTACGATTGAAGTCTGGTCTAAGACTAATACGATTCTAGATGGGCCGGAATTTAGGGTTCTTCAATATAAAATTCAACAACCCCATGCAGTGAAGACTCAAATCCTTTTCCAAAGTTAAAACAGTTATCCCGATTTATGAATTAAAAGCCCATACAACCTCAGAGATCTAACTTCAAAATCCAAAAAGGGTCTCGTTAAGAACCAATTTCACAACAAAAGGAACGAAAATTAATTCTCTCAATTGTGTGCAATTGAGGGATCTGCAATTGTGTAATTCTCTCAATTGTGTGCAATTCCATTCATTTGGATCGACCTGTTAGTGTTTAACAATACAAATAGAGGGATCCGCAGCGAAAATTAATGCAATTACAAATTGTTCTTTATTAAAGAAGTCGAAGTGAAAGCTTGAACATAGAAAAAGAAAACGGGGCAAACGCAATGAGAATCCCGCACATTTCAGTGATTACAGCTCCCTGCTGGCGAACAATTCAGATGCCGAGTTAGCAAGTTCATACAGTATCAGAGTGTTTGTGTTGTTTTATTCGGGGTAGGCATTCGGATGTTTAAGTCATTGAAGAGTTTTGAGAGAACTAAAAGCAAGAGTTACAGAACTGTAAGAACTAAGTTGCACGTCTACCTTTTCTAAGGAATGAGACGCCTTTATATAGGCAAGCCATCATAAGACTCCCAAAGCGTGTTCGAGATCTCTGGCCCGTTTGGTTCGGAGGTGGTTCCATGCATAGAGATGGACTCTGCGTAAGCGGGTAGTTTTTATCCAGTCGTGCCCGAATTTGTGGGGGTGATAACTGGCTCTTCCAATGTGGCATCATGATCCTAGAGAAGTTGGAGATGATAACTCGCTTAAGAAGGTTTCCTAACACATCAAGCAAATCACTAACCGAGCTCTAATCAGGTTGACATAAGCGAGTCACCTCACATGTGGGCTTGTCATCCTACTGAGTGGCCCAAGCCAGTTCTTAGCTCGGTTGTCGAGATGAATCCTAGGTTGCCAAGTGGGTTCAAGATGTTGAGGGTGCTTTTGCGTGGTGCCGAGTCATCGCTTGACTGTATAACAATGCCACGTGTCTTCATATTATTAGTAGGCCAAATCGCCCCTCATCAATACCCATCTTATATTACTATGTCTCATCTAAAAACAATCGATTAGCTTCTCCCAATCATCGAAGGAAAACCCAAAAACCGTGTTAAGTCTTTTGGAGCAAGCTCAATAGTTTTTTCTTTTTTTATATTCTTTTAGTGCGCTAAGTGGGTTAGAGGTTAGTCGTTTGTGACTTAGTGTGTTGTTTACCATTTCTTTGGATATCCAGCTAATGAATGTGACAAGTGTTGAAACCTCGACGGGCTTGGGGTTGTTCACCATTGCTTTGGTATCTTAATTCCTAAGGAAGAAGATGATGAATAGTGTTTGAAAGGGAAATTTTGACATTTTCAAAAATTTTAAATTGTAAACGCCATCATGTGATATATATATAACTGATGGCTGGTTAACGACAAGTGTTGGATTGACACGTCTTGAAAGTTCGGGTACTGAATTAGTGCATCCCTTGGTGACTTTGTAATGACCACCATCTTTTGTAATTTCTAGTGGTGCAAATGGATTGGATCATGATCCAATCCGAGATCTAATCCTATTTAGTCGAGCTCAGATCACCCCTCTTTAGATCTTCGGATTATATAATAAGATCTGATCAGAAATCAAATTGGATTTGGATCACCCCCTATCCGATCCGATATATATTATATATTTATAAATATAAAAATATATAATACATATATGTATATATGTTATTTATTTATTTATAAATATATTTTTTATATTATATTTTTATAAATTTGTTATATCATTCATTTTTTATAAAAACATGTATATATATGATAAAAATAATTAAAAAATACTTAATTTATTAAATTTTAAAGAAAACAAGTTGGGTCGAATTGGATTTGAAGATCGATAGGATTCAAATTCAAAACGAGTCTTATCAGATCCGATCGAATCAGATCTGACATAAACAATGTTAGATCGAATTAAAATATACCTTGATTCCAATCCGATCTGATCCGTTTATATCTCTAGTTCTTTCCTTCCACTATCTTTTGTGAAAGTACCTTATGATAAGTGATTTTATATAACATATAATATATATATTGGTTAAAGGTAAAATTTAAATTGAAATACGATATATCATATATGATTAATGCTTAATTACACACATGTCACACACAATATTCTTACACTAATACTATATAAAGAAAGTGTTAAGATACTTGCTGATTTCTGTGCAAGCTGTATAAGTTAAATTAACATGTCTCTTACACTAGTTAAATTACTGCAAAATATGGGAACAACTTACAAAACTTACTTTATAATGACCCATTGCAACTCGGTTTGAATCGTATAAACAATTTTGAATTAATGACTGAATCCAATCAGTTCAGATCTCTTATGTCAAATGACTTATATGGCATATGCTAGCCAATGAAAAATTCATTCATCGAAATTCACCATAGGGGTTTTGTGTGATCAAAGTTCTCCCGGTATTGTAACCTTCCACTCTCATGTTTGAGAGTTCGACCATTCAACACCCAACTGAATTTTGATGAATTTTTATTCTTTTTTTAAAATGAAGATAAAATAATTAGGGTTTGTTTGATTCGTAGTTAAAATCGGAATTGGAATTGGAATCGGAATCGGAATCTTATAGAATTGGAATTGGAATGGCCCATTCACATAATATATTAGATTTAGATAAGAATATAAATAAAAAATGGATTTAGCAAGAATAAGATTTCATTCACAAGGGAGAGGCAGAGAATGATCATTCTCTCAAATAAAGGAATGTCATTTCAGCAGGAATGGGAATAGGATTCCGATTTCACCCAACTAAACAGTTGGAATCAGAATAGCCCATTCTAATTCTGGTTCAAAATCTCTATTCTCGTAAGCCAAACAGTGCCTTATATTACTAACAAAAAAGTCAACAAAGTTTGATACATCAGGTATCCCTAGGATAATTAGGAAAATAAAAGAATTCCTGGGGAAATAATTATCACCTGGGATAATTAGGAAAATAAACACCATGTTTGTAAGTATCGATACTAGTGAGAATTTCAATATTTGAAACTCTTTTATTTATTTTTTATTTTTTAGTTTTGATATTTTGTCAAAGATTCGTGTCACATCATATCTTATCATTTAAAAAGTTTACACCTCTTAAATAATAATGTTTCATGACTAAAAATTGATAAGCATTGATATAAGCTTCCTCTTATATATATATATATATATATATATATATAATTATATGATAAGCATTGATACCTTTCGACATTTTGAACCTTGTTTTAAAGACTAGAATATGAAAGCGTGCCTTTTTTTTTTTTTTTTTTTTTTTTTATTCCTTGAAATGTTGATATAATCTTCCTTTACCTACTTTCAAGCTTTAGTTCAATAAGAAAAATAATGGGATGTTCCTTTAAAAAGGGGTTGTCCTCCCATAGGATGAATATAGATTTAAAGTCATTATCAATGTTTATTTGATGTGAAGTTGTGAGCCATGAGGTGACTTTCTGGTGGGACCCACTCCACTATAGTAGAGTATGGATTCAATTAGTTTTGATACACTCCGTGTCCCTCTTAGATTAAGTCCAAAGAGGCCCATTATCTAAGACTAAAGCCCATTCTTTGTCCTGTCAAAATTTAGGGTCCGTTTGATTTGCAGTTGGAATATCCTCAAGAATTGGAATTGGAATGGTCAATTCCCATAATCTGTCTGAATAGGCAATGAGAATTAAAATTAGTAGGAATAGGATCTTAATCTCAACGGGGGGGGGGGGGGGTGGCAGAAAATGGCCATTCCTTCAAATGGAAGAATGCCATTCCAATAGAAATGAGATTCTGATTCTACTCAACCAAACAATTAAAATCGGAATAGTCCATTCCAATTCTAGACCCCTATTCCCATAAACCAAACGGGGCCTTAAAGTCTTTAAATACATTTATTCTTCCATCTTTTTAGGAAGTGGAGATTAAGATTAGTTTTTAAGATATGAATTCCCATGCTGTTGGCTGTCCTCATGGTTTCCATGAGGTTTTCATAGAATCTTTTTTACAATATTTTATTTGACTAATTAGTAACAAAAACAATCTTATCCACACGTTCACATTTTCTCCTAGTCTGGTGCTTAGTGGATATTAAATGTGATTTGTTTGGATTTTGGTATGAAGTTGCTCTCATAGTGAACTACTTTACCAAAATTGTTATGTCAACGTTCATATAAGAAATTACTCTTTTCCCATTCTTTTTTTACTTTTTCCACGTAACCCATATTATCATACAAAATTAAAGATTTTCTCAAATCTGTTTGGGTTGTTATCCAATGTTTTTCCCCCTTGGATTCAAGTTTGGAAAGAGTATAAATACAAATTTGTTGAGTGCAAATCTTGTATTTTATATTATTTTGTATGCTTTTTATGTTATACATATTATACATACAGAGTGCAAAACCTTATATTTTGTATTATTTTATATGTATTTGCACCGTACATATTACTCATTCCAAACTAAGCCTTAACAAATAAACTAAGAGTCGAGCTAAGACAAGATTCATGCTCTTCTGTTTTTGTACTTGGGCCATGTCCATTTGGACGAGGTCCCTATCCCTCATAAGAGTGCACTTGGACAGGCTTATGTTGAGATTTATCAAAATTTGAATGGATTGATTAAGGGTGTCAGCAGTATTTAAAAATATGATTTCGAATTTGAGATTTGAAATAGTTGAATCGAATTTGGATAATTCAAATATCTAATCGATTGGATATCCTATTCATATTGAATAGCTAATCGGATTCGAATTCAGATATGACTTGATCTGATTCAATAAATATCCGAGTTCGACTGGTTATTTAATTCTTATATATAATATATGAAATATTTAAATATTTTATATAATTTATATATAAAATAATTAAATCATATAAATAATTTATATATTTATATGGTTTATGTAAATGAAATATTTATTAATTACCTAAAATAATTTATTGGTTGAATTCGAATTCAAATATTAATTTTCAATATCCATCGGATATCAAATCGAATTTGGATTTTGGATTTTCTAATTGGGTTTGAATTCAGGTATTGCTTGATTCGGTTCAAATTCAATCTATTTACACCCCCATGTGACCCGAGGGACCAAGCCCCAATGAATGTAAATTCTTGAAATTGGGTGCCCAATT
The DNA here is from genome assembly GCF_056320005.1 of Nelumbo lutea. NCBI lineage: Eukaryota > Viridiplantae > Streptophyta > Magnoliopsida > Proteales > Nelumbonaceae > Nelumbo > Nelumbo lutea. The sequence continues at coordinate 85,232,502 of NC_142687.1, read as the reverse complement.
TATATGGTAGGTAGTGAACAATCTTAAATGGATATGCAGGTTCTAGTGGAGTTCAGATAAGCTACCAACACATGCCGCTAACAACGTATCAACCAGCCATTGCAACCATACATCAGGAACATCTCACCATGAATGATGAGGGAGATGTTCCCGATGTGCGCCTGCAGTGGCTGGTTGGGACAGTATTGATAGCATTTTAGTGGTAGAAGATCCCTAGCCCTCATTCTAGTGGAGCTACATATGCTAGATGTGCTTCAAATCAAGGTTTTAAAAATTGGACTGGATATGGAATCATTCTAGGGACTAGTTCCCAGGTTAAACAGTTTGATCGTCTGATTTAAATTGACAGTCTGTTCAGACTTTAAAAAATAAAAAATAAAAATAATAAAAATAATAACAAACAGCAAAAAACCATTGTCGGGATATTGATCACCTAGTTGGCAGTTCACTGACTGAATTAACGGTTTTTGGCAAAAACAGTTTTAGGGTGAAATAGAATCAATTACCTGATTGGTTCCCAAGTTAACTAGTCCGACCTTTGGCCGATATGCCAGTCCCGATTTAGCTGAATTTGATGGTTGTAATTGGGCTGTTTAACCAATGATAACACCCCACGTCAGCCATCAATTGTATATGTCCCATATAAAAATGTTTGTTTATTTTAAAAGAAGAAACGGTCTAAATCACAGTAGATTTCAAAGGCCATGCCTCCTTGTTTTTCAAATTTGAACGGATTTTATGATTCAAACGTTGAATTAAACTAGTCCAAAATGGTCATGAGTATTCGTCGGATTGTCATGGACTCATATTGGGGCGGATTGGATTGGACCAAATCCGGTTCAATCCCTCCTTTGAAAAGGAGTGGAAATCTAGTCGGGCATAAGCCATAAATAAGGCTGGATTCGAGCCGAGCCAAGTTAAATAGTACCAGATTCGAGCTTGATTTTGAGAAATAAATATTTTATAAAAAGAATTATATATAAAAATATTTTTTATTTGATATTTAAAAATTATAATAATTAATAATTATAGATATATTCAAGCTGGCTCGTGAACTGAATGTACTCATATTGGGGCGGATTGGATTGGACCAAATCCGGTTCAATCCCTCCTTTGAAAAGGAGTGGAAATCTAGTCGGGCATAAGCCATAAATAGGGCTGGATTCGAGCCGAGCCAAGTTAAATAGTACCAGATTCGAGCTTGATTTTGAGAAATAAATATTTTATAAAAAGAATTATATATAAAAATATTTTTTATTTGATATTTAAAAATTATAATAATTAATAATTATAGATATATTCAAGCTGGCTCGTGAACCGAATGGACTCATATTGGGGCGGATTGGATTGGACCAAATCCGGTTCAATCCCTCCTTTGAAAAGGAGTGGAAATCTAGTCGGGCATAAGCCATAAATAGGGCTGGATTCGAGCCGAGCCAAGTTAAATAGTACCAGATTCGAGCTTGATTTTGAGAAATAAATATTTTATAAAAAGAATTATATATAAAAATATTTTTTATTTGATATTTAAAAATTATAATAATTAATAATTATAGATATATTCAAGCTGGCTCGTGAACCGAACTCTAATAAACTCGAGTTTGACTTGTTTAATAATCAAACCAATGAATTGGGCTTGAACTCGAGCTCAATTGAAACTAAGCCGAACTGAACAATTTATGAACTGAGCTCGAACAGCTCATGAAAAACTTGACTCGAACTGAGCCGAACTTTTGCAATTCGCATGGCTGATGTGGGGGATCGAGTTATTATGGCTCAGCAGCCAGCAGGATATCATTCTAGAGGTGTGGAATTGACGTATGGGAATATTTACCATAGTAAGAGTAAAATCTACATCTACTGTTCAATGAACCTTTTCAAAAGAGTAAAATCTACCGTTCAACTCGGAAATCAGACCGCTGATCAGTTCATTATCTGATTGATTTTGAAAACCTTGATTCATACATGTCCACTCGTCCAAATCGCAGCCTAATATCCTAAGAATCTCACTATGACTTGTTGATAATCCAAGTTTCATAAATCAAAAGCAAATAAAAACATACTAAGAATATAACAAATTCTGGGTTGTTATTAAAGAAAATATGTTTGTGTGATCAGGATTTTCCAGAACAATGGCCAACATAACAAATTCTGGGTTGTTATTAAAGAAAATATGTTTGTGTGATCAGGATTTTCCAGAACAATGGCCAACATAACATAAAATTCTAGTTTTTATGAATGATAGACTATATATAATGATATATATGAAAACTCTCAAGACTTGAAAAAACAAAATCCAAAAATCCTTTACTAAATCAATTAACTCCTCAAGTGGGTTACATGAAACAAACGTGTGGTTCAAGAATCCTAACTACGTCCATTCCTTCTACCTACCTCTTCTCCATCAAGATGGTTGTTTCAGTAGTAAAAGAAGTAATTTGGTACACTGATTTTTCACTTCTAACATGAGATGCTCTTGATCAATGGACCAAGATGGTTCAAGATCGGCAAGGTTAGAGTGGAATTTGTCACCTCGTTTTCCACCTCGTGTGCCGGAAAACCAGTCTCATTTTTTTTTTCTCGGCTTCCCTCCTTGCGGTAAGAAATCTGCACGCCACAATTGTTAATTGTGCAGCCACTTGAGGTCTGTGATAGTCCTAACCATGTCATTAGAAACCAAGTGGGATGTCTTCATTACTTTAAGGGTCCGTTTGGTTAGTTGGAATTGGAATCCTCTATTCCCATAATCTCTTTGGTTTGGATAGGAATGAGAATGAAAATTAGAATTAGTATGAAAGAGATTTCATTTCCAAGGGAGAGGCCGAGAATGGCCATTCCTTCAAATGGAGGAATACCATTCCAGCAAGAATGAGAATAGAATTCCGGTTCTACCCAACCAAACAGTTGGAATTGGAATAATCCACTTCGGTTCTGATTCTAGAGCCCTATTCCTGCAATTGGGGCCTAAGAGAAGACACCACGGGTGATATATCACAGTGTGAAACTGGAATCTTCACATTTAGTGAAATCTGAAGCCTCCTTGAAAGGATATTTAAAGGGCCTCGTTTCCTCATCCAAAATCTTCTGGACAAGAAAATAACTCCCACTATGTAGTAAGACTAGGACCAGGAAACGGGTCCTTTATGTCCTGCTAGGTAGAGAAGAGGGAGGGGAAAGGGGAGAGAGAGAGGGGTACCTCATAGTTGTAAGGAGGAAGAACATGACAATATCAGGGCAACACCCATTCGAGCAGTCTTTACAGCCTTGCATTGGGAATATCTCCACACTCATATGCTTTATTTCATGGAAGATGTTCCCGATGCAAGGGTATAAGAGGCTGTTGGGACGGTGTGAGCATGGGCTTGCCCTGATGGAAGCCGATCTCGACAAACGATGCTCCCAACATTATAGGTTCTATGTACATGGAATATTTGGAGAGTATCATTGGAAATTTATTAAAACCTTTTATCTCTTAACAATAGATTACTCACATGGGGTTCTTTGGAGATTTTGAAAAGTTATGATAAGTTTAAGAGAAATGCAAAAAGTTTCAGACAACTTTCCTAGATGAAATGATGTCATGGTGGGGACACAAATACATCAATAGCCATGATTCTCAGTTTTAGTCCACTAGAAAAAAGTGAACTCTGGACACTGTTAATATTGGTTTTGAAAGGATAATATCTTTGTGGTTAACAAGATATGAGATTTCTATTTGATGCAGTACGAGATTTAACCCAGATGAAATGAGTAAATATTTACTAGGTTGGCTTTTGACAATCCAATTAAATTCGTATTTACCATGATAGCTTCATTATAGGATTTTATATCTATCTACCTATTTTGATTCATATTTACCAAGTTAGTATTACAACAAGACTTTTAAATTTGTCTTCAATTAGGACTTTTTTTTTTAAGAGATTTAGTAGGATTTTAATAAGTAGTGTTTTATTAGATCAGGAAACTTTCTGGTAGGTGGCATAAGGGTGCAAAAAAATTTATAAAAGGAGAGAGTATTACTAGAAGAGGAGGTTATGTTGATTTTTCTCCCAAGTATTCACTAAATTGTTCTTGTTTTTTAGCTTTAATTCTTTTCTTTGAAGATTTTGCAAATGTTATATGTTCATTCCTAGGGATGGCAATTTTGCAGAATTTTTTTGGGTATCCAACCCGTTTCGACCCTAATAGGATCCATTTATCAAAACCCTATAGGGTTTGGGACAGGTTTAGAATTTTAGATTAAAACCCTATTGGTTTGGGACGGGTTTGGGTTTTGACTTTAGGGTATCCGATACCTGATACGCAGGATGCATAAATATGAACCTATTATATTATATATCATGCACAAATTTATAAACTTTAAGTACTAAGATAATTATTCTATTATTAATATTTTATTTGTATAAATTTCTTAGGATTAAAATCACCATTTGATGTAAAATTTTATTTGATAAATTGTTTGTTTCATTTAGTTATAAAATGTTAATTTTAAAGATTATTTCTTTTAATTTTTAGTTGGAATTGTTAATCATATATATGTATGTATGTATGTATATATGTATTGATTGTTTTGCTGAACACAAAAATAATAAAATCTATTTTATTTCATTAAATAACACAAAAGGTAATATGTCTTAGTGGCTTAAAGTAATGTTAAGAGATTTGGCGCTATCATTAATTGATTCGGTTCAAGTCACATTATAACCATTAAGAAACTTTTTTTAGTAGAAAATGTTTGGTCAAGGGGTTTAATGGGTTTGGGACAGAATGAGTTTGAGAAATTGAGAGGAAAAGCTAGACGGGTTTGGAATCAGGGATACATAAGTGGGTTTGGGAATGGGTAGAGCAATTTGCACCATTCCTATTTGTTCTTGAACTACACTATCTCTAGTTGATATTAAATGGGAGTTCTGCACCATACATATCACATACAACTTCTGAAATAATCTATACAATCAACCATGAATGAAAATTTCTTATATTTTAAGATTAAAACAAATTAAAATAATAATAATAATAATAATAATAATAGGACCAATATATAATTACTAGTAAATATAAAAAATGTATTTGTCATATATGTCAAATATTAGAGGATAAAATATATAGAATATAAATTTATTTAATAAATAAAAATCATTTTATTCACAAAAAATGTAACAAAAATAATTTTAAAGCAATTGTTTTTTATCTTCAAATATTTTTATTAATAAAAAATAATGGAAATGGTTCAATGTTAAAAAAATTATCATATTATTACCTTCAAATATTAAAAAGATCATTGTGAAATAAAATTAGAAGGAAAATAAATTAGAATAACTATGACAAATAAGTCTCACAAAAAAAGGTATATGTTAATCACTAACTATGCTTAACGGTGGGTTCACATCAGTCTAGCATCAACATATTGGTTCCATTGATAATACATACTAGTGTGTAGATAAAACGCTGAAAAAGGTCCTATTTGGGAAGAAGATAAGAGAAGAGAAGAGAAGAGAATAGGCAATATAGCTCTTACAGATGGGCAGATTAGCGATTTGGTGACACAGCATGACAGATAAGAAGATCCTACTTATGGTTGAGAACGACGAATATGGGAAGAAGCTTCGTCATAACCATTTGTATTAATGTGAATTTGCGAGACATCATAGATATTCATGTAACCGAACACAACCTAATTTTTTTTAATGATATTACGTACCTTTTTGTCCAAAAACCTAACTGGGGAAAGGTTGTAATTTCATAGCAACAGCCTTGAGGACAAGGCATTGGTTAATGGGGGCGGGAATGTTAGGAAACTTTATATACATGTCTCCACAAGCCACATCAACAACCAAACTATGAATATAGGCATATATGTTCATGATAGATAAAGTCACATATCACTTATATAATGCATGGAAAATAAGGTACTTGATGAATAACCTAATTCCTTCTTTTTCTCACTAAAACTGTGATTTTTAGAACTCCTTATTTTTATTATATATATATATATATAATTTTTATTATCTATAATAATATTTTTATTTTTTATGTATAGTAGTAAATAATTTTTATAGTTCTTAAATTTTTGTATATAAAATAAAAAAAATTATTTTTATATGTATAATTTTTTTATAAAAAATTTGGCTTGCAGTTGAGCTCGAGCCGAATTGATTTCGAACTTGCAAGTTTTTGAATCGAGCCGAGATCGAGATTAACACTATTTCAGTGAGCCAAGCTCGAATAGCCAAGCATTTGGTTTGGCTCGGCTTGAATCCACCCCTAGCTGATATGGCTATTTTTTTATGATGGGGAAGAATATTTATCAAAATATTTCAAAGAAGTTGGATTTGATTGTTTGAAATATCCCATATTGTGCTAAAATTTAATTAATTATAAAGGGGACAAAGGAGGATCAAACTAGAGGTGTAAATTGGGCCTTGCCGCTCACGGCCTGACCTAACTTTGGACCAGCCCGGTACAATGACACACGGGCTATGACAGGCCCGACATGATCATGTGGGCCATGCTGGGCCTAGGGTTTTAGGTCCAGGGTTGGACTGGCATGGCACGGCATGACCGAGCATGCCGTGCTGCCCGTGGCCTAGCCCAACACAGTCCATATATATTATTTATATATAATATATAATATATTTATATAAATAAACAATTATTTTCAATTTTATTATATTAATTTATTTAATTATTGTATATATAAGCAATTGTATACATCAAAATTCATATAAATTTAAAAATTTTAAGTTTTTTTTTTCATTTTTTTTAAAATAAATAGTTTCGGCCTAATCCATGGCCTGGCCTGGGACCCAAGGCTTGGCCCACAGACCAGCCCAGCCTGTATGGGCTTGGGCCGTGGGGGCCATGCCTGGCCGACCCCCAAGTTATCCCAAGGGAGGGCGACACGACTCGGAATGGCCTACGGGCCGGTGTGACGGCTTGCACTTTATGCGGGCCACCTATGGGGTCGATTTACACCTCTACATCAAACAATAGAGCACTTGGGCAAACATGATTTGATACCATTTCAAGAAACCATTCAACTTAAGAGCTTAATTTGTTATGTAAGGTCCCTAAATAGGTTTTTATTCTCAAACAGTAAATTTTTTCAGATTGATATATATGTCATGCTATTATTTTCATTTTTTTAACAGTGAATTCTTTTTGTGTGGTTTTAATCAATATGTTTTGACTTTTTTTAACAGTGAATTCTATTAGTTTCAATGCATCATCCAACTGAAATCAATGGAATCGTTATAATCATGTCCAGACCGTTGAAATTTGATTCACGTTGCACAAAGCAAAAGCAAAGTTTAAGAATGTTTCGTCGTCATGAAAGCGAAGAGATATGAAGAAGAAGAGAATAAGCGTCGGCTGCGGATGCCTTAGAAGGTATCATGATAGCGAAGAGATATGAAGAAGAAGAAGAGAATAAGCGTCGGGCTGCGGATGCCTTAGAAGGTATCTTACGCATTTGCGTGTTGAGTTGGACTGGTTTTAATTAGCAGCCGCTGGTGGCATTGTTAATGGATGTGTGGTGTTGGTTAATGTAGGTACGTAAGGGATGTAGTCTTCTAGTTGAAAAAGAAAAGAGTACTGATGCTATGGTCCACAAGCTGTGGTGGCTGTAGCCTGTTGGCCTACACATCCAATCAGATTCAACCACGTCATATGTCTCTCTATCTTACATGTGTGATAGAGTTTGTAAAGGTTTTCCTACATTTTTCTTCCTTTACTTACCTTTTCCTTCAAACCAAACATAACCTTTGGGCGCCATTAACATGAGATTTGAAGTTCTCTTTCTTCTTCATATTTCGGCCAAAGGCAAAAGCCATTTACAAGAAATTGTTTGATTTCATGTGTTTCTTGACACTGCAGTTTTTTTGCAAGTGAAGCAATAACAACGATATTTTGCAACATCAAGCTACAAAAAATTTCTCTGGGACCCGTTTGAGACGATTAAAACTCTTAAAAGGACTTTTGTGGAAAGAAACTATAAGCTGTCTTTGAAAACTCACACCCTTGCAAAACAATTTCCCATGATTCTCTTGTTAATGGTGCCCAAAGAAGAAGAGAACAAAACCGTGAAGATGAAATCCCGTTTCCTATAAAATGATTTCCGCCTCTTGATTGAAGAATGTTTTATTCTTGCAAATTGCTTGTCAATGGCATCTTCGTTGGGTTAACTATAGAACAATCTGTTCCTAGAAAATGATTTCCTTTTTTTTTTTTTTCATTCTTTTTAAGTTTAGAAAATTAAATTTTGGAAGTGCAACACGTCCCACACCAAAGTAAATGCAGGAAATTTGGGTTCTCTAGAAGCACATTAAAGCTGAATTTCTGTTTTTCAGGGTGACTGGCGACATGAGAATGGCTTACATGTTTAAATTCTTGGAACCTAAGTACTCATGGTCACAAAGGCCATGGTCTAAGTTGACCGTTGAGTTACTTAAGTGATTTGATCATTTGTTTTCATTTTAATATTTAAATGTGTATAATCAGTTTTGAACCATATATTAATATTTTACAATAAACTATATATATTTAATTAGTTGATTTAATTAATAAAGATGATATATAAGTTTTAAATTATATATCATATATTTTGAATATCAAGTTTTTAAAGAATATGTCTTTTTTAATGGAGAGAATAAATAAAGAATAAGTTCCATGGATAGACCTTGGAACTTACCTAAGCTAGAATTGACTTTGAAACCAACTTTTATAGAGTAGGTTCTGATTCCAAAAGCCTTACCAAGGAACCAAAATCTAACCAGACCCATGCTCACCCCTGAAACATAGTGTATTAAAATCAGGGTAAATTATAGATATATACCATGTAGGTTGGGGGTAGTGACATTAAGGCCTGCACTTTCAAGTATGACATTTTAGTACCCTAAACTTTTAGAAATATATAAATTACAAAAAAAATGTCCATATTTAGATTCTCTTTTGCTCATTGAACTTTTATTTTATTCTTTTCCCATATAAATCCATCTCTATACTTATTTTTGACAAAGAATAAAAGCATTTGAATGGAACTACAGAAAACAATTAAAAAAAAAAAAAGAAAATCTGAACATGAATGTTTTTATAATTTTATCCTCAATGAAACCTTAGTTTTAATAGAATTCACTCAAGTGTATGTTTCCAAAAATTCAAGATACTAAAATGTAACACCTGAAAGTTCAGCTACCCCCAGGGTACATATCTATAATTTACCATTTTAATTAGTGATCAGATCACACCCCAAACGGAATCTGCTCCTCACAAATGGGTGTCTCACAGGCACATTCACCGTGCATTGGGAAGATCTCCCGTGAATAATAACTAATTAAGTATGAGAGATGTTACCAATGCATGGTAGGATGTGCGTGAGGAAGAGATCCAGTCTCATCACACCCTATCCATACTACACTGCAGCCGTACATCTCACATACAGACTGCAATTTAAAGCGATGAAGTGGAGTTCACATCTGCACCCCACAGTACATCCTGGCCTTGTATTGGGAATATCTCTCCCGATGACAAGTACATGAGATGATGATACATGGTTCATCAGGACATATTTCTAATACAAGGCGGGAATGTGCTGTGGGGCGCAGAGTGAGCTCTATAAAGTTGTGGGCAGTAAATCCGATTGTTTTGATTATGCCTTTATTAGTCGAGTTGAGAAAGAAGCTGAGGGCTCAAGCGTACGATATTTGAGAATATTCTGAGATAACAACGACCCCATCCTTCATTAACAACAGTTTATTATAAACTGTATTAGTGTATTACACAATTTTGTCTCATCACTGCGCTCGTTCTCTCTCTGTATGATATATTCATATATCAGTTACGTACAAAGGTCATCAGAACAAATTGGTGATCAATTTAACTGAACTGGCTGTCAAAAATGAAAATTTGTCGTCCTACAAGAAATTCATCATCTCATCTCATGGCGTCATTGATCATAACCATAGCCATTATCAAAGCTTGATCGACTCCCGGTTGGACGGTGAGGGTAAGCACATCTTTCCCAAGAAAGGACTCTGAGGCTGCATCGCACTTCCTTGTAACCTGCTGCCGGAAGCGTCACAGAGATTAATCGATGATCACTTTGGTTTGGTTGTGCACAGTAATAAATTAAATTAAGCATCATCATCCATATAAACAAGAAATTAATTGTAAGTAGTACCTCTGCGACGGGCGAAATGAGACCCGTAGTTGATCGGTAAATCTTAGACCATCCCTGGTTGGGCGACCATTCCATATGGTACTCGTCTCCTGCTGCTACTGTAATCTTGCAACTTGGGTTCCCCAGAACCTTGGTGACCTTGATTAGGGGCTTTTGATTATCGCGACCTCCAAATCTCTCTTCTTTATCACCCCTAAATGCTTCCCAACTCCCTGAGATGCCAAGTTTCTGCCATGGGATCGTATCGTGTGTATATATATTAATTAATAAACAATGTTAAAGAATAGAATTTATTCAAAGATCTCACTTAACGGTTTAATTTTTAGGTTGAATGATTCTTTGAGATGTAAAAATACCTTTCTGCAGCGTCGGATGGTGAAGAGGACATTCCCAGAGGAATCCATGAGGAAGGTCTCTTCCCTCCAATCACAGGCATAGTTGTCAACTCGAAAGACCAGCCTACCGTCCAAGTTATTAAACACAGCGTAGCCATTACCATGGAAGAGTAAGGACTTACGCCAGATAGTGAGGCGAGCTGGGCAAGATGTTGTTGACATGATGACTCTTCTTCTTCCTCTTCTTCTTCTTGTGCTGGTTGGTCGTCGTCTGGTTGGATTAGGGCCAGTAGTGTTTAAATTTATATAGAGAGGCAAGAGAGAGGTAGAGAGGATGGAGCTAGCACGTTGTACACACATTTGATTTCTTATTTGGGGGGCAGCCGGCGTAGTGGGTATCTACAGGACCACAGAGCAACTTTTATTTTGGTTCTTGGGTTGAGCTACCACGACAGCAACTTGTGTGATCCATGATGAGAAACGTGACTAACACCGTACAGATTTTTTCCTTCGGTGTTATTCTACGTTCATGGTGATTTAGAGCGGTGGGGACAGAATTCAAGATGGCAATGTGCGGTTGCAGTTCAGTACAACTTCATAACGAGTAGTAGAGTGTGGACAAAAATAGAGGTGTCAATTGGTAGTTAGATTTGATCCAACCCGATGCAGTACAATGTGAGTCCATTTATAAATGGATTGACCTAATCCAGTGTTGGGTTCAGTCTATTATGACACATTGACCCATGTTACAGTTCATATTCTTTCGGCCCATTGTTTTTGTCTTCAAACTAGGGTTATATCTGACCTATGTAGTGTGTTGAAAACAGAGAGCAAAAAGAGAGAAATCATAAAAATTGTGTTGTAGATTTTTAGCGCGTAGCGTTCATTAGATAGCCGGAACTTTCTGATCCACCGTCCGATCAAATTGAAACTTGGACAGTAGGTGGATGACTCATTATTCCTCATTCTGAACGGTTGGATCTTTGATCAGATTTCTGAATCATTGGTTATTTGAGGTCGAACAGAAGAAACTTGCAGCTGGTTGGGAAAAGAAAACAGCTCGCGGCATTCTTCATCAACACTCTGATCAAGTGTAATTTGTGGTCCGATTTGGCTGAAATTTGGTGGGCTTGTTCGGAATTCACGGACCTAATGGTAGAGATCTGATTTGGAGCACTAGAGGTCTCCATTTTGTGGTCTGAATAATAGCCACGTTTATGAGATTTTTTGACTGTTCTTTTCACAGTTTTTGGTATTTTTGTGTATATGTTTGAGAATCTGTATTTGCTCTAAGTTTGCGAGCATATTGTAGTGTTTGAGTTACTGTAATTGTTACGTCAAGTTATTAGTGGAGATTTTGGTTGGGTCTTCTTGGCCCCGTGGTTTTTATCATTCACATTGGAGGGGTTTTCCACGTTAAATATCGTGTGTCTCTCTTTGCTTGGCTTATGATTGTTTTTGGTTGATATTTTGCTTGGTATTGTGCTAGTTGAATATCTACAAGTTTGGTTATTTGGGAGAGAAATAGTTTGTGGATAAACTTGTTTTCTACCCAACATAGTAGTATCAGAGCTTGGTTGATTGGTTTGGTGTAGCTATGGATATTAGCACAAGTAGAATGATAAATTTGAATGACAAATTATCATTTGTGGAAGAGTAAGATGAAGGATCTTTTGTTTGTTAAAAGTTTGCATTTGCCTGTATTTGCTTCTGAAAAGGCTGAATCCAAAAGTGATGAAGAATGGACATTTGGACATGAACAAGTATGTGGATTTATTCGTCATTTTGTTGATGAAAATGTATATAATCATATTCAACATGAGACACGTGCAAGATCATTGTGGAATAAACTTGAGAATTTATATGCCTCTAAGACTAACAATAATAAGTTGTTTTTTTTTATTTTAAGAAAATGATGCAGATCAAATATAAGGAAGGAAACTCCATGGCTGATTATTTAAATGAATTTCAAGGAGTGATTGATCAATTGTGAGTTATGAGCATAAAATTCGATAAAAGTAGAAGCAAGTCAAGATCGAGACACAAAAATCTTGAGTGCCATTATTGTGGAAAGATGGGGGCATATAAAGAAATATTGTTACAAGTGGAAAAGAGAAAATAAGGGTGCTAATAATAAGCAAGGGGAAAAGGAAGATGAAAATAATGATCATGTTGCTACTGCTACTGATGATGATATTGTTATTGTTTATGATGATAACTTGATAAATGCTACCTATCATGAGACAAATTGGGTGATTGATAGTGGTGCCTCATTTCATGTGACTTCAAGAAAAAGATTTTTTTCACATCTTATATTTTAGGAGACTTTGGGGTTTTGAAGATGGGGAATTGTGCAGTTGTACCGGTAGTAGGCATTGAAACCATTTGCTTAGAGACCAACAACAAAACAAAGTTGGTATTGAATGATGTTAAGTATGCTTCTAATGCTTGCTTACATTTGATTTCTGCAGGAAATCTTGATGATGATGGTTACTGTAACTTTTTTGGCAATAGAGAATGGAAACTCAAGAAAGGAAATCTGGTTGTGGCCCGAGGTAACAAAGTTTCTAACTTATATTTGATGAATGCTTCTATCTTTGCAAATTCTGTGAATGTAGTTATTGGTGACAACTTATCAGAATTATGGCACAAGAGGCTTAGTCACATAAGTGAAAAAGGGCTTGACTGTTTGGCCAAGAAAAATATTTTGTTAGATTTGAAAGGTGTGATGCTGAAAAGATGTGTTCACTGCTTGGTTGGGAAACAAAAAATGATTTCTTTCAAGAGTCATCCTTCGTCCAGGAAAAGTAGGTTTCTTGAATTGGTACACTCAGATGTTTGCGGTCCATTAAAGGTAAAGACACATGGTGGTGCACTTTCTTTTGTTACTTTTATTGATGACCATTTAAGAAAACTTAGGGTTTATGTTTTAAACACATGGTGGTGCACTTTCTTTTATTACTTTTATTGATGACCATTCAAGAAAACTTTGGGTTTATGTTTTAAAATCTAAAGATTAGGTGCTTGACGTGTTTAAAGTTTTTCAGGCTTTAGTTTAACGAGAAATAAAAATGAAACTTAAATGCATTCTCACTGATAATGGTGATGAATATTGTGGTCCATTTGATGTGTATTACAGACAGCAGGGCATTAAACATCAGAAAACACCTCATAAGACTCCTCAGTTGAATGGTCTTGTAGAAAGGATGAACAGAACACTGATTGATGTTGACCTAGTTCCTTTGACACATGTGCCACATGTGGTTGAGAATGATGTGGAAGATGATGATCAACATTGTATAGAGGATTTTGATGTTTCCTTAGATGATGATGCAGTTGAACAACACCAAGCTTCTACTGTTCTATCTGATGTTTTACTTCGGAGGTCTACTAGAGACCGATAGCCTTCCACCAGGAATCCTTCTAACCAATATGTTCTTTTGACTGATTATGGGGAAACCTGAATGCTATGATGAGGCTATTGAAAGTGAAAACAAAAATGAGTGGTTCAATGCTATGAAAGATGAGATGAAGTCTTTGTATGACAACAACACCTTTGAATTGGTAGAATTGCCTAAGGCAAAACAACCTTTAAAGAATCGATGGGTTTACAGGTTGAAGACAGAGGAAAACACTTTACAACCATGATTTAAAGCTAGATTGGTTGTCAAAGGTTTCAATCAAAAGAAAGGTATTGATTTTGAAGAAATTTTCTCACCTGTTGTGAAAATGTCATCCATCATGACTGTGTTGAGTTTATCTGCTAGTCTTGATTTGGAAGTTGAGCAGATGGATGTGAAGACGACCTTTCTCCACGGTAACTTGGAGGAAGAAATTTATATGGAGCAGCCTAAGGGTTTTGTAATTAAAGGAAATGAGAATTTTGTTTGCAGGTTGAAAAAGTGCTTGTATGGTCTCAACAGGCTCCTAGACAATGGTACAGGAAGTTCGAGTCTGTCACGATCCAACACGGCTACAGAAAGACTACTTCTGACCATTGTGTATTTGTTTAGAAATTCTTTGATAATGATTTCATTATTTTATTGTTGTATGTTGATGATATGCTCATTGTTGGTCACAGTTGGTTATTTGGGATTGTGCTAGTTGAATATCTACAAGTTTGGTTATTTCACAGTTGGTTATTTGGGATTGTTTTTGGTTGATATTTTGCTTGGGATTGTGCTAGTTGAATATCTACAAGTTTGGTTATTTGAGAGAGAAATAGTTTGTGGATAAACTTGTTTTCTTCCCAACATCCAGTTCAATTCCAATATAAAGCAAATCTAGTCCAATTCATTAAAATGTAAATGGACTGGATTAGATCCAATCTAAACCAAATGAAATATCAAAAATTATATATATAAAAAAGAGAACATATAAAAATTGCAAAAATATATTAACATGAAGAAATGTAAATTGCAAAAGAATACCCTTTTGGCATTGAAAAAGCACTTTTGTAAAAGTATTTTCATAAAACTACTTTGATAAAAGTGTTTTTACAAAAGCACATTTATGAAAGTACATTGTAAAAGTACTTCCATAGAAGTGCTTTTATAAAAGTACTTTCGCATAAGTGCTTTTGTAAGTGTTTTTGTAAAAGTACTTTTTTTAAAGTTCTTTCAAAAAAGCTTCGTAAAAGTGCTTTTATAAAAGTACTTTCACAAAAGTGCTTTCATAAAAGTACTTATACAAAAGTATTTTTATAAAAGTTCTTTCATAAAAGTGCTTTTATAAAGTGCTTTCGTGTAAAAGTGCTTTCATAAAAGTGCTTTTATAAAAGTTATTTCATAAAAGTATTTTTGTAAAAGTGCTTTCATAAAAGTACTTTTCATTTACTTTTGTAAAATATTTTTTGTAAAAGTACTTTTATAAAAGTGATTTTATGCTAATTTTAATTTTGATCTATTCCAAATTAGATAAAGGTTTAACCTCATAATTGGATTATTGGAAATTTGGTTTAGGTTCAATTTAGTCCAATAAGAATATGAATCAATTTATTTTGGATTAGCTCAATCCAATAATTGTAATGAACCATCCAAATCCAATTTGATAAGATTTGGATCGGATTGAATCCAATCCAAACCAGTCGATTGACACCCTAGACAGAAAATCCCATTTGGTAGTTTCATGGGTTTGATCTCGCATCTTCACAATCCAAGGGACTCGAAGGACCACCTCAGCTACTGGGAATATACC
Organism: Nelumbo lutea; assembly: GCF_056320005.1. NCBI lineage: Eukaryota > Viridiplantae > Streptophyta > Magnoliopsida > Proteales > Nelumbonaceae > Nelumbo > Nelumbo lutea. The sequence continues at coordinate 85,216,794 of NC_142687.1, read as the reverse complement.
ATGCATGGTCACAGTAATTTCTTACCGAATGCCTAATATAAGAGGAAGACAATTAAGTTCACAACTAGTAACTATGATTCCGCCACGTTTCTTCCCTTTGCGTGGCTATCTTAAAGATAGATAGATAGAGACTACACCCCATAAAGAACTACGTTGTGCTGTCCAATATGGTAAATGAAAAAAAAAGTTGGAATTTCACACAGACATGGCAACGAACTTGTAATCATAAAGGAACATTGGAGGCCCCGAAGTGATATCCTAGAGGAAGAGACTCCCAATGATCAAGTCAATAAAATGAGAAAGATGGAGGACAAGCTGAGGAACACAGTGAAGATGTGTAAGGTGATGGTGTATTGGAATAGATGGGGATTCACATTAATTTATTGTAGAAAAGTCTTATTCATAAATGGACATATCACTCCCATGTGGTTGAAATCTTAGTCCACTTGGCATTCAATGGTTGACACGTTATATGCGCATAATCAGTGGTAGGCCCACATTGAATGTGCTTGTATTGGTGCTTCGAGATTGGACTCTGGATCTCCTGTCCATAAAAACTCTGCCTACGCCTACCCACAATACACTACCCCCGTGAATTGGAAACATTTCTCCCTGCATGATACCATGCAGAGGATGAGATGTTCTCTATGTGTGGCTGTGATAAACGTGGACAGAGTTCTCGTGGACAGGAGATCCGGACTTGCACCATTTGTCTTACTCCCAAGGGCCAAGTAACGATGGATCTTCAAGTCAGCAGGTCAATTCATCCGAAGGGAGCACGACATGCTGTTGAGGTCCAATGTATGCACGAGGTTGTACTCCAAGTCCAAGGTAAAATAAACGATCGAGTTCAGATTGGCACCCTACATGGACATCTCAAAATGCATTGAGAACATCTTCCAAACTAGGAATGGGGATGGGATGAGCTGTGGGGAAGTGTGGAGCACCGATGTGAATTCGAGATAAATTAGCTCGGTGGGTTTTGGCTGCATCAGTTTGTTTGATAGAAAAATAAGAGAGAAACACAAAATGGTAGGAAATGAAAGCAAAACGTTCATTTGAAAGAAATAGAACTCCTTGATGCCAAACATACGATATGATCCATTGAAGCCATTTGATAAGGTTCATCCCATTGTGATCATTGTCACCATCACATAATCCCACAACCTCCCATTGCATTCGACTGACTCCCAACGGAAATCTCATGATCTACTTGAGGCTGAACTGTTTCACATTTTATCTACTTGATTTTTCTTTTGAAGGCTCTCCCATGCTTTATTTGATTGACTCTTGAATAATCCATTGGGTTTAGTTATTGTTCGAGTGTTACCGGAGAAGGCACTCTTATCTCGATTTCTGGTAATTAATAAAGGTTCTAAATATCAATATAGGCTAATACGCCGGTATCAGTGCTTTTTTATGTTTTATTTTTTTTTTAAATCAATTTAGAGAGATCGGTTTAAGTGCCGACTATCCTCTGAATCTTATATATGGTGAATTTCTTCTTATTATTAGTATTGTAGTACCGTTTTACAGTTGAAGATTGTAATCAAAAATAGAAAAAATAAGTCATTAAGGATTTTGGATTTAAAAAGGTAAAATCATTTTTTATTTTTATTCCAAATGCCTATAATGAATTCATCATTCATGGAAGATGGCCCTAATTTTCAAAGGTTAAGGGCCTTAAAAGTTTATTGCTTTGTCAAAAAAAGAGTACGTGGCTACTTTAATGGCTGAAACTAAAGTTGGGTTGATCACTATACCTCTGAAAATTTTATTATTTAATTATTTTAATAATTAAAAGATAATGCAATAAATCTTTCAATTGTGCAATTTCAGGCCTTTCAGCCGTTAACAAATGGATTCCTCCTAGGCAGTTCAGAATGAATGACTCCACATGATTCCGAAATGGATAGCTTGTAAGATGGACATGCAAAAATAAGAAAGATTTTACACCAGAAGATCAAGAAAATAATTGGAGTTTGTTTGAGAAGAGAGTCAAGGTTTTGCACTCCACATATTTGTATTTCCAAAATGCATACACGATGGTTCGGTAAGAGTGTAAAATACGAACCGGCCATTGTGCCGATTTACAATTGTCCTGTTTGGTTACGTTTCCGGTTTGTTGCAGCGGGAGATGGTGCAGAGGAGAAGACGATCTACAGATGAATACAGAGGAGTAGGGAAGCAGGGGAAGAAGAAGAAGAGAGAAAGAGAGAACGAACAACTGTTCCTCTCCAGCTGGTTGCAGTGGAGATCTGCCTTGGGTTTCACGGAATCCAAGCAACGGAGATCCGACGCCCGCCATACTTTCAGGCACTTACCCCAGGAAACGGAGTAGATTAAACCGTTGCTGATGGCGGGGCCAGAGACAGCGTCAGCGTGTTCAATCCATACCCGTTTCTTGTGATGTCTGACGCGGACGTAGTTCTTCGATAGATGTCGTTGCCACGAGTTGATGTCGTTTGGTTGGGGTTAGCTGTCAGACTCGGATCTCAGAGTCCTGGTGAGCGGTGAAGACCTTCCTTTCCGAAAAAGCGAGACTTAACGGAACCCGAGGCGGCATAGAGTAGGTCACCGGAGACGGCGAGGCAACCAATATAACAGGTAACAGTCCATTGCTTGAGAAGCTGAACCACATTCACTGCCGAAGGAAGGTCGTTAGCCTTTTTTACCTGAGACTTGAGACCCTGCATCTGCACACGTTTTGGTAGCCTTTTTTACCTGCAAAAGAAACAATGGAGATGATTAATAGGAAGAAGGGAACTGTGAAATGTTCTATGCCCTGGTTTTGTGAGAAACAGAGCACGAATGAAGAAGAAGAAAAGCTAAAACTTTCTTGTGGCTGGTTTTATTCTATTAAATGCTCCGTCTCAGGAGGGGAGAAGAGGAGGAACAGGTGGGAATGAGTGAGGGTCTCCTCTCAAGGGTGAGTGAAGACTGAAGAGTTCAGTGAGGAGGGCGCAGTGGATACCGGAGAAAACATCGAGGTAGGTGGCAGCGGTGGAAAGAGAAAAAAAGGGGGGGGGGGGGGAGAACCGGAGAAGCGAGCGGACGATGTAATAAATACGTCGATATATTTATTACATCGATTCTCGATGTAAATTTAAATTAAAATGTAATCTTACATCGATTCTCGGTGTACAATTACATGTTTACCAAACGCTAGTAAAATTAGAATGTAATTTTACCAAACGTTTGTTTTCGGTGTTGCTTTATACTGTAAATTATCGTAAAACTCCACTTAGGGTGATCGCAGCAGAATTGGCGATGAAAGTAAGTTCTACCTGGTTCTTCTGTGCACCGTTTCGACTTTTTTTGAAGCGTGAGAAAAAAAGAGCCGGAGAGAACATTTGAAAACCATTCAGATCTGATAAACTAATCTGGTCCTTTAAACTGCTTCAAAGATTTCTGTTGTTTGCTGAGCTAAATACTTTTTTTGTATCGTGAATACCAGGGAAGATCCATTAAGGCGAAACTTCCGGTTTTAGCTTCTCAGTAGGCTAGAACTTTTATTTTTCTCTCTCTGTCAGTTCTTGCTGAATTTTCCTGATCGATCGTTGATCCGTTTTTCAGCTAGAGTTTCTCGAAGCAAAATGTGTAACATCCTTTAGGGAGAGTTCTAGAGCAGAAACAGAGTAGAAGCCTTTCACTTTACACTGTGACGGCCAAACATCATCAGCGTAAAAATTTAAATCCACCTTGTTCTATTTTCCATGGATCACTGAACCAGCGCCAACTTTTTCATTGGTGTAAAACTGAATTTACACCTGAAACAAACGCATCCTAAAGAAAAGTAGTGTCTAGGGAAAAAAGGAAAATGGATAAGATAAAACATACTTACAGGAGATGCACCATAGGCACCGGCATATGCAGAATTCACATCCATCCCACCTTGATTGGCATCATGTTGTTCTCTTCACTTACTCAGCTGCATGGATGAAGAAAATGAATCTATAGAAAGATTTTAATTAAAATGTAAAAGCCAAGTCAATCTCAAATATTCTTACATTTCCTTTTCTTTTTGGACAAAAGGGACTATAATTGTACATCTCTGGTAAACTTAAAAAGATATAAAAAATATAGTAATTGCAACAGTAAAATGCCTGGTATAACACTGTTGGCACAGAGATGCTCTTTGCTGCCATATTATGGAAGATTCATCAAGTTGGGAGTATTTGTTTTTGAAAATTATGTAGTATTCTGCAGTTTCTTTCCATCCAGATAGACTACAGGAACTGGTATCAAGTGCCAAGTAATCCAGCCAATTCATTCTTTTCTGCTTAGTTCATCAATATGCCAACTGTTAAGGAAATCATGGGTGGATTTTGGAAAGGCCCAGCTTAGCTAAAGATTGACTAGGAAATGAGCCCAGATTTGCATGTTTATAGGACCATACAAAAACAGATGGTCTGCAGTCTCCTGGTCAATATTGCAAAAAGAACAGCTGGTGGATGGAAGGTTTATACCCCCTTCTGATGGGATAGACTTTCATTAGACATTTGCCAGGATGGAAGGTTTATACCCCCACTTCAGATGGAACTTTATGTGACAAAATGGATTTGTAGGGGAAGCTAGAAGTGAGTGTGTAATGACTGATCGACAATTTATGATGCACAAATTTTCCAAAACAAACTTAGAGCATGGAGATCTTGGTAATAACAATGTTAAATGTCCCTTCCCAATTCTCTTCAAATTGGCTTACTGGAGAATCATGGAAGCAACATGGAAATGTTTCATCAGGAAAGAGGGCAAAAAAGTCATGAGGTCCCGGTCCAGCCCAGCGGCCCATGAACATCCCTATAGTAAACTCCATTTATTAAGTGCATATATGGTAAATATGGATAAAAATGAGGTAAAATCACTGTGTTTTCTAATATGATGATAGATTTCTTTTTTTCTTTTTTTTTTCTGATAAATTAATAGTATGATAGATTTCTAAAACAACAAAAATAATTGCATGATTTGGAAAATGGTTTACTATTCAATTTGATTCAACCTTATCTACAATTTACAATTATTTTATCAGTTTCCCTACAATTTACGATATGATTATGATTTCCAGAATGTTGCATTACTGAATGATTTGTCCAAAGTCAAAATCAAGGTTTTGCATTACTGGTCTTTGAGAAAACCAAGATTTTTTTTCATTCTAGTGTTGTAGAAGAAAGGATAAGTTCCAATATTTTCTCTATGTGATGGATAAATCATTGGTAGCCAATGGGATCAATTATTTTTAGTTCTTTTAATGTATAGAGCTGAACATGTATATTTTGTACTGTACATGGTCTCAAATAAAATCCTTGTATATGGGGCTTTTTAAGCACTACTTAATCTTTAGACCAAAAAACTTGCTTCTCCACTACTATACCTAGTAAAAACATCTTCACCTATAAGAAAGGAAAAGAGGGAAAGGTAAAAACTATGTTTCACCAGTCTGCACTCAACTATACAAAAATGCTTTTGGTCCTTGGAGTTGGTTATATGGCATATGAACACTAGAACAATTCTACAACATGACCTTCCTAGACATGCAGAGTCTGCAATGAAGTTGTACATGTGAGAGAAGTTGTTCCTTTTGGAGACACTTGTACATTTAGAGGCCATTTAGTAATGGTTGGAGTGGCTGGACAGCTTGACTAAACGACTAGCTTCTTTGTCTTTCAGCAAATAAATTGTTAAATAGGCTGTGAGCTCCCTAAGGGCAAATGGCATCTTGGGTTGATCACTATACACCTAAATATTTTATTACATGACTCTTTTAGCCACGAAAAGGCAAAGCAATAGGTCATTCAGTTCAGTCACTTTCATGGCCCAAAATTGCAATCCAATAATTTGCCTCGAAGCATCAAATACCAAGCCCATGACTTAATTGGTTGATGTGATGCATGGAACCATTAATGGATTTTGTCCAATTCATGGCCCAAAACAAACATGGAAATCAAGAAAGTAGCTCCAAACATCACATGGTTTATCTTGAATCACATCCCTTGAAAAATTTTCCTCAAACAATCATAAGCATATCAAGAGCAATTAAGGAAGATATTCCCTCCCCAAAAAAGTTTTTTTCTTGAAATAATAATGTGTGCCAAAAGACAGCAATGAAGACAAGTAAACAGATGGGGGAAGAAATTAGAATACCAATCAACCAAAACATCAGACAAAAAGTCAGGCTCAGGACACCACAGATAGTTACAGATGCATGAAGTGAAAGATGTCAAGCTTCCTCCTAAATGTGTCAATGGGAACTAACAGATTTAAGATGACTGAAGGCATCATATCATAAGTGTATGACAGAGAACACTTTGTAAGAGAAAGAAATTAGCTAAAGTGGGTTATAATAACAGAAAGAACCACTATACCTCTTTCTTCATGCCGCTTTTGTCTTTCTCATGGAACGAAGGTACCATCAGCTTTTGCTACAATATCAGGTTTTGTCTTTGCATACTATATCCTCTGCATTTACCACAGATCATCAATCACATTTTATGTAGTGTATTCAAAAAATGAGTTCCACATGCCTTGGGAAGTAGATATGACAGAAGAAAACCAACTCACATAAATTAGAACAGTTGATACATTTTCACCAAAGAAAAAAAAAACAGTTGATACATAGAACAAAAATGAAGAAAAACATGTATGCTAGTGGCATACTCAATTGCATTTAAACTACCAAAACAAAACTCTAAACCAAGAATAACGAGAGGACAGCTTCTACTGATACAAAAATATCAATAACAAACTACTTCAATCAGTAACAAAGCCAATAATGCAATCGACATATTTGAAGCAAAACATAAATATGGCCAAAAAATCATGCAAGAACATGATAACAGTGTAATTGTGTTTCAGTTCAAAATGAAAATGTTAAAAACGTGAAAGAGAAGAGCCTGAGATAAATAATAATTCCATGGCAAACAAGGCAGTTGCATCATCAGTGAATCAATAGCATCATGAATTTTTCATTTTTGAGGAGATACATGATAATCCCTTTACTAAGAACAAAAAACTTTTGAGGGGAAAAATCTATTTGATCCCATTAAAAGAGCTCACATCTTTATAAGTGTTTTCTTGGGGGAAAAATCTCTTCATGTATTATATGTGTTTCTCAGGACAATTTTACCTCATATTTATTAGGGTAAATTACAGATTACCACCCTGTACTTTAGAGGTAGTGACACTTAGGCCCTCGAACTTTCATTTGCGACGAAGACCCCCTGAACTTTCACATTCAAACACTTTGCTGAGGCTTTCCAGACCTAATGTACTCTGAATGATAGACTTCTGAGATGATGGTGACTATTCTGAGACTTTCAGACCCGGGAGATGTTTTCCCTTGGACTTTTCATGGAGAAATAAAAAAAAAATCAAGTAATACCAAATCTGGTAAGGGCTTCTCAGAGGTGCAGTTTTCTGTGTGTTGAAGAATCACCTGCTCCAATATTTCCAGAAACAATGAAACAAATCATTTTTTTTACATGATTCACTGCTGTTTAAAATGTTTGGAGGGATAATATTCCCACCATTTACCACCTCCCCTCCCACCTCTCTGCAGTCTGGTTTGCTGACCTATTTTTGTAGCAAATCAGCCTTCCATAAAACTTTGTTATCATTGATAAGTGATAATTGTCACCTTGGAATAGTTGTTGAAGGATGTATTGCTGTTTCTGGACCATTTTTTGTTACTACCACTGTATTTGGCATTCCAAAGCATACTCTGGTTGTTTATTCTACTCTCCCCTGGATTGTTTAAAGAAGCTTTATGAATTTGTTCCACAGTTGCTGATTCACCTAGACTCATTCTACACTTCTTGTTTACAACATCAGCTCATTGCAGCATCCCTGGGTTGCATGAATTCTCCAAACATAATTATTTAACTGTAAAAGCATTGAAGGTTCAATGTTGCTACACATCTGCGAGTAGTTAAGTTCTAAAACTTCTTAGTGTCATTACTTGGGGGGAGGCAACCCTTCCAGCTTCTTCACTTATTATATATGAAAATGGAGAGGAAATGAAGAACGAAATGAAATAAATGACTCATTAGATTATTCACTTATTAAGAATTCACCTTCATTGTTTCCCCTTCTTTCTTGCTTTCTTCCTTTCTGGTTCGATGTGCACTCCTTTGGGGGGGTTCGCACGACCAGTTACCAGTGAACAAGCATTCGTTCACATTGGTCACCAAATTTTGGCTGTTAGCCATGTTTAATATTTGATATTGATCATGTATATCCAGCACGGTTCACAGAACAAGCAAAGCTAATGAAGCTTTTTCACAGATTGCAGTAGTGTATTCAAAAGGCATTCAGATGTTACTCTATCATAGAAAGTAGCTATGAACAAAAAAAAAAAAACTCCTTCAAGGGAAAAGGAATGTTGATTTTGCACGCTAGATTCGTATCAAAGAATGACATGGTTGTGATTAAATTACTAATTAAAGCAAGGTGAAACATTGGCTTGTCATAGAACTGGAAACCTTGCATTTGCCTTAGCGCATTGGTGGCAGAAGAAACATCCTCGAAGACAACCCAAGCTTGTGTTAGACAGTGTATGCCCTTAGCTCCAATCAGCATGAAGTACATTATGACATTTATTGTAAATGAATAAAGTACATATTTGATTCATGTTATTTTGGTGTATTTCTGTGTAATACCCTTAAACTGGACACATATGAGACTCATGTTAGTTTAGAATCTTCACAGTCGTTAGATAAATCTGGAGAGATTTATCCTACCAAGGCTGACACTGATGTACCACCAAGTTAGTTGGGGTGGCTTGTCTCAGCTGACAGGGTGAGACCTGAGGTACATGCGGTGTGGGTTTTCTTGGAACCCTAAATCGGACCAAAATTTCAGTATTGCCTTGGACCTTGGAGATAGATGGGCAAAACTTGAATGTTACACCTGACCCCTAGACTCGATTATGATATTGCACTAGGTGTCGGACTGGACTATCTTTGATATGCCAATCAATGAGATCCTTAGAGGGGGTCAAAACCTGGGTATGTTGAGACAGTTCAAGAATTCATCTGAGTGGATGATCATAGTGATAGGAAACCCCTTTGTCGGACAAAGTGAATGATTGGGGATGCACTCTCTCTGATGGAAACCTAGATTGCTGGTAGTTGATTTCATATATATATATATATATATATAATGGTTTCAAAATGTTTAAAAAATGTTTTAATTCCCGGGATCCATATGAGTAGAGAGTGCAGCACTGCACCTTGCAGCTGAGGAAGAGGTCCTCTCTTGTCGGGCAGTGTTTGATCATTATGGGCTGAGAGGTTAAGTATAAGACCATTGAGGATTATACCTGATGGGCTAATCTTGCAGCAGATAAGGATAAGGGATCAAGGATTATACCTGATGGGCTTATCCACTAAAAGAGTCCAGATCCAAATAAAGATTTGGATCAAGGAACTCCTAATTTGATTAGGGAGGCTGATCTTTATCTGCAGATAAGGATAATGGATTATCCTTATCCACTAAAAGAGTCCAAATCCAAATAAAGATTTGGATCAAGGAAATCCTAATTTGATTAGGAAGGCTGATCTTTATTTGCAGATAAGATAAGGGATTATCCTTATTACTTAAAGAGTCCATATCCAAATAAAGATTTGGATTAGGAAACTCCTAATGGGATTAACAAAATTTCACTTTTACGCTATAAATAAGAGAACAGGGCAAACCTCCAAAGATACATTCGCTGAATACAGAGAGAAGACAACACAGTTAGACCGCTCTTGCCTTCTGCTCTTTTTCTTCCTCTCTTGCCGCCCCACCCCGTTCGATCTCCAGTTCTTGGATTGGATCAAGATTGGATTTTGATATTGTTTCTTTCCAGAAGAAACAATCTAGAAGTTGTGCTCACTGTCCTATTCGATTCTTGCTGAAGAATCACTAGAAGAACTACTTGTTGATCTTGCCTCACCCTAAGCTGTGTCATCTTCAGTGGAGGGAGGATTTGGTACTCTCTTTGGGTGTGAACACCTACGTTGGGAGGAGCATTCTTGCGTAGATTCCGTATCAGGTATATCCCTTCCTTAATTTGGTTTCAGATTTGGTCTGGTTTGGTTACAAGAACGAACCTTGAAAATGTAGTTTTCTAAATTGGGAATAGGATTCCCGGATTTCCCAAACTTCCTACAGGGTTCGGCCATCCATATGATGAATCTTCCATCCCTTCAGTGGTATCAGAGCCATGTTCAAATCTTGAACCAAATTAGAACTGATTTGAATCTGCGCAAATGGGCAAAAGGTGTTCTACCCGATTTGTGCAGTTAGCGTTTTTCTGGGAATTGGTTCCCAGATTATGGGCAGATGATTTAGAAAATAAATATTTATTATTCAGTGATATTTATAGAATTGTTCTATGAATGTTTCTTAAACATTTGGGTTGCACATGTGATGGAGAACAAATCTTTTTGGTGCCAAGAATGGCACACCCTGCGATTTCTTTTATATTCAATTTGGTTTGTAAATAATTTTTTTTTTTGACAAATTGTATTGGAATTCAATGTGATATAATAATAAAAAATTAGTTTTTTCTATTTTATTTCCATTTGGAGATTGTTGAAGTGCACAATAGAGGAGAAGAAGATTTCGCAGAAACAAGCTCTGCGATCTACAATTTTGTAGATATCAATTCTGCAATCTACGATTAACTGTTCTTTGTAGGTTTGCAAGATATTCAAGAAAATCACAGTGCAGCCCTCTGATTTCAGTTTCTTGATAACTTGAATTAATTTATTTTTCAGATCATTATTCCTGAATTAAATCTTGAATTGGACAGCAAAATTTGGGCAAACTTACACCAGATTTGGTCCAAACTGGTTGGGCCGAATTATTGGTTTGATGGGGTTGGTTTTTCTAACCCTAATTCAATTTATACCAGAGGGTTGATGGCCCACTTCAAGTTTTAATTCGGCTCACCTCTGTAAAAACCTAACTTTAATATGATAAAACTGAATCAGCCCTGATTTAGCTACAAAGGCTGAATTGCTTTTTGCAGTACAACCCATGTATGAACCTAACTTTAATATGATAAACCTAATTAATAAGGGTTTTACAGATATTTTAAATGATTGGATCAATTTGTTTCATGCATGTGATGTATGGATGTATGATGTGCTACGCACATGGGCCATAAGTACTTGACCCATGATTATTTCGATAACGGCTCTTTTGCACACCATGGCTGAATGCACATCATTGCCATGATGTCCATAAGATCATTGGATGATCTCCCCGTTTGGTGGGCCCTACATCAGCTTCCTCCCAAAGAGGAATCGTGCGGAACCCTAGCCGTTTAGGGCCCATTTAAATCTGACTTTGAGAAAGTCAATGGGAGCCACTTTGGTTTGACCTAAATAAAACTAGGGCATAATATTTCATTCCCTCAACTGAAATATGAGTGCATGTGATAGAGAGATTCATATGATGAACTCTCTAAGGGCTTTCCATCATTAACATGAAAATGGGTCCTTCAATAATGAGGAGATGCACCATAAAATTGGACTATCCATTTGTTGTTGGATCTATTGGATTGTTTCATAAGATGATAGGGGCGTCATAGACCGATGTGGGAGGGGCCTATACTAAAATGGAAGACTCTCTCACGGTACCTTGGCGTTCACGAATATGATGGGTAAACACCCACTGGACAGAAAGGTTTAACCTAAAATGGCAATGAACCTTGTACGACAGAGGCCAAAGGGAAAACTCATGAGATGAGTGGATGTGATCCTTCACAGAAGGTGGTGGGGTTATGCAGCTGAAACAGTTGGCTCCATGCACTGTATGTGGTTTCACACATTTCCAAAGACGGAGTTCACAGTCTCTGTCACTGAGATAGGAGGGAAATCTTAGAAATGAACAAATGGAAATGGAACATAGATTAAAAGCCATATTTATGTAGATAACATGAAACAAATCGGGTTGTGGACTAATATTTGCTTTGCCTTTTATTAGAAATGGCAAACGGACAATTCGCCAGACTATTGGACGATAATAAGCTTAAGGGTCCAAATTACACTAACTGGTATCATAACCTTATGCTAGTTCTGATGTCTGAGAAATTGGACAAAGTTGCTAAGAACCCAGCTCCGAATCATCTGGGTGATAGGGCTTTTGAGGCCCGCAGAAGGTAATATCAAGAATGGGAAGAGAAAAACACTTGCCCGGTGCTATATCATAGCCTCCTTAGACAATCGGATACAACGACAATTCGATCAGAACGAAGTGTCCAAAGATATCTTGGATAGTCTAAGGACAGCGTATGAAGAGTAGAATCGTTCTACTCATCAGAAGGTCCTAAGGCAGTTTATGACCACAAAAATGTCCAAGAACCAACTAGTTCATGACCATTGTCTTAAGATGATGGGATATATCAATGAACTTAAGGCTCTTGGATCTGGGCTAGATCATGTCACCAAAGTTGATGCCTTCCTGAACTCTTTGCCTCCTTCCTTCAATCAGTTCATAATGAATTACAATATGAACAAGCTAAATGTTAGCCTTCAGGAACTCAGCAATATGTTGTGGAGGGCCGAAGAATTGATAAATAAGGATGAGCCCATTACCATGCTTGTTGAAGGTGGCAAATCGGGCAAGAAGAAGAGGAAGGAAAAGAAGAAATCTCAGAAGAAAACTAACAAGCCTAAAAAACGGAGGAAGGACAAGGCATCAGATGTCTGTCACTTCTGCAAACAGATCAACCACAGGAAGAGGAACTGTCCTCAGTACCTGGAGACCAAGAAACAAGGTAATTTTGAATCCTTTGTCATAGAAACCAATATGTTGGTGACTTTTGCTTCCTGGTGTATTGACTATGGGGCTTCTACTCATGCATGTAACACATTGCAGGGGTTCAGGACAAGAAGAAGGCTGAGTGACGGTGAAGTGATTTTTTACTTGGGGACTTTTGCAAGCGTTGCAGCTACAACCATAGAAACTATAGAATTGTATTTTAGAGAAGGAATAATAATATTAAAAGATTGTCTTTATGTACCCAATTTGAGAAGAAATTTGATTTCTGATGCAGCATGATCTGGGCACTCCTAGCTGGATGAAACTTGGCTCCTAGCTGTGATAGACGGCACCTGAGATGAAGAGGAACGTGAAGGATTCCCGGGGAGCTCTCCCAGCGGGAACACTCCGATGGTTAAGTTAGAATTCTAAGGAAAACTCAAAGAAAACACAGAGTTAAGAGTGTTGAAAGTGCTAGCTTCAATACCTTTGCTTTGTGAGGGTTAGGGTCCTCTTATACCGGAGCTCAGTCACATCAGGCATAACCGCCACTACCCTAGCCGTTACTGCCAAGGCTGAGGTGGCAGGTGCAGGTTGCTACTGCAGGCTACTGCTGCAGGGTACGGACTTGCCATGCTTTTTAGAGACGGCAGGCACAACGCCGCCTGGCAAGGGATGCGGGCACTGCCACCGGATCCGACAGGTACTGATGTCAGGCGGATCTCCCCTGTAGGCTGCTGAGCTACTTTGCACCGAACCGCCTGGGGCTGGTTTACCTTGCATCGAGGTGCTGAGGTTCGCCGAGGTGCTCGCACTAGAGGCAAGCCTTAAGCAAGTACAAACAGGAGTTTCGACGGTGCTGTCTAGAGGTGTTTCTCCCGAGGGACACTTAGCCAAAAGCTAGGGTGCTCCCTTCTTAGGAAGGGAGAGCTCGGAGCCCCTTAGGAGGAGCTCGGTCTCAAGGGGAGCTCGGGTCCCTTTGCACGGGGGGAGCTTAAGGCGCTCCACCCTCAGGCTTGGGGCAAGTTGGGCCTTGCTTCTCGGTGAGTTGTCACACCCGCCGAGTCGTTTGGTCAGGCCTCAGTGAGCTTGTTACGTCGAGTTGTGGCCAGGCTATCGCGCTGAGTTGTCACTTATGCCAGGTCATGTCCACATGTCCCCGTGCTACGAGGTCGGGCCAAATCACCCTACATCAATTGTTTCAAAACTGTATGTGAATGGTTATTCTGTTATCTTTAGTAATGTGATTACTATCAAAAGGAATAACAAATTCCTCGCATATGGAGAACTTGAGAATAGTCTCTATGTTCTCCATCATTCTCTGGAAACAAATATAACTGAAACTACGTCGGATAATAACCCCAAGAAAAGAATCCGTGATACAGTTAATCCCATGTGCCTGTGGCATTACTGACTTGGCCACATTAATATAGATCGTATCACAAGGTTGGTAAAGGATGGTCATTTGGATTTTCTAACTATAGAAGATCTCCCAACCTGTAAACCTTGCCTTCAGGGTAAGATAACGAAACGATCATTTAACGGTAAGCTTGAAAGATCAACAGGCACGCTAGACCTTATACATACTGATGTATGTGGTCCCGTGAATGTTAGGACACGTAACCAGCACGTTTATTTCATAACATTTATTGATGATCACTCTCAATATGGTTACGTGTACGTAATGAGACACAAGTCTGAATCCTTTGAAAAGTTCAAAGAGTTCAGGCAAGAGGTCGAGAAACAGTTGGGAAGACACATTAAGGCCCTTCGATCAGATCGAGGAGGTGAATATCTCTCTGATGAATTCAGGGACTACTTAAAGGAAAATGGGATAGTATCACAACTAGCCCCTCATGCTACACTACAGTTAAACGGTGTGTCAGAGAGGAGGAACTGGACTTTATTGGATATGGTTCGATCACTTCTCGTACACTCGGAATTACCCATATCCTTTTGGGGTTACGCATTGGAGACTACGATATACGTGCTAAACCGGGTTCCAACCAAATCTGTTCCGAAGATCCCTATGAGCTTTGGACCAATAAGAAACCAAGTGCGAAACACTTGAAGATTTGGAGTTGTCCAATACATGTTAAAAGAACAAGTGCTGACAAATTGGAATTTAAAACCAGTCGTTGCCTATTTATAGGTTACCCAAAAGGCTCTGTAGGGTATTTATTCTATGCCCCAGGACAGCAGAAGGTGTTCTGTAGTCGAAATGCTCATTTCTTGGAGGAAGATTACATCCTGAACAATCATCGTTAGGAAGTTGTTTTTGATGAGGAGAGCTCAGGAGTAGTAGGAGATGTCCCACAAGCTCCAGTTAATAACCAACCTAGGAGATCTACCTGGGCATCCAAGCCTCTAGTTCGTTGCGACTATGACCAAGAGAGTTACTTGGTGGAAGCCACGACCAGGGAGAAGGATCCCGTGACTTATACAGAAGATATGTTGGACATAGATTCCTTGAAGTGGGTAGATGCCATGAGAGATGAGATTGACTCAATGGAGACCAATGGAGTCTAGACTCTGGTAGATCCGCCCCCTGAAAGCAATTGATTGCAAATGGATCTATAAGAGGAAGAATGGCCTCGATGATAAGGTTGAGACCTAAAAGGTTCGTTTTGTGGCAAAAGGGTACACTCAGAAAGAAGGAATCGATTATGAAGAAACATTTTCGCCCGTGGCCATGCTTAAATCCATTAGGATACTGCTAGATGTAGCAGCATACCATGACTACAAGATTTGGCAAATGGATGTCAAAACCGCATTCTTGAATAGAGATCTTACCGAAGCTTGCTTAAGTCCATATATTGATTGATTAAGTTTACATACCATGTGTTCCTGACCTGTAACTATGAAACCTTGCGGTTGCTGCATATATGGACTTATAAGGTTACGTTCTTGGTTTTATATGTAAACGACATTCTACTCATTGGGAATGATGTAGGAATGTTGACTATGGTGAAAGTATGGCTTTCGCAGCAATTTTCCATGAAAGATCTTGGAGAAGCCTCTTATATTTTTGGACTTTGACTCTATAGAGATAGATTAAAGAGGAAAATAGAATTATCCCAATCTACTTATATTGACAAAATAGTCAAGAGATACAGTATGGAGAACTCCAAGAAAGGAAATGTTCCTTTCAGGCATGAAGTCACTCTCTCCAAGGGTATGTCTCCCAAGACACCTGAGGAGATTGAGGGCATGAAGGAAGTTCCCTATGCCTCTACCGTAGGGAGCATCCATCATGTATGCCATGCTGTGCACTCAGCCAGACATTGCTCAGGCCGTGAGTGTGTTAAGTAGATACCAATCTAACCCAAGACAAGAGCATTGGACCGCTGTGAAAAACATACTGAAATACCTTCGAAGGACAAAAGAGTTTTGTCTAGTATTCGATGGTAGTTCACTATAGATTGTCGGGTATACTGATATCGACTGCCAGTCAGATCTTGTTAGAGTTAGCCGAATAAGGGTAGATTAGTCATCTCACCTTGGTTAAGTTATGAGCTTATGTGGCAGTCTTATTAGAGATTCTCTGTCCCATACTTAACTAGGGGCAGTTTAGTCCTTGTACATTTAATTAGAAGCCTAATCACTATTAAGAGGTCCATTGATAGGGTTTAGCTATCAAGTTCGATAGTTCTTTTATCTTCTTCTTCTTTTCTTCTCTTTCTTCTTCTCCTTACTGGTTCGGACTACTGTTGCTATAGTAGCTACAGTAGCTACAGTAAAAACATGGTATTAGAGCGTGAGTTCGTGACATGTTTCAGTTCGTGACAACTTCAGTTCGTGCTTCAGTTCTCTCCTTTTCTTCTCTGGGCTGTCAATGGAGAAAAGTAGTTCGTCCCAGGCCTAAAACATCACAACTCTTTTTTTTTCTGGTGCACAGAACCTTCTTTCCTAAGAAAACAACTTCAGCAGTGAATGGTTGGCTGAAGCTCTTAAACGAAGGTTGGTTATCTCTCCTCTATGTGCTGTTGGTATTTCTGGGTTGAAAATCTTTAAGAACTTGAGAGGGCTGATCAGAACCTAGAGAACTAGGTTGGTTGTTGCCCTGGTTCTTGGAAAAATTGCAAGAACAGGCTGTGTTTACAGTGACCAAATGGTGTAAGGGCTGCTACTGTAGGTGGCCGAATGGTGCAAGGTGTAATGCAATGGTACTAGTTGAGTTTTTGTTGGTCTTGTGGTGCCCTCTTAAAAGCATTAAACCAGGTCTGTATTGTGTGTGACAGCTATGGCTGTGTGGTGGTGCTTGTAATGCACAAACTCTTGATAGAAGTGGTGGTGTGACAGCTAGTTGAGTTTTTATTGAGTAGTTGTAAATGAGCTTGCATGTGGTTAGTATGTGCTGAATTAATGTCGGTGTAGTCTGTGTTTTTATTTTGTGAAATCGGTAGTGGTGTGGATAAGAACAAAGGCGTGTGTATCTATCATTGTGTTTAGGGACTGTTGTAGGTTCTGGAACATCAAACTCTTGACAACAACACTTAGTTGGTGATTGGGAATTCAGATTAGAGGCAGCATTAAAGAGTATCATGGCAGCAATGGGAGATGGCTGTAGTGATCAGAAACCTAGTGTGGTGGTTTCCTCTGACTATCTAGGTGTACAGATGACCTCAATTAAACTGAATGGTGAGAACTATGTTCCATGAGCCAGGTTGGTGGAAGTTTTTCTCAAGGCAAAGAGAAAAGTGAAGCATGTGAAAGAAGATAAACCACCGGATGACTCTCCAGGGTTTGATGATTGGGAAGAGGAGGATGCTCAAATCAAGACATGGCTATGGAACAGTATGAAACCCAAAATAGGTGCCAACTTCATGTTCTTAGATACAGCAGCTAAGGACATATGGGAACATGCCAAAAGCTATATTCAGGGCAAGATAATACTACAAGGGTATATCAGCTCTATCAGGAGTACTTTGGTCTGCAACAAGGAAATAAAACCCTAGAAGAGTACTATGCCAGTATGAAGAACCTCAGAAATGAACTCAATGTCTATCATCCTCTCACTCCAGATGTTAAGGTTCAGCAACAACAGAGGGAACAACTAAATGTCACAAGGTTCTTAGTGGGGTTGAAATCAGAGTATGAACCAGTTAGAGCCCAAATATTGGGGGGCTCTACCCTTCCTACACTTGAGGAAGTGTTTGCTCGGCTTTGCAGGATTTCTTTGGGACAGATAGAGAATCCCACACAGTCTGATAGATCAGCTTTTGTAACAGTCAGAGGAGGTAGACGTGGTACGAAAGGGGGAGGACATGCCTCCCGAGGAAGTCGTGGTGGTTCCATATTTGGCCGTGGTGGTGGTCGTGACTCAGGGGGAGGCCGTGGCAAAGAAAAAGGCACCTCTACAAGGAAGTGTACACACTGTGGCAGGGAAGGACATTCCGTAAATTTCTGTTATGATCTTCATGGCCGCCCTCCCTCTAAATGGGCCAATCATGCTATTGCTGGTGGGGGTGATGTCAGTGATGATCAACAGGCAGATCTAACTCTTTCCACATCTACATCTGTTTCCGGAAGGGAGATGGTGAGTGTACAACGTGATGAGTATGAGTGGTTCCTTCAGTCCACTTCACAGCACACTACTGCTACTCTTGCCCACTTAGGTATAGTTTGCCTGTCATCTAAAACCTCTCCTTGGATTATTGACTTTGGAGCCTCTGATCACATGACCGGGACTCCAGGTGTGTTCTCTTCTCTCTCTGAAACTTCCACATGTCAAACCGTTACCCTTGCCAATGATTCCTCCTCTCCCATCTGTGGTGTTGGCAATGTTGATATGGCTTCTCTTTCTTTATCATCTGTTCTATAATGGTCGTGAATATTTTCTAACTTCCTTTCAACAGTATTTAGAACAGCATGGCATCATTCATCAAACTTCTTGTGCATCCACTCCTCAACAAAATGGGGTCGCTGAACGGAAGAACCGTCATCTCCTTGAAACAGCTCGGTCTATTCTTCATCATATGAGTGTTCCTAAACAGTTTTGGAGTGATTCTGTACCTACTGCGTGTTTCCTCATTAACCGGATGCCCTCCTTTATTCTTCATGGTCGGTCTCCCTTCTCTATCTTGTTTCCCACCTTGTCTCCATTTCCATTAACACCTTGTATCTTTGGCTGTGTGTGCTTTGTTCACAATCTGAGTCCTGGAATAGACAAGTTGGATGCACGCTCCATTAAGTGTGTCTTTCTTGGCTACTCTCGGACTCAAAAAGGGTACAAGTGTTACAATCCCATTACTCAAAAGTGCTATGTTTGTCCTGATGTCACCTTTTTTGAGTCTGTTCCCTTCTTCTCAGGAACTGAAGCATCTTTGTCTCCACCTTTACTTCATCTTCCTCTTCCGGTCAGTGATCCCGTTCCGGGTGCTCCTGTTGGAGTTGACTCGTCATCTCATCCAGTGCAGATCCCTACTGAACGACCACCAATTTGGCAAATGTATACACGTCGAACGACACCGGCCCCTCCTCCAGCTTCTACCTTGTCAGTGGATCCTGTTGTTTCTCCTATTGCTGAACCTTCAGGACTTGACCTACCCATTGCCTTACGGAAAGGTAAACGTAGTTCTACTCTCCATCCCATTTCCAATTTTGTTTCAGTATCTCGCCTTTCCACCTCACATCGCCAGTTTGTTTCACTATTGTCATCTATTTCCATACCTAACAATGTCCAAGAGACTCTTAGTTCACTTGGGTGGAGGCAGGCAATGGAGGAGGAACTCTCTGCTCTTCAGCATACTCACACGTAGGAGCTCACTACTCTTCCCCTTGATAAGCATGTTGTGGGTTGTAAATGGGTGTATACTGTTAAATACTTGCTAGATGGTAGTGCGGAGCATCTGAAAGCCAGACTTGTTGTTAAAGGGTATTCACAGTTGTATGGAGTGGACTATATGGAGACCTTCTCTCTAGTGGTTAAGATCAGCTCTGTCCGTGTGTTAATTTCCCTGGCAGTTATGTATGATTGGCCCTTATTTCAACTTGACATAAAAAATGCCTTCCTTCATGGTGACCTTATAGAGGAGGTATATATGGAGCAACCACTTGGGTTTGTTGCTCAAGGGGAGGCTGGTAAGGTGTGCAGACTGAAAAAGGCAATTTATGGGTTGAAACAATCGCCTCGTGCTTGGTTCGGGAAGTTTAGTGAAGTGGTGAAGAATTTTGGAATGAAACAATGCCAGGTTGATCACTTAGTGTTTAACTATGACTCAAAAGCTGGAAAGATTTTATTAGTGGTCTATGTGGATGATATTGTCATAACTGGCAGTGACAAATTGGGGATCGACAAACTAAAGGTCTTTCTGCAAAATCATTTTCAAACAAAAGACCTTGGGACATTAAAAAGGAAGTGAACCTGAAAGCTTAATGGGCCTAAAGCCCATTCTGAACTTGGTTAATTAGATTAATTAAATAGGGGCGGATCTGGGATTTGGATCAGCAGATAAGTAAAGGAGTCTAGATCCAAATAAAGATTTGGATCAAAGAACTCCTAATTTGATTAGGAAGGTTGATCTTTATTTATAGATAAGGATAAGGGATTATTCTTATCCACTAAAAGAGTCTAGATCCAAATAAAGATTTGGATCAAGGAACTCCTAATTTGATTATGAATGTTGATCTTTATCTGCAGATAAGATAAATGATTATCCTTATGACTTAAAGAGTCCATATCCAAATAAAGATTTTGATTAGGAAACTCCTAATGGGATTAGCAAAATTTCTCTTTAAGGCTATAAATAAGAGAGCAGGGCAAACCTCTAAAGACACATTCATTGAATACAGAGAGAAGACAATACAGTTAGACTGCTCTTGCCTTTTGCTCTTGCCGCCCCACCCTATTCGATCTCTAGTTCTTGAATTGGATCAAGATTGGATCTTGATATTGTTTCTTGCCAGAAGAAACAATCTAAAGTTGTGTTCACTGTCCTATTCGATTCTTGTTGAAGAATCACTAGTTCTTGGTGAAGAACTACCTGTTGATCATGCCTCACCCTAAGTTGTGTCATCTTCAGTGGAGGGAGGATTTGGTACTTTCTTTGGGCGTGAACACCTACGTTGGGAGGAGCATTCTTGCGTGGATTCCCTATCAGGTATATCCCTCCCTTAATTTGGTTTCACATTTGGTCTAGTTTGGTTAAAGAATGAACCTTGAAACCAAACTTTTCTGCCGGGTTCGACCATCCATATGATGGATCTCCCATCCCTTCAGTTTGCCCTTTGAGTTTCAGAATTTTGAATGCTAAAACCTCTAATACCTTCCTAAATTGAGAGAAAACAGCGAACAGTTTCTCAAGCTTAGGAATTTAAGCAATTTGTAGAAAATTAAATTTAGATAATATAGTCCAAAATTGGCAAATAAGGAGTGAGAAAGAAGGTTCGGGAGTCTAAGACAACCTTGCTAGCTACAAACCTAATAGAATCTAAGGTGAAAGCTTCATCCTTCATAGACAAACAGAAATTCGCCTTAATCAAATAAACTCCCTTTGTGCGTCGTGTATCTGTGTGTTTGTGGAGTACAGAAATGAACTCCCTTTTGTGTGTCGTGTGGGAGTAATAGGGAAGGAACTGACCTTCGAGTTTGATTTTCTCATTGAGATTATTGATGTAGATGGTCGTATTGGGAGGAATCTCGCCTGTGCTCATATCTGCAACCAAACTACTGCCGTGCCTCTGCTTCTTCCTGCCATAATATGAAGAGAGAGAGAGAGAAGGGGGAGGTCTTGATCTCCCATCGTCTATCCCCTAATTGGAACACGTCGCCTTTACCGCCCAAATTTGAAACTGATAGAAAACCCTTTAACGGCAAGATGGACACCAAAATTTATGAAAAACAATTATGTAAAGCCAATATCCTCTCCACTGCGAGCTGCTCTCTTTCCCTCCCTCCTATTCTCTTCCCCTTTCCCCCCACCGCCCCCCAACACCCTCACCGACATCAATAGCATGAGAAACCCCTTCACCAGTCGTAAAAGCCCTGCAACCATCTGTTATCTTGCGGTTGAAACTTGTCAACTGAGCTAGGTCTGAGAGTAAAAGATGACCCTATAACCCTAGCTTCACCGCTGCTGCCATCTTGCCGCTGAACCTTATCAACTGAGCCGAGTCTCGGAGTAAAAGAGGACCCTGCAAACCGAGCTACATCGCCGCTGCCATCTTGCCATTGAAACTTGTCAACCGAGCCGGGTCTCAGAGTAAAAGACGACCCTGCAGACAAAGCTCCATTATCGTTGCCATCTTGCCGTGTAAACCTGTAACTGAGCCGCATGTCGTAGTTAAAAGTCGAAGCGGACATATTTCGGTTAATTATGGAATATTTCAGTTAATCTGATTTGGGGGACTCCAAACTCCAGTATTTGGAGTTTATGGGTTGGGTTCGGTCGGTTTACGAATGTTTTTTCAATCGATTTGACCTGGTTGGGTTAATTATAAATAAAATCGAAACCCACCATCTATTAAGTTTGGGTCGGTTTCGGTTTCAATCAATTCCGAACTTGCACAGTGTATGTGAAGACAAAGTACTAATATTATATATAATATTTTAAAATATATTTTATAAAAATATATATACAAATATATCAAAATATATATTTTTTAATCTCTAGAAATATATATTTCAGAAATATATATCTAATATATTTCAGAATATATATTTTTCCAGATATATATTTATTATTTAAAACTAAAATATCTATATTTAATAAATATTTTTTTAGAATATATATTTTCTCACATAACTTGGTTCGATTTCGGTTTTCACATACAAAAACCGAAATGGAACCGAATTATCGATTTGTTTATCTTTACAACCCAAAACCGACAAATAATGAAGAAAAACCGACCAATTCAGGTTTGATCGGGCCGAATTAGTCGATTTGGATTTATTTGTGAACAGCCCTAATTAAAGCTGAAATTTGAACTGGTATATCTGTGATTTGAAATTCAACGGATTCAATTTTTAAGCTACCTAACAAAAGCTCCATTGTTAATGCCTACCATTGCCTTTGCCATCTTGCTGTTGAAACCCTGCAATTGAGTCGCATGCCATAGTTAAAGACAACCTTGCAACCGAGCTCCATCACCTCCGCCATCTTGCTGTTGAGCTGCAATTGAGCCTGTTCCCATAGAAGCTAGTGGAGGTGTTATATGAATTGTTGGTGTGGTGTATATGGGGTGGACTTAGTTTTGTCTTCATCATGAGTGTCAAGAAGCTCTGGATTCACATTCCCAAGCGCCTGCTTCTTAAAATAACACTGTAATTGTTTCAAGTAGCAAAGTCAATCAGCACCCCAAATAAATTGTGCCTAGATAAAAAGGCTCGAATGGTATAACCATAAACTTCAGCAGAGGACAGACAAAAAATGGTGCCAAAGTTTATTACCTAGGGAAATCCGTTTCCAGAATCAGAGATGAGGACATTGTAAGGGATGTTGTCATCTTAAAGGCGGATACAAGATTTGGATACTACATTAGATAAATCAATCAGGGTTTTGCTGCCTTCAAACAATGAAGTAGAAGCCTCTCTCATGATGTAGAATAATGAAGGAACCTTACCGTCGCCATCACCGATGGTTGAGGAGGAGAAGAGAAGAGAAGAAATGAAAAAATTGCAGCGGCATCTCTGACAGCGGTAGAGATTCGTTGTGTGTCGATGAGGGTGAAGAAGCATGGGGAGGGACTAGCGAAGAGAAGAGAATAGAAAGGAAATGAAAAAAAAGCAGGTTAATTGAATTTGATAATATTTTTGGAGTCCAGACTGTCGTTAAGTCTTGATTTCGTCTGTTTCAAACAAAAGAGGGAGAGGGAGGTGTGTTGGGATCTTATTGGTTAGGACATAAAAAATTCTGTCCCCAGGGGACAGACGATCCGAGCTCCTCTCGGGGACCTGATGGAGTTCGGATCGTATGTCCCCAAGGGACAGAAAATTTTTTGTCCGATACTGTTTTACGACGTCATGTTCTCCCACTTATTTTGAAACTAATGGAATTAGATGCACATGTAACATGGATTTTGGAAGAGAATGCTACAATGAAGAAAAAATAAAGGTAGAGGTATTTGATTAAATTTGGCAAGATATTAAGACAATTTTTATTGATTTTAATTCTATCTGAGTATAAAATTATTTGGGGGTGTAATGCTAAGATGATTTTCTCTATAAAAACAACTTATTTGTTGAATTGCTCTTCTATTCTTGACCTAAATGGTACCTTTAATTGGCTGGATAATATTCGAAACATCAAATGCCTCCCAAAGATGAAGACTTTTCTCTTTTTCCATATTAACAGTAGGTTTCCTACTAAATGTCATCTAAGAAAAAGAGGATATAACATCGATGGCTCTTATAGCTTTTGTGGGGATGAGAGTATACTGATCATATTTTTAAAAATTGTGCCCACACAAAGCAAATGTGGCTTACATTAAACACTCCCCTGGAGGAACCAAATGAGAATTAAAATTTAAGTGATTGGTGGACAAGGGTCGGCAGTAAAAAGTAAAACAAGATTTTTTTAGTAAAGGAAAAACAAGTTTTTGTTATTTGGGTTGTCTTGAAAAATAGAAACTCGAAAACTTTCAATAATGTTTCAACTCCCATTCCAGTTATTTTGGAACGGGCTCTAGATATGTTTTTAGAGTTTCTTGATGGGAGCAAAGATAAAGACATTGCCTGAATGGACTAGTGTGGAAACTAATTATTTGGAGTGCTCTAAAATTTGACACTATTAAAATAAACTTTGATGCTTCTCGTAACAATGATAGAATATGTTTTGTGGCTAGTATTGTTCGTGACCATCTTGATCAGGTGCTAACGGTTAAAGCATATAAACTTGGCACCTATACCATCAACCAAGCAGAAGCATGGGCTGCATGGGAAGCAAACTTTCAAGCGACAAACTATAGGGAGCATCCTATTATAATTGAGGATGATTCATTATTGGTCATCTCGTGCCTCAACAAAAAGGTGAAAGTTCTTTAGAATTTGAAAGTTATCATTTCTTATTGCTTGAGGAGGAGAGTCATTTTTGAGAGAAGTTGACCAGGTGGCAAATTTGCTTGCTCATGAAGCTCTTTCTTCTTCTACCCTTTCCCTATATTTTTTGATCAACTCCCTCCCCCGTTCCCTTCTTCTTATTTCTTCTGCAGATTTTTTGGGACGTACTACCCCCGTTGTGTATAATACACTTTCTCTTTTCAAAAAAAAAAAAACAAAAACAACAAAAAAAAAATTGTTTAACCCCTTTTCCCTTTTCATTCCATCGTTTGGTCATTCCCGCCCGAATTCTCTTCTTCTCCCTCCCCTCTCCACCCACCGCCCCTTCATCAGAGACGAAGCTACATCTGAGCCACTACAAATCTCTCTCTCTTCTCTTTTCCTCCCTCCCCACTAACATGCTGTGTCGCGACGCGAATCACAACCCATGTCTTTCCTGGATGATAACACCAGTTGTTGATCCCTACGGGGGAGGGTTACGATTTGCATCGCAAGGAAAAGAAACAGAATAGGGAATATGAACTATGGCGGGTATAGCAGCATTGACGAAGACGATTAAAAAGAGAAACATTTGGTTTGTGGGTTAGAAAGCCTAAAAGGACTGGCAGACATTGAAATATCACCCATACCTCCACTCTATGATGCAAAAGATTATAGAAGCCAACAACTAAAAGCTTCTGTAGCTCCTACTTCAGAATTCCGGACCATGAACTCCACGAGCTTAAATGGTAAGCTCTTATAATAACAGAGCCTAAGTTATATTTAAGCACCACGAATGACATTCAGAGCTTTGGGCCCACCGTACAGGTGGATGTGGAACCCACCAGATATCTTATGCCAAAAATGAAAAAACCAACCCAAGCTGAAGCTGAGATCCCCCAAACTTGACGTTGCTATATCTTCATATCTTGTTTATGGAGGATTAATTACCATCTGTTATATTTCCAACTTTCCATTTGCTTATAAGATTGCTTGCATATGTGAACATATGAGTTTGCTGAAATACCAGAAGATGCAATGCGAGAAGCAAAAAATAAAGCCTTCTAGAAGATGAGGAGACCAACACAGAAAAGCCAAATAGTCTCTCAGAAGAACTGATCAAGTGTTTGATAGAAATCTTCCTAAAACTGAATCAAACACCAGCATTTCAGCTCGACTGTGAAAGCTCATCCACCATTCCTAAGCTTACTCTATCTTGCATCAACTCAAGAGCCTTCAAGCCCAAGACTTCATTCAATTGTAAGTCACCCATGTCTTTCTTGGATGATAACACATCAGTTATTGATCCCTATGGGAGAGGGTTGCGATTCGCATTGCGACCTAGCGTGTCGGTGGGGAGGGAGGAGAGAAGAGATGGAGAGAGAGATTTGTAGTGGCTCAGATGTAGCTTCATCTCCAATAAAGGGGCAGTGGGTGGAGAGGGGAGGGAGAAGAAGAGAACTCGGGAACGGCCAATGATAGAATGAAAAAGGGAGGAGGGATTAAACAAATTTGATAAAATCTGAAGCCCACACCGTCCGTTAGCATCCTAATTCTGTTAGGTTGCGTTTGGAAGCGATGCAAATAAGTGTAAATGCAAATATGTAGATTATAAAATGGTCCATATAAATTGTAAAGTTGGGTTAGTTTTGTACCGACAAATTTACCTTATTACCAAATAGACTTTTAGCTATAATGGATGCAAATACAAATTCCAATAAAGCATATTCCTTTTTTTTTATCAAAAGCCCATTTGAATGCAAATTTACTTCTTTTTTATTAATGTACTTTTACATCTTATTGTCAATGTAAATATGCATTGGAAAATGTGTTTCCGTCATTTGTCAATGCATAAATGTAATGTTGCCAAACACAGGCAAAAGTGAACCAAAGTGCAAATTTTCCCTAAACCGGGATTTACACTCAATTTGCATCATTTCCAAACACAGCCTTAATTTCAAAATAAGTGGAAGAATATGACGTGGTCTAATAGTATTGGACGGGACAGAAAATTTTCTGTCTCGGGCAAGTGGAAAACCGATTCAGAAGTCAGACGAGTTGAGTTGGGTTTAGGTTCAACCAAATCGAAGCCCAACACTAAGAATTGGGCCTAAGGACCGAACCCAAGTTCAAGTGCAAATTGTCCAATCCGGACCCAGCCTGAATTGAAATTTTATGCACTCATGTTAGGTACAAACTCAGGCCGAGCTCGAGTTAGTCAATCATTATCCCTCACTAAAATTCAATATAAATGTACGCATATATGTATAATTTAACAAAAAAATGCAAATATGTGTATATGTTGTATGCATTACAAATATGTGTTTGTAGATGTATACAGGGGTGTAACTTGGGCAGGTCCAACCCAAACCCAATTCGACCCAACCCAAGTTTTTGCACAGGCTGGGCCTGGGCCTGACCTAAACTTGGGTTGTGCTTGGGTAGCCTGAGCCCGGCCAAAAAATATATATACATATGCTTATTATATTTATATACAATATTTTTTTTCTAATTATGTATACATGCATATGTGTATAAATTATATATACATATTTTCAATCAATTCTATTCTTAAATTGGGCTATAAAGCCAAATAAAATGATAATATAAAAATATATACATAAATTCTTTCAAATCTAACCAACTCACACAAGGCCAACTATCTCAATTTGTGTTGCTAGTGGACTAGGATTAATAAGCTTGTGCTTAACCCTGGGTTGAGCTAGGCCCAAGCCGAGGTTTGCACCTTTTAGGGTTGGGCTTGGGTTAACCTTAAATCCAACTCAATCCACTTGAGTTGCACCCCTAGATGCATATATATATGTACATAGTCGGGCCAAGGATAGGGCTGGGCTTGGATTGTGTTCAAGCTACTTAAGGGCTAGATTTGGTCCCTGCCTGAAAAATAAAAAACTCAAACTTTTGGGCCAAGGCTCAGCCCAAGGATTGGAAATCCAAGTCCAACCCATGTAAAATTGTGGGCTACGTCAATCGGGGCTCGGGTTGGTGCTGATCAAGCTGCACCCATACCTAAAACCAAATACATCATTTTGAAAGAATGTTGTAATATCATATTAGGGCCCTTCTTCTTTTTCTTCTTCTTCTTCTTCTTCTTCTTCTTCTTCTTCTTCTGTTTTTGTTAAAAGGGATCTTGAGGCAGTGGATTAAATAGAAAAAGACCATGACACAAATATAGGGGTCTTGAAAAACCCTATATTCTTCTTGAACTTGTACCACATATGGCCTCGTTTGTTTCTCGGATTTTGAAAGGGGGGAACGTCAATGGGAATGGGGTTCCCATTGATCGCTTTTCCCATATTTGTTTTTCACATTTATGTAAGATCCATGGAATGATCACTTTTCCTAGGTAATTTTTTCATTGAGAAAAATTTACATAACGTGTTGAGACAATTTTGTCCATTTTGACAATAACTTTTTATAAATAAAAGAACCATTGTATAATTTACTTGAGAATCAAACTTATAAACGTACGCAAGTAAACAACTTTTCAAAAAAAAAAAAAAAACGAACCCATAATCTTTCCTATAGATGTCAGCCATGGATATTTGGATAAGAGTCTTGCAAGAGTAGTCATAAACTGAAAGAGAATGTAGGAGATCAGTCCATCTAAATATCCAAAAGAAACTTGCGATAGTTATAAGCATGTTTTACTATCTTGAGAAAGATGTTAGAGACCAACCAACTAAGATTAAGAATGCCTAGAATCAGCTTAGGAATTGGCATGTTCATATCTATTCATGCTTTTGGAATAGAGAATTGATATAGCTCTTGGAAGGGATGTCAGGTATCAAAAGCTAAAATCACTACATATCGGCAAAAATGTTGTATTAGTGTTGTTTTAATTTGTGATTATTATTGTTTAGGAATGAATTAAATATTTTGTGATTATTATTCACAGGCTCGCAAGCGAGCAGGGGTGGCAATTTCTCATCTACCCACTTCAAACCCACACCCATTTA
The DNA here is from genome assembly GCF_056320005.1 of Nelumbo lutea. Classification (NCBI taxonomy): domain Eukaryota; kingdom Viridiplantae; phylum Streptophyta; class Magnoliopsida; order Proteales; family Nelumbonaceae; genus Nelumbo; species Nelumbo lutea. The sequence continues at coordinate 85,188,087 of NC_142687.1, read as the reverse complement.
TGAAGCGAGTCAAGTATGGGCTGGGTAACCCTCTTGATTAGAGAAATGGGCTTAAGTGGGTTCGATCGCGAGTATCCATTAGGTCAAGAAGACAAACTACACATAAAATTGATCTTTCACCAAATTGTATTTTATTATGACTCTATTTGGGAAGAATGTAAATGTATACATATAGTGCAAATATTAGGGTTTAGAAATATGGATTTGAGGTTTTGTGCTATACATTTTTGTCTCAAACACTGCGTGGTGCTTATAGCTTGTAAAATTCATTAACTAATTGTCAAAAATTCATTTTTTAAGGCTCAGTTTGGAAGGAGTATATATACAAATATGTATAGTACATATACATACAAAATAATACAAAATATAAGGTTTTCATATTTGTATTCGTACTCCTTCCAAATGGAGCCTAAGGCTCAGTTTGGAAGGAGCATAAACACAAATATGTAATGTGCAAATACATACAAAATAATACAAAATACAAGGTTTTGCCTTCTACAAATTTGTATTTGTACTCCTTCCAAACTGAGCATAAATAAATTAGCATTACTTATACAAATTTGTAGGGTGCATGTATTTGGGCAACCACTAGCCAACATGTATTTTGGTTTGGAGGAGAGTATCCCAACTGGTCCATTATTGCCATGTTTTCTGCCTTTTTTTTTTATCAAAATTCCAGTCAATCCTCCATTTTTTTTTTGCTTAGGCTCAGTTTGGAAGGAGTACAAATACAAATTTGTAGAGTGCAAAACCTTGTATTTTGTATTATTTTACATGTATTTGCATTGTATATATTTGTATTTGTACTCCTTCCAAAGACTTAGTTACATGCAATTTAGTAGAATGCAAAGAAATTCTTGGGCAAACCAAGTCAATTAGATTAGAAATATCCACTACTTGATTTGATTTTTTTTTATTTTTTTGGGGAGTGACAAAAGAGAGAAGAAGCTTCATTACTTAGCCAGGAAATATAAACTGTAGAGTAGAGGTAGTAGCATGTTTGTTTCATATGGCCAATTGGCCTTTACAAGCCATGTAGGCTAAAATATGAGTAGCTTAGTTAAGAGTTCTATTTACAAATACAAAAAGAACACACTCAAAAGATTGTAGAAGACGTTGAATGTGACACTATTAGAGAATAAAACCTATTCAAGGACCTCACTTAACAGATTAACCTTTTAAGTTGAGTGGTTCTTTGAGATGTTATCAGAGCCACTTTGACCAAATGGTCTAGTGTTCGATTCTTGTGACCCCATTATAATTGATTAAGTTCTAGCACAAAGTATGGGTGGGCCTGTGTTGTCCACGCTTCAAGTCTAATGGGCCCTCGTGTAAGGAGGCATGCTAGAGAACAAAACCTATTCAAGGACCTCATTTAACAGCTTAAGCTTTTATGTTAAATGGTTCTTTGAGAGACACCAATGCAGATTCTTTACCCATGCATTTAGTAGGTTTTCTTTTAGACTTCAAAAGATCCACTAGCTTGCTACTAGAATCATTGTAAAATGTAATATTGTACATGTCATAATACATGAAGCTACTTCTAGACCTATAGTTAGGGCTCTTATCTCAGTATCATACCATGAAGCCATCCAACAAGCTTTTCCCTTAGCAATAGTTTCTCCTAAGAGGCATTGGAGGATGAAAGCTCATCCTACAGTACTTGAGATGGTATCAAATGAGCCATCAATTTGCAAGGTGTTTGTTGAGTGAGCCTATGCATTTGAGGGTCTCTGAGGGGGAAACCCAGTTCCAACAAATATGAAGATGCTATCTCAAGTTAGCACTACTTGGGATGAGTGTAATGAGTTTTTGAAGATTAGTTTGTTCCTTCCCAAACAAGTGAAGACATGTTGCTTTGTCCACCGTATCTTGTAGTGACTTTAACCGTTGAGTGATGATTTTATGAATTGGCTTATGTATCACCTTATTAGGATTAAACCAAACTTGTCCTTGACACCAAATTGCATGAGCAAAATAGGGTGGTGCTTATGTAGTTTCCTTTGATTGTTAACATAGTGGATATCTTGTATTCTCAGCTGATAGGTAGACATGTTTATATTTTGTAAGAATTCCATCCCATATAAGCTTCCACATGAAGATTTGGAATCATGGAGGGATCTTAGTTTTTCATATATAGCTCCAGTAAAAACAATGACAAGAGACTCCTGGTTTTTCTAGTGCCAATTGGTGGTACATTAAGGAAACCTTAAGTTGATCTCTAGGCAATTTTTCTAGATCAATTGATTCGAGTCTATAGTTATGTGTTTGCCTATAAATCTAATATATTGTTTAGTTGTATAGGATTGATGAGTTAGGTAAGTAGAAAGAGGTTCTAAAAACCATCCTATTGAATAGCTCTATTGCAACCTTTGTTGGAACCCATGGGTTGTGGAAAGCATACTTGATTTTAATTCTTTCAGTAGTCCATGGGTTTGTTTCCACTAAAAAAGAACTTTTTTTGGCCTTTCTTGGCTCCAAAAGTACTTCCCCTTGGGAAATACTTACAGCTCATGACTAAGCTCCATAAAGTATATATTTGGACATGTTAACAAACATTCTCCATATGTTCTTACTAAATAAATCTTTATTCATGTGAAGACTACTTCTTAGGCCCAACCCACCCATGCCTTTTGGTAAGCATAACTTAGGCTAGGAAATGGTGTGCTTTGAGCCATGATGTCCATCATGCCACCAATAATCTCAAGAAATCTTTTCTATTGTAGAGTGAGTCTTGGATGGCAAGATAGTGGTGAGCATATATAGAGTAGACAAGAATTGACTAGAAAAGAACTTATTTAATCAAGGTTGTTCTCCAAGATTGGGAAAGGAGTTTGGAGCTCCAAGTTGAAATTCTTGAAGTCATTCTCTCATGTATTTCCTGATGTGAGACATTGTGTTTGTCTTTCTGTCCATTATAGGATCCCAAGTATTTGGAGCATAACGGTGGTTTTTAATTAAAGTAGGAGTGCACCTGAGAATAGTTCAATTTTTTTTAGGATTTCAGTGAGAGTTCTAACTTGTTGGTGATCTGCCTGGCAAAAGAGGACGACATCATTCACAAATAAGAGATGGCTTATTTGTGGACCTGTTTTACTTGTTTTGATGCCCTTGATCTTGCTAGGTTGTGATGGGGTTGTTGGTGAAGTTCACTGCTCCCAAACCAGCCACACTTTAGACAGATTGATGGAAGTAGTACCTAACTTATAAGTTTTACAGTCTACTACTCTACGCCCAAGTGATTCCTAGCAGTGGTTTCAATAGAACACATCCCACTAGTAGATCGAGATGCATCTTTGTTTACTTTGATAGTTTTCTCATTTGGGGGGTGACACATAATAAGTTTTCTAGTCTTATTTAAAGGCACTAAAGAATTTTTGGTGCTTAATTCATTAAATTCCTTGTAGGCTTTTAAGGTTCTTTCAAGAGTTATTTGGAGAGGGGTAGTTTCATTGTTGAATGTTTTTTGGTTTCTACTCTTCCAATATTCCATAATATAAATGCACACTTTTCTTTGTTTTTGAAACCTCCATCAACATTATTTTTAGTGATTTTGTCCCACTACTCAAACATAGAAGAATCATAATCACTTGGGCCAATAATAGTGGGGGAAACCATTCTCCGAATCTGGTTTGAATGCTTACATTCTTAAAAATGTGAAACAAATCTTCATCCTCTCCACACATACTTCTTCCCCATCTATGTAAAAACCTCTACTACGAAGGTGGGATTTCTTAGGAAGCTTCTCATTCAAAAAAAGGTACATGTAGACTTCAACTTTTGAGGGCAATTTAAGTTCCAAATAGCAGAATTCCAATTCCAACTATTTACACCCGACTGCATAAAGTTGCATTTTGTCCTAGGGGGTGAACTCAGAGAGAGAGAGAGGCTCATCCATAGTCCATCTATGTTTCCAAAATCTGATTAATCTACCATTGCCAACCTCCCATCCTAATCCTTTATTTAAGAGCTCTCTAGCTTTAAGGATTCCCCTCCATGCCCATGATGTAATTTTTTTCTCCTTTTCATTCAAAAAATATTCTCTTTGCAAATATTTACCAGTGATGGCTTTGACCCAAAGGTTCTCTTTATCATTGATGATTTTCCAACCTAGCTTTGCTAAATTGGCTTCTTTGACCAAGTGAAGGTTTTTTAAACCTAATCCACTCTAGCATTTTGGGGAGCAAGCCCTCTTACAATTAACGAGATGAAGGGGTTTCTTATCTCTTGAGTTTGTCCAAAGGAAATTTCTTTGACATCTTTCTAATTCCTCAATGATATTTTTAGGGAACTTAAAGGATCTCATGAGGAATTGAGACATCATGCTGGTGGTAGCATTCAATAAGGTTACTCTTCTAGCAATGGATAGAGTGCTTTTCTTCCAACCAACTAGTTTATTATATACTTTTTCTTTCAAACTCATGAAAGTACTCTTTGTAACATGCCCATTTATTATAGGGGAACCAAGATAATAGTTTGAATTTGAATGGGTTGGAATCCTCAAGATCCTAGCTAGAAGTTTTTGAAATCTATTGAGAGTGTTAATTGAAAATTGGACTGAGGACTTTGTAATCATCAACAAAGATCTGATTGAGGTTTCAACAAAGATGAGGCAATCATCAACAAACAAAAATGTAGGGGGAGAGGGGGTCCCCTTGTTTGATTCCCTTAGTAGGCTTAAATTCCTATATGGGGGTTCCACTTATTAGGATTTGATGTGTTGTTCTGATGCACCCAATGACCCATCCCACCCAATTTTTAAGGGATCCAAAATTTTTAGGACTTTTCTATGAAGTCTCATTCTAATCTATCACAAGCTTTCTCCATGTCAATTTTACAAGCCACCATACCGGTTTTCTATTTTTTTTTCTTTCTTATTAAATGAAACATCTCATGAACAACAAGAATGTTTAATTTATTTGTCTGTTGAGGATAAAAGCACTTTGGTATGGGGATATAATTTTATCTGAGAAAGGCTTTATTCTATTGACCAAAATCTTTGAGATGATCTTATAAATTGTATTGCACAAATTTATTGGCCTGTAATTATTAATTGACTTTGGGTTCCTATTTTTTGGGATGAGGGCAAGGAATGTTTTATTTAAAATGTGACAATTTTTCTGAATGGAAGAAAGCTTTTACTGATTGGATGATAGAATCTTTTATGATGTACTAGAATTTCTTAAAAACAAGGCATTTAGCCATCTGACCTAGGAGATTTAAGGTCCTTAATTGATTGGAGAGATTCGAAAATTTCCTTCTCAGATACTTCCCTAATAATTGCATTATTTTGATCATCAGTGATGATGCAGTTGTCTCCTCTATGAATTCATCAATTTCAAACGTTTCCTTGGATTGAGCTTTTCAATAAATTTTCTCTAAAATATTTGGAGATCCCTGTCCTTTTATTTTCTCTCTTGCCTAATTTTTTATAGATACAAGTCTTTCTTGGCTTCCTTATATGAAATAATTTATTATTTTTATCCCCTAGGTTAATCCAGTCAATTCTTGACTTCTGCGCCCAATAAGCTTTCTCTTTGGCAAGGATATTATTCAGTTGTTTCTAATAGGCTTCTTCTAAATTTGAGAGGGTTCTCCTATTCCCATCCACCATTAACTTGTTTTGCACTTCTAAAGCTTGTAAAATATTTTGTTTTTGTTTTTTTTAAATGTTCCCAAATTGCAATTCATTCCACCTCTTTAAATTGTTCACAACGTTATTTCTTTTTTGACAAATTGCATAGCTCTAGACCTAGATACATCACAGTTCCAAGCTTGGTTGATGACCTCGTGAATTTTGGGGTCAAGACACCACATATGCTCGAACCTGAATGGCTTTGGACCACTTAATTGAATGAGATCCATTTGAAAGACTAGGGATATGTGATCTGAAGCTAAGAATGGAATCCCTTGCGTCCATAATATATGTTGAATGGAGTCTTCCTCTAGACATTTTGTTTGCATGGGTTGGATCACAATTACAATTAATAGGACAATCAGGATTTGGACCCACCATCCAGTGGAACCCACGCTGAATGTTATTTGGCAGGGGGACCATTTTCTAATGGCTTTTTTTACTATTCCCATGAATGCAATTTAACATAATTTGTTAACGGGTCAAGATGAGTGAGTTAATGGATTTATGGTGTGACCGGAAAGCCAGCCAGACAATCGGCTCTGTTTCATCCCTGAGTTGTTGTCTTTTATAAAAAAAAAAACCGTTGACTTGGTTAGAAAGCCACTGATCCAAAAAGTTGAACCGCTAAATCATTCAACCCAATGAACGATTTTCTGGTTAATTTTATTTTATAATTATTATTTTTTATTTAAAATTTTTAAATATCTTTCAACCCAAAGTGGTTCAATCTCCCGATCGGCTTTTAAAACCATGGGCGAGGGTTAGGCTGAATTGAGACCCATTAACATGAGAAGTTAGTATGGGTGGCAAGTGCGAGAATGTGGGTTCGAGTTTGAGAGTGAGAATTTGGGGATGTGCTGTGGGGGCGCCCGTGGTAAGCGCTCTGTGGGGCGCTGATGTGAATTCTTTGAGAATGAGATTGGCCATTTTGTTAAAAAAAAAAAATGCACAGTGGTGTTGGTTAGATGAGAATTCTCTTACATGTATGTCAGTCAAAGTTTATTAACACGAGATTCTGGAATGACATGACATACAATCAACTACAATTACAATTCCAATTACAGACGGGTTCACAGAAACCTCGACACCCAGACTACAAACAAAAGAACCCAAATCAAGATGGGAAAAGAGAACATCAGGTTACCATGCATGCTTCTGAAACTAAATGACCAAGCAGAAACTGACATCATATCTGAACTCGCAGCAGCAAGTTGGACGATAATAGCCAGATCTAGGTTGATGAAAGGGCCAAGAGTTAATATGATTTGTTCTACCATTACTCTCTTTTAATGGTAGAACTATTAAAACTCTCAGTTCCTGTACATAGGGCTCTCTCCATGGTTAATTTACAGACTGTATGAACCTCCCAGTGCACTTGGACTACTTGCAAGCTTCAATCTCGTTATAGATTCTGATTGCCGCAGGATGGATAACAAGGTGTTCAGACCAAAAAATCTACTAAGAATAATTAAGCTTCAGAAAACGAAGCCCTCAATATCAAACTCCTACCTCCCTATCCAATGTGAATTGAAGGGGATCCCAAAAGGTGTGGGATATATCATATCTCAAACCTTACCACCTTTGGGTACCTATACTCAGCAAAGAATTTCAAGTACTGATCAAAATTTTTGATGAATACAAAATAATCAATCAACAATACATCTTAAACCACAGAATATAGTTGATAAATCATATATGAAAAAAAGATGCTAAAATATATACCTTATGAATATTCAACCCTGATGTATTAGAACCACCTGGTTCTGGTTTATTATCAAGTGGTTTCAATATCTCAAAAGAACATGTCAGTTCTTCATCAACACTCAATAAAGCACCTGCATTATCAAATTCCCCGCCATAATTTGGAGCTGAGAATATGGTGACTAATCTCTGCTTAGCAAAAAATTCATACCCATCCTCTACTACCTGCAAGTTCATTTAAGAGCACTACTAACATAAGTTAAATGTGGAATATGAGAATCATGTCCCTATTGGAAGATGTGTCATCCACATTTACTGTAGCTTGAATCTTGCATTTAGGAGGAATAGTGAAATCCTCTGTTCAATGTAAACTAGTTAGGAAATCTTGTAAGGCCGAAGAACAGAAATGTTAGAATCATGATAATCACATTCTCCTGGACAGACAAAAACATAGTGAAATGGCAAGAAAAATAAAGAAGATTCATACATATATTATGCATAGTTATGTGGTTTGCAGAGAACATTCTCAGACAACTTAACAAGAACCTTAGCTTTCTTTTTTTTTTTTTTTTGATAAGTTAAACAAGAATATTAGGATTGCCACAAGCGATGCAAAGGTTGGATAAATAAAAGTTGCTTACCTGATGGGCTCGGCATATGAGGTCAAGATCATTCTTCTCTAAAAATTCATCAACCCTATCAGGTCCGAAGGTATATGAGACGCCTCTATCACTTTCCCCCCAACCCTCGATTTTGGCATCAGGATCCGACCAAAGCAAATCACAAAGGAGACCATTATCCGGGATCTCTATAGGTCTTGGGAGGTCATTTATTTGATTGACATTACTTAATTCTGGAGAAAGACCTCCATGCATGCAGAGAATCTTTTCATCAATGAGTGCAGCCACAGGCAAACAATTAAAGCAATCGGTAAATGTCTTCCAAAGCCGAACATTAAACCTCCGTTTACACTCATCATAGAACCCATAAATCCTATTGATTTTCGCATCTTCATGGTTTCCCCTCAAAAGAAAGATTTTGTCAGGATACCTTATTTTATAGGCCAAAAGTAAACATATTGTCTCCAAGCTTTTCTTTCCTCTATCAACATAATCCCCAAGAAAAAGGTAGGTTGAAGAAGGAGGAAATCCACCACAATCAAAGAGCCTCAAAAGGTCTTGGTATTGCCCATGTATATCACCTGTAGAAGGAAATGATCAACTTAGTAAAGCAGATAGCTGCACATTTAGCACATAAACCATTGTTGATGCTATTATGCATCAAAATCTCAGGTCGGTAAGCATGAAATCAAGGTTCCAAACATCGGTTCACCCGGATGTGGTAGATGGGACGTATTCGACCCCACACACCTTTATTTTTTTTAGTTTTTTTTTTTTTCAAAAACTGGTCAGGGGGTCTGTCTAAGGGCTGCCTACCCTCGGAAATGGGTCAAAACCCCAAAATACCAAAATTTCGCATGTCAGTGACCTACAGATGGACATGTTCAAGTGGTCACTTAATGCTAAAATGCTAGAGTTTAGGTCCGTTTGCAGGTTATAGACATGAAAACCCTTCCCAAGACCCTAGAAGCTGGGACCAGCTTTGGCTTGGCCTTTGCTGCTTGATGCATGAATCAGAAAACTCCACATTTACAACTTATATACATAATATGCTTTGACTGTTTATTTGCATCCCCTGATCGATGTCCATTAGGTGTGTCTTAGTAATTTGACATATCAAATTCAATTCTCAGATAAATACTTTCTGAGATATACCATAATAATTCCAATGTTTCATTATCAGCTAAAGAAGAAAGGAAAATGGAGGAGAAAAAAAAGATCTTCAAACCAACCAACTCAATAAAACATCCCAGTTAAAAATACAGTTAACTTGGCAACAAATCTCCAACAATGTCAACCAACTTCCAATTCAGCAAGCCCCAACCCCAAGTCCTTAACATTCACAGATAACTCATCAATTGATTCAATGAACCTGGATAAATTCAAGATAAATGTACTTAAAATTGCCCAATTCGTTTAAAACCCTGTATATATTCATCCTAAGAATAATTCATCACATGCCAATGCACAAATACATTGGATGAGCCAAAAATAAAAAAAAAAAATGCATTGGATGAGAAACAACAAAAGGGAGAGAAAGTAAAAGAATTATATAGTTATATTTTCTTTAAATTATATCTGCCATTGTAAATCATTATTCTGCCGATCCCATATGGTTGGGATAAGACTTGGATGATGATGATGATGATTGTAAATCATTATTCATGTCCAGACTAGCTGAAGAGATAATTATTGAAAGACAGAAAATTCGTTACCTTCAACTTTCGTATTCTAAAACAATCAATTAAAGACGGTAATGGGAAAAAAGCTTGAACGGGATTCTGTCAGGAATTGCTGATTAAAGAAGAAAGGAGATTATATTGGGGAGGAAAACGAGAACGAACCGCAGATCTTGATGGGAGCATGGATCTGAAGGAGATTAGGCTGAGAGAGGAAGAGGTTTCTGGCGTTGACACAGAGCTGCCGGATCTCACCCTCGGATAACTGAACCTGTTTCCCTTTTCTGCCTTCGAGAAGTCTCCAAATGATGTCTTCTAATACAGACCCATCTAACGTTCTTTCTATAGTCATCATTTTCGCCGTCTATCGGAATCCAAAGATCTTGTTCCTGCACCCTGATTATTGTTGATGGAGTGAAAGAGAAGAAAAAGCAGGAGATGCAGAGAGCTGCAGCTTTTCAAGGAGAGAGCGAATGAGCAGAGAGGAATAGGGTACGAGAGATGGGCATCTAATAAACGACTTGCAGGAGATACACGAGGCGAATTCACATTGTTGTGTCTGTCTTTTTTCCATTACGACTGCTCTGCTCTCTTGTTTCTTCATAAATTTCTGCGGGGATTTTTCTTTTCCATCTATTCTGGACTTCTCTTCCTGAATCTCTCTTCTCAGCCCTTATTTGAGAGAAATAAGAAGATGATTTCATCCGAAATGGTTGAAACCTTCAACAGACGCGTAACCTGCGATTTATGAATTGTGCATGCTATTGCTAGCAACCAACAAACCTTCTGGCTCCGGAATGGTGCCCTTTTCTTTTCCCTGTTTTTACCGGTATATCATTTAGTCAGCAACACAATTTTCCGGATTATTTGGAACGAACACGTGTTGATCCTCTAATTTTCTTCATTTTTAATACGCCACCTCATAGTATAAAATTCTGATGATGTGGCAAATTATTCTAAACACATTACCCAATCGTCCTACAGGCCACAGATATTGTGGGTCCCATAATTGTCTAGAAATTGAAAACTAACCGAATTAGACACGCGTCCCACACTCCCCCACCTAGACGCAACAAACTGCATTCGTTTGATCCAGATTCAGATCCCAGCACGTTCCATTTTTAACCATTAATCAAGAGTTGACTGGGTTCATCCGAACACTATCTCTACCCAGTTGGCCCACCAAAGAGGGAGGTTAGTTATAATTTATCAAATTCTTGCCCCCATAAAAAAGGTCATTCATTAGACACCCCAATACTTTTACATATTTACTATAATCTATCCTTTATTATATATATATATATATATATATATATATATATATATATATATATATATATAATAAAATACCCTATAATTTATAAATTACTTAACTGACCCTTCATCAAGAATTATTTGTATTTTTTTCATTTACCCTTGAGGGCATGCATAAAATATAAAGGGGCATAAGTCCAAGGTTTTTATTAAAAAAAATAGCCTTAATAACTCTTTTATCAATCTTCTAAAAGCAAACTTTAAAATCCAAGTGATGGCTCAGTTGATAATAAGTTTAGGTAGTCCTAAAAGCGATGGGTTACCTAGCCCCGTTATCATTTCCCGCCACCATACCTTTGAGAAGAGTTATCTGATTGCTGCTGAAAAAAGTAATGTTTTATGCCAACTAAAAAATGAAATACAACCCTTATCCTATGAGGGTAAAAGATGATGATTCAATATCAAAAGAACAAAAAAAATCAATGGTTTTTTTGGGGAAAATCCGATTTTTTGAAAAACAGATCCCATTTTTTCCAGTCTCATTGTCTGGTCCGATCCGATTTTGAAAATTATGACATAAATATATACAAAATAATATAAATTATAAGGTTTTGCACTGTACATATTTGCATTTATACTCTTTCCAAACTCAGCCTAATGGACAACTGAATAAAAAATTGCAAACTATTGGGAATGTTTTATTAATATGCAAACTAGAGAATAGGTTTTTCAAAAAATACATGAAACCATAAGGACTGCTAAGTAAATGACCAAGAAAACAAAAGTATATAAAATCCTTTTACAATGATAAGTGATAATCCTTTAACAAAGACACCATCAAACTGAGATGAGATGAGATGAGATGAGATGATACGAGACCTGTAACCTAACAAGTAAGTGCTTTGCCCAATATCACAGATACAATATATGATCAATCGTCATCATATCATATATCATAGACAAGTAGATTTACCCTATATTCTTCTGATTGCATGGAATCTCATTTATTTATTAATACATAATTAAAAAGCGAATTCAAGGGGGGAAGAAGGAAGAAAAAGGAAAGGCTCAAGTTATACCATCATTCATCGAAAGTTAGGTGAAAAACAAATTATAATGGCCCTGATTATTTGTTGAGCTTGAATCCACCTGTTTCATTAAAAATTACTTTCTAAGGAAACGATTGTTGCAATATTATAAGGCATAAGTTTGGCGATTACATCATCAACAAGAAGTAGCTATGATTTTAATGTCTCAACTATTAATTTGGTAGCGAATTATTCAAACAACAAGAAATAGACTGGTCATTTCATATGGCATGAATTTAAATTTTAAAACTGAGTTTGGAAGGAGTACAAATGTAAATACATAGAGAGCAAAATCTTATATTTTGTATGTATTTATAATGTAAACTGAGCCTTAAGTAATCAGACTTTTAAGACTAGAGATATTAATGTAGGACTTATTAATCCTGTGTGTCCTATGCAAAATAAAACAATAAGAAGAGTGAGCTGTATCCTTGGGGAAAAAGCCCTCTCAGCTCAAGTCGGTAATAAGATGAGGTAATACGCTGAATTTAGATAGCAAAGTTGGTTATATTTGTTTTCGGTGTAAATGTGAATTGATGTAAAATTTTACAATTGATTTGTATTTTCAGTGTTACCCATTGATAAATGATGTTAATATACATCGATTCAATTATTACATCTTAATATTTATAGAGGAGAGAGAGGAGAGCTGTGCTCCTCGCAAAGTTCTAAAGTTCTAATCCTCCTAGGAGATGGTTTCCCCTAAACGAACCAAGGAGTTCGTATGGGATATCTTCATCCAGTCCCAGGTCCAGGAGAGGTGCAAGGTCAAGGTTATTCTGATCAGCATAGATTTTGGTTCCGATTGGCACAGGTCGTCAACAAGTTTCCCAAAATGCCCATCCATTCAAGGGGACATGACAAGCTCAGATCGGGGCCACATCAAAGGGGACGGATGCATCAAGGGTGCTACCATGGCAAAGATTGGCCATCCCAGTGTGGAGGGAAGGTAATCAGGCAGCCGATTGGCTATCCTACATTGGTCATACAGCAAATCTAAAATGCCAAATGTTATTTTCCTTTGTAACTTGAGTTATTTCTAAAAAACCCCGAAGCATGGGTTGCCCCAACTTAAGTATGGCTTTGGGCAAGGTTTAGTCAGGTTGATGATTGGGTTAAGGTTAAGGTTAAGTAGGGGTGGATTCGAGCCAAGCCGAGTTGAATATTTGGCTATCGAGCTCGGCTCGCAGGAATAGTATTTGGTTCGACTTTGAGCTCGACTCGAGATAAAGACTTGAAATCAAGCTCATCTCGGTTCATAGTTCGCAAGTTCGAGCTTGGCTCAAGTTTTTCTTTTTTTTTGAAAAATAAAAATTATATGGATAGAGCTGTAAATCATATGAGCCCTTTATATGGATAGAGCTGTAAATCAGGCCATGTCGTTTGCAGCCCGGCACAGTCCGATATGATGGAACGTGGGTCGTGTTGGACTTGGGGTCTTAGGTCCATAGACCAGCATGGCACGACACAATTCCCGTGGGCCCACAATGGGCCAAGTGCAGCCCGTATGGCTAGTTTAATTTTTTTAGGGAGTTTTTACAGAAATACCCCCTCAATCAACAGTTATAAGCCTATAAATAGCTATATAGGAGGATATTTATGTATTTTGGCTTTAGAGAATAAAAGGACAATAATGCTCCTCCAATAACTATATCATATTATCCTATATAACAGCTAGTTTGGGACCATGGAGGCATTTGGGTAAAGTGATAAATGACTTTATTTTCAATTCCTATAAGTAGCCCTATCCTCCACCATTCTCATCACACTAATTCAGAATTTCTCTTATCAATTCTCATACTCTCTCAGTCTCTCATACACTTGGCAAGTTAAGAGGAGGCTTTGAGGCTTCAATCGCCTGAAATCAAGTTGAGATTCCAAATCGGTAATCCGGGTAAGTGCAATTAAATTAACTTTTATTTTTTTAGAATTAAAAAAGTGGCCAATTCCTCCTTCTGAAACCAATTCCCCAACACTAAATTGACTAGCCTAATTTGAAAAGTATTTAAAATAGAAGAGGTTGAATGGAAGGAAGAGCCGTCCACCAAAAATGTAGGATTAACTTTAGCTTCAGTAGCAAGGGTGGTACTAGCCATTTGGGTGGACATTTGTTCTCCCATGAGAAACAAGAAACAAACATATACTTTAATGATTTGTTGGATGTTGAGGATAAATTACAAGACAAAGAATGGCATGACACTATACCTAATGAAGCAAATGATTAAAGTTAAGGAGAAGGAGTAATTTTTTCAATTTTATTTAAATTATTTCTTATTTTTAAACAATGTATTTTTTTAATTTTCAATTTGTAATTTTTTTTATATTTTAAATGAAATAAAATTCTTATTTTTTTCCAATTTGTTGTCCATTTTGTATTTTGGTAAATATTTTTTTTTTCATTTCTTTTTTAGATTTTTCATTTTTTTTCAATTTGCTTCCAAAAGAAAATTAAGTATTTTAGTTTTACTTAGCAAAAAAAATAAAAAAATCAAAATATATATAAAAAAAAAACAACAAAAAGAATAGTCTGGGCCTTTTTAGCCCGGTTCAGCCTAGGGCCAAGGCCCAACCCATTGCCCCGCCTGGCATGGCCTACAACCCACCCAGCCCAGCCCAAACCCGCAGCATGGCATGGGCTTGCACGATTTCAGGCCATGGGCTGTACCAGGCTGGCCCAACAAATTATCCTAAGGGATAAAAGGCAAAGGTTGTGCCGTGCTGGCCCAGCACAAAAAAGAAACCTTAAGAGCCCTTCCCTTTCTCTTTTATTTAACTGAAAAAAAAAACAAAAAAGAAACAAGGAGTGGGGGAGGGGGGGTTCTTGGCTTGGGGCCAACATCTTTGGCATGTTACATATTGAGCCTACTCATGGGATATTATTAACATTTTAGTTTTAATGTTCTACATGAAATTGTTAGTTGAAAGTTGGCGCAGTAAACCAATACTACAGAAATTTCACAATGACAATATTGGTTGTACCCTAAAAAACAAATAAAAAATCAAGATATATATCGGATGGAGTAAGTTTCAAAATATCGATACACTTAATACGCCAGTAGGGGCATATCGAGTAATTTTTTTTTTTGCAATTAGTTCGGGAGAACGTATTAGAAGAATCCCGGAATGATACGTATCAGCCAATATGAACCGATACATATTGATACTTTGAACCTTGGGATGAAGTCCATAACAGGTTAGGCCTGCTTATGATATGGGCTTGGACTTCAAGTTTGATTCACAAATTGGGCTTTAGTGAAGGCTCAACTAGTTAGTGGTGTGGGCAAATCTAGGTTGAGCACGGGTGGAACCAAGCTCATCGACCCCATGCTTTATCACCAAGTAAGTCAACATAATCATGTTATAATCATGTTTAGGGTGTTTAGGCCTGTATCTAAGCCCACAAGAAAAAAAGAAAAAAAAATTCTCGGACATCCTTCTCCAACCTTTTCTTTATTCTGCTTCTTTGTGTGACTTTCCCCAATATGGTCCACTGTCTTGGTTGAATCAACTCAACGCTTGTAAGTTGTAATTGTTACATGCCACCTTCAGAATTAATGCTCGACACAGTTCAGAAGACCATAGTCTCTGTGCTTCATACCAAATGTTTGATGACTTGAGGGATGAGAATTTTGTTGCCAATTCAACCTTGATGCATCAATGAATCCATTGGTGAAAAATAAATGGTGTGAGATTCAAATTAAGAGATGTAATGGAGGATTTCTTGGAAAATTGGAAATTGGATTTAGTGCTTAAAATATTATATTCACACTACTGTTTTCACAACCCTTTTTAGACGTGCATTGAGAACATCTTCCCGTGAATTAAAAGATACAAATATGGATATATTCCTAAAAGAAACGGGCTGTATGAACAGTGTTAACACAATTTTGTAAATAGGAATGGCAATGAGGTGGGTATGGGGCAGGGCACCCCTCCCATCCCCGCTCTTGGGCTAAAATCCCCTAACCTGTTCCCGCCCCATCCCTGACCCTGTCGGGCATGGGAAATCCCCACATTTCCCTGCCCCGTTGTCTGGATTACTCCAAAATCTGTTCTATTAATAATAAGTTTAATATGGGTTTTACTTCTCAGCATTACAGGTACAGACCTCGAAAGATTATTCACAGCATATGTCAACTGGAAATGGCAAAGGAAAAAAAGCTCTCACTACTTAGCATATAGATTTTCCTTGCATCCAAACTCCAAAGGTAGAGGGGGTTCTTATACATTCTATAGGGAGGTTAATCCTTCCTTACAAGAAATTGTTAGGTAGGTTCAGTTTGAAAGGAGTACAAATACAAATTTGTAGATTATAAAACGTTGTATTTTATATTATTTTGTATGTATTTATATTGCATATATTTGTATTTGTACTCTTTCCAAACTGAACTATAGAAGTAGAATTGTGAATGGTAGGGAAGTGGCTAGGTGGGCATGTGACGACTGATTAACCGAAGATCAAAATGAAAACAAAGATTTGCTTTGGGAGCCGTTCAAAACACTCTGATTTGTGTTTGTATGGTTTTGTATTGTGGAAGTGGAACTAACTTACTAATACTCTGTTATCTAGTCTTTTATCTATATCTGCGGCACCAAACTGTGTGATGCAGAAAAATAATTAAACAAATATTATTTTTTATCAGTAACAAACGATACAACTACTAGCATGCCTCTATCTCACCGAAGCAAGAGTATGTTAATGGAAAATGATGTAGGCGCTTTCGGCAGGCCTATGGCATGTTGACACGTGGCACAGTGTGGAACCAATCAGCATGTTTGGCAGGGCAGAGGTCAGTGCCCAATGTGGGACCAATGGCACGATTGTACACGGCAAGCTCAGATGACTGCTCTCTCAGGGCTGGATCGCATCTTGACCGTCTACATGCGTCCGCTATCAAGCAACCTCAAGTATAAATAGGGCACTATTCCTCCAAGGTAAAGGATCCAGAACTGATCCCTCTCTAGCTCTCTAGTTTTTTGGTGATCTCGTCCGAACTCCTCGGACCTTGCCCGCCTTATCTACTACGCCCTCACTAACTTGGCTGTCGGAATCCCCTCCTTGGGTTATCACCTGGGGCCTCTGATGTTCCCTTCCTTGCAGGTACTCAGCCTTGGCACCCCCTCGGATCCATCCACTAGCCATCTCGTCCCGAAAGCTAAACAAAATTACTGTGTTGCCCTCAGTCAATCCGAGCATCAACAATTGGCGCCATATGTGGGAACAACTACGGAGCCTTCCCCCCAGCACTACAACTCAGCTTCTAGTGGAATGGCTAGAAACAAGAGAGCTCCATAGAACTTGGTCACCAAGGACCAACTCCAAACGGTCCTCGACCAGCTTGACAACCTCACATAGAGTCTGGACGAGGTGGGGCGACCGGCAGGAGGCCGCCCCGCAAAAAGCCTAGGGTATCGCCATAGACGCCCTTCGTGGACTCTGCTGGCTAAGTGGCCTAGGCCGACCCCTCAACGTCCGGTAGAAGTGGTCGAAGTGTGAGTCAGCCACTAAGGACCCTCCAACCTCCCGGTCAAAGGGAGGACGAATCAGTACGGTCTCGCGACCACTGCCGAAGTCAAGGACACCCCGCCGACCAGAAGCACCACCTCCACCTCGCAACTCGAACCTCCGTGACTACCTCGGTGACCGACGAGCCAAAAGGACCCGAGATGCAGCCGGTTCGTCCCACTGTTGAGGACACCAAGATGAAGCCAAGGTACCTGTCGGCCAACAGATCACTAACCTATAGGCACAGCTCGGCGCAGTAAAGAATGAAATTCAACAAGTAAAGGAGATCTGAGGTGACACCTCGGCAACTCAGCATGCCTCCACTAGGATGGACACCTTCACCGTCGCCATCACCTCGAAGCCTCTTCTGCATCATTTTAAAGCTCCCACGCCGAAGACTTACGATGGCGCCTTAGACCCAAACGAATACCTGGAAAGCTTCCGGGAACTCATGTTCCTGTACGGGTACATTGACGCATTGATGTGCCAAGCCTTCCAGGCGACCTTCAAGGGAGCAGCTTGGCGTTGGTTCTTCAGGCTCCCACCCTACTCCATCAGCTCTTGGGACTAGTTCACCAACCTCTTCCTCACCCACTTCATCAGCAGTCACCGATTCCAGAAGAGTGTCATCTCGCTCATGGCCGTCCAACAGCAACATGGCAAGAGCCTGCGGTCCTACCTCGACCACTTCAAGAAAGAAGAATTCGAGGCCTGTGACCTCAACTCATGTCTACATGCATGCAACGATCCAAGGCCTCCTTGGGTCGGCCCTTAAGCGCTCTATTTCCAAGACGCCGCCCAAAACCAAGGCATAATTTTTGAAGAAGGCACAAAAGTCATCGCCGCCAAAGAAGCCTTGGCTGGCGAGCCCCGAGGTGGAGAGGCCAACCTCTGCCATGGCAACCACTGATGCGAAGATGGCCGCGACGATGACAACAGCAAGAAGCCACTGGCCTCATCTTACGACCAGTATACAACCACTCAACTCCACCCAAGCACACATCCTCATCCAAGTAGGAGGGGAGGAGTATATGAAGTGGCATGGGAAAAGAAGAGGAACCCCAAGAGGGGTGACCTAGCAAAATGCTGCACGTTTGACCATGGCGCTGGCTATGACACCGAGGACTGTTACAACTTCCAAGATGAGATCGAGTCCCTCATCCGCCATGGATATCTGAAGCAATATGTCCGCACTGACCTCATCACTCCGCCCCTGTAGTAGTTGTAATCGGTCATCATCATCGACACCTCGGCCTTAGGTGTGCTTGCAGACCGGACCATGTAACTACAAGAGCTCGGCCTCAGCTGACCATGTAAACATTTTGTAATGAAGCAAGTTTCTCTTACCTTGCCTCAAACCCTCAGCGTATACGTTCTCGTCTCAACCGAGCAACCTTTCACAACATACAACCTTACCAAGGTTACACGCTCGAATTGGACCTCGGTCCAAGGCACATGATCCTTGGAGGTCATACGCCTAGTTTCCAGGTCCCTCACCTTGGTCGATCGCTTGGTCGCAACATACAACCTTCGCCAAGGTTACACTCCCAAACCGGACGTCGAGCCAAGGCATACGACCCTTCCGCGGCCACACACCCTCGGGCAATCGGCTGGCCACTGCAAACAACGTTTGCCAAGGTTACATGCCCGGATCGGACCGGACGTCGGCCCGAGACAGCCTGTTGGAGGTTACATGCCTACTCATTCCTTCTGATAGGGAACCTATTGGACCTTGGCTGCAGCTGACGTGTCAGCCCTTGATTTTGGCTTCAGCCTCAGAGAGACCCTCCAAGCGAGTGAGTCCTCGTCCAGGCTCGAGAGCTGG
Source organism: Nelumbo lutea (assembly GCF_056320005.1). Lineage (NCBI taxonomy): Eukaryota > Viridiplantae > Streptophyta > Magnoliopsida > Proteales > Nelumbonaceae > Nelumbo > Nelumbo lutea. Next base: position 85,168,776 of record NC_142687.1, on the reverse strand, counting down.
CACCAGCCTTCCGCTTGGCTCAATTCATGGTAGAATAGACATGCTGAAGGGAACAACACCACTTCACTAAGACTAGGGCGGTCTGTGGCACTAGTCGGGCTCTACGCAACCTCGGCTATGCACGGGTTCACGCGCCCTGTCCCCCATGGGATGGGTAGCCAAGACAACTATGGTGTGTGCCTCCCTTACCTTCTCGCTAAGGAAGGGGACCCCGTCTTTACGGCGGCGAAGCTAGGCCTTAGCCTTACCCACCTGGGTGCCTAAGCAGATGGTTTGTTGAGTGATGAAATCTTTGGAACTTGCGACCTCTTGGAAGGGGGCACCGACCTCTACATAGAAGAAACACAATCTCGACTAGGGGGCATGCAAGTCTCATACTTGTAGGAAACACGGTATTGGGCTCTCTTGAGCTGAGGCCAATGCCTCCGCACTCTTTGGCCCTCCACAACCTCCTCAAGGAGAGGAATCAACATCGTAGCTAGAGGAAGCCCCTCAAAGCCAAGGATGATGTCTGCACGCTTATGGTTTGGACTACCACCGATATGGCCTCAGTTGTAGTCGATGTCTCCATGTTTCTAAGCTGGGCTAACCTTAACAACTCTGAAATCGGGACCAGTACCTCCGCGCTCGAAGACAGCTCCCTCCAGCTTGGCTACAACCGAGGTCCTCATTGTATAAGGCCACTCAACACCTCCCAACAAGAATGACACACTTTTTGGCCGAAGCTGAGGTCCTCAGCTAAGATCTCCACCCCGACCTCAAGAGTGGAGGGCAAATGATGTAGGCGCTTTTGGCATGTCAACATGTGGCACAACGCGGAGCCAGTCAGTGCATTTGGCAGGGCAGAGGTCGGCACCTAGCGTGGGACCAATGGTGCGACCGCACGTAGCGAGCTCGAATTACTGCCCTGTTAGGGATGGATTGCATCCTAACCGTCCGCATGCGTCTGCTGTCATGCGACCTCAAGTATACATAGGGCACTACTCCCCCAAGTTAAAAGGATCCAGAATTGATCCCTCTCTAGCTCTCTAGATTTCTGGTGACCTCGTTCAAACTCCTCGGACCTTGCCCGCCTTATCTGTTATGCCCTCACTAACTAGGCCGTCGGAGTTCCTGCCTCAGGTTATCATCTGGGGCCTCTAATGTTCCCTTCTTCACAGGTACTCGGCCTTGGCACACCCTCGGATCCATCCACTAGCCATCTCGTCCTAAAAGCTGAACAAAATTACTATATTGCCCTCGGCTAATCCAAGCATCAACAGAAACGATTCAAATCAATAGATCTCAAAACTTGTAAAGGTTAAAGCCTTAAATACATACCGCAAAAAAACGATTCTGGAGTAGAGAAACACAATTACAGAGTAATGAGAGAGAGGGAAAAACAGAGAATGGAGCCACCGGTCTCATTGCTGCTACGGTGCCCGACGGTTGGCTGGCGAATTGAGAGAGAACAGAGCCAATAGTGCAAAGTGCAAAACCGTCCTCAGCGGTCAGTGGGTGAACTATGATCTATGAAGACTGAAGAAGAAGAGGCAAAGACGAATTGTAAGTCCGGAACTGGAAGTGAGAAGAGAAACCAAAAGCGCAAAACGCCAAAACCTAACTCACATCTATAAAGAAGGGTATTATTGTAATTTACAAGCGGGTTCGGGGATTTATCTGTAGACCCATCCCCATTCCGAGGCAAAAGAAAAATCCCCAAACTCGATGAATTCCCGTTTATGATCGGAGAAAATTTGCCATGTTCAGGCAGATTGGATCTGAGACTAAATCCGCCCTCTAAAATTTGAGGTACCACTTCCTGCAAGGATTTCGGATTTCGAATGGGTCTATCTAACCATAAAAAATTAAATCTCATTTTTAGAATTTGGGTTTAATAGGTTGTATCATAAAAGTATGGTGACTTTGTCCACCACTACATCTACGTCTATACTTCTATACTTTTTTTTTTTCTTTGCGATAAAAACCCTCGTAAAATTTTATGTTACGATAAATGCCCCATCGGCTGTTAAGTCAGATAATGAAAAGCATTAAATTACGAAAATATCCCATTAAACTTTTTTTCTTGCCATTCTCTCTTAAAACCCAATTGACCCAAAAATACCTTTCTTTGTTACCGGATTATTATTGGAAGCTTCACTTTTTTGTGGTAGTCTTGCCGCAAAATTCATTTCCATTGAATCTCTGATCAGGTGGATGTGTTGTCCATTCTTCAAGTCAAGGGTCAGGTCAGGTCAGGTGGATGTGTTATCCATTCTTCTGCAGCCAATTTGGCCGGTTGCTAGCGGCAAAACTCTAGCATGGGTTGTAGCTCAGGTGTCATGTATACTGACATGGCCACTAAGCTCTTGAACTGCAGAGGGCGTATTAGGTATGGGCTCATCATAGTGACCGATGACGTCAACTTGAATTGGTATTTTGGCAATGACCGCTCGATGCTCGTCACCAATTGCATCTTCCACGTTGGTTGAGAGAAGCTAAAATGGAACTCGTGCACATAGCGCATGAAAGAAGCCATTTGCTTTGATTGGAGATTTCATCCGCAGAAGATAAGGATGATTTGGGTTATCAAGAAATGTGAGACGATGCTTCCAAGAGAAAGGATTTTCAATGGGGATTGGAAAATAAGAAGTGTACAACTAATGAGAAAGGATTTTCAATGGGGATTTCATCCGCAAAGAATCCTTTTTTTTCTTTTTCAAAAAAAGAAGAAACGTCTTGATTGGAGATGTTTCGCCATGAAAGACTAGAAGCAGGAGTTTGTTTCCTACTTGACTGCTTGGTGGAATTGTGAAAATGGGTAGAGGTGTCAATGAGCCGAGTTTTTAATGCGTTCAAGCCCAATTCACCGGCTCGATTATGAAACAAGCCAAGTTCTAGTAGGTTCGAGCTGAGGCTCGTAAACCGGCCCAAATACATATAAAAATATTATAATTCTTATTTTTTGAAATATCAAATAAAAATATTTTTATATATAATTTTTTATTTTTATAAAATATTTTTTTCAAAATCGAATTCGAACTGAACCGAGCCGAGCTCAAACTTATAAATTTTTTACTTGAAACGAACTCAAACTCAAAATTCTAGTTCGAACAAATTCAAACTCAAGCATTATAGAACAGTCTCAAGCCAAACTCAAACCTCATATAATTCGGCTCAGTTCAGCTCAAATCCACCATTAAGCAATGGACACGAGTGGAATGAAGGTGCGGGCTGGTCGCATATAAGGGAAGCCAATATAGAGTTGAATTATGCTGGGGTGGCCGACGGAGGCACTAGGGCTGGAACTTGGTACGGATATCCGATGGAAATGGATACATGACCAGTAGAACCAAGGCAGGGTTGGATGACGGTGGAAGTGGAACTAGAATGGGTGGCAGAGATACCGAAGATGAAACTAGAAACGTGTGGCCAGAACCAACCGCAGTGGTGTATGACACTGGAGCTGGAATGGGTGGCAATACCCGCGGAGACAGCTGGAACTGGAACGATGACAATTAGAGCTGGAGGGGGTGGTGGAAATGGCAGAAACATTGTGACCAGCATGATTCGCATCTCCTCTTCTCTTTGTCCGGTCACCCCAAATCTCAATTCTCACCAGTGATCGTCTCCAGTAAAGGATAGTTTAGGCATTTAGAAATTTTAAACAGTTAATCTTTTTTTGAAATTCACTGACAAAATTTAAACGAAAAGGGTTCTCGTCTCACGGCCAAAGTAGGGGTATTTTTATGGAAAAAATGTAAGGGTACAAAGAGTGTAATTTACCCTAAAAATTAAATTGATTATAATATCAATTTATAAATTTACCTACAATCACACATCGGGAATATCTTGTATATTACAGCACATACCAAATTCTTATTTTACACATGTATGATACAAGCAAATAAGTTTGACCCCAACCGAAGACCAAAAAAAAGAATATGAGATGAGATCCGATGGAGATAAAACTAAAATAAATAAATAATTAAAACTTTACCTTACCACAAGAGTTGTATAAAAGCTACTGGGTAGAAGAGAGAGATGCCCCAAAAGCGCCCTGTACCATCTTCCAAGTGTGACCGACTGTTATATGCATTCCTGCTGGCTGAATATAATACCATTGGCGCACGCTGTATTTTGTTAGTTTGGCTGGATTAGGATTAGAAACAGGGCGGGGATCATATTTTTTTGTCTTCAATCTCGATTCTGAAATTATCTCCTATCCCCGTTTAGGGTGATGTATTGATGCCTTAGTTATCTAAACACAGTCAGTCATACCACTGACGCTGGGATCAATAATCAGTTTAACGGGCAGGAATCATATTTCTTAAACTATTCCTATTATTTAGCTAATTGACAAATTGTAATTTACAGTTTAACTATTGTCTTACATCATCCTATTGTTTTTAACAACTATTATCATATCATTGTTAAATTCTAACAAAAAGGATGAAAATTCAGTTTTACCTATTTATTAAATCGCGCCCATCTGTCTTACCTCCGTAGAAGATTAAAGGTTACTGTTCCCCCTTTAATCATAATGCTCTCCCTCTGTTGATCTCCGCAGTAACCTAGCATGTTTGCAGTGTTTCCCCCTTTAATCCTGAGGGTGCACCACAAAAGAGAACTGGATTTCTCTTCTGAAAATTTCAAGTCCGGGTATAAAAGAGGGGATTGACAAAGCAAGCTTTGGTCACGCCAGAAATTCAACAAATAAGGGGACGATCTGAGTATCTCTTAGATCTAAGAGATACTCATCTTTCATCGCCTCAAATTTACATACTTAGATCAAAATTTCATTGCCCAAATTGTCCAAATCCCCTATTGCAAGCTTTCTTCAACCAATCGCTAGTTCAAATCGTCCTTCCCCTACTCAATTCTTATTGGGTGCGAAGATCGGATTCTGATTGCAGAAAAAAAGAAAAAAAAAATCATGCTGAAATCCCCGATTCCCGATGGGACCCGATTTCCCCGACCCCATCAGGTCAGGGATGGAAATTGTTTTGGCGGGTTGGGGACGGGGACGGGGATTAATAGGAATCCCCGATCAGGGTCGGGATCGGGGATGGTGATTGAGGTCCTCACCTCTCCCCGACCCCGATTATATATATATAATTATTTATAATTTAAAATTTCTATTTACTTTAAGTATTTTTTTTTCAAATAAATACTGTTATTTAAAAAAAAAATCAGAGATTTGGGTCCCTGCAGGAAACCCATCCTCGCCAGAAATCGGGGATGGAGGACCAATTTTATCCCCAACGAAGATTGGGGATGGGGACAGGGGTTAATTTCATAATCAAGGTCAGGGACAGAGAATGTAATCCCCGCCCCGAACCTGCCCCGTTGCCATTCCTACCAACGACTACTGTGAAGAAGGTGTCAACTGTGAAGTTCCTGCTAAAAGAATAAGACTTTGAAGGAGGAAAAGAAGAAGAGGAAGAAGGAGGGAATGAGGCGAGGAATGAAGAATAAAATTGAGTTTTTAAAAAAATATAAGTTATGTGATATAACGTATGTATAAATTTTGACGGAATATTAATAGATGCTAAATATAAAGATAGAACTAATCAATTGTCAGACACAATACAAATAGTTTAAAATAATAATTAAACAGTAAGAATATAGTTTATCAATTAAATAAATATTAGGAGTAAGTGTGGAATTCCGTTTTCATCAAAAAAGTGGATGTTGTCAAGGGGTGTCAATTGGACTGGATTTGGTCCAATCCGACCCAGTCCAATGTGAGTCCATTATATATGGATCAGGTCCAATTCAATCCAATGAATATTTTGGACTAAATTGGACTGGTCCAATTTAATGTTTGAACCATCCAGTCTGTTCAAATTCATTTTGATTTAGATTGGTTTCAACTCAAACCTAGTCTATTGACACATATATTCTTATCTTATATCAATGGACCAGATATTGGCTTAACCCAACCCAATCCAATATTCCAATATAAATTTGTTACAGACGGATCAAGTCTAATCAAATCTAATAAATATTTTAGACAGGATTAGTCAATGAGTTATGAGCTAAACATCCGCCGCCTCCCTCCTAGATTGATTGTTAAACTTGTGTGACCTCTCCTCTCTTCAGTCTTCACCCAGGAGAAGTTGAAGTACTGGTGGGTGGTGGTGGAACAGAGAGCAATTTGTTCTTCTATGATTGCATTCTCCAGATGCAAAATTCTGAATACTGTTTATTATTGACTTTTAGATAGATTAAACAATGGAAGATTCTTTAACTCAATCAATGGAGGAGAATGCCTTGCTCTCCCACTTTAAAAAAGATTGGTGCGATGGAACAGAGAGCAATTTGTTCTTCTATGATTGCATTCTCCAGATGCAAAATTCTGAATACTGTTTATTATTGACTTTTAGATAAATTAAACAATGGAAGATTCTTTAACTCAATCAATGGAGGAGAATGCCTTGCTCTCCCACTTTAAAAAAGATTGGTGCGACCTTGCCCATCCTAAAGTCTAACAAATGTAAATACCAATCAACCTGTTCTTTTGACCTAATTTTATCATTAAGCTCCTCCATATGACCGCACGATTAGAAAGAATTTCAAATGAATCCTTCACTCCTATGCCAATGGAATCGACGAGTAGAACTTCAGTAGGCAAGAACTGGAAGGCAGCCCACTTTGACGCGTTCCAACTTCGTACCCTTTTCGCTTTTGAATATTTAATTAATATTCTTGACCTGTTCATTGTTTCTCCAAATCCATACAAGCCTCTGCTCCTCTGCTTCAGTCTCACTTCTATATAAAGATGTGAAGCCCAGGTCTGTCAGAGCAGAAGCTTTTGAGTTTTGAGTTTTGATTTTTGGAGGAAAGAAGAGGCGGGGAGAAGGGTCCTACAGTGGTGGTGTCTCTTCGCTTCGCTGCTGCAGATAGTTTTCTTTGTAATCATATCGGAGATCAAAAGAAGAAAGTTTCCTGCAGCAACCATTTAAAATCCTCCTCAGCGCATCAAATGGCTCGCTCTTTCTCGAACGCTAGGCTTTTCTATGCTCTCGTGGATGGAGTCTCAGTTTCCGTCAACAGGTAAGAAAGATTAAAAGTTTCGACTCTATACCCTGCTATACCCTGAGTTTCTTTGGTTTTGATATTAACTGGACGGAGGAAGCTAGCTCCATTGTTCAAATCAATCCCTCGTCAGTTGGTAGTCCCATTTGAGTTGTTGGTTCGAGCCCTCCTTTCTTCTGGGGGGGTTGAACTTGAACTGCGCTCAGAAATCCATTCCATTGTATTTCTTTATGACTCAGAGTGGGAGCAACAAGCTCGGGTTGATGGAAGCACGTGAATATATTCTCTTTAGCTTTATTTTGAGTTGTTTTATGACTAATTCTTTACTTTCTCTGAATGGAACGTAACAGGCGAGGTTATTCGACGGCGGCAGCAGCAGCAGCGTCGGTAAGAGGAGGTGGGGCGATGGGTGGAATGGGGAAACGAGGAGGAGGAGGAGGAGAAGAGAGGGGAAAGATGAATGAAAGAACAGAGATTTCTTCGTCGTGGGTCCCGGATCCTGTGACCGGCTACTACAGACCGGAGAATCGTGGTGCCGAAATTGATGTAGCTGAGCTTCGAGAGATGGTCCTGAACAACCGCAAGATGAGGCAACAACACTAGAAGAAAATAAAAGGCTCTTCAACACATTGGATTTGGACCTACTTGTGATATTTGTCTGTCTTCTTCCCTCGAGGAAGAGTTTTTTTTTTACTTGGATGGTTTTGTTTAAAAGCCTAACAGACATTTCTTTCTTTCTTTCTTTCTATCGTCAGTAGGAATGTAATCGCCACCGAACGAGGGGTGCTTATTTTATGTTTAGGATTGTAATTCCAACTTCTGTAGTGTTATTGCTACCCATAATTCGAACCAGAGTCAGGCTCAAAGGCAAAATAAATACATTTGAATTTTGATGTAATGATCCATCAAATATCCATCCAAAGGATATGATTATCCAACCCCAGAGTCCCAGACCCCTACTCCCAATTCCTACTAGTTGTGCATAACCCACAAAACAAAAGAGACTCAATTGGTCTTTGATTCTTGAACAAGAAAGGCATCCTAAAAGAAGGAACTTGGAAGGTGTAATTGTTTGAAAAGATCAGTCTCACCTCTCACCTTTTGGTAGGGTCCAGCCATGTATACCAGGTCAAAAACTCTCAAAGGGAGGCTGATTCTCTTCCGCAATAGAGAGCCTTAACACGGAAGAAAATTACCTTTATAATGACACAGCTGCCTTTTCTCTCTAGTTCCTACATACAGAGGTGATAGGGCTTCAAAGTTCAAAAGCATCGGATTCCAACTGGATGTTCAATTAGTCTTCATATTTGCATCCAAATGCACCTGAATTAATTTCTCATATCAACCGTCAGGCTTTATAATCAAAAGCCAAGCCTTTGCCCCCCACCACATTCTAAATAATAATATAATTAAAACTAAAAGCATTTTTACCAGATTCATCCCTTTAGGTTAATATTTTGAGCCTTGGGTCCTTGGCCAGACAGATTGGTATCAGCAGGAATAGTATCCCTGCTGGTAGCACTTTGGTGGGTTCCTCATCGTCAAACTATTTAACCCGTGACCCAGCAGACATTTCGGTTTTGTGTCCGGTCTGAGTCTTACAACATCCATTCCTGCTTTGGTCAAGGCCTCAAGCCTGTCAATGATATTCGAAAATCTAAGCCAATCTGATCTCCATTATCTTGGATTCGGATTGTGTATATATGTAATTGGGTCGGATTCAGGATGTTTTAATCTATATCCAATTAATAATCAGACCAGATTAGGATTTGACTCCATCTGATCTGATTATAATATGATATTTATTAATTTTAACATATAAGTTTTATATACTTATATTTAAAATTGTAAAAAGATATTATATATTATATATATAATGAATTTAGTGTGTTATATTTATATTAATTTATTATATATAAAGGTTAAAAAATAAATAAATTTTTAATTCTTCTGGTATTTTAGAAAATTTATAGAAGAACCAGATTAAATCCAAATCCGATCTGAGTCTATTAGGATCCGGGTTCAAATCCAAGTCTTTAAATCCAATAGGATTTCAGATCGGATCGGATGCGGATTTTGGTGCATCCGATCCGATTACAGCCCTATTCTCAAGGCTGATGGAGATTACGGTGGCGAATATAATCTATTAGGGCCCACTTGGTTTGCAGGAATAAAGGTCTGGAATCAAAATTGGAATTGGCTATTCCAATTTCAACTGTTTTGTTGGGCAGAATCAGAATTCCATTTCCATTTCTAGTGGAATGGCATTTTCCCATTAGAGGGAATTCCCTTCCTTTGGGAATGAAATCCTATTCCTGCTGATACCAATAATTCTCATTCCAATTCCTGTTTAAACTAAACAGATTATGGGAATAAATCATTCCGATTCTGAAGGATTTCAATTCAAATCCGATTCTAATTCTGATAATGGCTGCGAAGCAAACAAATCCTTAGATCATTAGATGGACTCAAGGTGAAAAAACGATCAAAATCAGTGAACCGTACACTTTCTTCACGTTCAATTTCCTCGAGTGTAAATACTAGAACCTCACACTAATACTGTAGATCATAGATGCATGCCTCAAAACCTCTAATATTTATTCTATAGTATCCTCATTACAGGGGAGGCCAACAATCTTAATAGGGACAAAGCAAGACCGAGTAAAGGGAGAGGCTTTTACTCCCAGCCAGCCTCTTATAGAAGAAACTCCACCTTCAAAGTCAAGCTACAAAACATGTAAAACTGAAGTGTCTGAAAAAAAATATCGTGTAGCTCCAATAACAAAAAAAGGATTGAGAACAAAGAGAAGATTGGGATGAAAGGTTCAAATACTCCAGGAAGAGCTTCCATCAATTATAACAGGTATTTATCTTTGCTGCAATTATTCCATTCTTTGTTAGAATCATTTTATGATTCTTCATCATCATCATCATCCAAACCTTATCCCACTGTATGAGGATAATAATTTTATGACAAAACAATAGATAACCATGGATGCGATTTATTCTCAACTTGTCGTTGCCTAATTAAATTCATGGACTAATATGCCTTGATATATGAACCCATGAGTCAGTTTGATGCTTTCTTACTAATAGACTATAAATGTGGAAAAATGCTTTCTGTCAAACATAGAACATGTATAGGTTTTCTAGGTGCACTTGGATACAAGTCATTGCCCAAAGACCTTGAGAACTATGAGTCTATGATTCGAAGTTTCCAACACAAGTTTGCTTTAATTTCTTTAATTTCTTTTACCTCTCTTTGTTTCTTTGTTTTCTTATCATCTCATCTTCTTCCTCAAACCTCTTCAGTCTCAGTACCATTAGAAATTTAGAATAGAGAAAGTCTTGCCACCGTGAAGCTTCCTTATGCTCTTGGAGAACCAGCCTGTTAGGTTGAAGAGACGCTAAAGGAAGATGATTTACTGGGGTTTTGTCTCTTGTTTCTTCTTGGTTAGTTTTTTTCTGGTTCCCATCCATACCTTCCTTTATATTAAATTGAAACATTACCCCATAAAGTAGGTGTTTATTTCCAGTAATCCTGGCCCATTAGAGGGGCAGAAGGGGCATTGCATAACAGCAATAGAGAGGAGAATCTAGTGGAAAGTTACAGTCGTATAGGGGAAGTCTTTCCACAGGCATAGAGTGGGTTTTCCTTCAAGTTAGGAATGGATCCTGGTAGGACTCGCACATGATCATAAGATGGATGGTATCCAAATCGGACAGGCCTTGACATTTGAGGCATTCCCAAATCCTTCATCTAATAGATTGAATGGCTCATTGCCAAGGTGACGGCCCGGCAACAGTCAGGCTTGAATATATTCTTAGGCCCATGGGCCCAGGCTCAGGATTTCACAAAGAAGCCTAGCCCAATCCCGACCCCAGCCTGGCATATATATATATATATATGCCTAATCCCATTTTCCTAATTTTCTCATTCGAGTCACCTCTCTTTCGAAGTTCGAACTCCAAACTGGAGGCCTGGAGCATTTCTTCCCTTCCACACTGGTAGTCGGAGGCATCACCTACAGCGGCGACCGGCAAGGCAATGACAATCTTTTTCTGAGTTCCGACTCCAAGTATGCATGCCAGCCGGAAGGCAACGACGGCAACTCAAATCTATGAAACTGTTCTTTAGTTTCCAGTTCCACACTATTCCACCCTCTTCCAAAGTATTACAGTCTTACGACAATATCCACGTGTACAATTCTTTGTAATTTACATTCTAAAGTCTTTTGTAATCCATTATAAATATCTAATGATAACATGATCACAGTGCGCTTCCATTAATTTTAAATGGTATCAGAGCACCTTAGGCTCTCTCGGTCCGTTCCTTTCCTTTTGTGTGTCTACAAATCACCAGAGTCAATGGTTGCCACCACTGCAACTGGTAGCTTGGATGTTACCTGCGATCCAATTTTTCCATTTTTCTTGCATCCCAACATTTTAGAACCACAGTTGACCTGAATGGTCGGACCGTTCAGCCCGGGAACCGTTCAGGCAACTGGTTCCATTTTACCCCAAACCTAGAATCTGGTCAAAAACCATTGAAAAAGTCAACAAACCGTTGGCCTAAGCGGTCAAACCATTGACCCATTGACCCATTCAACGGTTTTTGACCGTTTTTTTACTTTTTAATTTTTTTTTTTTTTTAATTTTGCTATCAGAATGGATCATCCGTTCGAACCGGATGGTTAGACTGTTGACCCAGAAACTGATGGCCAGAACAATTCCATTTCTGAGTCATTTTTTAAAACGTTGTTGCATCCTTCAAATAATCCAGGTGTCGTCTTAGTTTCCTATCCATTAAATGAAGAAAACTACCCACCTGGAACAAAGCAATGCGAAATGCATTGTAGAGACCAAAAAAGTCACCTGCTCAAGAACTAGCCTGGAATAAGTGTAATTCTATGGTCATTTCTTGGATTTTCAACTCTTTGTCCTATGAAGTACATGAAAGTGTGGTGTATGTTGATTCTACTCATGAGATCTGGCATGATCTGAAGGAGCGATCACAAGAGAATGCTTCTCGGATCTTTCAACTCAAGAGAGACTTAGCATTGCTTCAACAGGAGAATCTCTCTATCTTTGCTTATTTCACAAAGTCCAAAACCTTGTGGGATGAATTAGCAACCTATAATTCGATCCCAACCTGCTCATGTGGAGGCGCAGCGAAGGAATTCATTGCTAAACGCGAGAAAGAAAGTGTATCAATTCTTTATTGGATTGAGTGAGAGTTTTAATACTGTTCATTCTCACATCCTCAGTCTTGATCCCTTACCCAACATCAGTCACATTTATGCACTGGTTGTGCAAGAAGAATGCCACCAGAGTCTCTCGTCTCAGCGATCACCTGTTGTTGAAACAACAACACTACATGTTGTCGCTGCATCATCAAAACCCCAAGATAAGTACACCCGTCCAAGATTCAAATGTGACCATTGCAAGCGCAATGGACACACGAAGGACCAATGCTATGAACTTCTAGGCTATCCACCAAGTTGGGGAGACAAAAGGAATTCTGCATCTGGCAAATCTGTAGACAAGAGTTCCTTAAAGAATACAACAGATGCCTAGACATTAGGATTCAGTTTCTCCAATTGCTGGTTTGAGTCTTGATTAGTGTCAACAACTTATGGATCTTCTGAACTCCGACAAGCATGCTATTGCAATAAATTATGTTGGTAAGGCTCATGCTTGTCAACCTTTACATCCTTCTAGTTGGATTCTAGATATAGGGGCCTCGGACCATATGATTGGTGCACAATCCGATATGATTCTTGATACATAGCTAGTTAGTTCCCATAAACCAGTCCATCTACCCAATGGCATTATAGTGCCTGTGCGAACTCAATGATCTATCAAGATTACTGATCATATTCATCTAGCGAATGCTCTTATTGTTCCTGATTTTAATTGCAATCTGATATCTGTGAGCAAACTCACTAATCAGTTGAATTGTGTGGATTTATTTTTCCCCACCTTCTGTGTCCTACAGGATCTAATCACAAAGAAACCAATTGGAGTGGCTGAAATGAGGGATGGTCTTTACCACTTCACTAGACTTCCAAATTTTACAACTCTACATATTAGCTCAACTGATTTTTCTCAATTGTGGCATCATACGTTAGGACATGCTTCCTATGATCGATTGTCATTGATTCAAGAATGGCATGTTTCCCTATCTACAACTATTGTGTGTTGTGATGCATATAATCGTGCTAAGGTTACAAGATTACCTTTTCCTCTTAGCTATTATAAAATCACTACACCTTTCAATATTATTCATTGTGATATTTGGGGAGCATACCAGGTGTCTTGCCACCCCGGGGCTCATTATTTCCTCTCTATTGTGGATGACTACAGTCAAGCCACCTGGGTCAATTTGATGGCACATATGCCGAATACTTTTTCATTTCTCACTATGTTCTGTGAAATGGTAAAGACTCAAACTTATTTTTAGTATAATGGCATTCTTCATCAGTGAAAATGTGTTGACACTTCTCAACAGAATGGGGTAGTGGAGCGAAAGCACCGCCATTTACTTGAAATGGCACGTGCCTTACAATTGCAAGCAAGGCTCCCAATACAATTTTGGGGTGAATGTGTATTCACTACAACTTTATTGATAAATTACTTACCTACACCACAATTGCATGGGAAATCTCCTTATGAGATGTTGCATGGTAAGCCTCCTACATATAGCCACTTAAGGGTGTTCAGTTGTTTATGCTATACCCGAGTTCAAGGCAAACCCCATGATAAATTTGTTGTGTAAGCCCATCATTGTGTTTTCATGGGCTATCCACAAGGACAGAAAGGTTATCGATTATTTAACCTTGATAACAAAGAGTTGTTTGTCTCATGGGATGTTCACTTCTATGAGGACCAATTTCCTTTCTTGAACATCCAAAACACTCTATAGTCTTCTAATCAGCCAGTGGTACCACTTTCTATAACTGATGACACACCCATTGATACCATTGCAACCTATGATTCTTAGCCCACTTCCTAGAACCGATGACACACCCATTGATACCATTGCAACCTATGATTCTTAGCCCGCACAGCCCATGATGGGCCTTCCTCAGTTATCAACGGGTCAGGAATAGAACCCAACAACACCCTCGTTACACCTATACATTAGTCCAACCGCCCTATTTGACCTCCCAAGAGACTCCAAGAGTTTGTCTATCCTACCTCACAATCCAATGATCCAAGGAACCCCAACACACAACATCCCATATCACATTTTATTGGGCCTTCACCATCAACCCACTCATCTACCTTGCCGAATACTACAACATTGGAAATCTATCCTAAAGTCGCTGCACATCCTAAATGACAATAGGCCATGCAAGATGAATTGATCGCTCTTGACCGAAATTGTACTTGGACTTTAACTTTTTTGCCACCTGGAAAATCCCTAGTGGACTACAAGTGGGTATATAAGCTCAAGCTTAAACCTAATCGGACTATTGATCGTTACAAAGCCAAGTTAATCGCCAAAGATTATACTCAAACTCTTAGAGTTGATTACAACGACACCTATGCTCCCATTGCAAAGTTGGTTATAGTGAGATGTCTTTTAGCCTTGGCTACAGCTCGTCATTGGGATTTCATCAAATGGATGTAAGTAATGCCTTTTTGCATGGTGACTTACGCAAAGAAGTTCACATGTTGCCAACTCCGAGCTTCTTACCATCAGGTGATACATGAGTTTGTTGTCTTCAAAAATCAATTTATGGACTTAAACAAACGTTGCGCAACTGGTTTGACATGCTTGCCACAACATTAAAGCATCATGGTTTCCTTCAGTTTACAGCTGATTACACACTATTCATTTCTTCTTGGCCTAATAGCTTCTTAGCAGTTCTTGTATATGTTGATGATATAATAATTGCTAGAAATGATTCCGATCGCATAGCTAGACTTAAAAATTACCTTAGTAACTACTTCCACATTAAAGACCTTGGAGAACTTAGGTATTTCCTTGGCATTGAAATCTCCAGGTCTCCAAATGGTATCTTTCTTTATCAAAGGAAATACACTCTTGATATCTTATCTGAGACGAGCATGCTAGGCTGTCGACCTAGTTCTTTTCCTATGCTTCAACAACAACAGCTAGATCTTGTAGAAGGGCTTTCATTTCCACACTCAGACAAATATCGAAGATTGGTTGGACGGATGTGTTAGACAGTATATGCCCTTAGCACCAATCAACTTGATGTACATTATGACATTTATTGTAAATGAATAAAGTATATATTTTATTCATTATATTGTGGTGTGTTTCTGTGTAATATCCTTAAACTGTACACTAATGAGACTCGTGTTAGTTTAGAATCTTCACAGCCATTGGATAGATCTGGGGAGATTTATCTTGCTAAAGCTGACACTGATGTGTCGTTAAGTTGGTTGGGGTGGTTTGTCTCAACTGTCAAGGTGAGACCTAAGGTACATGCAATGTGGGTTTTCTTGAAACCCAGAATCGGACCAAATTCCAGTGTTGCCTTGGACCTTGGAGATAGATGGGCAAAACTGAAATGTTACACTTGACCCCTAAACTCGATTATAGTACTGCACTAGGTGTCAGATTAGACTGTCTTTGATATGCCAATCTGTGAAATCCTTAGTGGGGTTCAAAACCTGGGTATGTTGGGGCAATACGAGAATTCACATGAGTGGGTGATCATAGTGATAGGATCAGCCCCTTTGCCGACAAAGTGAATGATCGGAGAATGCACTTTCTCTGATGGAAACCTAAACTGTTGACAGTGGATTTCAAATGTGTTTGAAATTTGGTTGTGCAAAATATATTTATGAGATATACTTATATATTATGGTTTCAAATTGTTTGCAAAAAGGTTTAAAATCCCGGGATCTATGTGAGTAGAGAGTGCAATACTGTACCTTGCAACCGAGGGAGAAGTTCTCTTGTCAAGCAATGTTGAATCATTATGGGCTGAGAGGTTAAGTGTAAGACCATTGAGGGTTATACCTGATGGGCTAATCTTGCATCTACCCATAGTCCTTGGGCCTCCATAAGATGACTAGACCCAATGACCATTTAGTGTAAATGTTGGGCCCATTAAGAGCCCATGGTGGACTTAGGGGTTCACTGTGTCCTATAGTGAATTCGGCTAGGCCTTGTAACTGAGGCTGGGATGAACCCATGTGACTAATGTGTAGATCAATGATAGTGTCCCATGCCATACAAACTAGCTAGCATTAAAGGAACCGAGCCTACAAGCTTAATGGGCCTAAAGCCCATTTCAAATTGGGTTAATTGGATTAATTAAATAGGGGTGAATCTAGGTATGGATCAGTAGATAAGGATAAGAGGATAACTCTTATCCACTTAAAAAATCCATATCCAAATAGAGATTTGGATTAGAGAACTTCTAATTTGATTAAGAGTAGCTGATCTTGATCTACAAATAAAGGATTATCCTTATCACTTAAAGAGTTCAGATCCAAATTTCTCAAATAGAAATTTGGATCAAGAAACCCCTAATCAGATTATGAGATTATCTCTTTAAGGGCTATACATAAAGAGCAGGGTGGACCTGAAAAGAGTTACACAGTTTGACTATTTCTGCCTCTAGTTTTCTCTCTCTACTCTTGCTGCCCTACCCTATTCAATCTCCATCTCTTGGAAGTGATCAAGATTTAATCTTGATATTGTTTCTTGTTGGAAGAAACAATTTTGAAGCTGTGCTCACTACCCCATTCGGTTCTTGCTGAAGAATCTGAGGTTCTTGGTGGAAGAACCACTTGTTGATTCTACCTCATCGTAAGATGTGTCATCTTTAGTGGATGGAGGATTTGGTACTTTGTTTGGGTGTGAACACTTGCGTTGGGAGGAGCTTTTTGTGTGGATTCCGTATCAGGTATGCCTCTCTCTAATCATGGTTTCAAATTTAGTTTAGTTTGGTTACAAGAACAAACCTTGAAAATGCAGTTTTCTAAATTGGGAATGCAATTCCCATATGGAAGTAAGAAAAATTTTGAAATTTTGCCCAGCTACCCTACATGGTTCGGCCATCCATATGATAGATATCCCATCCCTTCAATGGTATCAGAGCAAAGTTCAGGTCTTGAATCGAATTAGATCAGATCTGATTCTGCATAAATGGGCAAAATGCATTCTACTCGATTTGCATAGTTAACAGTTTTCTGGGAATTGGTTCCCAGATTTTGGGCGAATGATCTAAAAAATAAATCTTTGTTATTCTATTATATTTATGGAATTTTTCTATGGATGTTTCTTGAATTCTTTGGCTGCACATGTGATAGAGATCAAATCTTTTTGGTGGTAAGATTTGCACACCCTGCTATTTCTATTCTATTCAATTTAGAGAAATTGTATAGAATTCAATGTGATGTAATAATAGAAAGATTAGGTTTTTTCTATTTTATTTCATCTGAAGATTGCTGGAGTGCGTGATAGAGGAGAAGAAGAGTTCGCAGATAGAAGTTCTACGATATGCAATTTGCAGATTTCAATTCTGCAATCTACATTTAATTTTTCTTTGTAGGTTTGCAGGGTGTTCAAGATTATCACAATGCAGTCCTCTGATTTTGTTTTCTTGATAATTATGATTATCTTGATTTAATTTATTTTTTAGATCATTATTCTTGAATTAAATCTTGAACTGAACACCAAAACTTGGGCCGATTTGCACTAGATTTGGTCCAAGCTGGTTGGATCGAATTCTTGGTTCGATGGGATTAGTTTTCTGAGCCAAATTCGATTTTGGCCAGAGGGTTGATAGCCCACTTCAAGTTTTAATTCGGCCCACCTCTATAAAACCCAGTTTTAATATGTTAAAACGGCATTACCCCGAATCAGCATAAATGCTATATGGGTCGAACTGCTATTTACAATTAAGCCCATATACCTAGATAATGTTATTTGATAATATTATGGGCTTTATTGGGCTAATACTGATTTAACCTAATTAATTTAGGGTTTTACAGATATTTTGATTGATTGGATCAATTTGTTTCATGCATGTGATGTATGGATGTGTGATGAGCTACGTACATGAACCATAAGCACTTGGCCCATGTTAATTCGACAGTGGCTCTTTCGCATACTATGACTAAATGCACATCATTGCCATGGTGTCCATAAGATCATTGGATGATCTCCCTTCTTGATGGGCCCATATCAGCTTCCTCCCCAAGAGGAATCGTGCAGAACCCTAGCCGTTTAGGGCCTATTTAAATCTGACTTTGAGAAAGTCAGTGGGAACCACTTTGGTTTGACCTAAATCAGAAATAAGGCATAATATTTCGTTCCCTCCAATAAAATATAAGTGCATGTGATAGGGAGATCCATATGATGAACTCTCTAAATGCCTTCCATCATTAGCATGAAGATGGACCCTTTAGTAATGAGAAGATGCACCATAAAATTGGGTTATCCATTTGTTGTTGGGTCTATTGGATTGTTTCATAAAATGATAGGAGCGTCATAGACCGATGTGGGAGGGGCCTATTTTAAAATGGAAAACTCTCTCACGGTACCTTGGCATTCACGAATATGATGGGTAAGCACTTATTGGACAGAAAGGTTTAACCTAAAATGGCAATGAACCTTGTCTGATAGAGGCCAAAGGGAAACCTCATAAGATGAGTGGATATGATCATTCACAGAAAGTGATGGGGCTATGTAGCTAAAACAGTTGGCTCCATGCACTATATGCGATTTCCCACATTTCCAAAGACATAATCTCGTATCCGTCACTGAGATAGGAGGGAAATATCATAAATGAATAAATGAAAATGGAACATGGACTAAAAGCCATATCTATGTAGTAAACATGAATCAAATTAGGTTGTGGACTAATATTTGCTTTGCCTTTTATCAGAAATGGCAAACGGACAATTCGCCAGACTATTGGACGATAATAAGCTTAAGGGTCCAAATTACGCTGACTGGTATCGTAACTTTATGTTGGTTCTGGCGTCCGAGAAATTAGACAAAGTTGCTAAGAACCCGACTCCAGATCACCTGGGTGATAGGGCTTTTGAAGCCCGTAAGAGGTAATATCAAGAATGGAAAGAGAAAAACTCTCTTGCCTAATGCTACATCATAGCTTCCTTAGATAATCCGATATAGAGAGTTCAATCGATCAAAGTGTCCAACAAGGATATCTTGGATAATCTAAGGACCATGCACGAAGAGTAGGATCGTTCTACTCGCCAAAAGGTCCTAAAGCAGCTTATGACTAGTCAAATGTCCAAGAACCAGCTAGTTCATGACCATTGTTTTAAGATGATGGGATAAATTAATGAACTGGAGGCTCTTAGATCTCGGCTAGATCATGTCACCAAAGTTTGTGCCATCTTGAAATTTTTGCCTCCTTCCTTCAATCAATTCATTATGAACTATAATATGAACAAGCTAAATGTCAGCCTTCAAGAACTCAGCAATATATTACAGAAGGCCGAAGAACTGATAAAGAATGATGAGCCCATGGCCATGCTTGTTGAAGGTGGCAAGTCGGGCAAAGAAAAAACCTCAAAAGAAAGTTAGCAAGCCTAAAAAGCAGAAGGACAAGGCATCAGATGCCTGTCACTTCTACAAGCAGACCAGGCACTGGAAGAGGAATTGTCCTCAGTACCTGGAGGCCAAGAAACAATGTAATTTCAAATCCTATCGTAGAGATCAACATGTTAATCACTTTTGCATCCTGGTGTATTGACTCTAGGGCTTCTACTCATACATGTAATACATTGTAGGGGTTCAGGACAAACAAAAGACTGAGTAACGGAGAAGTAATTCCTTACTTGGGTCTGAACCAATGTGGCTGATGTGTAGATCAATGATAGGGTCCCACACCATATGAAGAGAGCCAAGCTAGCCAGCATTAAAGGAAGTGAGCTTGAAAGCTTAAAAGGCCTAAAGCCCATTTTGAATTGGTTAATTGGATTAATTAAATAGGGGCAAATCTGGGTATGGATCAACAAATAAGGATAAGAGGATAACTCTTGTCCACTTAAAGGGTCTAGATCCAAATAGAAATTTGGATCAAGTAACTTCTAATTTGATTAGGAGTAGCTGATTTTGATTTGCAGATGAGATAAGGGATTATCCTTATCACTTAAAGAGTTCAGATCCAAATAGAGATTTGGATCAAGAAACTCCTAATCAGATTAGGAGATTATCTCTTTAAGGGCTATACATAAAGAGCAGGGCGGACCTGAAAAAAGTTACACAGTTTGACTGTTTTTGCCTCTAGTTTTCTCTCTCTGCTCTTACCGCCCTACCCTGTTCGATATCCATCTCTTGGAAGTGATTAAGATTTGATCTTCATATTACTTCTTGTTGGACGAAACAATTCTGAAGCTATGCTCACTACCCCATTCGATTCTTGTTGAAGAATCTGAGGTTCTTGGTGAAGAACCACTTGTTGATTCTACGTCATCTTAAACTGTGTCATCTTTAGTGGAAGGAGGATTTTGTACTCTCTTTGGGGGTGAACACTTGTGTTGGGAGAAGTTTTTTGCGTAGATTCCGTATTAGGTATACCTCTCCCTAATATTGGTTTCAGATTTGGTCCGATTTGGTTACAAGAACGAACCTTGAAAATGTAGCTTTCTAAATTGAAAATACGATTCCCATATTGGAGTAAGAAAATTTTTGAAATTTCGCCCAACTACCCTGCATGGTTTAGCCATCCATATGATGGATCTCCCATCCCTTTAGGTTGATCTATTTAACAATTACCAAACTTGAAATCACATATTCAGTACATGTGCTCAACCAGTTTATGAGCAAACCTAAACAAGCTCACCATGATGCTACAATTCATGTTCTTAGATATTTGGATTCCACCACAAATCATGGTCTTTCTCTCCCTGCCAACAATATCTTGATCATTCGTGGTTACTATGATTCAGATTGGACAGGATGCCCCATCACTAGATGATCAACATGTTACTTCACTATGTTGAGTACTTCACCTCTCTCTTGGAAGACACGTAAGCAGCCCGTCGTCTCAAAATCTTCAGGAGAAGCCGAATACCATTCTATGGCTGCCCTAACTAGTGAATTTATTTGGCTTAAGCGACTCTTTCATGATCTTGGGTTAAGCCATAATCAGCCTATGCCTGTCTTCTGTGATAATAAGGTAGCATTTACATATTGGTTCTAATCCGGTGTTCCATGAGCGGACAAAGCATGTTAAGATTGATTCTATTGATTCTAACTTTGTCCGTAAACATATCCAAGCTCGGACTATTGCTACCTCACATGTTTCCACCAAAATCCAACCAGCGGATGTTTTCACCGAGGCCTTGGGCAATGATCAGTTTCACATGTTAAAATCCAAGTTGGGTGCGGTCCTCTTCCATCTCCAACTTGAGGGAGTATTACAGTCTGTTGCAATAACATTGATGTGTACAATTCTGTTGTAATCCATTACAAATATCTAATGATAATATGATCACAGTGCGCTTCCATTAATTTTAAACAGTGGTCGGCAGCAGGCAACAACGACATGCTCCTAGCTGACGAGTGGCAACATTTGACCCTCCTATCTATGGTTCCCAGTCCCTCTTAGCCGACAGCAAGTTTTAACCCTTCCCAGTTCCAACTTCCAACTGGACAGCACTGATATCCTCATTCCCCAATCCTCACAATCAGGTTTAATTTGTTTCTTTCTTCCCAATTCATCAACCTGTCGTGTTTATGGGCTTGCTCCAAGCCTCCAACCAAGTGTGTTGGCTTGTGTTTTATTCAAGTAAGTTATTGAAATTGGATTTTTTATTGGTATCTTTCATGCTTAAATAAAAGTGGAGAACAAGAAAACTAAATTTCACATTACTAGATTAATATTGGCTCTCTCTGTATTTTATTTTAAATGATGAATTGATGAATGATGATTAATGATACTAGGTGAAGGCAATTGGTCAATGGTCATCCATGTATACGTTTTTAACTTCTAACTCAACTTGAATTGAACCAGGAGGATCAAACTTTTATTGTGAAGCTGCATTCATCCTTTCCATGAACAGAATTGAAAAAAAAATGGTACAGGTGCTAAAATTTCCAATTTACAGCTCGAGCTTTTATTAGGGGCAGGGTCGGGCTCAAGATATAAACCCGATTGTCAGGCCAGGCTCGGGCTCGGGCTCGGGCTCGGGCCCGGATATATTATGTTGATAAAGAGTGAAAACCCGGCCCTAGTCCAGCCCAGCCTGGACCATAAACAGGTCTAGGCTCAACCACAGAAGACTTTCACTGGGGAATAATAAATGGGGAGAGAATGGTTCGCATATAACTCCTTTATCATTGTATTTGTGTCTCAGTAACTTCTGGATCTCTTCTATACATGGGAGGGGAGAATGCAATGTCAGCTAGTTAGATGTTTTTCTTAGTTCTTTCTTTTTTTTTTTCAGAGAAAGGTAAGTAATATAAATCAGAAGGCAAAGTGGCAAAAAGCCCATGAACAACAGGTTGATTTAAACAAGAAATATACAAAAACCATACATTAACTATGTGATCTGATCATTTCTGTTTACAAAAAGATTCGCAAGATCAAAAAGAATTAGAGTATCTTCCTTTATACAACCTGTGGCACGCCAACCAAGTACCTTCCCCATGATTCTGTTAGTCAATACTTCCTCAGTTATGTTAATGATAAAAAGAAGCATCATCTAAAATACTACAAATTCCAGAAATCCTTATTCTTTAGTTGGCTGAACCTAATACCCATGTCAGGTTCTTGTACGTGCATCTATGAGTGAACCCAAAGATGCAAATTGTCCAAGGCATGTACCTTTCAAAGGAAAAGCTGTTTATTTTATGATTTATTGTGTTTGGTTGTCACCCATTTTCCTCCTGGTATTTTGCATAACTAGCAATGAGTAACATTTTATGAGTCAGACTTTCTCTGTATCAAAGTTTTTTCGGCTATTCTTGTCTGTAGAATTCACTCTTACACCCGTCCAAGAGGGCACTATAGCTTCATCCTTGGCTAACAATAGAAAGCATTTCTAAACAAATTCCAACTCAGCTAAATGCTTTCAACAATGGCCAGGTAAGCAGTGCCCCATTACTTCAACATATATTCTTGATAATCACTGATATTTTTTAGCAAATTATCATAGTTTGTGCAATGACCTTCAGCCTTTTCCGTCCTACAGGGGATATTTTTTCCCGTAATAGTATGGTAGGCATATCTAATCAAGTCCGGGAACCATAGTTGGCTCATCCAAAATCAAAACACCCAGTTTCTGTTGCCTCTTGCACAATATAAGGAGTTACTTTCTTCTAATAATCAGGTTTTAGTAAACATTAAACATGGAATTTTTCCAATGAAGATCAACTCTTCATTAAAAGGATTAATCCTGCCAATAAGCATAGTACTCAAACTGATTGATCTATCATAATATCCACTGCTTTTAATTGATCAGATTCTAACGTATCTTTATATTTCATTATAGAATAAATCGTCAGGCCCATAGGTTATGCTACATCTGATGCATGTTTCAAAAACCACATGAACTACAACTACTTGCCTCAAATTTCTTGCAGATAGTTGCTATTCTTTTAGCTCTGGTGTAAACAGATAAGATCAAATCCTAACAAAAAGAGTAAGCCTATGGCACTGCTTTCTAACCACCTATTTTGTATTAGGAACTACTTTGTGGTTCATTCCTTGTAGCATTGCTCCCTGTTCATTAACCAAGAGTAAGGTGATCTTTTTTTTGATAAATGAGAGTAAGGTGGAGATCTTGTACGTTGTAGTATCCTTAATGCCAAGCCAAATGTCATTTATAAATTAGAGGCTAGAACCTATATATTTTGAACTAAGGTTGCTATCTACCTAAGAACCCACAGGGATTCCGTATTTGCATATAGGAAGCCTAAAGCCCTACACAGACTTATATGGATATAAAAAAAATACTGGGTGAAAGTTGTGCTCTTAAGGAGCTTCTTCTCTCCTCAGGTCTGATAGAGGTTTTTCCTCTCTACCTTGCTCCTGGCCGGATTTTCAGCCTAGTTTATCTGTGTTCACACCTGCTATTTTTTCACTTCTATTAGCAAAATCGATGGAGGCAGATGAAGGTTCGATGAGCCTGGAAGAAAAATGCAAGCTTTTCCTGTTCATAAGGTTATCTCAGATAAACCTCTGAATGCATATGGTGTACTGGAGAGACTGAAGAATATGTGGAGGAAAAAGATCAAATGGTATGAAGTTAAAAGACTAAGAGGGGATGTCTTCATCATTTTCAGAAGAGAGAAAAATACTAAAAGAGTCCTCAAGAACCAACCTTGGTTATTCAAGGATTACCCAATACTGTTCCGAAAATGGGAGCCGGACCTAAAATACAGCAAGATGGAGTTCTAGTTTCTAAATATTGGTGTGAGGATTCTCGATCTCCCAACAGAATACATGTCAAGGGCCCATGCAGAGAGGTTAGCAAAACAAATAGGCAAACCAGTCCCCTTTGGAGGAGGACGATGTAAAGGATCTGAACTCACCAGAATGGGATCTCTTCTCCTACGAGGTAAAGTTTGCATCAGTATCAACACACCCCTAGTGAAAGCAGTTAAAAAGTTGAGAAAGGATGGAAGTGAGGAATGGCTTCCAATCAGGTATGAAAAACTCCCGAGTTTTTGTTTTCTGTGCGGAAGGGTGGGACATGAAAAGGACTCCTGTAAGTATCGAAAACAGAAGGACCCCATTGAAGAATTGTCGGAAAAACTAGCTTCTCAATCAATGGTTGAACTTGGAATCCAAAGGACTACAGCCTGTGGTTAAAGGCTGGGGAAGAAGAGGAGGAGATGAAATTCATAAATAAACCCAGGAAAGATTCTGGCCAACCTGGAAAGAAGGATGATGAACCAGTCAATGGATCCCAAAGACCCTCATCTGAATCAGAGGGGTCGAGTGAAGGCTCTCCAGAGTCCATGAGATGAGACCTCCAAAAGGAAAAAGGTTCTTGCCTCTCTCTCTCTCTCTCTCTCTTCGTGTAGCAGTTTCCCACTTTCCCTACAAGTCAAAAAGGCAGAGATTGGTCTCAGGTACAGCATTACAGGTATGATCAGAACCTCCAACTAGTCATCTCGCCAGTCATCCCTCTCCGGCAAGAGGATCCATCTTGCAGAAACTCTGTAAACATGGTCACATTGGCAGATTTGGGTGGCTCAAGTCTTGCAAAATTTGGGAAATACCCAGACAGAGAGCATAAAGAAAATAGAAGGTTTTCACTTTCAAGGAAAGCCTCAGGAGTAATTATCGAGGAGATATCAGTACAGTAGGAGGCCAATCAAGGAAGGTTTCTAGAGTCTACAGATAGCTTGGGACAGAAGAAAACTGCTTTTTTAGGAAAGAAAGGACTACAAATGTTGGAAGAAGAGAAAGAAACGCTGAACGCTAAAGCTGGAGTTAAATTGAAGTGGTCTATGTCAGAGCAGAATGGGGCTGGATTCGGAACTGAGTTCGTGAAATCCGGGTCGGACTTGGCCCCAGTTTTTAAAAAGCCTAAGTTTGCAGCAGCCTGTCTTCAAACTTCCATGAGATTACGACCACCGGAGGATTGGCTCTCAAATCCTAGCCACACCAACAACCAATCTATGACGTCGATGAGATGATACCTGAGGTATGTAACTTGTCGAAAGGACTCAGTTTTTTCCTTTCCCAACATAAACACAATCAGTTGCATAGAAGGAATCTCTATACAAAAGAAAACAGGGGCTCCACCAAAGGAGTAAAGCCAAAGAAAAGGAAAGGTGTTGGAGAAAACCAGGATAAAAATTCTTCAATCATATATCTCAAGCCTTACCAGTTCAAAAACCTAAAGAAGCTTAGTTCTCTACTTCAGTGTGCAGATTTCCTTTACAGAAAAATGAAATCTTCGATAAGAAGGAAGAGGTTTTTATCCGCAAAATTAGAGAAGGTTTCAAAATCTGTGAGCCGAATTTCTATCATAGACTCCTCCAGAGTTGTGGCATTGGTGGTTAAAATCTCGGTTAGACCGTTTCTGAACAACAAAGAAGATAGAAGCTTAATTAGGATGGTCACTAGAAGGGGTAAGGGAGTTGACCCAAATCAACTCCAACAGTGGAAATGAGAATAGAAAGCTGGAACTATCAGGGTCTGGGATCCCCCTGAACAGTTCGAACAGCAAAGAGGATTCTCAAGAAGTTAAGTCCTGTGGTTTTCTTTCTGATGGAAACAAAATGTAGTTTGTTAGAGGCCCAAACAAAAGTTAAATTCTTTAGAGACTGGGAATGCTGGGGAGTGGACTCAATAGGCCAATCTGGAGGCCTAGCTCTGTTCTGGTTCCCAGAAATAAAGCTAAAAATTTTAGGGGCAAACAAAAACTTCATAAATGCTGAAATCTCTAAGAACAGTAAGGATTATTGGTTCTGCTCCTTTTGTTATGGTGAGACAAAGAAAAAAGACAAGAAATTTTTTTCGGAAATTTGGAATCAGGTAGCAGCAAACAGTGGAGGAGCTTGGGTGGGAACAGGGGACCTAAATCTCACCTTCTCACGTCAGGACAAGGTAGGAGGTAAGGCAGAAAAGCAATGGGTGTTTGTACAGAAACTTGAAAGCCATAAAAAACATGGGACTGTCTTCTATTCCTTTTTTTGATCGAAAATATACTTGGAAAAATAAAAGAGATGGGAGGGATAATGTGAAGGAAGTTCTTGACCGAGCCCTAGGAAATCAAGAATGGATGGTCTTGTATCCTCAGGCTGCCATCTTCCATCTGCCCCTTGAAGGGTCAGATCATCTACCCATTATTCTTGATTCACTCCCTTAAATGATGAGAAGAAGAAGACCATTCAGATTTGAGGAAATGTGGTGTACCAACGAGGAATGCCCCAAACTGATTGAAGACTTATGGAAACAAAATGCAGTGGGCTCAAGTCAGGTAATTTAGAGGAATAAATGCAAATGGCTCCAAAAAGAGCTAAAGATTTGGAATAGGCAAAAATTTGGAGATCTAAGCCTAAGATTCAGGATGCCCAAGCCGAGTTGGAAAAGGCTTATAATGGGGCGGGCCCTTCAAGTGCAGAGGTTAAAATCAGAGTGTGTGAGGAAATTCTGGACAAGTGGCTGCAAGGGAAGAAATCTTTTGGGCTTAGAAAGCTAGGTGTAATTGGCTAAAGTGGGGTGACAGAAATACCAGCTATTTTCACCAAACCACCCAAAGTAGAAGAGCTGGGAACAGAATCCTAAGAATCAAAGATAAAAATGGGGAGTGGGTAGAGGATCAGGGAGCTATAGTTGAGGAATTCAAATCTTTTTTCAATGAGTTATTCACCACTTCCAATCCTGAGAACATTGCGGAAGCCATTAGCTCCATAAATAGGGTTTTGATTCAGAAGATGCTAGAGATTTGGAGAGAGAGGCTTCAAATGAGGAGATAATTACTGCCACTTCTCAGATGCACCCAAAGAAGGCCCCAGGTCCAGACGGTTATCAAATTTCTTCTTTCAGAAGTATTGGGGAATAGTTGGGGAAGATGTTATAGCAGCAGTGAAGCTGTTTTTTTCAGGAAGGCAGAATTCTTAGGGACCTAAATAATACTTTCATTACCCTGGTATCAAAAGCAGACCATCCTTAAGACCCTAGCCAATATAGGCCCATCAGCCAGTGTAACACAATTTACAAAATAATAGCAAAAGTCCTAGTAAACAGGATGAAACCAAAATTAGGGAGAGTCATCTCCCTAAATTAGAGTGCTTTTCTAGAAGGAAGGAATATTAAAGGTAATGTTTTAATAGCACATGAAATCTTCCACCACCTTAAGAAGACTAGGGCAAAAAAAGGCTACATGGCTATCAAATTAGACATGAATAAAGCCTATGATAGGGTGGAGTGGGTCTTTCTTAGGAAGGTCATGGAAAAAATGGGTTTGGGTGAGAAATGGATAGGCTGGATTATGGAGTGTGTAACTTCAGTATTCTATCAAGCCCTAGTAAATGGGACCCCAAATAAAAAGATGTATCTTGGTAGGGGGCTAAGACAAGGGGACCCTCTGTCCCCTTACCTCTTTCTCATAGTTTCAGATGTCTTCTCAAGAATGTTGACAAACTTGGTTGAAACTAATAAGGCCTCAGGTGTGAAGACAATCATGCTTGTCCAACCATCTCTTATTTATTGTTTGCCGATGATAGTTACATCTTCACAAAAGCTGACCCCTTCGAAGAGGATTATGGAGGCCATGAGGCCATTAAGGTGTACAAGTTGGCTTCAGAACAGCAGGTGAATATGGGAAAATCTGAAATCTCTCGGTAAAAATGTTCACCATAGGATTCAAAGAATTATGGCCAAAAGTCTGCACCTAAAACTGGTTCTCAAGCCTTCAGTCTATTTAGGGCTCCCCCCTTCTTTAGCAGATTAAAATCAAAATTATTTGGTTTTATCTTAGATCATGTGGAAGGTAGGGTTCACGGATGGAGGAGCAAGGTATTAAATCAAGCAGGTAAAGAAATTCTAATCAAATCAGTGTCGAATGCAATCCCAGCTTATGCCATGTCTAGTTTTTCAATCCCTGCTGGGGTGTGTGAGAAGATAAAGAAGTTGCAGAAGTTTTTCTCGTGGAACTCGAGTGATGAAAAGAAAGGAGTCAACTGGGTTACTTGGGACCAGCTAAGCAGAAATAAACTTGACGGGGGTCTGGGCTTTAGAGACCCAGCTAGGTTCAACCTAGCTCTCTTGGCTAAACTGGCCTGGAGGCTATCCAGAGGAGAGGACAGTCTTTGGGCCAGAATCATAAAAGGAAAATATATTAGAAGTAAATCCTTTCTAAATGATGCTCTCCCCTCCTCTGTCTCTTGGGGATGGCAGAGCATCTTAAAAGGGAGAAGTCTTCTGAATGATGGCTTGTGTTGGGCAGTGGGTTCAGGGAGGAGCATTTCAGTTTGGAATGATCCATGGGTCCCAGGACTGCCTGGATGCAGAATTCAAGGTCCCAAACCTAGAAATGCTGATTCCCAAACTGTTAGTGATTTCATTGATCTCAGTAATAGATCCTGGAAGGTGGATATGATAAGGAATTATTTTATTCCTACAGTGGCAGAAAAGATTCTAGAAATTAAGATTCCCTAATTAGAGTGGGATGACAACATTATTGCGCTTCCTGATAAAAGAGGAATTTTTACTGTGCAATCTGCTTATTTCTTATCAAAAATCAATGTGCTCAAGCCCCTGAAGTAGGAATTGAGGAGAAAAATCTGTGGTCCACAATCTGGAATCTCCAGGTCCCTCCAAAAGTCAAGATGTTTGTGTTGAAGGCTAGTTTAAATGCAATTCCTGTTAAAAAAAAAAACCTAGTATCCAGGAACATTCTGAGTGATGCCTTATGCCTATTATGCTCCCAAGTGGAAGAATATGTTTTCCATACTCTTTGCTTGTGCGATGTGGCGAGCAGACACTGGTTTGGGAGTCACTTAGGATTATCGTTTGATTCCTGTGGGGAAAATACTGATTTTAAATCCTGGCTGCTTAACTGGTTTAAGAGTGCTCTGAGTTAAAAGAGTCGAAGAGAGATTTACTCTCTTACTCGGCTCTAATGATTTGGAACATCTGGTTAATGAGGAATGAATTTTTCTTTAAAAGAACTGACCCAAATCCACTGGTGACTACTAACAGGGTCCAGAGACAATGGCGGAATCTGCTGAATCTGGAAGCTTTATCATAACCAACACAGCCCCCTTCTAAAAGGAGTGTGCCTAGCCCCAATTTCTGGTGCCCTCCAGCTGATGGGTGGATTATAATCAACGAAGATGGGGCTTTCAAGAACCGTAGGTGTGCTAGTTTTGGAGTGGTTGCTCGTTATGCTTCAGGCTGGTGCATTGCAGCAAAATGTGGCTCTCTGATGGTTTCTTCTTCTCTTCAGGCAGAGGTTTTCGCTGTTTTTCAAGGTTTATCAGTAGACAGTAGCAAAGACTTGTAACTTCAGTCAGGTAATTGTGGAGAGTGATAATCTCTCTCTAACCAGGTGGTTATCAAAAGTTGATGAAAATCCCTCAGTGGAAGTTAGTTTTTTGATTCAGGACTGCCTTCGTTTAGCAGCAGATCTTACAGTTAGTTTCTCTCACGTTGGAAGAAAGGCAAATTCTGTAGCTCACTCATTGGCCCAGAAATGCCCGTCTCCATGTTTTTGGTTGCTTTCCTTTCCAGACTGGTTATCGTCAGCTTTGAGAGGAGATCTCCCTCTCTTAATCAGCGCTCAGTAGTGTCTCTCTAGTTGTTTTTTTCTCTTTTCTTCTGTTTTTTCTTCTTTGTTTCCCTCTGTAGTGCTGTTTCAGTTTTATGAAATCTTGTTTTACTACAAAAACAAAAAAATAAAAACAATTCAGATGGAATACAACACATCTGAATAACCAATCTCACAAGGGGTAGGATCAGGCAATTTCAATAGAGTAAAGAAATTGTACATTGTTTCGAATACTGCTACAGTAGTCCGAACCAGGAAGAGAAGGAAGGAGAAGAGGAAGAAGAAGAGAAGAAGAAGAAAGAAAATAAGGGTCTGTCAAAATCTATTGGATTACCCCTACAGTCGACCCCCTTAATCTTCATTAGATTCTAATGATCTTTACAAAGACAAAAATGCCCTTACTTAAGTGAGGGGCAAAGTGACTCTAATAACACTGCCACATAAGCAAGCTACTTAACAAGCATAAGAAGACTAAGCTACCCCTATTCGGCACACTTTAACACTCTCCCTCAAGCTGGAGAATATATGTCATATAATCCTAGCTTGTTAAATAGATAGTTCAATTTCCCTGAGCTTAGAGCTTTTGTAAACAAATCTCCCCATTGGTCATTAGAGCCCACATGTTCTGTATTTATCTCTCCAGCAAGGACATTCTCCCTCACAAAGTAGCAATCAACCTCTATGTGCTTTGTTCTCTCATGAAAGACAGGGTTGGATGAGATATGGAGTGCAACTTGGTTGTCACAATACAATCTCATAGGTTTATCCATGTGAAATCCAATTTCTTGTAGGAGATTCCTCAACCAGACTAATTCACAGGTAGTGTGCACCATGGCCCTATACTCGGCTTCAGCACTGCTTCTGGCCACAACCGCCTGCTTTTTACTCTTCCATGTCACAAGATTTCCTCCAAGAAATGTGCAATATCCTATAGTAGATCTTCTGTCATTCACCGAGCCTGCCCAGTTTGCATCTGTATACCCAACTACCAAGTTTTCCTCCTGGTTTATACAATAGCCCATGGCCTGGAACTCCTTTCAGATACCTCACAATTCTAAGGACTACATCCCAGTGAGGTATACGAGGGTTCTGCATGAATTGTCACACCACACTGACTGCAAAGGAGATGTTGGGTCTCGTGATAATCAGATAGTTCAGCTTTCCCACTAGTCGTCTATACCTTCTAGGATCTTCAAATACTTCTCCCGTATCACTCCTCAACTTAACATTTGGTTCCATAGGGATCTTAGCCGGTTTTGCACCTAACAGTCCTGTTTCTTCCAATAGATCAAGAGCATATTTCCTTTGGCACATATTTACACCTTGTTTTGACCTGGCAATTTCTATTCCCAAGAAATACTTTAATGTTCCAAGGTCTTTTGTTTGAAAATGATTTTGCAGAAATACATTTAATTTGCCAATCCCCAATTTATCACTACCAGTAATGACAATATCATCCACATAGACCACTAATAAAATCTTCCCAGCTTCTGAGTCATAGTTGAACACTGAGTGATCAACCTGGCATTGCTTCATTCCAAAACTCTTCACCACTTTGCTGAACTTCCCAAACCAAGCACGTGGAGATTGCTTCAACCCATAAATTGCTTTCTTCAGTTTGCATACCTTACCATCCTCCCCCTGAGCAACAAACCTAGGTGGTTGCTCCATATATACCTCCTCCACCAGATCACCATGGAGGAAGGCATTCTTTATGTCAAGCTGAAAGAGAAGCCAATCATACATATCTGCTAGGGAGAATAGTACACAAACAGAACCAATCTTAGCCATCGGAGAAAATGTCTCCATGTAGTCCATTCCATACAATTGTGAGTACCCTTTAACAACAAGTCTGGCCTTCAAATGCTCCACATTACCATCTGGCAAGTATTTCACAGTATACACCCATTTACAGCCCACAGCATGCTTACCAGGTGGGAAAGTAATAAGTTCCCACGTTTGAGAATGTTGATGAGCAGAGAGTTCCTCCTCCATTGCCTGCCACCATCCTGGTGAACTAAGAGCTTCTTGAACATTGTTAGGTGTGGAAATAGAGGACAAAAGTGAAACAAACTGGCGATGTGAGGTAGAAAGACGAGATAATGAAATAAAATTGGAAATGGGATGGAGGGTAGAACTGCATTTACCTTTCCGTAAAGCAATGGGTAGGTCAAGGTCTGAAGGTTCAGCACTAGGAGCCATGAGAGGATCCGCAGATGAGGTAGAAGCTAGAGGAGGGGCAGGTGTCGTTTGACGTGTAGAAACTTGTCGGATCGGTGGTCGTTCGGTGGTGACCTGCACTGAATTAGGTGATGAATCTACTCCCACAACAACATCTAGAACTGGATCACTGACAAGAAGAGGAAGAGGAAGTGAGGGTGAAGACAATGATGCATCAAGACTTGAGAAGAAGGATACAGACTCAAAAAATGTGACATCAGGGCAGACATAGCACTTTCGGGTAATGGGATTATAACACGTGTACCCTTTTTGAGTCTGAGAGTAGCCAGGGAAGACACATTTAATTGAGCGTGCATCTAGCTTGTCTATTCTAAGACTCAAATTGTGGACAAAGCACGCACAGCCAAAGACACGAAGAGTTAATGGAAATGGAGATAAAGTGGGAAACAAGATAGAGAAGGAGAACCGACCATGAAGAATAAAAGAGGGCATCCGATTAATGAGAAAATATGCAGTGAGTACAGCATTACTCCAAAACCGTTTAAAAACATTCATGTGGTGAAGCATAGACCGAGCAGTTTCAATAAGCTACGATTCTTCCGTTCAGCTACCCCATTTTGTTGAGGGGTGAATGCACATGAGGTCTGATGAATAATGCCATGTTCTAAATACTGTTGAAATGAAGTAAGAAAGTATTCACGACCATTATTTGAACAGAGAACTTTGATTGGAACACCAAATTGTGTGCATATTTCAGCATGGAATTTCTGAAAAATGGAAAATAATTCATTTCTTTCTTTCATTAAATAAATCCATGTCATTCTTAAACAATCATCAATAAATGAGACAAAATACTTGTACCCATTATAAGACTATTTTGATTGGACCCCAAACATCTGAATGAACCAAAGAAAAATGACTCAACATACGACTCTCAACTCTTGGACTGAAGGACACATGACGATGTTTACCAAACTGACATGACTCACATTGCAAAACTGACAATTGACTCAATGACGGAACCAACATCTTGAGAGCCTTGAGAGATGGATGTCCCAGTCGGCAATGCCATTGTAGAGGAGTAAGTGAAGTCTGAAGAGCAATTGAAGATCCACCACCATCAAGGTAATACAATCCACACCAGCTTCATGCCCCCACCAATCTTCTTCCCTGTCTTGAGATCCTGGAAAACATAAGTGGAAAGAAAGAAGGTAACAGAACAGTTAAGAGCTTTGGTTATCTTACTAACAGACATAAGATTGAATGGAAACTTAGGTACATATAGTTGAAAAACAGTCCTAGAAGTATGGGACTGTGCTAGAAAACCAGAAAAACTAACAAGAGAAGATTAGAGAAGATTAGAGAAGGAGAGAGAGAGAGAGAGTTGCGGCAAGGGGAGTATGAGGAGTTCGAACTAATCCTCCCTCTAACACTCTAATACTCTTTTATTAAGTTAATCTTTGAGTAATTATAAGAGATGTCCTTAGTTGGATAAGAAATTACAAAAAAGGAACATAGAAGAGTATGGGCCCAGAATAAGGCCCATTACAGAGAAGAACATAAAGATAATATAAAGTAACAGCCTATGGGCCATTCGGCCCATCTTCTCTACACTCCCCCTCAAACTAAGCATAGATGTTAATCATGTCCAGCTTGCTAGTGTTATGCAGAAGCCTTGCCTTGTGAAGACCTTTGGTGAGAAAATCTGCCAAATGTCCTTCAGAGGTAATGAATGGAAGACACACTTCACCTGAAGAGACTTTCTCGAATAAAGTGTCTATCAACCATGTTTAGTTCTATCATGTTGTACAGGGTTGTGGACAATGTTGATGGCAGTCTGATTATCACAGTACAACATCATTGGCTTGTCATAATCAATCACGAGTTCTTCCATCAATGACCTTAGCCACAACAATTCAGAGACTCCATGTGCCATGGCCCTGTATTCTGCTTCTGCTGAGGATCGAGCCACAATTGATTGTTTCTTGCTCCTCCAAGAGACAACATTACCGGCCACCAGACTGCAATACCCTAAAGTGGATCTTCTGTCATCAATATTTCCAGCCCAGTCAGCATCAGTATAGGCTTCGAGTTTCATATGTCCATGCTTGGTAAACAAAATCCCTTTTCCCGGAGAGCCTTTCAAATAACACAGAACTCGTTCTGCAGCTGCCATATGAGTATCTCTAGGTGCATGCATGTACTGGCTAATACAGCTAACAGCATATGCAATATCTGGCCGAGTCATGCACAGGTACAGAAGCTTCCCAAGAAGTCTCTGAAAAACCCCTTTGTCTTCCAACAATGTTCCATCTGAAGCAAACAGTTTGTGACTCATATCAATGTTGGTCTAGCACCCATCTTCCCAGCTTTAGAGAGCAAGTCAAGGACATACTTCCTTTGGGAGATAAGAATCCCATTCTTGGATCTAGCAATTTCTATGCCAAGGAAGTATCTCAATTCCCCCAGATCCTTAATCTCAAATTTTGTACGAAGGAAAGACTTAAGAGCACGAATTCCTGACGCATCATTATCAGTCACAACAATGTCATCAACATACACAATGAGATAGACTGCCAGGGATTCACTTCTCTTCACAAAAAGAGTATGATCTGACTGTGTCTGAGTGTAGCCAAATTTAACAAGTGTTGTTCTAAATTTCTCAAACCATGCTCTAGGAGACTGTTTGAAGCTATAAAGAGATTTCTTCAATTTGCATACCTTTCCTTGCATCTCATTTCCATACATTCCTAGAGGGAGAGACATATAGACTTCCTCATGTAAGTCACCATTTAGAAATGCATTCTTTACATCCAACTGATAAAGGGGCCAATCAAAGTGAGCAGCCAGAGATAAGAGAACTCTCACAAATGTCATCTTCGCAACAGGAGCAAAGGTCTCCAAGTAATCAATCCCATACGTCTGTGTGTACCCTTTGGCAACTAGTTTGGCCTTATACCTCTCAATAGTTCCATCAGCCCGATATTTAATGGTAAAGACCCACTTGCAACCAATCGGATCCTTCCCTTCTGGCAAATCCACCACTTCCCAAGTATCATTTTTGTGTAGGGCATCCATCTCAGATTGCATGGCATCTCTCCATTCTGGAATCTCAAGAGCTTCTGACACAGATCTAGGAATAGAGTTAAAAGCAACTGAAGAGACATAGGCAAAGTATGAAGGAGAAAGTAGGTCATAAGAAAGGTGTTTGGAAATGTAGTGTACAGTGCACTTCCGTTTTCCTTTCCTAACAGCAATAGGAACATCAAGATCCGGGAAAGATGGTTCCAAAGAGGTTAAAACTGCATTTGTTGTCTCATCTGTGATTGGAAGTGTATGAGGCTCATCTGTTACAAGAGAAACAATCTGCTCATTCCTGGACCTTTGCCTTCGATACACCTTGGGATTGTGGGTAGGACGAGGAGGTAAAGAGATAGGAGTACTAGGACAAGAAGAATGAAGTAACTGGTCCTCCCTTGATTCATTTTGTGAGGACACAGGCCCATCAAGAAACTCAACTGGGACAGGGAGAGGAAGAGCAAACACTTGTGACAAACTCTCCCCTTGTTGACAATGTCCTTCCTAAGGGGACCCATAAAAGAAAATTCATCAAAGATAACATCCATGAAAACATATCAAGTGCCAGTCTTTGGATCAAAACAACAGTAACCCTTTTGTGTGGGGGAATAACCAAAGAAGATGCATTTGTGGGCTTTTGGTTCAAACTTATGTCTCTGGACACTTGGAATGTGAACATAACAGGTGCAGCCAAACACACGGAGAGGAATCGGGAAGAGATCCTTGTCTGGATGAAGAAGACTGAAGGGGGATTTAAACCCTAGAACCCTGTATGGCATACGGTTTATGAGATATGTAACAGTGAGAACAACATCGCCCCAAAATCTTATGGGAACATGTGAGGCAAACAAAAGGCTCCTTGCAACTTCAACAATATGCCTATTTTTTCTTTCAGCAACTCCATTCTGTTCAGGGGTTCTAACACAGGAACTTTGATGAACAACTCCCATGTCAGAGAGATACAATGATAAGCTCTTCTCAAAATACTCTTTTGCATTGTCAGATCTGAAAATCTTGATTCTAGTATCAAACTGAGTTAAAACAAATTCATGAAATTGCCTCACAAGTCTTGGAACTTCTTCACGAGATTTCATTAGGTATATCCAAGTGAATCTAAAAAAGTCATCAATAAACATGATGAAATATCTGTAGCCCCCCATAGAAGATAAGTGGTAAAACCGCCACACATCAGAGTGCACAATATTAAAAAGAGAAGATGATCTTTTATTGCCCAAAGGGTAATTGTTTCTACAATGCTTTGATAACTGACAAGACTCACAATTAAGACTGGACACACTAACTCCAATAAACAGTTCAAGAAATAGATGACTTAAAGCAGAATAAGACAAATGACCCAAACGACAATGATTCAACATGATTCGACTGACAGACTCTGACAAGGTAGATCCAAAAGCAGCATTCTTAGGATGATCAATGCATTATCCAGGAGTGTCAAGCAAGTA
This sequence comes from Nelumbo lutea, assembly GCF_056320005.1. NCBI lineage: Eukaryota > Viridiplantae > Streptophyta > Magnoliopsida > Proteales > Nelumbonaceae > Nelumbo > Nelumbo lutea. The sequence continues at coordinate 85,131,835 of NC_142687.1, read as the reverse complement.
TATTCCATTCGCTTCATGGCCACTCCCAATCACCTTCCGAGACTCCAAGTCCTGAAAAACACAATAAGAAGGAAAAAATGTTACACAACAATTCAATGATTTGGTTAAGCTACTTACAGATGACAAATTAGTATTCAATCTAGGTACATGAAGTGTGGAGGATAGGAGTAAGGAGTCCGTAGCCTTAACAATTCCCTTGTCAGAAATAGAGGCAAGAGAGCCATCAGCTAAGGTGTACAGATGACAAATTAGTATTCAATCTAGGTACATGAAGGGTGGAGGATAGGAGTAAGGAGTCCGTAGCCTTGACAATTCCCTTGTCAGAAATAGAGGCAAGAGAGCCATCAGCTAAGGTGATTTTGTCACGACAATGAAGCAAATCATATGAAACAAACAAAGTGGAAAGATTGGTCATGTGATCAGAAGCACCTGAGTCTATGATCCAAGGGATCTTAGGATTACCTGAGGTGGTTGCATGGTTAGCAAAAGCCCTTATACCTAAGTGAGCAAATGCAGTGGTGCCTAAATTTTCTGAAGGGTTGGATGATGAGGTCACTCCTTCAAGATGGCTGATCATCTTTCCAAACTTTTCATACTCAGCCTTCATGGTTGCCAATTGTGCACAAGCAGACACAATTTCAGCATCTGTACCCATGGCTGCATTTGCACTCCCCGTCTTCCTACCATCAATTTTCTTCTGAAATCGAGCAAGAACAAGCCCGGGATGTAATTTCCAGCACTTGTCCTTGGTGTGCTTTGGCTTCTTGCAATATTCATAAACAACCTCTTTCTTTCCAGTGCCACTGGGAACCCCTATAACTCCTTTGGGTTTAACCCCCCATCACCTGAGTCTATGATCCAAGGGATCTTAGGATTACCTGAGGTGGTTGCATGGTTAGCAAAAGCCCTTATACCTGAGTGAGCAAATGCAGTAGTGCCTAAATTTTCTGAAGGGTTGGATGATGAGGTCACTCCTTCAAGATGGTTGATCATCTTTCCAAACTTTTCATACTCAGCCTTCATGGTTGCCAATTGTGCACAAGCAGACTCAATTTCAGCATCTGTACCCATGGTTGCATTTGCACTCCCCGTCTTCCTACCATCATTTTTCTTCTGAAATCGAGCAAGAACAAGCCCGGGATGTAATTTCCAGCACTTGTCCTTGGTGTGCTTTGGCTTCTTGCAATATTCATAAACAACCTCTTTCTTTCCAGTGCCACTGGGAACCCCTATAACTCCTTTGGGTTTAACCCCCCATATTTGCAAATGCATTAGTGCTAACTCCTTGTACCTGTACCTGTCTTTTGCTTTCTTCACTACTGACTAAAGCATATGCTTGTGATAGTGAGACACTTTCCTTAGACAGAATATTTTGTTTTGTGATGTCATATTCAGGGTTTAGCCCAGTTAGGAACTCAAAAACCCTGTTCCTTTCAACTAATTTCCGGTAGGTCTCTGCATCGTTGGGGGTATCCCATGTCACTGCCTCTATTAGATCAATTTCTTACCACAGAGATTTCAAGGTGGAGAAATATGTTGCAAGGGATTTCTCCCCCTATCTCAGATTCTTCACATCACTCCTTAGTTTATAGGCTCTGGCTACATTCAGTTTCTGAGAGTACGTTTCTACAACACTATCCCAGATTTCCTTAGCTGAATTCATCCAGAGATAATGCTGACTAATCTGTGGCTGCATTGAATTCACAAGCCACCCAATCACTGTGTAATTCTCTTGCACCCATTTCTCATAAGAGGGATCATCCCCTGGGGGAGCTTTCTTGCTCCCAGAGATAAACCCCCACTTTCATCTACTACAAATATGATTTTTTACGGATTGTGACCAGGCCAAATAATTGGTTCCATCCAGTTTAACTGTAGTTATAGTCAACAAGGAATCGGTTGTAGTTCCCGAAGTATGTCCATATTCAGTAGTACTCTTGTTCTCAATTTCTGAGAAGTCCCTTATGTAACAACTTCAATTAGGGTTTCGGCAAGCCACCAATAGTATACTGATTTTAAAGAACTCAGATTGAGTTGAATCAACAACAAACACAGCAACTCACAAACTCAGTTCAGGCCTGACAGCCGTGAGAACCAAGTTCGGTGGCAGCACTTTCAAGAAGAAGAAGGCCTGATTCAGCTTTCAAGGAACAATCAGCCAACCTCCAAACACTATGTATTCTTGGTTCCCAACAATATTTTCCCAAAGAGAACAAAAAATATAATTCACAGTACTTAAGAGGCCTTTTTACAAACACTCTGTATGCAGCAATCAACACTTCACTGTTAACTAGTAGGAATCACTTCAAGAACACTCCATATAGGTCCAAAAAGTAGTTGAACTAAAGTAGAGACTCGTACCACTAAGCCCAAACAAGTTTCGGCCACTTGGCAGTCCAATAAGATAAGAAAATAACTCAGAAATCTCTGAGTAAAAACAGTCCAGCAACAGCCGAACAGTAGAGCAGATATAGAGGAGTTTCGAGTACTTTAATAGCTCCCCAAATCAGAAAAATAACCCAGCAACAACTCAGCAATAACTGAAGCAACTTACAGTCGTATGAATCTCTGATTTGAGCTTCAAATCAGGCCGAACAATCTATCTCTCTGATTCTTCCTGGTCACTGAACTAATCTCCAAGCGAATAGAGTCTTGGGCACCCTTCAATGACCTCCAAGAGTCAAGCAAGTGAGTCTAAACTTCCAGCCCTAAAACACCCTCATGCAGTCGGTTGGACTACAACCACATGAGAGCCATGCCAAGCTCAGTCCCGCTCTGATACCAAGTTGAAAAACAGTCCTAGAACTATGGGACTGTGCTAGAAAACCAAAAAAACTAACAAGAGAAGATTAGAGAAGATTAGAGGAGAGAGAGAGAGAGAGTTGCGGCAAGGAGAGTTAGAGGATGAGGAGTTCGAACTAATCCTCCCTCTAACACTCTAATACTCTTTTATTAAGTTAATCTTTGAGTAATTACAAGAGAGGTCCTTAGTTGGACAAAAAATTACAAAAAAGGAGCATAGAAGAGTATGGGCCCAGAATAAGGCCCATTACAGAAAACATAAAGATAATATAAAGTAACAGCCTATGGGCCATTCAGCCCATCTTCTCTACACATATAAAACAGATGATAAGAGCACAGAAGCCATGTCAACATTACCAACACCATAGAGGGGAGATGAGGACCCATTGGCAAATGTAACAGTTTGTGATGTGGAGGTTTCAGAAAGAGAAGAGAACACACCTGGAGTCCCAGTCATATGATCTAAGGCTCCAGAGACAATAATCCAGGAAGAGGTTTTAGATGACATGCAAGCAATACCTGAATGGGCAAGTGTGGCAGTGGTATGCTGTGAAGTAGTTTGAAGGAACCGTTCATACTCATCACGCGGTACACTCACCATCTCCCTCCCAGAAGTAGATGCAGATGTGGGAGGAGTTCAGTCTGCTTGTTTACAGTCACTGATGTCAACCTCACCTGCTACAGCATGATTAGCCCATTTAGAGGGAGGGCCATGTACGTCATAACAAAAATTCACTGTGTGTCCTTCCCTGCCACAATGAATACACTTCCTTGCAGAGTTATTCTTCCCTCTGTCACAGCCTCCCCCTGAGTCACGACCACCCCGAATAATCATGGAACTGACACAGCCTCCTCGGGAGGCATGTCCTCCCCCCTTTGTATTGTGTCCACCTCCTTTAGCAGTCACAAGTGCTGATCTATCAGACTGTGTGGGATTCTCTGTCTGTCCCAAAGAAATTCTGTGAAGCCGTGAGAATACTTCCTCAAGTGTAGGAAGAGTGGAGCTCCCTAATATTTGGGCTCTAACTGGTTCATACTCTTATCTCAGCCCCACCAAGAATCTTGTAACATCTAGTTGTATCATTTGTTGTTGCTGAACTTTAATATCTGGAGTGAGGGGATGATAGACATTGAGTTCATTCCTTATATTCTTCATGCAGGCATAGTACTCTTCTAGCGTTTTGTTTCCTTGTTGCAAATCAAAGTACTCCTGATAAAGTTGATATACTCTTGTTGTATTATCTTGTCCAGAATACAACTTCTTAGCATGTTCCCATATATCCTGCTGTATCGAGAAACATGAAGTTGGCACTGATTTTGGGTTCCATACTTTTTCATAGCCAAGTCATGATTTGAGCATCTTCTTGTTCCCAATCATCAAACCCTGGGGAGTCAACCGATGGTTTCTCATCTTTTATGTACTTCACTTTCCTCTTTGCCTTGAGAAAAACTTCCACAGATTTAGCCCATGGAACATAGTTCTCCCCATTCAGTTTAATTGAGGTCATCTGTACACCTAGGTAGTCAGAGGAAACCACCACACTAGGTTTCTGATCATTATACCCATCTCCTATTGCTGCCATTGTACTCTTTCACAGTTGCTTCTAACCTGAATTCTCAGTAACAAGCTGATTGTTGTTATTCAAAAAATTGATGTTTGCTAGGAACTCCTAAACACAAAAGTGGGTACAGACGCCTTGTTCTTATTCACACTACTGCTGATTTCACAACACCACTGACCACATAGGCATCAATTTAACACTCACTAATCACATGTAAGCCCTTTTACATCCACTCAATAGGGATTGTGCAACATAAGCACCACAACATAGTTAAACCTGTTACACCCAGTTCAGACTAGTTTAACAGTTTTAAGAGGGCACTACACACCCACAAAAAAACTCAGCTAGGACACAGCATTACACCTTACACCACTCGGCCACTCACAACAGCCCTAACACCACTCAACAACTCACAGCAGCCCCTACACCATTCGGCTACTGCACACACAGCCCTTTCTAGGGCAACAATGAACCTAGTTCTCTAGGTTCTGATCGATACTAGCAGCTTCTTGTAGGGTTTCTACCCAGAAATATCAGTAACACAAGAAGAGATAATCGACCTTCCTTTGAGAATATCAACCAACCATTCACTGCTGAAGTCACTTTTCTTGATGAAGAGGGTTATGCACAGCAGGGAGAGATGACCTGTGATGTTTCAGACCTAGAGCGAACCAGTTCTCACCATAGACTGACTAGAAACGAAGGAGGAGAGTCACGAACACTGCTGAGGTGCTTTACCAACTGAAGTAGGTCAAGAGCATGGCTCTGATACCATGTTTCGAATGCTGCTACAGTAGTCCGAACCAGGAAGAGAAGGAAGGAGAAGAGGAAGAAGAGAAGAAGAAGAAAGAAAATAAGGGTCTGTCGAAATCTATTGGATTACCCCTACAGTTGACCCCCTTAATCTTCATTAGATTCTAATGATCTTTACAAAGACAAAAATGTCCTTATTTAAGTGTGGAGCAGAGTGACTCTAATAACACTGCCACATAAGCAAGCTACTTAACAAGCATAAGAAGACTAAACTACCCCTATTTGGCACACTTTAACATGAGTGGAAGTAATAGTTCTTTCTTGAAGAAACAAGTATGTTGGGTTTTCTTTTGCATAATACAGGAGAGAATGGCTTCTCTAGTTTGAACCATCAACCCCAAAGTTGTGATAGACAGACCAAAAATTGCCAAGGGAAAGGCCCATCCTTTTGTTGCCACATGCTTATTCATCCTCAAGCCAAATTTTTTTTGTGAGGAAAATTTAACCAAAATTCATTAAAAGAATAAAGAAGAAAAAGTACATGAGAAGTTGTACAAAACAGGGGAAAAGCCCCAAAAAGCTTACAATTTACAAAGGAGGAACCCTATTGCTATACAGATTTTCTAAGCAAGCACCAATTTAGCTAATCCATCCGCAATGTGATTCAGCTCCCTCGGGATCCAAATCAGGTTTGCATTTAAACATTCCAAGGAATCTCTTGCTTCTGCCAGATAATGACTTAACCTCCAAGGTCCGCCCTCCTTGTCCTTCAGCCATTTAATGCTATTTGCTGAATCTCCTACAATAGGCAAGTTCTGAATACCCAAGCTTTTTACTATTCTGATTCCAGTGAGAAAAGTCAACACTTTAGCCTTAGATGAGTCAGTATAGCTGATTGGCCACTGAAGACCCAGCAGATACTACCCCTTTCATCCCTCAAGAAACCCACCCCAAGTACCAGCTAAACCAGGATTGCTTGCAGCACTTCCATCAAAGTTTAAAGTCATCCCTCCTTCACTAACAAGTACTGGCTGTCTCAGGACAATTGAGAAAAGTGTGGAAGGAACAGAATAGTTTGAATATTTCTGTTAAGGTCATTGATTGAGAGACCTTGGAACAGCTCCGAATTAGCAGCCCTTTCTTTCCTCCCAAACTCCCCACATAATTGCATGTAACACCGTTTGCCAGTAGACTTTGCCTCTTTTACTCAGGCCTGTTCCTTGCCACTGATGAAGGAAGACCAGAATGTGCTCTGGGTTAACCCAGTTGTAACCAGCTAGGCTTAAGAAGTGACACCAGATCTTTTGATTGAGCTTACAATGTAATTGGTAGGTGATTGGCTGATTCACCTTCTCTCAGGCATAACAAGCAAGTATGAGGAGAAATATAAAGTCTTGCCAAACTCTTTTTCTGAAGGAGATCACAGGTGTTTATCCTCTGTAGGCACGCTTCCCAGACAAAGAAACAGACTCTTGATGGAGTGTGACTACACCAAATCTTTTTGTATGGGAAAGCAGAGCTTTGCTCACCTGCAGTTAGAGCCTTGAACAGAGACTTGGAAGAAAATTCACCATTTGGGTGGAGGGTCCACACTTGGGTGTTAAGGAAAAGGGGGGAAGTGTAGACTTCTTTAATGGTTTGGAGGAGAGACACAAGGTCTGACATCTCTATGTCCCTTAAGGGTCTTCTAAGGTTTAGGTTCAGGTTTTACCAGCAGGAAGGTCAGGAAGACAAGAAGAAACAGTTGAGTCTTGATCTAGGGAGAGATTGAAGATTCAAGGGAAAGAGGCCGCTAGGGTGGAATTCCCCCACCAAATGTCTTTCCGGAATTTTATTTTAGAGCCATTCCCCACTTTATATCTAATGAAAGGAAAGAAAAAAAGAGTGCGAGGAGACTATACCTTTCCAAGGATTTGATGATTTTACCTGGTTCAAATGGAGATTGTTATCCCAGCCCTTTGTACTTGATCCATATTTGGTTGAAATAACAGCTTCCCAAAGAGTATTGGAATCAATAAGGAATCTCCAAAGCCATTTACCCAGAAGAGAGGTATTTTTCTCTTTTAGATGTCCAATTCCCAATCCCCCTTCCTCCTTCGGCTTACAAACTTGATCCCAACTTCCTAAATGGTGCCTTTTCTCCCCTCCTCCATCCCACAGAAAGTTTCTTTTGAGTTTCTCTATTAGGTTTCTCAATTTAGTCAGAATTTGGAAGATTGAAAGGCAGTAGATTGGTAGATTTTCTAGGGAGGCCTTTAAGAGTACAAGTCCTCCCCCTTTTGAGAGGCATCACTTCTTTCAGGATGCTAGTTTCTTTTCGCACTTCTCCACCACTGACCCCCAGAAACTTAAGGCTCTTGGGTTTCCTCCAAGAGGCATCCCTAAATAGGAAATAGGGAGGTTTTCCACTTTATATTCCACACAAATTTGAAGTGCTCTAATAGATCCCCTTCTACTGAATTTATGGCTATGGTGTTGCTTTTACAGAAGTTAACCCTCATACCAGTGATTAGTTCAAAGCATTCAATTACCTTTTTCGCATTTGAGATGTTTTCTATGGAGGCATCCAAGAACAAGATGGTGTCATCGGCAAATTGTAAGTGTGAGATATGAACCAAATCTCTCCCCACCTCAAATCCCTTAACCAGATTTAGGAGATTGGCTTTGTCAAATAGATAGTTAAAGATATCCATCACCAAGGTAAAGAGGAAAGGAGGGAACGGGCAGCCCTCTCTGAGCACTCGGCTAGCCTTGAAATATCCCTTCGGTTCTCCATTTAGCAGCACTGAAAAACAAGAAGAGCCAATGCATCCTTTAATCCACCTAATCCATCTACTACCAAAACCCCTCATTCTTAAGCAGTCTAAACTAAAATCCCAATCCACTTTATCATATACTTTTTCAATGTCTAATTTGACTAGAACCCTCAGCTTCCCAGAAGCTTTTCTGTCTTCTACACATTCATTTGCAATTAAAATGTTGTCCACAATCTATATTCCTTTGATAAAGGCAATTTGATTTGGGGAAATCAAATCTCCTAGGACTTCTTTATGTCTTCTTGCTAGCACTTTGGCCAATATTTTATAGGTGCTCCCTACCACGCTTATTGGTCTAAAGTCCTCGACCTCCAAAATTCCCCCTTTCTTTGGAACGAGACAAAGAAAAAGTAGAGTTTATGCCTTTGTTTACAATGGCAGAGTGAAAATGCCTGAAAAACTATAGCATTCTTTAACAATGTCCCAACACTTTTGAAAGAAGAATAAGGGGAATCCATCTATACTAAAAACTGCCTATTTGATTTCTATCTCTTCAAAACTTCTTTCCAACCAAGATTTCTTATCCAAATCCAGGGTCGATCCTTCCCATCTACTCAAGAAATACCGACAAGGTCTTCCCCTAGAGTAAAAGCTTTTAAAGTAGAGGAGAACAGCTTCAGTGATCTCCTTAGAGTTCTACACTGTCCTTTGGTCCACTTTCAATTTAGAGATGAAGTTTTTCTTGCATCTTCCTTAGGTATAAACGTAGAAGAATCTAGAATTTGTCTCCTTTCAGCCATCTCACTCTCAATCTCTGCCTCCAATAAATTTCCTCTTTTCTGACTACCTTCTCCCATAATTTCCTCAAATCAGCTCTTCTTCCTCTGCCTGAATCATCTAAAGTGTCAATTTGTTTCCTTACATGAACTCATCCAGTTCCATAAGAATTTTCCTTTTCTCATCTTCAAAGGCATTATACTCCTCTTCTCCCCAAGATTTTAGTTTCCTGTTTAGGAATTTTAATTTCTGTAAAACCCCAAAGCCAGCCCAGCCCTCTACATTCCTCCCACCAACCAGCTACATTGTTCGTGAAGTCCTTGTGTAAGGCCCACAATTTTCCAGTGTGAAAGGGGGCTTTCCTTTAGGCTATGTTTGGTTTAAAGGAAAAGGTAGGGAAAGGAAGGGAAAGACAGGGGAACCTATACAAGGTTTGTAAAAGTTTCCCTACCTTTCCCTACCTTTCCCTACCTTTCCCTGCATTTTCCTTCAAACCAAACATAGCCTTAATGATCAAATCAGTGTTCAACATGATAGGTCAGTGATCTGAAGTGCAACGAGGGTGTATTTCCTCGAACAGATTGGGAAATCCCTCCACCCAGCCATAGTAGAAAAGAAATCTATCAGGTCTGCAGCTTATGGTCCGAAAGGGTACAACATGGTCATAACCTTGAGATGTATCCATAAAGAGCTCAAAATCTAGGTACAACCACAAAACAAATTTCACAAATCAATATAGCCCATTAATGGCCTAGAAAGCGTGTATAACCAGAGAATACTATGCTTTCATTGACAGTCCACTGCACTGGATGAGAACTTATTTTTTGCATTCTACCAGTGAGGAAGGCCACAGTTGTATTTACACGCTGAAGTAATGAAGACTTCCTGGTTTTTCTCAAAAAAATTAGATAAAAAAATGTCAACACCAATGCAGCTCTAGTCCGGACAATATAAGAAATAAACTAGCACCATTGATCACAAGTTTACAAACAACCCAACCCTATGTACTCCGAACTACTGTCTGAACAAGTGAAGTCACTGAATTACTACAAGCTGTCTTCACTAGACACAAAGAAAATCTATTATATTATCTACTGGATAATATCCTCCTATGCATATGAAAATGAAAGGTTAAAAAGAAAAAATAAAATAAAAAACTAGGCCTTAGATACTATTATAATTGAATCCAGGACAAAAATCTCATTCTCGTGGGTTCTCATATCAATCAACCAGCTCCATAGCTGACTGTCTTGCCAAAAGAACGTTCTAAGGAATTCATTACTGATTGAATTGCATTGTGACTTGCCACTTTGACCCTTCCCCTAAGATTATTTTATAAATTTGTTTTATCATTATGAAAGGCTAGAGCCGTATCCAGTTTACCCCTCCCAAGACTTAAGATAACCATGCCGAAGATAAAATGACCCTTAGTAAATATTGGGATAACCAGACTAGCACTACGAGGCCAGTACTAGAAACATAATTTGCTACTATATTTCTATTAATTGGATTTTATAATGAGTTAAGTTAACGAGTTAGAGAAAATATCAGGATCCAGCCATAAAAATTTTGGATTAGGCAGATAAGAAGAACAGAAAAATCAGGTGCAAGAGCATCACTAGGATTCAACATCCAGAATCAAACCCATTGCCCTGTCTTCCTCAAAATCCAAAACCTTTTGGCCCTCACCAACTAAAATGGAAGTCCATACTCCATACCCCGTGTTACAAGTTGCAATCAAAGGTTTACATTTTCCTATGGTTGTTCTATTCGGGTGGTTTGTATTATCTGATAGTCATCTATAAGAAAAACCAAAGGGAACTTTATAGCCATGAGAAGAACCAAAATACGCAAGCAGACAAAAGATAGAGAAAAGAACCCAACAAATCATGCCCAGACCAAGACAGAGAAACATAATTCAAATAAATAGGAAATGACAATGCCGATTAATATGAAATAAACGAACAAAAAATAGAATGGATTCCAACATGGAGAAAACGGAAATGTTTTCTTTTGTTTCTCTCTCTCTCTCTAGTTGAAGACAACATCCCTAAGAAGAAGAAGAAGAAACAAAAGGGTTGATTCGAATGCTCCTTACTTGGGCATTGACGCAATCCATACCACACCCGCACTGCGGGCACTCCACAAAGTTATCAACGGCGAAATTAGCAGAAGTGATGCCGACGGAAAATACAAGATCGTCGCCGTGCCGAACAACCTCGACAATGTTAAGCCAAAAGAAGAACACCTTAACACTAATACCCTCTAGCTTGGTGAGCTTTCCTCGGGAGATGTGGCCCTTAATGGTGGAGCCGTAAGCCAAGTGGTACGAACCCTCGATAGAAAAGCTGCAACTTCCATTAAAATACGCAGAGAACTTGCCGGTAGTTTTATCCAAATCGTAACCGATGACCCCTTTTGGGAGAATACCCACGGGGAAGTCATAATCTTCAAGGGCCTCATAGACCGTCGGTGTATGGTCGGCGGCGGTTAACAGCGGCAATAGTAAGAACGTTAGGCAGGCGAGTCTGGTAGACAGACATGCCGTATTAGATACGGATCTAGGTCCAACGACTCCGAACAAGTTCATCATCTCTCTCTAGTCTAGTCTTTGTCTCTCCAAGGGAGATTGCTCGGCCGTCGGCGCCAGGATCAGAGCCCAGATGATATGTGTGATGGAGATGATTCCGCGAGACTGGTATCACGTAAAACTGCTTCTTTAAAACCAGATGATTAAGACATATATCGGATGGTTGTGTAAAAATTAAAAGGTGATCTCATTCAACCTTTTTGTTTCGGTGCACGGTGACGATGCTATTCCTCACAAATGGGCGCCTCACAGATACATCATCGTGAGAACATCTTCCGTAAATAATAACAAATAAGATGTGGCTGTGGGTTTCTATTTCGATTTATAATCGGAGATGCCTACCAGTCAACGAGATCGACGACTTGCAACGCTCGGCTGGAAGCCTGGAAACTGGAAGTGGAACGCACTTACAACGAGTAAAAGGAAAGATCGGAGCCGTTAAATTCTTGCCTCAACGGGTCAGTGGATGGTATATGTTGATCTGTACCAATTACCAAACGTGTCGGGCTTCCGAAATTAAATAATAACAAATAAGCATGAAAGATGTTGATGTATAAGTGGGACGCCTGTGAGGCGTAAAATGTGAGGAGCAGATCCGGTCTCAACAGATCATGGTGATGGTTTTCGCTCTCACCTTTCTGCGAACTGGTGAGTTGTACAATTGTAATTGCCGATAGAATATTTTGAAAAGAGTACAAATACAAATATGTATTATTGATCATTCATTATCGAGGGAGACTTCAAAATGGTCATTTCTTATCCAGGATTGCAAAGGGCTCAACGATAACCTTGAGGGTGCTTTTATTTATAATCATGTTTGGCGGACTGGGGTTTATTCATCAAAATTTGAGCAACCTCCCTTGTGGTGATTTAATTTACGCAAAACCTATTTATATTTATACTCTTTTTAATCTGAGCCTAAATAAATATTTGAAGCCAGTAAAAACTCTGACTTTGCTTGGAAAAAAAAAAAATTACCCATTTTACTTTGAAATGAATGGTAACCTAAACAAGTTTTCATCCGTTAATTCATAAATCCATCCTACATCCGTTTTTCATTTGATTCAATGACATTACAAGCAGTAATTTCGTTTCCTTTGCTGTGTACCGTGAGAAACTGTGTGTGGGAAGAAGACCCCCCTCTTTGTCCAGACTTATAACGTGGAAATGGTCAAGACATTTTCTTTCCCAATTCATTATTCTACCATCCTCCTCTTATATGAAACTACACAGGCATTTTATAAGGTAAAATATTAATGAACAACATCAAAGTTCAAGGATTGGCTAGATTTTTCATTCTTAAAAATGAGATTTCCAAATAACAATACATCAAGTATCTGGGGGGCTTCATCAATGGCTTTACTTTAGTGGCTTCGTTTCATCATGACAAGGGTAAATTAATGTTTCAAGGCCTATCACATATCAGCAGACAATTGAAATAAGAATAATCCATTCCAAACCCCTATTCCCATAAATCCAAAGGGGTCCTAAGTGTTCATTTCTTATCATTTTGTGTCTTCGACCGGTCCACCCCCACTGCCCACTTCATTGTCTTGCCTGTGCTAACAAAACCCTATCGAACACTCATGGGTAAGGCATCTCTTTTCTCTTCTCTTTTCTCTTCCCATCGAACACTTTCAACACCACTTTGGATTTGATAGGCATAACCATGGTTTTCAAAGCCAAACCCGATCAGACGATCAGACCAGAAAAATCGGGAATAGCTTAGGTGACCGATTCCATTTTCCCCAAAAACTGAATTTTTCTCCAAAACCGTTGATTTTGGTCAATGAACCGTTGAACTAGGTGGTTAACCATTCAAACCATTCAAACAGTCAGACCGTTCAACCCAACAACTGGACCCCTGATTGATTCAATCACCGAGTCAATTTTGAAAACTATGGGCATAACATTGTAAAAAATTTTGGAAAAATTCCCGATCAGTACATTATGCTTTGACTCGAGTAACAATTTGATCCCTGAACTTTAAAATATGACAATTCAGTACTCAAACCTTCAAAATATAACAATATATTGCTTTCATTAATCAGTCGTTAATCAACCGTTAATCAGTCGTTAATATTCCAAAGGCATTTTTAACTTTTGAACAAGTACTTGTCACATTTTGAAAGGTAAGTTAGTAGATTGTCCTTTCCCAACTCCGCTGCTCGAATTCTGAATTACAACCCCCATAGTCTAGTCCTTCTATAAACCGCATCCCAATCAGTCATTTTTCCAAATTTTTTTTACACCTGTCCCTTAAAATATCCTAAAAAATTAAAACCTATTTTGACACTTATAAGTGCCCAAAGATTAAAACCTATTTTGACACTATAAATGCTCATTTAACGTACTGGTGCAGTCCTAAAAAGTCATTACAGTAGGCCCGCGTGGCAATAGGTCCGATTATGCCACGACATCCCTCCACGTGGCAAAACTTTACTCCAATGCAGGCTCGAAGTAGACCCAGAAAAAAAGAAAAACTAGTAAGGAAAAAAGTTGGCTTTCTCCGTTGTACAGCCTGTGTGCGGTGTTGTCCATAGGGATAATGGGATATCGTTCCGTGACACGTTAGTTCATATAACGTGTCACGTGAAGAGGTGGTGGACAACCATGGTCATGAACTCATGGTGTACCACTCTTCCAGAACTAAAAAATTGTTTTATTAGGCTGTCTTGGGTCTTGCGTGATGATAAAAGTCAACAACCGGAGCAGATGGATAAACAATAAACCAACAATAATCAACAAAAAGTTAAATTTAAAGAACAGTGCAAAATAAAAGTTAATATCGATTGCAGATTGCTCATCTTAGAAAAGGAAAGGGGATCAAGAATCAAGATTGAAGAAGAGAAATAGAAAACCCACCATACAGATGAATCAGCCATTGATGATTGATAGCTCTTGAAATAATTTAACAACCTTGCCTTTAATTGCCCGGAGACGGGAATTAGGATTTAGGAAGAAGAAACCAATGAATTTGCTCCCATCTTCCTCGCTTGCGCAGTCCGAGTGACGCAGTTAAATCCGCACCCGCACTGTGGGCTCTCCTCGAAGTTATCAACCGCGAAACCGGCTGAAGCGATCCCCACCGAGAAGTCTAGCGTGTCCCCTTCCCGAGTGACCTCGATAACGTCAACCCACAGAAAGAGCACCTTAACACTTACGCCCTTCAGGTTACTGAGTTTGTTCTTGGAGATTACCCCGGTGATGGTCGATTTGTATGCGACCTTGTAGGAACCCTGAATGGAGAAGCTGCAGCTACCATTCAGGTAGGCGGAGAATTTTCCGGTGGACCTGTCCAAATCGTAGCCTACCGCCCCTTTTGGAAGGATACCTGACGGGAACTCGAACTCGTTGAGAACTTCATATGCCGACGGCTTATCGTCACCGTCAGCGGCTCTTAACGGCGAAACTGAATAGAGGAGGAGGAGGAGACAGGGAAAGGCAGTTAAAGATAAGGATTTTGAGGAAGCGAACGAAGCCATCGAGCCTCAAAAGAAGAATAAAGGGAAGGAGTGGTGAGGTCAGGCGATGTTGTCTGGGCGAAAAGTTGATGAATCATGAAACGATGTGTGTGTGTGTGGAATTAATATATGGGGATTGTTGTTAATAAATGAGTCAGTTTGGCTTAATAAACATCAATAATAAATTTTAGATGGTGATGGAGGGTTCACCAAAAAAGAAATAAGTTCAGGTTTTGAATGGCAACTGATGCGTAAGAGGCAAGTAATAGCCACGTGGTGATTAATTGCTGACAGAAGATAGGTCCCACGACAAATTGGAAAATCTCTCTTCGGTTTAGATTGGGCTTGATTTTATTTTTATATGATGGGGAAAATTCCATAGCCTGAACTTGGATTCTACTCATACCTCAATTATGTACAGATAAAAGACTTATTCTATTTACTTTTTTTTTTTGGAAAATATTATAACACCGTAACATCTACCAAGTTCTTCACATGGTATTATGGAAAAGAAAAAATATCCCTATTCAAAGCTTTTGACTTGGATTCTACTCATACCTCAATTACGTACAGATAAAAGACTATTCTATTTTCTTTCTTTTTTTGGAAAATATTATAACACTGTAACATCTACGAAATTCTTCACATGGTATTATAGAAAAGAAAAAATAACCCTATTCAAAGCTTTTGCCCTTTGCACTGTAATATGAGTAATATGAGTAGGGACATTATATTTTGGGAAAATTTACCCTTTACTTTGGCTCGAGTGGTAATTTGGCAGTATCGGACATGTGATAATTTAGTATTTAAATTTTTAAAATGTGACAATTTAGTATTTGTCGCTAATCAGCCATTAAATGACATTTAAAAAGTCAAAAATGTCCTAAGAATGTCATCTAATTCTCTTTATCAACCATTCAAATATGGACAATAAAATGAACAATCCGAAATTCTAGATTGTTCTAAACAGTCATTAACTTTTTTGAATAGAAGAGGCTAGGATTTGAGACTATTCAATTTTTTGTCAACGTTAGGATGGTTGATAAAGAGAATTAGATGGGATTCGAATGGCATTTTTTACTTTTTAAATGTAACTTAACGGCTGATTAACAAACTAGTTAATGATAGGTACTAGATTGTCACATTTGAAAGTTTGGGCATTGGATTGTCACATTTTGAAAATTCAGGTACTGAATTGTCGTATTTTAAAGTTTGCAAACCAAATTATATAGCAAAAGGATGAAGCTTTATCTTGGAATTGTCACATTTTGAAAACTTAAAGGGAATTTTCCCTTATTTTCTATTTATATAGCAAAAGGATGAAGAGATAAAATTTTCTAATAATATCTTGGTCTCTTGTAAAAGAGGCAAGACCAAGGAAGAGAAGCTTTATCTTGGAATGCATAATATGATCACTTTGCAAAAGAGACTCCTTAATAGATTGCTTGCAATTCAGCCTCCTCTAACGAACCCCAACTATGCGCCTTCTCACCCACTTTATCTCAACGTGTAAAACGAGTCATGTTGGGTCAGCATGGCATGGCTCGCCTGCAGCCCATGCAAAGAGTTCGGCTTTAGTCAAGGCAAAGCCCATTCGAGCAGCCTTTACTGCCTTGCATTGAGAATATCTCTGTACTTATATGTTTTATTTCATGGGGAGATATTCTTAATGCAAGGTTGGGAAAGGTTGTTAGAATGGTGTGGGCACAAGTTTGCCCCGATGGAAGCCGATCTCCCATGCAAAGTGCAGGCCGTCCTGGGTCATGCCAGGCCTTAAGCATAGGCCAAATCGAGCCAGATTGATTTTTTTATTTTTTTATATTTTATATTTTTATTTCTTTGCTAAGTAAAATAAAGTATTTAACTTTCCTTTGGGAACTATTTGAAAAAAAAAATGAAATCTAACAAAGAAATGAAAAAAAATACTTAACCAAATAACAAATTAAAAAAAAAATAGGAATTTTATTTCATTTAAATTTGAATGGTACAAAGCATACAATGGTTGGATTTATGAAATATGAAAATTGGAAAATAGAATATATTAATAAAATATAAAAAGTATAATATAGTTACAAATTGAAAATAAAAATTACATTATTAAAAAATATCAAATAAATTAAATAAAATTAAAACAAAATTTACAATAATTTGAAAAAATGCTATACAACTATTGAGTATACAAAAAATATTGACTTCATCATTTTCACCTATTGTTCTTGACTTTGATCATCTGCTTCAAGTGAAACGTCAAGTCTAGTGTTATGCCCTTCTTTGTCTTGTAATTTATCCTCAGCATCCAACCAATCTTTAAAGCAGATTAATAACTCAAGAATTTCATCATTCATACAAATTCTCTTGTTGTCCAACACCCTAATACTTGCACTAAAACAAGACTATGATGGAACTATAAACATTAAAAGGGTTAGTAGATCACGTGCCATGGCAACGAGAACTGGATAATTTTTTGCATGTTCACTCCACTAGGATAAAATATCAAAATTATTTGTTCCCTCTAAGGTGAAGGAAGAATCACCTAAAGTAGAAAAATTTGCTTGTAAATAAAAATTAAGTTCAGTAAATGAATTTGTTGTCGAGGCAATGGATTTCTGCCTCTTACTTATTAAATAAAAAAGTTTTTCTCTTTCACTACTAGTCTCAAGTTTAGAAGTGGAAGATGCAGCTGTACAAGTTGTAGAATTTTTCTTATTCCCCGTTACTTCATATTCATATAAACTATACATTTAAAATAATAAAATATTAATTTCTTCATTTTTATTTCTAATTTCAACATTCATATTTTCACAATATGTTTCAAGTAAAATATCTAAACCATCTTTCCTAATCATAGAATCTAATATTGTAGCTAAGCAATAAAGGGAAGAAATGTTCTCTCAATATATATTTTTTAATTTATTTTTCATTTTTTCAACAATACTTTTAAATTGTGGATTCTTTCTATATTTTGTAAAATAATCACTAATCATCATTAATTAAGCTAAATTACAACTAGTTTGATAATAAATATCCAATAATTCATTAGTTACATCATAAAAATGTTTAAAAAATCTCTTATACAAATTGCCATTTCTGAGTCTTCCTTAAACATAATATCAATAAGCATTTTTGCGTTAAAAAAATCACTAAGAATTTGGTTGTGAGAAATACAAATTTCTAACATAGCACAGGTAGAATTCCATCTATGTTTAAAAAATTTCTTATACAAATCGTCATTTATGAGTCTTCCTCAAATATAATATCAGTAAGCATTTTTGCATTATAAAAATCACTAAGAATTTGGTTGTGAGAAATACAACTTTCTAACATAGCATAGGTAGAATTCCATCTATGTTTAACATCTAATATAAAATATTTATATTTTAAATCATAATTTTGACATGAATATTTAAATTCTTGTTTTCTTGCTCCAAAACTTTTAATATATATTGATGTAACCGTTTCTGGTCACGTATCATTTTTTTGGCTAAGTACCTCGTCATCTCGTCTACTCCCATGTGGTTGGTGACTCAGAGGCAGAAGTGAAGCTCCCTGGTGGCGAGCTGCCTGGTGGTGAGCTACTTGGTGGCGAACTGTCTGGTGGTGAACTACCTTGATGAGCTACTTGGAGGTGAGCTACCTTGATGAGCTGCCTGGTGGTGAACTACCTTGATGAGATGCCTGGTGGTGAACTACCTTGATGAGATGCTTGGAGGTGAGCTACCTTGATGAGCTTTGTTGCTTTTTTAGAGGCCTGTAAGGAACCAGATGTCAGAGGACCCGGGGGTGTTTACTCGGCGAGGTTACTCCGATGGCTAAGTTAGCACTTAGTGGAGAGCTAAGATGATATTAGAGAATGAGAGAGCTAGAGAGCAGAGGTTACCCATCTTCTCACCTCCCTTTGCCCTTGGGGTTGAGGTCTTTATATACTGGAGTCCTTGTGGGTTAGGTGGAGCAGTTCCTAGATTCCTGTTGTGATGGAACCTGCTTTCGTGTTAGGTGGGGATAAAGCCACCAACTGGTAAGGTTGCCCATTTCCGCCTAACTCGGGGAGTGGGTGAGCTAATATAGACGTTACATGGGCTAGGCCACCAGGTCGTGCATAGGCCAGGCCGCCAAGTTGCGCCAGGACCAGGCTGCAACTCCTGCCAGGGGCCAGGTCGTGCCAGGGCCAGGCTGCCAGCTCATGCTAGTGCCAGGATGCCAACTCATGCAAGGGGCCAGGTTGCGCCAGGGCCAGGCTGCCAGCTCATGCCAGAGCCAGGTCGCGCCAGGGCCAGGCTGCCAACTCGTGCCAGGGCTAGGCCACGCCAGAGCCAGTCCACCAAGTCGCACCTGTTCCAGGCCACGCTTGTGGGACACCATCAACTTAGCAAAGGCAAGTTGTTGTCCGGGTGTGCTTAGTTGTCAAGAGGCTGCACTTAGTTGTCAAGAGGCTGCCAGGTGTCATAATGTCATTGGAGGGCCAAATCTGCCCTCATCATTTTCCCCCACTCCCGAGCTGAAAGTAACTTGGCAAAAGGAGTACTCCTTTTGGCCCGTAATTCAATGAGCTCATAAGCGTTGATTCAGTTTCTTTAGGCTCTGGGAGCTTCTTGGAAGAGAGATGCCCGTAAGGTGCTGAGGTCTCTGCCAGTTCGGTATTTTAGCCCTTAGGCTCTAGGAGAGACTTATAGTCCACTCTTGTTGACTTCGCCCATGCCGACGAGGCAGTTGGCTCTTGTGTAGTAGTGTTGCCCATGCCGTAGAGGCGACTGGGTCTTAAGCAGCAGTGTTGCCCATGCCGTAGAGCCGACTAGGTCTTAAGCAGTAGTGTTACCCATGCCGTAGAGGCGACTAGGTCTTAAGCAGCAGTGTTGCCCATGCCATAGAGGTGACTGGGTCTTAAGCAGTAGTGTTGCCCATGCCGTAGAGGTGACTAGGTCTTAAGCAATAGTGTTGCTCATGTCGTAGAGGTGACTGGGTCTTAAGCAGCAGTGTTGCCCATGTCGTAGAGGCGACTGGGTCTTAAGTAGTAGTGTTGTGGCCCTTAAACTTTGGGAGCAACTCATGGTCCACTCCTGAACTTTGCCCATGTCGAAGAGGCAACTGGTCTTTTAGCAGTATTGGCCCTTAGTCTTTGGGTGTGACTTGTAGTCCACTCCTGAATTTTGCCCATGCCGAAGAGGTGACTAGGTCTTGTTGTAGCATTGAGGTCTCTGCCTGTGAGGTACCGAGCTGGATTGCTCAGCTTCATTGCTCTTTAGAGACCCGCAAGGAACTAAATGTCAGAGGACCCAGGGGTGTTTACCCGGTGAGGTCACTCTGATGGCTAAGTTAGTACTCTCATAGTAGACTGCGAGCTAGAAATCACAATCTGAGAGATAGAGCTTGCTTACTTGTTTCTGAGGCTGGTGCCTTTTCAGTTCGTAAATTCGCGCCTGTGCCAGGCCACCATGTCAGTGCCCCGTGCTAGGTCACGTCAGGTCGGCGCATGTGCCAGGTTGCCAAGCCGCCAGGTCGCACCAGGTGGGCGTCTTAGAGCTACTTAGTCTGTTAGCTCCTTGCATAGTCTTTGAGTTCATAAAAAAAATGGGGAAACTGTAAAGCGGGAGCTTTGGTTTCTAAAAAGGTGAGGACTTAGCTTTCTGGGAGAAGAGGACTTAGCTTTTTGTAAGATAAGAACTTAGCTTTTGGTAGGATGAGAACTTAGCTTTTTGTAGTATTTTCCCACAGACGACGCCAAATGATGTAACCGTTGCTGGTCACGTATCATTTTTTCGTGTTGCATCAATTTTTTGGCTAAGTACCCCGTCATCTCGTCTGCTTCCATGTGGTTGGTGACTCAGAGGTTGAAGTGAAGCTCCCTAGTGGCGAGCTGCGTGGTTGTGAGCTACCTTGATGAGATGCCTGGTGGTGAACTACCTTGATGAGCTGCTTGGAGGTGAGCTACCTTGATGAGCTTTGTTGCTCTTTTAGAGACCTGTAAGGAACTAGATGTCAGAGGACTCGGGGGTGTTTACCCGGTGAGGTCACTCCGATGGCTAAGTTAGCACTTAGTGGAGAGTTGAGAATGATATTAGAGAATGAGAGAGCTAGAGATCAGAGGTTACCCATCTTCTCGCCTCCTTTTGCCCCTGGGGGTGAGGTTTTTATATACTAGAGTCCTCGTGGGTTAGGTGGAGCAGTTCTTGGATTCCCGCTGTAATGGGACTTGCTTTTGTTTTAGGTGGGGATAAAGCCACCAACTAGTAAGATTTCCCATTTTTGCCTGATTCGGGGGATGGGTGAGCTAATATAGTCATTACAAGTCACAATCCCGTGAAATACGGGGTACGGTGGTGAGCTCCTCGAGGTTGGCACCTATGTTAGGCCGCTAGGTCACGCCTGGGCCAGGCTTCCAGCTCGTGCCAGGGGCCAGGTCGTGCCAGGGCCAGGCTGCCAGCTCATGCCAGGGGCCAGGTCGCACTAGGGCCAGGCTGCCAGCTCGTGCCAAGGCCAGGTCACGCCAGGGCCAGGCTGCCAGCTCATGCCAAGGCCAGGCCATGCCAGGGCTAGGCCACCAAGTCACACATGTGCCAGGCTGCGCCTGTGGGGCACCATCAACTTAGCGAATGCAAGTTGTTGTCCGGGTGTCACCTAGTTGTTCTGAGGTTCCAGGTTACATGAGGGTGAGCTGCTTATGGCGAGCTGCCTAGTGGCGAGCTGTCTATCTGTCAAGAGGCTGCACTTAATTGTCAAGAGGTTGCCAGGTGTCATAATGGCATTGGAGGGCCAAATCCGCCCTCATCATATATAATACAATTTCTAATTTTAGAAATATGAGTAGAAATTGTATTTAAAGCATCCTAAATACATAAATTTATGATGTAACATGCACATCTGATATAAAAGAATTTACCATTTAACATGATTTTAATTGAGATTTTAAAATATTTATTGCTAAATCATTATTACTAGCATTATCAAAACTAATAGAAAATAATTTATTGTCAATTCTATAAGCATGTAAAGAAAGTATTTAAAATACTTGCATCAATAGCTAGGCCAATATGGGCCATTCAAGCCTAGTAAAACTTAACATAAGTTGAGTGCAATCCACCTCAGAAATCTAAAATTGCAATCCCCTCCTAGTCTACTAGTAGCCCCCCTATAAATTGCATCCTGCCCGTGGATTTAGTATCAATCCATGATCATGATTTAGTCCACCCCTAGAAATCTTAGCTCGACCCTAGGGGTGGATTGATTTATAAAAATCCCTTTATTTAAAAGCCAATTTTCACCAATAAAATAACTGGTAACACAAATATAACTCATGTTAAATTTAGAAGTCCAAACATTAGAAGTAATTACAACTTTAGAATTAAGATTTGATAACATATAAATTAAAATTTGTTTATACGAATAAAAAATTTTTAAAGCATCTGATCTAATAGTATTCCTAGAGACTTTTTTAAGTTGTGGATTTACAGAACTACGTAACCATTTTTCAAATTTAGTATTTTCAGCTAACAAAAATGGTTGTTCAACATGTACAAAGTATTTTGCTAATCCTTGCCTCATTTTTTCTTGAGAATATTAAAAGTACCAACCCCCCCCCCCCACCAAATTTGTGTTTGTGTTGTTTCTCTCCCTTCTTCTTCTTCTTCTTCTTCTTCTTCTTTCTCATGGGTGAGCAAATGTCTATCCAAATGGCCAGTACCACCCTTGCTACAATAAAAAATGGCCAGAACGGTTTGGATTCTTGGAGTTTAAAAACCGCCAGGGATTAATGCTTGAACCAAGGATCGAAGTATTAATATCGATATCATAACAATAATCTATACTACTTATCAAAGTGTGAATGAGGGGTAATTTTTTGGAATTTTTATTGGATAAAATTTACCCTTTCAACTTAAGTTATCTAAAGGGTAAATGTGTATTTTGATAAAAATTTAATTAAGATGGTTGAAATTGCATTGATGTATTGGTCAGTCATTGCAGTTATTTTGTGCAATGTATTATAGTGTTCTAGTGCTTATAAAGCATCGTAGACATCTGATGCATTGAAGCACTTGGTGATCTGTCATCGTAATGTGCATTACAGGCCCAATCACGGGACACCGGTGTGTAAAACCCAATTATTTCCCTTGTCGTGACTTGAATTTATTATGTCTCATTGTGAGGACGCTTGTTTGTGACTAAGTCTTAAGTGGAACTGTGCTATGGGGATTTTTCAATGCAGCCCTTTTGTTATCAAGTGTGGAAGCTTAACTTTGTAAATGCAATATGAGTTTGTTGCCGTTACTTCAATGTCCTTAACAAATACTAGCAGAGTAAACCAAGTTGTAGAACAAAAAGAACATCATGATGTGCAAACTTCATGGAAATCAGTACATGAATTTGGTTAAGGTTGATAAACGAGACAACTAGGAAGTTTAAGCATTACATTCCAATACGTAAGCACAAAAATACCTACGAAGCATGCCCATCTGTCCATGAGGTCATCAAGCACACATTTCATGGGGTGCGGATTAAGATTGGGATTCCCCCAATTGAGACAATCTTCCATAATTTGAATTCCCATCAGCTATTGAAGCCTTCATCTGGATGTTTAGCCACCCAAAAATTGGATCACAAAACCATTGCTATGACAACTAAATTACCCTAGATCATGCTCAATAAAGAGGAAGAGATTGGGGGTTATTGGTGGTTCATGGTGTTGATAGAAGTTGTGATTGGCAACAACAGGATCTAAGCCACAATTGGACTTATTTTATTGTGTTGACATTTGGCGATGCAAATAACAATTCTAGTTATTGTTCCACAAATTTGGCATTTTGGTGTTAAACGATAGACTAGATTTAAGATGACTAGTGGATTGAAGTCAAGTTATAAAGAAAGAACAAAAGACTTGTTCTAAAAGTAGTGCCACAAATTAGCAGGATTCCACTAAGAAATAAAAATCTAGGCTGCAATAGGTATTAACAATGACCTCGTGATGCAAGGGAGAGTTGTCGAGTTTGATCTTTGCCTTCGTCTCCTGGCGCGATAGAGAATGACAATCAATCAACCCTAGTAGCACGCAAAGGAATTGAGAAAGAAAACAAATAGGGATTCTCCTCTCCCAAAAGTTGTTTCCGTGGTTTCTTGTTGCCAATTGATCAGTTGATTAAAACGACTCGACATTGGAGTGAAATGGCTTTAGTACCACTTCTCCAGAGATCAAAGACCAGACTAGAGATTCTAATGTTGATGTCATAGACTCCATGATCATGGTGGTCAAATCGCCAAAGGTCTGGGAATGGTAGTTGCCCTTAGAGAGAAGAGAGAAGAGGGGAGAAAAAGAGAGAGAGAAAAAGAAGGGGATGAACAAGTCGGTCTAGCCGAGCCTACGCAAGAAGAGGCTAATAAGAGTATGATCTTCCTAATGGAAAGAAGATGACCTCCAAGAGAAGGGGGAAGATATACAAGGGCTGTAGCAAGTTGAAGGTGACAAAGGTTGTGACATGGTGGTGGTTTTATTCTCCGAAAGACATGAAGTTGTGTCTAGGGAGTTTGGCTTCCACTTTATTTATGAATGTGAATTTCCTTTCCAAATAGGAAGGTGCTATGATAAGGGCAGGGATCTTCCTTATCATGGTAGGTTTGTTGGTTGGATATGGGATGAGGTATTCACAAATAGAGTTTCACCACATGTCTTCACGGGGTCTCAACAACTTGTGCTCTAGGCTTTCTTTAGCCATTGAACAAATTGGACATAGAGAGAGAAGTCCATGATGTGCTAGTCTCCTAAGAATGTTTTTTTGTTGGGGTATTTAATCTTTGGTATCTTCTAAATGGGACCACCAGGGTGTGGTACAGGCCTAGGTAGGTTGCGAGAAGGTCGCTCTAAGTTGGTTTGGATCGCGAAGAGCCCCAAACCAAGTAGCAATCTTGTTGAAAAGGGCCCTAAATAATAATACCCTCGCCTTCAAACTGATAGAGGGGTATACATTGATTCCTCATTAGAAAACAAAGACCAAAGCTTAGGAATATCCCATCTTCAAGGATTTTGTAGTATAAGATCCACTAGTTAAGAGACCTCACTATTAATTGGTAGTAGGGTAGAGTTTAGAGAGTTAGGAAGTGAGGAAAAGGGAATGCATGGGTCCTCATAGATTTTAATTGTTTGACCATTTCCCACACACCACAACAACTTGAAGTCGAAAATGATACATTTCCATCCAAAAGAATCATGTTGACTTAACTATCGCTCTAGGATAGGTAGAAGATGAGCAGTATTTTACTCTCAAAACCTGGCTCCACAAGCTATGCTCTTCCCCGGAGGAACCTTTAAAGAAGCTTTACAAGAAGAGCTTAATTGAATAGAGTTGTCTCCTTGAAATCTAGACCACCTTGAGACTTAGGCTATATTTGGCATTCCTTATTTTAAGGACTTATCTTGTTTTTGTAGTTAAAATGCTTTTTATGAATACAATTTTTAACTATAAGAAGGAAATAAGTCCTTAAAATAAGGAATGCCAAGTGCAGCCTTAGCACGACATAAAGAGTGGTAGGAGATCTATTGAAACTTAGGTCTTCCTTCCTTATAACCCCAGTAAAATCTAGCACTCATCCCATCCAATTCAGAGCCGAGTACCTTTGGGCCTTGGCAATTCAAAGTAAAATGTCATATTAGATGGTATTGTTGAGGCAACCACCTTTATTAATGTTTCCCTGATGGCAGGTTCAGCAAAAGGCAATGTAAACCTAAAATTCTACACAATACCCTTTGGCTCACATGCTTTAAGGATTCTTGCTTGCTTCTAACAGTGAGATTAGAAGGACTAAATATTTGTACAACCCAATAGTGTTTGATTTTTCAAAAATTCTGAACATCATTCCCTAAGCTCACATTGTAGACTTGAAGAATACTTTTTATGACCAGGCAATTGTTAAGTTGGATTTTAAGAAAGCCAAGTATCGCCATTGAAGAGGTGGGAAATGATTGGCCCATTTCAAGATCATGGTTTTAAAGGGTGACTGAGGCATACGCCTCAAGGCAAGGTGGCCAAATTTCGCTTGGCCTCAATAGCCTCAGTCTTAGAGCAAGGGGCGTAAGCCTCAGTTTTAGTGAGGCGTAGGCCTTTTGCCTCAATTTACATGAGAGGGTAGCTTTAAGTTGAAGGGGTTTTGGGTGGAAAAATTTGGATTTTAGTATGGGCAATTTTGGAAAAAAATAAAAACCCCAAAATGTAGGGTTTTTAGCAACCAAAATCTAATTTCTCTGTTTTTGTTTTTCAATCGAACTCAAGAAGAATAAACTCATTTCTCTTCTAGTGTTCTCTGTTCTATTTTCTATATTCTACTTCTCAGGCCAAACTCAAGATTCAAGAAGACAAGAATATTGGACGGAACCAAATCGTGCGACTGCATACAAGTCCTCCTCCTTTTTCTTTTTCTTGTTCCTCTTGAATCTTGCGTACATGTTCTCTTCCTCATCCTTTTCACTTTTTTTCTTTTTTATTTGTCTCAAACTATCTGCTAGGTGGGGCAACGGATTTGTGGGAGGTCAGAGACTCAGATGTGTTGGCATGCTACTTTCTTTTAATTTCACTTTCGGATAGTAAGTGTTGTGATAACTAATAACCTATAAGTGATAACTGATGAGATGCTTGGATACATGTTGCCATATTGTCATAACTCATAATATATATTGAATTTGGATCTGTTTTGTCATCTTCCATGAATAATTCCTGTCACAACCGTCAATGAAATTTTATCATGACAGCCATGGAAATGAGTCTAATTCATTTCAAGATTTGTCTAAAACTTTCTAAAAGATTTGAACAATCTTGAAAAGATCTAATGCATAGTTCATTCAAGTAATCTGAAAAAGATTTGAACAATTGCTACATTAAGTAACAAATAATTATATAAAACTTCATTTATTTATTTTTTTCATAATTTTTAAGTTTTTAATTTGAGGCTTACGCCTCAAGCAGTCTCGAGGTTTACGCCTTGCCTCTATCACCCAACTGCCTCGCCTCCACCTTTAGCCTTTTAAAACCTTCTTCGAGATAGTTGCATTCCTTCAAATTGTCAACTTATAGCATCGTTGATAAGAGATAAGAGGACTTGGACACTGAGAATTACCAGATAAGGCCAGAGGGGATCCCTTTGCCTTATGCCTCTCTTTGGTTGGAAGGAACCTTGCTCGGTACCATTCGCCAGATAAGCAACATAATTGGAGGCAAAGCCAATGATCATTAAATTCCATTTGTTGTAGCACTGCCAAGGTGAAGTTCCACTCCAAATTATCATATGCATGTTGGATGTCCAACTTCATGATAACAAGAATGAGAATGAGAAAAAAAATTCCAATTTAATTCAGTGGTAGTGGTAGGAAGCATATTAGATCTTTAGAGTATGAATCAGCATTTGGGTCCAACACATTTTGGTATCCAATTTGAATTCATCTTATTATTAAACTAAAACTATTTTAATACGAAACAAATTATCATATACATGTTGAATCGGGCACATCCATTCTTGATAAATCAAGCCCACACATCTCATACCAACTTCTATTCCCTTAAACTAGAGGTGATCATGAGTCAGGCCCGGGCTTCACCATGCACAATTCTCTAAAACTTATAAAAACCCCTATAGTCCCATTAGTCTCATTTCTGTGTAAGCAAGCTCTTGTTTAAAAATCCAAGTCAAGTTCAGAAATTTTCCAATGTGGGACAATGCTTAAAAGAAGTAAAATAAAGAGTTTTAGTGAGAACTTTAAAACTATTTCCAAAGTGCATGTGTAGATGGTGTATTATGTAATTAATCAATCAAACACCCATTGAAAATCTTTAATGAGATTAAAATCCAATATTTTTTGGGCTTGATGCAGGCCTAGGTTGGGCCAGCCCTACACAAACTTGGGCCCGGATTCAGTAATTTGCAAGATAGTGATGCAGGCCCAAGCAGGGACTCTGGATACACTACACCCCTCCGTTTTCCCAATATATTCTATATGCAATATCCCCGATCTTAAACAATGATGCTCTATTTTGTTAAACAGAGTTGGTTACAAAATGAATGTATTTTTGTGTGACAAATCAAGAATGGTAAAAACAACTTAGAGGAAGAACTCCCATTATATAAAAAGCAATATAGATACGGAGAAGAGATAGTCTCTATGCTATGCTTCCTGCGTGTGGGAAAAAAAAATGAGGAAGCCCCTTTTGGTCAAATTAAAAAACAAGTGGTTGGTTTATTACAAATAAGGGAAGAAAATGATATCCGTCATCCATTTTTTTCCTCTAATCTTATAAAAGCTATCTGGGTCCTCGATCTTAAGCAGTATTCTTGTGCGACAAATCAAGAATGGTAAAAGCAACTAAGAGGATGAACTCCTGTTATATAAAAAGCAACATAGATACGGAGAAGAGATAATGTCTCTATGCTATGCTTCCTGCACGTAGGAAAAAAATGAGGAAGCCCCTTTTCTGATCAAATTTAAAAGCAAGTGGTTGGTTTATTACAAAGAAGGGAAGAAAATGATATCTGTCATCCATTTTTTTCCTCTACTCTTTTAAAAGTTATATGGGAGTGAAAAGCCACAAGACATGCAACTCAAAGCTTGGGTCAAGAAGCATTTAGTGACATTTTCTACTTTACTCAATATTCTACATATTTTGATTAATTTTTTTACCCAAAAAATCATCAAGGTCCAAATAATATTCATAAAGACCTCCATTACCCTCCTCGATGTGGTCAGACTAGAATCCCCTGTTTAGACACGTGACTTCCTATCAATTCAGAAAATAGCATTTCGGGAGTAGTTTGCTCCCATTTTTAAATAGAATTCAAATCACTCTAAAAAAAATGAGTGGTTAGCTCCACTTTCAATTAGGAGGCCTCAATCTTAGCCACTCTTTCAAAAGTGAGGGTAGTTAAATAAAAAACAACTAAATAACCATTTCTCATCTCTATAAAAATAAAATTTAATTTAATCTCCTCAATGAAATAATAAAAAATGTGTCAAACAAAAGTGATAAGCATACATTGAGTATATATATATATATATATATATATATATATATATATATATAAAATGGAGATTCTTTACAGCCATTTTATCCAGTTTATTGCATCACATCGAATAACCAAATCACCTTATATGGATTAGTAAAGAGCTTAGTGTGTAGGAAAATTACTTGAAAGAATTCAATACAACATTTGAAGAAAAAAAATCAATACTACAAAAGAGAATTCAAAAGATCGAGAAAGATGCAAGAGATACATACACAATGGGAACAGCGTCAACTGTGATACAATATGGCAGAAACGACTCATGTGATATGGCTTGTTGAAAGGAAGCAAAGTTAGCAATTGGCGATATGCATCACAAGAAAAGAGTTAAGGGACAAGGAGAAAGGTGTTTTATTTGCAGCTTCTCACGGTTTAACTCACTTCCTTGAGTCTCTTTATCAAAGCATCCAAGGATTTCTTCCTTGTGTTTTGCTTGGCCCCCCTTGCTCCAAAGGTTCCAAAAAGCCGATCTGAAGGATCTCTTAACTTCTCTGAAATTGTCACCACTTTCCTATAGTCTAGAGTATTATAATTTTTTACTCTGATCACTGGATTCAGAAAATTCTCTGGATTACTGCTCAGGAGTAAGTTGATTAGTTGCCTGGCCTCAGCCAATGCAGACTTCAATTGATTTGCATCTTCATCTGAGGAAAGGTGAGCTTGATTATCTGCAAACGATTCCAACAATCGAATATCCACATCAATCCCCGTTATGGCATTTACATTGAACCTCTTAACTGAATCCCCAAATAAAACTCCAACAATCTTCTCAGATATATAAGAAAGAACATCCTGTAAAACCCTTTTAAGTACTGCTGCTGGCAGTATCTGCTGAGCGGTAGAAACCAATGTCTCCAAATAAATAATCACCTCATTCACATATTCATTTCCATTTGGTGGAGGTTCATCAGCCATCCAATTCACATTCTCAGTCAACATCATGAATCCATCAATCTTGGCTTTAAGCATCCCGGAGAGCATCTCTTCCGCTGCATCACGGGCATTTTTCAGTGGAAACTGCCTCCTGCCCCTCTCTGCCATTCTCAGTGGAATGCCTGAAAGCTGTGCTGCATGACGGAAAAAGAAATCACAGGCTCGCTCCAAAACCGCCATGTTGGCTGCCACTTGCATTGCTTGAGAGACTCCATGAACAGACGTATTGATAAGCTTGAGCAATGCCCCATCCAAGACTTCACTCAAAAGTCGGTCCAAATACTTCTTAATCACATCATAAAAATCCAGCTGGCCTCCATATGACATGAAACTTACAGAATCCTCAATAAATGATCGAACAATTCGGCAGCAATCTGGGACAGTAGAAGAGAACGGTGCAATGTAAGGGAATGCAGGGATTATATCGGAGGTCTGTATCTGAAATGACAGTACATTCATCGAATACTCATACTCCTTCTTCATCAGCATCTGCTCAAACTTATCGGCAGCAAGCGCATCTCCAATCAACTTCCTACAATCAGACAACAACAGCTCATGGTACTTGTCTCTGTGCTTGCTCAGGACATCGAGGAGAGAATCAATAGGGTACCCATACCGACGCAGGGTTACACCAAGCAGACTAACATAGTCCTTTATCAACAAAAGATGATTGGCAGTTTGCATCCTAGAGAACTGATCCTCCAATACAGAACACATCTTACTAACAGCAGTCTCCCATAAATTCTCGACTTCAAACTTCGTAATCAGACCACCCCCTGTCCTCAATATCCGATCTTCTACTATAAAGAACCCAGCAATTTGAGCAAAAAATGTTTGATGAGATTCAAGAAAAGGCGTCATCGATGATACCTGAAAGTCCGACGTCAACTGAAGCTTTCGGTTCTCAAAATAATACTGTTTGAACCGATCTTCCAGGCCTAGGGTTTGATGGATGTGATAAGCCCTATACAACGGGGTCAAGTCAAACCCTAACACACCGCTTCCGCCATTATTGTGATTATCCTTACCATCGTCTCCAACTCCAAGACCTCCATCATCGTCTTCATCTTCCTCTTCTAGTGCATATACACAGTCCCTCAAACTGAGCCTGCTCTGTTCCTCGGCTTGTCGTTGCTTGATCCTTAGTTCCTCTTCTCTCTGTCTCGCCGACGATGCCTGCCCTATCGCCAATTGCCCCAAATTCCGACTAACAATCCGGATCTCGACGAGCCAATCACCAAATTCTTTATTGATCCTCCTCTCAATATACGACCGGATCGCCGGGATCTGCTTCTCGAGCATTCTCCTAAGCGTGGAGGATGGAGTTCTCTCGAGAAAATCCCTCTCTATCGCTTCTAGGCACTTCAAGGCCATGTAGAAATTATTGCCAGATAGATGGGAATTCGCTCTGGAGCAGAGTTCAATCAGTCGAATACAAGTCTGAACAGAGTCCAGAGCAAGACTGATATTGCGGCTTACGTTCCGAGCCTCGACGAAGGCGTCGAGAGAGTCGAGAAGTGGACCTGCGACAGACTGCAGCAACCCGCTGGAGTGGGAGAGCGCAGACTTGAGTGAATCGGCGTCGGAAAGCATAGATCTGAGATCATCGACGGCCATGATGAAATCTTGGTAATGGGCCTTACATACCTCTTCGATCTCCGATTCCTTTGATCTGGCGAAGTGGCGTAGGTGGTGGAGGAGAGTTTCAGGTTTTCCGGAGGCAAATGCTTTGCGTACGAAGGGACCTAAATCTTCGGCGTTGCAGATGGCGGAGGAGACGAGGAGTTGATCAAGCTTATCGGAATCGCCGTCGTTGGCGAGAGGGGCGACTTTCCGTCTTATCTTCGACGATGACTGCATGGTAGCTTTAGTGTTATTGCCCGTTGATATGAAGATTGAAGAGTCGGGGTAGCATCTAGGTTGACTGGAATCTCATCGGTTAGAAACGGAGAAGATCTAGCCCTGTCTGTCTGAGATTGAGGGAGAGGCGAGGAATGTGGGAGACGAAAGGAGATTTTGGAGATAAAAATGAAATCGAACTGGTCTACTACTACTAGTCGTCGAAAGTATTTTGGTTGACTGAAATGCCACTGGAGGGAGGTACAAATACCTTGCTCGAGGCTCGAAAATCCAGCTTTATCGGTGGGCAAGCACGGTCATTTTTGTTTTTTAGAAGAAGGGTTAAACTAAAGGGTCCGTAAACAGAAAGGTTAAAAAGACTATTTTACCTTTTATTTTTCTTCAAAATTTCAAAATTTAACATTTCGCCAAATAAAAAGCTAACAGGGCCTCTCCTCTCCATGAAGGCAAGAGAATTCTTTTGAAGCGCCCACGTGTCTTATCAAAGGAGTTTTCCCCAGATGACTTAACTGGCCACCTGTGCGCTTCATGGAGACAGAGGAGCTGGCATATGGGCTCCAGACGTGTATGACTTCCGGATGTAAAGATGTTTTGAAAATTTGAAGAACGATACGGAGTAAAAATATTTTCAACCATAAAAGGGTAAAATTGGGATTTAGAAAAGTTGTAACAAAAGAAAATTTAACCCTTAGAAAGAAAAACAAATAAAAAAACTTACCCTGTGATTGCCAACTTGCCATCCAGCTTGAACCAGTTGTTTTGTCTTGTAGCATTGTATCGAATCCCCTGGTCATTTTCCAAACAACTGAACACAACAAAAAGACATCTCAAAGTCAATTCAAGAAAAATGAATAAAATAAATCATAAAGGATGCCACCCTTATAATGAGCTATAACTGAGATGGAATCACAACAATACCACAACATTAATTTAAGACATTTTGTTAATAAGTTAAAATTACATGAACCGAGCTAAATGCAAGGGGAAAGTTGTCTATTTTAAGGAAAGTGGTGGTTCATATTTCACCTTATCTAGGCTGTGTTTGGGAAGAGTACAAATACAAAATATGTTTGATTCAGAAAAATGCAAAGTTGATTTAGTTTTATATTGATGCTTTTGTATTTTTGTCAAATGAATTTTAATTGTAATGGGTACAAACACATATCCTGGGACTAGAACACATTTTTTATATTGCACAATTTGAGTCCATTTTTTGAATGCAAAATTTTGCTCTCATTAGAAACATTGTTTTGAATCTACATTTGATGTCATTATTAATACACAAATATATTCTTACCAAACACCTGGCTACAAAATTAAACTAGAATGCATATATGCACTAAATTGGCATTTGAACTCTTTCCAAACATGGTCTTGAGCTCAATTTGGAGGGAAAACAAATACAAACATGTATTAGCGTTGTACATATTTATGTTTGCACTACTCCCAAATTGAGACTAAGGGCTTGTCCCGTTGCTCTTAATACCTCCTATCTCTTATCTTTTAATTACTTTAACAGGTATTAAGAGCGTTATTCTCATTTTGTTTTTTATAATGCTCAATTTTGTTTTCCAAAAATATCCCCAAAAGGTTGCTCTTTTATATGCATACTATGATTACACTATGTAATAATAATAATAATAAGATTAAACTTCTTAAACTACCCTTATGGTTTAGTGAATTGACTGAGTGTATCCTTATTGTTTGAAAATTGTCTAATGGTATCCTTACTTTTTCTGACAATTGACTAATACTTTCCTTGCCGTTAATGTTCTATCACTGCTCACATGTGCAATCACATGACTGTTATATTTTAAAAAATTTCCAACTTACTCTTTTTATGTTTGAAAATGCCCTCGTTTGGGAAAAATGATTCTAATTACATTGTTTATTGGTATAAATTAGTACCTTGTTTATTAGTTATCTCCAGCACCGGCATTTGCATACCAAATGATGAATCCTTGCGTCAATGATCTCACGGGGAAGGCGAGCCAATGCTTCTTTATGTCCAAATCGTACATCAGGTCGTATAGATCATCATATCGAAGCCCTATAATGTATAGAAGAAGTCAACTGAATCGAATCCAGAAGACAAAATAAGGAGCACTAACCAGAAGAAGAAACCCTAATCGTATTTCATGAGGCATTTGGAGAGGGCTTTCATATGCTGAGCAGCAAACCAGTTCTTTGATGGATTTAAGAAGGACTGAAATATGGACAAAGCCATGATTATGAACTTTCTTTGCAACTCTCTCTCTCTCCTTGTCCCCTTCGTTCTCTCTCTCTCTCCCTCTCCTCCCTGTTTCATCACTGTCGCCCCTTCAACTTGCAGCAATAGCGGACCTCTCCATATCTGACCTCTCTCTCTCTCCGTCCCCTTCGTTCTCTCACCCCCCATTCCCTTCATTCTTTGTCCCTCTCGCCCCTGTTTCATCACCGTCGTTGCTGCAATTATGGCAGACCCCTCCACATCCGACCTCTCTCCCCCTCGAGCAAAATAGGGCTCCACCTGGCTTTGACGGTTGTAGCAGTTGGAAGGATTTCTCGAGAGATCCTTTCTGTTGGAGAAGTCACTAGATTTAGAGAAGTCATTGGATCTATCGGCTAATCTCTTCTTCTACGTCTCTATAGCATTGACATGATATTTTTTCGATTTTTCGTTAGATTCAGGAAAACCAGCTCCTTTGACCTTCTTCATCTCCTCACCAAACTTTTACTGTTCGGAAGTTGCAGTGGCCGCTGTCGCCTGCGATGACAATAATGCTCAGTCTCCAGGCATTCAGTTCAGATAAGTGAGCCCGCACATATGCAAAACAATGGACAAAAAAGGTAAATTTAGCTTTCGGTCTTAGGTTTGAGTTAAAGGGTAAAACAAACATTTCAGCCATTCTGTTCAAGTTTAACGATAATTGTAAGTCTTAGTCAATTGTCAGAAACAGTATGGGTACCGTTAGACAATTTTTAAACAGTAGGTATACACTTAGTCAATTTGCTAAACCATAAGGGTAGTTTAAGAAAATTAGCCTAATAATAATACAAGAAATAATAAACTAAAAATAAAATATTGATAATGAAGTAATTTTAAAAAAATATTATTTTAATAGTTAATACTAATTACTTAATTATCTAATTATATAATTATTAATGAAATAATATTTAGAAATCATTATTATTTTATTAATTATATGTATTATTTAATTACCTATTTCATTATTTGATTATTCTATTAATTAATAATTAATTATAAGAATGCTTAATAATAATTATAAATTATTAATCATTAATTAATTACTTAAATAATTATGTAAGAATTTATTACTTATTAATTAATTAATAAATGGTCAATTATTTAATGATATTTAATAATTTACAATTTTTATCAAATCCATTTTTATTAATTATTTTATATTCATTTAATTAATTTTTAATTAATTTGTTAAATAGTTAAACAAACTTTTCATGTCCAAGGTTAAAATGGTCATTTGTTACTTTTTAGAATTTTGCATTTAGGTTTTAGAACAATATTCTTTGCATTCAAACTTCAAAACCAAGAAAAGTTCACCAACTCCAATACACCTCTTAAAGTAATTATTACAGTTTCAGAGGCATTCGGACTTTAGAATTCAATGCAAACGGACATGTCCTAAGGCTTAATTTGGAAGGAGTACAAATACATACAAAATACAAGATTTGCACTCTACATATTTGTATTTGTACTCTTTCTAAACTAGGCTATATTTGGGAATAGTTCAAATACAAGGTTTAGAAATACCATATACAGGGTTTTGTATTGTATAAATTTGTATTTACACTCTTCCTAAACAAAGCATTGTAATTATTAGAAATGTCTAAGCCTTGAAACCATTAATGCAACATTAGAGGTGCAACTTGGGTGGGACCAACCCGAGTTTTTGCATGGGTTGGGTTTGAGTTTTAAGGTAAAGGACTTGGCTTAAATCAGAAAACTTGAGCCTGGCCTAAATTTGGGTTGGGCTCAGGTTGAGGCCTCGAGTAGGCTGAGCTCGACCTGAGCTAACCCAACACAACCCAGGCCTTCTTGATAAAAAAATACATAGATATTTGTATTATATTTATATAAAATATCTTTTTTGTATATGTATAAGCATGAAGTATATATATGTACATTTCTGTATGAATTTTGTACATATTTTCAATCAATTCTACTATTAAATTGGGCCATAAAGCCTAGTAAAAATGACTATAAAAAATATATACATAAATTCTTTCAAACCTGGCCAACCCTCCTAAGCTTGACTAACTCAATACGGCCTAGTCCAGACCCAACCCGAGTTGTGTTGGGTTAAGCTCATGTTGGACCTGGGTTGATAAACTCAGGTTGAACCTCGGGTTGGGGGCTAGGCCCAAGCTTGAGGATTGCCACCTTTAGAGTTGGGCCTAGTTGCATCCCAATGTAACATTTATTCTTCAACGACCGTTTATTTATGTAATTAAGCCCTTTTACAGTGCTACTAATAAGTGATGAGGTAATAATAAACAATAGGTGAGATGGTCATTTGGCAACATCCAAAAAAGTAGAGAAACCAATGGGTCAGGTTGGGCATACAACAGGGTGGAATCGATCCCAAACCATGCACTTGTAATGAGGACCTAAAACTTAGGTGGTGTTCTATTACATAAATGTTCTTGTTCATTTATTTTTAAGACCTTCACCTCACTTAAAAAATAAGAAAGCATGTTCTTGAACCCTATTCTTGTTTTCAAAGGAAAAAAAAAATTATCTCATATAAATTTGTATTGATTAACCCAAAACCCAACCACGATACAATCTTATTGTACCAAATACTCCCTAGATAGTGTTAATGTGATAGTTTTTGTATGTATTTGGTTCTATTGGCGTTCATTGAAAAAACACCGTCATATAGGCATTGACATTTATTGCATATAAAGCAAAATGAAATAATTGTTTGGTTTCATTATTTATCAAATAAACAGTAAAAAACTGAAACACTTTGATTTTTGTGCATGGAGCATTTGGTGAAACGCCAAATTCTTGTTTCCCCCAAAGGCCCAGCGTTTCTTGAAACCAAATGCTGCTGTATCACACTTTAATGAGTATTAATCTGAGGTGTAGAATAAAAAACGCTTAAAGTGAAGCCCAAACAAACAACAAAAATGAAAAACATTTAAAGTGAAAAAGTACAAATAAATGGCCACCCATAAACGTAAACACAAAACCAAACACCCTCTTTATTATTTCATTTTTTTGGTAGTAAAACTGAACAAAGATCAAAACAACAAACAGAAACAGAACAAACAAACAAAGAAAAACAACGCACAATAAAAAGTTAAAAGCAAACATTAGGACTAAGGAAGCTTCAAAAGTTCATAAACCAAGCCTTCTACACCCTCTTTCAATAATGGAACCAGCCACAAAGGGGGACTCCTCCACTATGCACACAAGTTGGATCTTCCTTTTGATGCCAACTCATGGGCTGCACCATTTACAGATCTAGTAACGTAACTGAGCTTTAGGATCATATTAGCCAAACAATACAAGTCCGGCAACAAGGGCCACACTATAGGAGAGAGCGAAAGATCTTTGATTTTAAGGCATATTTACATATTAACAGAATCACACTCAATACTGAGATACTTGATATCCAAACTTTGAGCAATTAAACAACACTGCAAAATAGCCAGTAATTTAGCATATTCTGTAGATACTACCTTACAAAATCCACACCTAGCAACCAAAAAAGACCCTAAATTATCCAAAATCCAAAAAACAAACCCACTGGACGCACAACAACTGCCGTCGATCTTAGCTTTATAAAAAGGAGTATCTAAATGAGAAAACAAAAAACTTTTAACAACTAAGAGATCATCCAAAAAAGAACTGGTTGATTCTTAATGGGAAACTTTACTCACTTCCCTCATCAACCTGTTCACATTAAACAAGGAAATAGTAGGATTAGGCTGAACATCTTTCTAGCCTTCCAAATAATCCACAAAACAATGATAATTCAAAAACATAAATCAGGCATTTCAGCAAAGGAAGACTCTTGGCTCAACCACCAAGACCACCATTATGCAAAGGAACCAAAAGACTCAATATTTGTGAAAGTGGTATTTGGGTTACTCCCAAACCTAGTTGCCCATGCATGATCACAAATAGCGCACTTTGCTTAAGCCCTAATATTTTCTCTCACTAGCACTTGATTCGCTGCTATGCTATTGTGACAACATTTCCAAATGAAATATTTTATCTTTGGAGGAACATTTTTCACCCAAGTTTTTTTCCAAAGACTAGGATACAAAGTATTTGGGCCTGCTTCAACAGTTAGACCATTTTTTGTGTTGACAGCAACCTAATACATAGACTTTACAAAGAATCTACCTTTAGAGTCTGGGGTCTAGATAACTTTTTCCTCACCCCAAATTCTAGGAAGGTCCATCTTACAAATAGGATTTTTTTGTTGCTTGATCAAATATGCTCTGGATTTTCCTCAAGTTCCAACATTTTGCCTGAGGATCAATGAGATCACTAACCCATTTACAGTGCCCATTCCTAGGCCTAGGACCAATGGGCTTGAAATTTGGAACCCCTACAATCCATGGATCATCCCAAATTTGTAATTTCCCCTTTTCTATGATCCAACATGCTCATTCCTTTAGGATGTCTCTCCCTACTAATAAACTTCTAAGTCCCCAAGAACACTTATGCAAAGCAGATACACTCCAAAAATTCTTACCTACCAAGTACCTTCCTTGTAATAACCCATTTATTATCTTTATTTGTGCAAAAACTTCTAGTTAGTTTGGCCAATAAGGCAAAATTAAACAATTGAGGGTCTTTAAAGCCCAAACCAATGAATTTACTTTTTCAAATCTTGGACCAGCTAATCCACTTAACCTTCTTTTGATTTTTTTATTCACCCCACATGAAATTTCTTTGAGCCCTTTCTAGTTGATTGCAAATGGACTTTAGAATCAAGAAACAAGACATTGCATATGAGAGAATGGCAGTCAAAATGGCTTTTATCATTACCTCTTACCTTGCAAAAGATAGAAAAGAATATTCCCACCCATTGGTTTTGATATCCATTCTCTTACA
This sequence comes from Nelumbo lutea, assembly GCF_056320005.1. NCBI lineage: Eukaryota > Viridiplantae > Streptophyta > Magnoliopsida > Proteales > Nelumbonaceae > Nelumbo > Nelumbo lutea. Next base: position 85,093,217 of record NC_142687.1, on the reverse strand, counting down.
CATGTAATTAAATATATTGTTCTTTGATGTACCAAAAGATGAAGGAAGTCCTATATAATTTGATGGATTTTAAATTTTTTAATGCTCATGACTCTTGTTATGATTTTTGAAGCCTTGGATGTAATTTTGGACTACAAAAGATTTCAGATTTAGAGAGATTCACCTTTTGGCTAGAAGCTTCCCCATATTGCTTCAAACATCTCCATTATCACTCATCCCTTCACAATATTGGCTCTTGAGAAGATATATGTCATTTTCAAAAAACCATTGAATAATAGGACTGTTGTGATTTATCTTTATTCCTGAAATAACACCTATAGAATGCATATGATGGAGAGTCAAAGGTAGGATTTCAGATACAACTAAAACAGATAAGGGGATAAAGGATCCCCTTCTTTGACACCTCTAGAAGAGAATATTTTGGAGCTAGGGCTCCCATTCACAATCAACTGGTAGGAAACCGAAGAAATGCATTGCATAACCCAATCGATGATTTTCTCTCCAAACCCCATTCTTTCCATAGTGTTCTTGACAAAAGCCCATTCTACCCTATCATAAGCTTTGTTCAGGTACAATTTCACAACCATAAGGTTTTGCTTTTGTTTTGTAGTTTTCATAAAAATTTTATTAATTCATGGGAGATTAATATATTATTGAAGACTTCAATGTCATGAGAACACCAACAAATAAGTGTGGGGGTCACCCAGTAAATTTGAACCACCTAAGAGAATTTAATAATTAAGGGTGTAAATGGATCGAATTCGAATCGGATCAGATAATATTTGGATTCGAATCCAATTAGAAAATTCAATATCCAATGGATATTGAAAATTAATATTTGAATTCGATTAAATATTTGAATATTAGATTCGATTTGAATTTGACTAATTAATTATATTAGGTAATTAATAAATATATAAAATAAATATTTTATTTATATAAAGTATAGCTCTCAAAAACAAATGAATAAAATACTCCATAGAAAGGAAATATATTGGGCTCAAAAATCTAGAGTGGAGTGGATGAGATAGGGTGATAAAAACACAAAGTTTTTTCATACCACCACTCTCATCTGGAAACCGGATTGAAGTAGCAAATGAAATTAAGGATATATTTGTCAAGAAGTTTGAAGAAAGATTTAAAGGAGGAGGGTTAACTAATACGGAACTTGTTTAGGAAGAATTAGACACTATAATTTCAGAAAGCTGGAATGAATCATTAATTAAAGAAGTCACGTAAGAAGAAATATGGAGGCAGACAAATCAATGGGAGATACAAAGGCGCCAAGACTTGATGGACTAAATGCCTATTTCTTTGAAAAATAAAAACGAATCATTGGGAATTCGGTTGAAGAGACGGTGGAAGCCTTTTTTACACTCTAGGAAAATGACAAAGATAAAACCTTTTTAGCCTTAATTCCTAAAATAGACAACCTTGTCTCGATTGAGAAATTTAGGCCAGTAAGTCTGTGTGATACAATTTATAAAATAATGGAAAAAATTCAAGTCAATAGATTGAAATCTCTTTAGGAGAAATAATAGCCCCATATCAAAGTGCCTTTGTCCTAAGAAGTAGAGATTCCATGAGAAATGGATTAACTAGGTTATGCAACGCATAAGTATGGTACCATATCAAATATTAATTTACAGATCTCCCACAAAATGTTTCAAACCTAGTGGGGTATCAGACAGGGTGACCCTTTGCCACCCTACATATTTGTTCTATGCAATGAAGCATTGTGTAGGATGATCTGTAAAAGAGATCACCAAAATAAAGAGATTTTAGGTTTCAAAGCCTTGAGAAATGGACCCAATATCCCAACCCTTCAATTTGTTGATGACTGCATAATCTTTGCTAAGGCAAACACTGATAATGCATTAAAAGTTAAAGATATTATAGAGAAATATGCATAAAGCCAAATTTTACTAAATCTACAATTTTTTTCTCTAAAAGTATTCATAAAAGGCTCCAAAAGTCCTATCCAGAGTTCTAAAAATCCTAATTGAGAAAAAAAAAAGAAAACTACTTAGGGGCACCAATTATAGAGGGACGAATTACAAAAGGAACCTTCAAAACAGTGGAAGCTGGAAGAAAATGTAAACAACAAATTAATCGGATGGAGGAAAAATTCCTCTCCCTTACGAGTGGAGTAACTCTGCTCAAAGCATCTATAACAATTATGCATCAATTCCTAATGAGGGTTTTTAAACTCCCTAAGTCCATGGTGGAAAAATTAGAAAAGAAATAAAGTGGGTTCTATAGAACCATAACGAGAAAAAATCAAGTAACCTTGTCAAGTGGGACACAATTTGCAGAACAAACACTAATGGAGGATGGGGAATAAAGAAGTTGCAATGGGTGAATGCTCTAAGTATTGCAAAACTAGGGTGAAAAATCTTAACACAACCAATTAATCTTTGGGTTAAATTAGTAAGGAACAAATATCTAAGGAATTAGGATATCTAGTAGACTAATCCAAAGAAAAATATTTCTTGGGCATGGAGAAGCATCCTAGAATTTAGAGATGTCCTAAAATAAACGAACAATAAGGAAATTTGGAAATGGGAAATCAATACAATTCTGGAATGATGTATGGGTAGAAAAACCCCACTAAGTAACTATGGGAATTCATCCCAACAAAAGCAAAATTGCATGTTATGTGAGTTTATTAAGGAGCCAAAAACGTGGGATGAAGAGAAAATTTTGGAAGTTGTTCCATAATCAGTATAGGAAAAAATCAGGGCAATCCCTATCCCATCAAAGGTTGAGAATGATATTGTGATATGGAACCCAGATCCTAAGGGAGTATTCTCCATTAAATAGCCCTATAAGCTTCTATAGGCGGAAACAATTCAAAATAATTTAGTGACCAGGCTAAAACAGATTTGGAGACTAACCTCCCCAAGATACGGGATATACATGGAAATCGAACATCTCATCTTTTTTTTCATGTGTATTGGACCTGTATCGGACCAATATCGGGGTATAACGGGGGTCTATCGATAGCGTATCGACAAAAAAGATATGACCAAAAACTAAAAAAAAAATATAGGGGAAAAGCAAGCCTTTTTTTTTTGAAGTAGGCCTTCTTTCACCCCCAAATGACTCTAAAACTCCAAACCTCATTCCTAGAGTGCTAGATTTGCAAAAAATTGCAAGAAATAAGTATGAATCGTTAATTTTTTTTAAACTTTTTCAAAATTTGTAAAGATATGACAAAAATAGTTAAACTTTTTCATTTTTTTATAATACCTTGTGATTTCTTTTTTTCTTGAATGTTTAAATTTATGTTGATCTACATTTCTTACATTCAAAATCATAATTTTTTGTGTTATTAATAAATTTATGAAAATTTCATGAAGATATTTAGGGAAAACATAAAATAATAAAAAATTAAAAAATGTAATTTTTCTCTATCTATAAAGACTAAATATGTTTTAGATGTATGGATTTATCTATCATATCGATAGAGCAATTGAAATTTCTTATTTAGTATTTTTTTATTTTTTTATTTTTAGAATTAAAATATAAATAATAATTAATTATATTTTATCATTTCATCACAACATTTGAATATATTATAATTCTATGGATGATCTATCATATCCATAGACCAATTGAAATTTCTTATTTAATAATTATTTTTTATTTTTATATTTTTAGAATTAAAAATTAAATAATTAAATTTTATCATTTGATCACAATGATTGAATATATTATAATTCTATGAGTGATCTATCATATCCACAAAGCAATTGCAATTTCTTCTTTAATAACTATTTCTTGAATATATTATATAATGTTTATTTATTTTTTATAATTTTTGGAAATAAATAATAAATAATTATTGATTATATTTTCACTTATAAGTTGTGCCAACGCATGTTTTATGGTTGGATAGGAGAGTTGGATTTTTCCCATCCCATAAAACATTAAAACTTAAGATTTATAATTTATAAATTATCCCTTCCCATAAAACATTAAAACTTAAGAATTGTAATTTATAAATTATAGTTAAGCATAGGATTTTTAATGAAATTATAATTAACTATAATATATTTCTTCATAAAACATTAAAATATGTCAATTTAATGTATATACACCTCATTAAGGTCTTATATTTTGTGTTATTGATGTATTTTTATGATTTATTAAAGTATTTATAGTGTTTCCAAGTGTATCTATATGTATTTTAGTTTTTTTTTTCCAATACACATGCATACCCAAGGCATATCTCGATATGTCTCTTAAAATTGCCTTTCTGATACTTTGAACCTCCCCCCCCCCCAATTATTTTCTTTATATACCTTGTTCTAAGAAGAAAGATTTTGGCATATAAAAGGCTCAAAAACTGGGGAATAAGAATGGATGTGGACTACCGACACTGTGATCTTTAGAAAGATGTGAATCATTTGTTCCTTCATTGTGAGGAATCAAGCCAAGTTTGGTCAATCACAGGAAGTATAATCCCTACAACAGATCCTTTTGAATTAATCTTGGAGTGGTGGGACCGACTAGTAGTCAGTGACAATAAAATTCAATATGCCTTGGAGAAGGCAAATTTTATTCTATGGAACATATGGAAGAAAAGAAATGAAAAAATTTATAAAAATAAAAGCATACCTCCAAACCATCTAGGGGAGAGTGCTAAAACTAAGTGTGGAGATTATATCAAGATACTTTCCCCCTCTCCCACTGAGAAATAGACAAAAAATTCATTCAAATATTCTCATAGGATGGGAAAACCTAGAAAGTGGAAAGGTAAAGATAAATTATGTTGCCTCGTGGAGAAGAATTTATGGTAAATGTGTGATTGGCGCTGTTTTGAGAGATGATACTGGTAGAACAATGTGGATCAGTTGCAAGGACGTTGGTGAATGCTCAACCAATGAATGTGAAGCATGGACTGCTCTTGAGGCACAACATGTAGCAAATAGATTCCCTAGACTCCAGTTTGTTGTTGAAGTGATTCAAGACTCATCATTGAAAGCTTGTGTGGTCACATGAAGCTCCCATGGAACATCAACAATTTCATCAATGAAATAAGCATGTAAAAGAACCTTAAGATTTCATATGCGCATGTTCTAAGAGAAGCAAATTTCGTAGCAAATCAACTTGCAAATTTGGGGCATCATCTCAACTCCTCTAGCTCTAACATAAATGATCTTAGATTATATTTTATTTGTTTTCTTGATGCCTATGGGCTTGCAACCAATTGCGGTTCTGTTTTGTAATTTTTCTTTTGATTATAAAAAAAAAAGCATTTTGATTATGACTAATAATTATTGATAGGATGGGCTTGAGTTTGTTCATTAGGACCTTGGCTGTTGTTTTGTATAGTGTATTACAAAGGCTTATGAGGCAAAACTGAGTTGCATTTTCAAGATTTCTACGTTTGCAATGGAGGCAATGAAAGTTTTAGGAAAATTTTCCAATTAGTACCCTGTACTTTGGGCCTAGTGCCACTTTTGTCCCTAAACTTTAAAACGCGATAATTCAGTACTCGAACTTTCAAAATGTGCTAATCCAGCACCTACTGTTAACCAGCCATTAGGTGGCATTTGAAAAGACACTAATGCCCTTTGAGTGTCATCTAATTTTCTTTATTAACCATCCAAACATTGACAAAAAATGAACAATAATCCCAAATTCATTATTAACCATCTACTTTTAAAGTTCAGGGACAAAAGTGGCACTAGGCCCAAAGTACAGGTACTAATCGAGAAATTTACCAAAGTTTTATTAATATCACCATGAAGAAAACAATCATAGTACCCAACATGGCCTAAATTGATCCTTTTTCTTTTGCTTTACACAATGGGATTTTAAATTAATTTAGAAGTACATATACACGTAGAGCATGTTATGTAATAACTCTCATCACTAATGGCTTAAACCGTTCTCGAAGCTTATAAGTTATGAGGCGACTTACTTGTTTAAGTTTTGATGTAACCAGAAGTCAAATCTACTTTGTGCTTAATATAGGCTCAACTTTACCAAAAAAAATCTCTCATTTGGAGAGGGAAAAGTAATCATGTAAATTATGGAATGCAACACTCCTTGTAAATACTGAAATTTTCAAGGCTTTAAGTGGATAAATTAACGGTCTATTTGGTTAGTAGTTGGAATTGGAATTAGAATCAAAATCCTTTGGAATTGAAATTGGAATGGTCTATTCCCTTAGTTTGTTTGGTTCAAATATGAATCGGAATGAAAATTAGGAATTAACTGGAACGAGATTTCATTCCTCTCTCTAAAATAGGAGAGTGCCATTCCACTAGGAATGGGAATGAGATTCTAATTCCACCCAATCAAACAGTTGTAATTGAAATGGTCCATTCCAATTTCAATTCTAGTCTCTAGACCTCTATTTCCTCAAATCAAGTGGGCCCTAAAAACCTAACCATAAAGCTATAACTCTTGCTATTGCAGTATTTTTGTTGAAAAAATAAAAAAAAAAACCCTTTTTTTTTGGTAACAAAACAACTAAACAAAAAAAAAAAAAAACAGATTTGACTATGTTTCAGCATAAACCAAATTCTTTAGCCAAGGAGGCACTATAGGAGCACACATATACCAACCAATGCATCTAAAGCAAAAAGATGCAATTTCATGAGCAACTAAACACTCTGCTCATTTAAGCTTCTACTACTATAAAGCACCTCTACTCATTTGAGCCATCTCAAAACATAGAGTACACCTTGGTCTTTTTCCTCATCAGACTTTCTCTCTTTGGATTAGCACCTAAATCATGGAGGACTAGAAAGAAAATCAGCAAGATGAAGATCATATTGGAGATCGTCAAAAGTTACTGATAGAAACTTGCAAAAAAACTCTCTATGCAAAGGTCCTTGCTGACAAGCAAATGAATGCATTTGGAGTTATTCAAAAGGTAAGGAACTTCTGGAATAATAATTGATATGAAGTTAAATGGCTAGATGACGAAGTCTTGTGGTTAGTTTTTAAGAAAAAAAGCAGATGTTGAAAGATTCCTGAGTCAAGAGCCTTGGCTCATTCAGGAGTACCCCCTCCTGCTAAAGAAATGAGAACCGACTTCAATCCCTAGAAAACTTACTTTCACTAACATGGGAATCCATATCAAAATCCTAGATGTCTCCATGGAAAAGAGATTTTGGTCTTGGGGAACCAAGATGGTGGGTTGCATAGGTACCCCAGTCCCCTTGGAAAAGGAAGAGGATAACTAGGAAGTTGATTAACATATTTAGGAAAGGTTATACTATATTAGAGTCATCACGGATATCATAAAACCCTTGGCTCTAGGAAATTCTGATCGCGAAGAGGATGATTCAGTTAAATGATACCCCTTCCAATATGAGAAGCTTCCTACTTTTTGTAATCGAGAATGGATTTTTAGGTCATCAAAAATTTAACTGTAAAAGAATTTCTGAAGAACAGTTTCTTGAACAACTTACTCATAGGATGGCTTCTCAAGCTATGGATCCTAGAAGGGGTAGAGGGTTTTACGTGATTGGTTAAGAGCCAATATGGAAGATTTTGATTTCAAAATGATCAACCAAAATCAGTGAGAAAGTGAGCATATCAACAAAATGAACCGAGGGAGATCAAGAAGAAGAAAGCATGGATCATCTCTTGATCCAAGATGGACCATTACTTGAGGTCTCATTAGAGAGAGTTACAAATTGGAAAACACATCAAATTAGTAATTGTTGATTAGAAGGAGTTTGTTTCAAGAGAGCTTGGTATAGGAAATGGTCTCAAATCTATTTCGTAATGATAGAAGAAAATTTTAGGTGGTCCTTTCGCTGATGAGATCTGATTGGAGACGACAATGAGCTGACGGAGAAGGATGGCCTAGCAGCTTTCCCAAAGCTTTATAGTTGGAGAGACATGAGACTGATGGGGAAGGACAAGAGGAAGGTGGCAGATTTTTCTAATGAGGTGGAGAGATTTCATGGAAAACTAAGATAGGGTTGGGATTTTCCCAAGTTTCGTGGATAAATAGAAAAGGGAAAAATATTCTAATTAATGAAGAGAGATCTGAAATGGTTTTTGAAAAAAAAAGTGAAAAAGTTTGGGTGTAATAATTAGATAAATCAAATTGGATCAAGTAGCGAGAGAAATGGGCTAGGCACACCCAGAAAAAAGAGTCTGGATTGAAGATGGCTTAAATCCGAGTCTGAATCCAAATCATGTGTACCATGGTTTCCTCATGTAAAATTTAACTCCGATACTAGACTTCTCAGTCAACCAAGATCCCGTCACCCTTGAAAGACTAATGAATTAGGTTTTAAAGAACCCAGAAATTGAGTTTGAAGATGATGAGATGGTTATAGATCAAGACTCTCAGTTGGAGGTGATGCAAATCAATGAAGCTAGGCAATGCTTGGAAGGAAACCCTAACAGGGAGGATCAATCATAGCAGGTTCAAGCCAAGAGAAGGAGGTATGTTTTCAACCCAGGACTTATAATCATTGCTATATGTCAACTTTAACTGACTTGGATCCAATGTATGAATTACAAAGCCTAGTAGTCTCAGTCAAAACAAAAACTAAAATAGTAAGCAACTAGACAAAGAGAGGAAAAAAAAAAGAAAAGTAATTCGAGGTTTATCAAAGAAACAATTTTTGGAAAGGAACCAAGGAAAAAAGTAAAGGAAACTCACTATGTAAACTCTATAGAGTTGAGTTTGTCTTCTAATGGTTGTTTGTTATTCACTAGAAAAAAAAATCTTTTATTAAATCAGGAAAATGTCACTTTCTATCTCTATCATGGTTTTAATTTTGGGACCTATATTAACAGATGTGCAAGGAAAAGAATGGAAAGGGTAAGGTAAAAGGAAATCACAGGCCTCTTTATTAACACTCAACCTTGTTTTTAGAAACATGAATTCTATTAAGAAAATATCAAAATTTTCGAATAAGTAGGTTGAGGGTTCTATCCCGAATCAAAACCCAAGTGAGAAAAGATCATCCTAAGCTGAAATTTCTAGGGAATTGGGTCTCCCTTAACAATTCAAGCTTTGAGAGAGACCTAAAAAACAACAAACCCTTATATTGTTTTTCTCATGGAAACAAAGCACTCCCTCCTAGATGTAAAAAAATAAATAAATAAAAAATAAATAAATAAAATAAAACTGTTTAGAAATTGGAATAGTTGGAGTTATAATGCTAAGGGCCTCAAAGGAGTATTAACTCTATTTTGGAAAGAGGGCTTAGATATTAAAGTGCTCTATGCAAACCCAAATATCATCCATGTTAGAATAAAGGATTTAGGGGGGAAGGATTGCCGCATTTCTTTTGTCTATGGGGAGCCAAAAAAAAAAAGAAGAGAAATATGTTCTTCCAAAAATGACAATCTTTAGCTAGTCTTGTCAACAAGCCCTTGGTTGGGTGTGGGTGACTTCAACATAATCTTGGATCCTCAAGAGAAAGAGGGAGGTAGAAGTTTTAGCCCCTCATATTTTAGGGAAAATTATGAGATAAAAAAAAATGTGGTTTATCTGAGCTTCCAAGTCATGGGTGCAAATTCATTTGGACAAATAAAAGAATGGGAGAGGATAATATCAGAGCTCGATTTGACAGAGCTTTTTGCAATCAGGAATGGTTGGACTTATTTGAAGCCTCCCATACAAAAGTTCTTGTCTCTCTAGAATTTGACCACCTCCCAATCCTCTTTAATAATGAAACCAATCTAAGATGAAAGAAAAATATCTTTTAGAATGGAAGAAATGTGGTTCTTCCATGAAAATTTTGAGGAAACTATGAAAAATTGTTGGATAAAGAACCACAATGTTGGTCCTTAAACTCAATTGTCTAGCAAATTAAATAACCTTCAAACTACTTTAAAGAAATGGAATACAAAGGTTTTTGGTAATGTTTAGAGGAATATAGCTTCCATTAAAAAGAAAATTGAAGTGGAGTAGGAGAAAGGAGAACACCAACCAAACCCAAGTTTAAAAACCGTAGAGGCAAAGCTAGAAGTGTGGTTAAAAAGGAGGGAACATATGTGGGCTCAAAAATCAAGAGTCAATTGGCTTCAACCCGGAGACATGAATACAATTTTTTTTTCATGTAACAACTCAGAGGAGAAGATGCAGAAATAGAATTCTAAAATTGAAAAAAGAACTAGGAGTTTGGATAGATACTGAAGAACAAATTGAAGAAATCGTGTTTCTACACTTTGATGGCCTGTTCAAAACTTCAAATCTGAGAGTTTTTGAATATCTGTTAAGTTGCATTGGGAAAAAGATATAAGAAGAAGAAAGTTAATGGTTGGAGAGAGAGAAGTAGAAGAAGAGGAAATTAAGATTGCTTTGTTCTAGATGGCTCCCTTGAAGGCTCCAGGGCCAGATGGTTTCCAAAATAGCTTCTTCCAAAGGTACTGGAATATAGTGGGTCAGGATCTATCTAAGGTTGTTTTAGATTTCTTCAACCAAAATTTTATTGCTAAGGATTTTAACCAAACATACATTGCACTAATTCCAAAAGTAAAAAAAAAAAACCTTCTAATGCTTCCTAGTTCCGTCCTATCAACCTTTGCAACACTGTCTACAAGGTTATAACAAAAGTGTTGGTGAATAGGTTCAAACCTTTACTCCATAAAGTTGTGAGTAAAAATTTGAGTGCTTTCACTGCAGGAAGATTAATCCAAGATAATATCCTTCTAGCCCATGAAGTGATAGATTTCATGAAAAAAATAAAACTAAAGGAAAAAAAGACTTGGATGGTTTTGAAGCTAGATGAGTAAGGCGTACTATAGGGTGGAATGGGTTTTCCTTTAGAAAGTCATGGGTAAAATGGGGTTTGGAAAAAATGGATAGATTGGATAATGTCCTACATCACAACTATGTCCTATCAAATTCTCATAAATGGAGCCCTATGGAAGACTATTTGGCCTGAGAGAGGAATAAGACAAGGAGATCCTCTATCTCTTTATCTTTTTCTCTTTTGCTTTAAAGCATTACCAGCCTATCTTCAAAGTCTTGTCTCCCAACAAAAACTCTTTGGAATAAAGTTAAATAGAGACTGCCCTATGATTTCTCATCTTTTCTTTGTAGATGAGAGTTATTTTTTTACAAGGTTTGTCCTAGATGAAGGTTAGAGGATTGTGGATGCAATCAATCTCTATAAGAAGTCTTCTGGTCAACAGGTAAATCTCCTTTAGTAAAAACCTTCACCCGAGATTATAAAAATGTTAGTAAAGAGTTTGGATATTAAAAAAGTGAACTAGCCTAGCATTTATCTTGGCCTCCTTACATTTATAGGTAGAACCAAAAAAGGGTTGTTCCATTATCTTTTAAGTAGAATAAATAGTAAAACTTCAAACTAGTATGACTTGTTGCTTTCAAGTGCTGGCAAAGAGGTTCTCCTGAAGTCTATCATAGCTGTAATTCCTTCTTATGCTATGTCTTGTTTCCTCCTCCCAAAATCTATCTATGATGAAATTGCTAAATCTTAGAGAAAGTTTTGGTGGGGTGTTGATGGAACAAAGAAGGTTCATTGGGTTATTTGGGAACAATCAATAAAAACAAGCATGATGAAGGTTTGGGTTTTAGAGACCCTCATAAATTCAATCTAGCTCTTCTTGCTAAATAGGCATGGAGACTGTGTGGAAGAGAATAACCTTTGAGCTAGGGTTATAAAGTCAAAGTATTTAAAGGGCAAAGATTTCCTAAATGACAATCTTCCAAAATGGAAATCATGGAGATGACAGAGTTTTCTTGTGGGCAGGGAGATTTTTAAGTTTGGGGCTTGTTGGGATGTAAACTCAGGTTCGAGAGTTAAAATCTGGACAGATCCTTGGTTTGAGGACTTTCATCTTTTTAGAATAATGGGTCTGGACCTAAAGACAAATGTTCCTACTAGGGTTAGTGATTTAATTGATGAGAACATAAGATGTTGGAAAGAAAATGTAATAAATGACACTTTCCTAGCAAAGGTAGTAGACAAGATCCTTAAAATTCCTTTAGCTCAGGGAATTAGGAAGACAGACTAATTTGGAAAGGTAACTCTTTGAGTATTTTCACTATAAAATCTGCTTACTATATAGCTAAACAAATTCTCCTCAAGCTATCCTCTGTTTTAGATTTTGTCTAGCATCAACCCCACAACAAAATCTGGAAGGAAATCTAGAAATTGAAATGTGATTCAAAAATCAAGATTTTCCTACAGAGGTGCTGTTGGAATAGCCTTCTAGTCCAGGAGAACCTTGGATAAAGAGGACTCTCGAACTCTTCTATTTGTAAAATATGTGGGATAGAATCAAAATAGATAATGCATGCCCTCTTTCAATGTGATCATGCAAAACTAACTTGGTTTGGATCTTTGTTTTGTTATGATACTTGCTGTACAATTCTATTTGCTTCTTTTTTAGTCTGGTTTAAATTGTGGCAAAGCAGATGCTCTTCTTCAAAGGAAAGAAAATAAGACTTACTTGGCTTTTTAGCTTTTATGCTTTGGAATATTTAGAGGGCTAGGAACATATGCATTTTTAAAGATCTAAACTTAGACTCTAACAAGACTCTTTATTCTTATAACAGATCATGGACAGAGATGAGGAAGATTTTGCAACCAAAATGGCAAAATTCTTCACTTCCTAACCCGAAGGCCAGCAAAGAGGTTTTTTGGAAAGCTCCTAAGGAAAACTTTTTGAAACTCAACACAAATGGTAGTTTTATAAAGGTAAGTCGGGCTGGTTTTGGAGCCATTATCAAGAATATGGGCCAAGTTTTTGTTGTTTCCTATAGCCCCTATATAAGCTCAACCCCATTCCAAGCTGAAGTTATAGCATGCATAAAGGGAATTTCTCTTGCTAAGAACTATATCTCTAGCCTTATCATTTTGGAAACCGACAACCAAACTCTAACCCAGGTCCTCAAATCAAAGGATCTGAATTTAGCTAAGGAAGCTTATTTTTTTGTGTAAGGACTTGTTAAGGATTTGCGAGGATGTAATTTTTTATTTTGTTTTTGCAAGCAGGAACTGTAATACTCTAGCTCATAAGCTATCTTGTAAAGGTATTAAAGGTGAGGGGTCTTTCATCGGAGCCATGCCTATGTGGCTGGCAAAGTGGATTGTGTCCCCTAATAAGGCTTGTGCTTCCTGCTCTACTTGAATGAAAAGTAGTTTATCTATTACAAAAAAAATAATAATAATAAATGATCAACCAAATTAGAAATCCTCCTAATCCACAAGAAATAATTAGATTGGAGTAAATGCAAAAATAGATTGGGTAAAACCTATACGGCTCTAAGTCTGGATCTACTCCTCACAGAGCGTGCCTCACGCTGACCTCATAGCCTGTATTTTCCACACACTGAAAACACCTCCCGTACTTTATTTATTATTCATGGGAGATGTTTCCAATACAAGGTGGGATGTGGCTGTGAGGAGCACTCTATGAGGAGTAGATTCCAATTCCTTGGTTCTATCCAAGAAAAGAATAACCAATGATGGTGGAGTTTGGATATGCTCCTCACAAGGCACATCGAGAACATCTCATGCATTTGTACTTATTATTCATGGGGAGATGTGCCCAATATAAGGTGGGATGTGGTTGTGAGATTGGTGTGAGGCGCACTATGTGAGGAGTAGATCCCAATTCGTGATAGTGTAGATATGGAGTTCACCTTAGCCCTTCGATTCTCGAAATCCTACATGGGGTAGAGATCTATTACCAACAAAAAACACTCCCAACATATTGGTTGTAAGGGAGATTAGGTATGTGTTTAGTATAGCTTTCGTTTATTAAATAAACATTTGTATTTGATTTGTTTTCAATACCGAGAAAAGTACTTGATAAATCATTTATTGACAACTAGGCACCATACCAATTTCACTCAACCATTGGAAAAAACATTAAAATGAAGCTTTCCCCAACAATTAGTTTGCATATATAAATCAAAACCCACTTTTGTGAATATCAGTGTGTAGAGATAAATATGATGAGATTGGTTGAATGAATAAACGCTCAACCATTGGGAGAAGTATTAAAATAAAGCTTCTCCCAACAATTGGTTTGCATATATAAATCAAAATCCACTTTTGTGAATATCAATACATTGAAATAAATATGATAAGAAAAATGTTAATTTAATGATGATGTTGGCACCCTACAAACATCCCACATCACTATCCATCCGTGCATTGAAATGGGAGATGTTATCAATACACGGGTGGACAATGTGGGCGCCAATCTGATCTCGTTGAAGGGGTTGTTAGGAAGAGATCTGGACTCTTTCCTTTCTATTCAAATTCATAAATAAAGCTAATCTAACGGCTTCGAAAGTCCGTACAGTGTCATGTTATAGATCTGTATTTATGCTATCAGATTTCCATTTCCACGCTCAGTCGCACCCACAAGGCGTCAAGGCGTCAAAGGACAGAGGCCAAAACGCAAGGGGAATAGAGAATTTAGCTCAGCTCTGCTAGAGAGTGTTGTGTGCATACTGCAGAGTGAGTTTACTTCACAAGGAGCTTTGTCAAAGCACAGAACAGGAGAAAAGAAAAATGATGGATGAGGCTAAGAGAGGGGCTGGCTTCCTTAAGCCATCTTTCGATGAGAAGTCGCCGGCGGCATCTCCCTTGGGTGCTCCCAAGAAAATCATCATCAAGAGTGCGGACATGAAGAAAGACATGCAGTATGGGGCTGTCAAGAAGGTCATCATCAAGAGTGCGGACATGAAGGAAGACATGCAGAAGGAAGCGACCGAATGTGCTTTCACTATTAGCTCTCCCACCCTGTTCTAGAATCTTCTCATTCTTCCCATTTTATTTTAGACATTACATCAATTTTGTTCTGTCTTGGGTTCTGCAGAGCACATCAAGAAGGAGCTCGACAAAAAGCATGGACCCACCTAGCATTGTATCGTTGGTCGCAATTTTGGTAACCCCTTATATCAATCTATCTATCTCTGGGTATCAACAACTAAGTTATGTTGTTCTCTTGCTTGAATAAGCCCTTGTGACTCCTTTGGTTCCCATGGTACTTTGTAAACTTTCTTGTAATCACTCAAATAATGAACAAATCCATAATCCTCTTCTTTAGTTTATGCTGTGCAGCGCAGTACATTATTTGTGTAGTTTGTGGCGTAGCAATGAGCTTGATGGTAATCTTGGGTTTTCTTGAGTTTAGTCTTTTATTAAATTTCCCGTAGTTGCTAACTTCCTTGGAGAAGAAAAAGAATAGAGGAAGGAGAAGAAAGAGATACCTGCATTTTTTTTCTCTAACTTCCAAGAGAGTACAAGAAGAAGAATATCACTTTTGGTATGTGTTTGGGTGTATACGCACAGTGCTTCTTGTTCTCTATCCATGAACATGGGCATTCCACGAAAGATGTGAAAAAAAGGAGATAATGAAATTTAAGGTATACTTTTTGTTTCAACTGAAGATCTGTATTCAGTTGAGTCGATATTTCATAGTCCTGAACAGAAGTAATGGCTAAACAGGACTCATGTAGCCAATCCCATATAGTTGAAGCAAGCTTTAGTTGGTGATGATGACTATGACTTAATGATTCCCTAAGCCAATGTACAGTATAATGGTATATATCTTAGAGTACAAGACATCTACACAACATCCAGAAATTTGAAGCCTTTCAGACCAAGATGTAGGCTCATTGGATTGCCTTTGGGCTGGTTGGTAGACTGGTGCTGGATATCTTATTTTCCCTTTTTATGGGCTTCCTTAGAGTTCTAGGGTCTGATCTCATCCCCTTAAAATTTGGTTACATAAAAAGGAGTAGATATCTTATCTTCATTTACTTTTCCTTCATGGCATTCGAAGGACATGAAGTTTTCTCACTAGCCGGTAAGTGGAGAGAAGTGTTGAGAATAGAACGAAAGGAACTGTTGCTGGAGAAGACTTTTTACCAAAAGGAGCTTACGGTTAAGATCAGAGAAGGAAAAAAAGGAACAATTCTGTTAGTGGGAGATGTTGTTCCGTGGTTTCAGAGTTTCCTAGATGGTGTTGTTGGCCCGGTGAGTTGGAGTGAAAGGTGGAAAGGTACACTAAGGATGGCAAGGAGACAGACAATACACATCTGAGAGAAGGAAGAACTATAGTGGTTGGTTTGTTACCTTGGAAGAGAAGTTCGACAAAAGGAAGAGACATATATTAGCTATCCCTGAAGGTGTTCGACAACAGGGATGGACAGCGGTGGCTAATGCTCTACACAGGAGATTAGTCAGTAAGGAATCAAAGGCAGTGAAGGTACAAACAAAGAGAGTAGTTAGCGGACATAGTAAGAAAGAAGAGATGATAGAAAGAAGAAAGAGACCAGAGAGGTTGGGCTTAGAAGACACAATGGGAACCCAAGGAAAGCCAACTGTGGCATTTACTATCCTAGAACCAAGAGTTGCATTGGATGGGGAGAAAGGAAACTGGGAAAAGAAATACATCTTATTTGCGAGGGAGGAGGTGAAGGACTGGAAGGGGCTGCTAGAAGAGGTGACAACGAAGCTTGGATTGAAGCAGACGGTCATCCTTATTCCTTTCAACGATAGGAAAGCAGTCCTTGATGCGGGTGAGTTGTTGATGGATTTCACTATGTTGGAAATGAGTGAAGATCCTGTAAGAATTGAAAACTGGTGTCCTCTTTCAAATGGGGTTGCTGATGTAGATGGAAGCTTTAAACTAAAGCTACTGGTTTTACCCTTTCATCTTTGGCAAAAATCAACCTTGGAGAATCTGGTGCAGGCGATGGGCGGTGTTCCTCTGTCGTATAAGACCACAGATTTGAGGGCAGTACACTTGAGAGTTGCTGGAATGAAGCCTGAGGAAGTTCTAAGGGTAGTACAAATATGTGCAGAAGGCTATTGGTATAAAGTTTGGGTGAGTTTTGAAGTTGAAACATTGTAGTGGCTGGGGAGGTCAAAGCTTGAGGGAGATGATGATGTGGCAAGATGGGTTATAGTTGGCAGGTTTGAGCAAAGGAAGTCTGGACATGTGGCAGCCGCTGGAGTGAAGGTTTCTCTGAATGAGGAAGCTGAAAAGTCGAAGGCCAAAAGCAAAGAGGCATTTGTGGAAAAGTTTTCAAATATTTTTGAAAACCAAAACAACTTTACCATTGTTTTTTCCTATGCGGACTTGGTCAAAGGGGTAACCAGGTCAGACCAGGGGGGTTTGTCCCAAGACTAAGTTCGAGCTACACACCACACTCTCAGAACCAAGTGATCCATTTCTAGGTCGGGTGGTTCTCACCGAGCTTAAGGGCCACAATCAGCTTTTGGACTCATGTGAGTGGTCACGTGAGTTGAATCTCTACTTAGCCGTTGATAGACAAGAATATGGGTCTATCTTCTTCTTCATGTGGCTCAACCCCTGGGAACCAAATTTTTTCTTCAAGCAACCAAAGCTTATTGAAGAGGAAGCTAGGCTGGTTACCGGTGACAAAACACAGAGAAGGCGACTAGGATGGATCAGAACAAGAAAGGCCAAACCCGAGGTACTCCAGGGGGAGTAAAGAAGACTTTGAAGACGAGGACGACGGATGGGTAAGTTGCGACAGTTCAGAGGAGATGTCAGACTTAAATGTTGAAGCTGAACTTCAGTGGGAAGATCATCAAGGAGAGTTGGAAGATGCCCTGAATACTGATATCCTTTCTCAAAGCATGTCATAGAGGATCCTTTCTTGCATAAATCCTCCACTAGGTGCGGAGGGCTGAATGTTGTCGAGCATGCCTTAGAAGATGAGGGGGAAAATCTAACACCAAGTAAGGGAGAACCAAATCAGGTGAGTAACTTAAGACAAGGGACTTGCAAGAGGACTTCGGCTGCTCATCATAATTCGAGCAGAGACGGCACAGATGGGGATGAACGACATAGCCTTGGAGGTACGAACAAGGGTGAAAGTTAGCCTAGGTGCTGACCAGATAAGCCCTACACAAAGAGTGAATGGACTTACCTAGTTGGATGTCTCTTCTCCTTCTCCTTCAGTCCTAGGTATGGTCGTGGTTTCAATTTTAGATACTAATGTTTGCTCTGCCTGTGATGTTTGTCTTTCAGATCCCAGCCGTGCCCCTTTGCTGAATATCCAAGGTCTAGAGTTGATACTGAGGAGGTTGGGGAGTTACAGGAGGGGGTGAGAAGGTGGGGAGGGTGGGGAGAGCAGATCCAAATGAATTAACCAAAGGGGAAACTAAGGAGGACAGTGGTAAGATGGAGGAGGAGGGGAATAGGAGGAGTGAGGTAAGGGGGAAAAGGAAGAGAAGGGAGAGGAAGAAGTGGAGTCATTAGCTGAATTTGTAGAAAAGTTAGGTTGTAAGGTGAGAAACCTAAACGAGCTGAAAAGGTATTTACGGGCTGAAAAAGATGGTGAAAATTGGAGGAAGAGAAGGCTAGGTGAAGCTGAGAAATTAAAGTTGGAAGTGGATGTGAGTACAAAGGCTAGAGTGAGGAAAGGGAGGGGGAGAAAAGGAAGCTACTAGAAGGAAAGGGAGTGGGGCTAGGCAGAGTTGTGGAAGGAGTGAAGATTATAAGTTGGAATGTGAGAGGATTGAGGGGTGTAAGAAAAAGAGCCTTAATAAAGGGAGTTTTGAAGAAAGAAAATCCAGACATTGTTTTAAATCAGGAATCTAAACTTATGACTTTTGACAAAAGGTGGAATAGAAGTGTGTGGAGAGTGAATGGACTGAGGTGGGTTATGAGCCCCTCTTGGGGCTCATCTGGAGGGTTACTTATTTTGTGGAAGGATGTAGTGGAGGGAGTGGAAGAATTAGTGGGAAGGTTCTCAATTTCTATCAAATTTAAGCAGGTGTCAAATGGATTTGAGTGGGTCCTTACCAATGTTTATGGTCCCAATGATTACAAACAAAGAAATGAGCTTTGGGAGGAACTAGGAGATATTAGAGGTCTGTGGGAGGGGCCGTGGTGTGTGGGAGGGGATTTCAATGTGATAAGGTTCATTGAAGAGAGCAATAAGGTGAGACAAAGGAGCACTACCAGTATGAGGAAGTTCAATGAGTTCATTAATGCTTTTGAGTTAAAGGAATTGAACCTTTCTCATAATAGCTTCACTTGGTCTAATCTCCAAGCTGAACTTATTTGCTCCAAATTAGGTAGGTTCTTGTTCACCACAGACTGGGAGGAGCATTGGGGAGATCTGGTGTCAAGGGCTCTACCCAGAGTTACTTCTGATCATTGGCCAATAATGATTGGTAAGTCTAATATTGGTGGTAGTGGGACCTCTCCCTTCAGGTTTGAAAATATGTGGCTACTTCACCCGGAATTCAAAGACAAAGTGAAAAATTGGTGGAATGAAAGTAACTCAAAAGTCAATTGGGAAGGGATGAAATTCCATTGGAAGCTGAAAGAGCTCAAGGTCAAAATTAAGGAATGAAATTCTCTCCACTTTGGTAGGCTAGAAGAGAAGAAGCAGCAGTTGATAAGTAAAATAAAGGAGTTAGATGCTAAGGAAGAAATATGATGTTTTGGGGACCGAGATAAAGAAATGAGGTGGGCATTAAAGAAAAGCTTGGAGGACATAATCTTTAAAGAAGAGGTAAGTTGGAGACAGAAATCTAGACACAAATGGGTGAAGGAAGGAGATAGGAATACAAAACTTTTCCATGCAATAGCCAATGGCAGAAGAAAGAAGAACACCATATCTAAGCTGGTTGTTGATGGGACAGTTTTAACACAACAGCAAGAGATTGCTGGGGCTTTTGTGAAACACTTTAAATCCTTCTTTAGAAAGCCTTTGTAGAAGAGATTAAGGATTGAAGAGTTGGATTGGCCTAAGCTCCTTAATGAGTTGATATTGTGGATGGAAAGAGAGTTTGACTTGTAAGAAATCAAAGAAGCCATTTTCTCTATGGATAGATCCAAAGCCCTGGGCTCTGATGGCTTTACGATGGCCTTTTATCAAGATTGTTGGGAGATAATTAAGGCTGACATTCAAGCAATGTTCTTGGAATTCTTTGAAAGATGTGTGATAAACCCAGGCCTAAATTCTACTTTCATTGCTTTAATACCGAAGAAGGTTGGGGCTTCTCATCCTAAAGAGTTCAGACCCATCAGTTTGGTTAACAACCTCTACAAGATCATTGCTAAGGTGTTATCCAGAAGAATTAGAGAGGTGCTCCCCTCGATCATCTCCCATAACCAAGGTGCCTTCGTGACAAATAATCCCACAAGGAGTTTGTAGGGAGTTGAAAAAATTAATGAAGGACTTCTTATGGGAACCCTGGGGAGGAGAGAAAGGACCATAGAGTTAGGTGGGATCTAGTTATAAGACCTAAAAGTGAAGGGGGATTGGGGTTGGGAAATCTGTGGAAGAAGAATGAAGCTCTTTTAGGGAAATGGTTATGGAGATGGTCCAAAGAAAAAGAAAATTTGTGGGCTAAAATAACCCTAAGTATTCATGGGCAAGAGGCAGATGGCTAGGATCCGGGACTATCATTTAGGGCTTCAAGAGCCTCCCCTTGGAAGTCAATTCATGCTGTTCTACAATCTTTTATTCCATTTATCAGGTACGATATTGGTTCTAGTTTGTTTGTACTTTTTTTGGAACACACTTGAGTAGGGGATTTTCCCTTGAAAGAGTAGTTTTCCTCTTTGTTTTCTCTGTCTAGGTTTAAAAATGAACTAGTAGCAACATTTGCTAACTTGTCTAATTCCGCTACTGGTTGGAACTTGGGTCTCATAAGGGATCTCAGAGATATTGAGTTGGAATCCATTTCGAATCTGCTTAAAATCTTGGATGAAGTAGTCCTTGAACCTTCCATTGTGGACTCCAGGGTGTGGTTTCTTGTTCCCTCGGGTATCTTCTCCTGCTCCTTCTTCAATGCATTGACACAGTCTAGTCCGGTACCTGGGCCTCTTTTTCCAGTTCGGGAAGTTTGGGGTAGCCCCATCCCTCCTAGGGTAGGTGCTTTTTGCTGGGAAGCAATCCTAGAAAAGTGTAACACTTGTGACCTACTTCAAAAGAAAAGGCCTAATTGGTGTTTATCCCCACACTGGTGCATCTTATGTAAGAAGAATGGTGAAAGCTGTTGTCATTTGTTTGTCTCTTGCCCTTTTGTTTCAGATATTTGGTGTTGGTTCTTTTCTTTATTTGGTTGTAGGCAGCCCTCCCCTTCAAGTGTGCAAAGCTTGTTTAGCTCCACTCCAGTGAGGGGTCTAAAGAAGAGAGGTAAAATTTTGTGGAGATGCGCTAGAGCTACTGTTTGCTGGGAAGAAAGAAATCAAAGACTATTTTATGAAAAAGAGAAAAGCAGGGAAACCCTCATAGAACTTGTATATGTCAGGTCAGCTCCTATGTCTAGTGATATCAGACCTGTTTGGACTCCACTGGACTTGGATTTCATCAAATTGAACTTTGATGGTAGTAGTGAAGGAAATCCAGGCCCTTCAAGCATATGTGGTATTTTAAGGAATGAAGAAGGGAAAATTATTTCTATATTCTTAGGATCTATAGGCTGGGGGGATTCTCTGAGAGCTGAAATCCTAGCAGTTGTAGAAGGAATCAAAAGGGCTAAGCAATTGAATATTAGCAAGTTGCTGGTGGAAGGTGACTCCCAACTGACTGTTAGATGGTTGCAGATGGAAGAGTCCAGCATGTGGAAGTTCTCAAATGAAAGAAAGAAAATCAAGCAACTAACTCAGAACATGACCATAAGGTTTCAATGGGCTAAGAGGAGTACCAACTCCATGGCTGACTTCTTGGCTAAACAGGAGGTGGGAAGATCTAATTTGTTTTGGGCTATTCTATAATATTTTTTTTTCGGGTTTGAAAGGGAGGGTTAAGACATTTTACCCCTCATTTCTGATTGTATCTTACTTATCTCTTTTAATAAAAGTGCTGTTATTGATAAAAAAAAAAAGGAATAGATATCTTAAAGATATAAATTGCCTCCTTGTGTATTTGTAAACTGTGGAGGTAAATAGGCTTACCTCCACACACACACACACACACACATATATATATATATATATATATATATATATTTTTTTTATATATATATATATATATATATATATATCATGAGAACATGATAGAATATGTGATGCAAACTATGATATCCAAACATGGATTCTGACATGGAACGGATATGGCAGATGTGTATATGACCCTCCATTTCTAAAAAATCTTGGACATGACACAGGTATGGGCATCCCTTCTTATTTGTTTATACTTTTATATATAGTTTTTGAAGCTAGGTGTCATTTCTCAAGATTCTCAAGACCTATGTCTTAGTAAATTTAATTAAATTACTAGTATATACACATTCCCACAAACAGTGTCAATTTGTTGCCCATAGACAATGCCAATTTGTTGCTGCTTGGTTTGGCAAAACGGAGCATCAAATAACCTGTATTTTAGATTCATTTTATACAAAATAAACAAAGCTATGCTTGGTTTTGTGTTGATAGTAAATTCCAGTTAATGGCTGATTGGGTAAGACATATTGACTTGCATTTCATGGCTACACTTATTCTCACATCCTTAACACATATAAAAATTCTATAGCATGTAAAAGTTAATCCATAGTAATACAATGATATCCTTAGTCATGTTGACTTTACTCTGTATATGTATATGCATATAGTAATGTATCGTATTTACCATCTTAAAAGATAAATCATTATAATGTAATCTGTTTATACAAATATGGTGCGTTAAGATAATATGTAGATGCCATACTGGAGAATGGGTCTTGATGATCTTAAGAATTGAATTATCTACTTTCTGTTATTGCCAGCTTCAGGTGCATCTCACTGTAATCACCTTATTGGCTTGTATCACATGTAACGTGCACAAGCATGACACCACTGATGAAAAATAGTCTAGATTTAGTGAATGAATGGATGGATGTAGACTTCTCTTTCCATGTAATAGCTTATTTGAGCAATTAATTGAATGAATGACCAAACAACAGGTCATCCAAACCCTATTCTCATGATACAATCTGATTATCAACATGATTGTTTGTGTGTGGTCTGGGCTTCCAATATCTTAGTTATGCAGGATGAAAAGAAAAAAAAAAAAAGTTTCACCCTCCAAGTTGAACCATTGCATAGTAGGCTAGCAGCCACACTAATCTTCCCCTTTTCTTTTGTATATTTTTGGGTGTGGGGCGGGACTGTTGGATTTACTAATTTCCGGAATTTGTGTAATATTTTTCTCATTTATTTTTTCTTTACTTTTTTTGGTGGTCAAAGCTTCCTTCTAGGTGTTAGATGTTGTTTAGGCTCAGTTTGGAAGGAGTACAAATACAAAATAATATTTGTACTCCTTTCAAATTTGTATTTGTACTCACAAATTGAGCCTTAGGCCCAGTTTGGAAAGAGTACAAATACAAATATGTAAAGTGCAAAACCACATATTGTTTTTTCTAAACCTTGTATTTGCACTGTACATATTTGTATCTGTACTCTTCCCAAACTGAGCTTTATTGTCCAATTTATCGGTCTCTAGGTTTTCAACTTTTTCGGTCTTAGACATGAATCCTTGTTCCTATCTTGGTGTCACTCCATCCTGTCCCCTTGGATTTAAGATATGCAAAATGTATTGGTCTACCATAGTTGTTGCTTCCCTCATATAAATTTCCCCAAATATTGGGTTTCCTCATTCATTATCACCAGAAAACGAAAGGGCCCTAATTTAAGAAAACATGACCTACATACATCTTGCATATAAGGGCCCTTAGAATTTGGGCTCATGTTCAATTTTGTATTTGAACACTTTATAATCAACTTACAAATGTACCCTTGAAACCAAAGATCCCAGTTTTTCTATCTTGCATTTGCATATAAAGGCTTTGTGCATTTGAGTCTACTTTGAATTGGTATTTTCATACCGTGTAATACCTCATTTGCTTACCAAAAAAAGTATTAAAATTCATTTACATAGGTGCACTTTATACAAAAAAAAGTCGTATTGAAAATCTAAAAGTTAATGACATAAAATGCTACCATGTCACCCTTTCTATATTTTGGGGTTGTCTTGTCCAACCAACACACATTGTCCATGGGATTTAAGTTGGTGGTGAAAAGTTCTAACCTTTAGATTCCTCTTCTCCAACATATAAACTTTGTCATGCATGATACAGAGCCTGAGTTTTTTTTTTTTTTACTGAAAATGGTAACTTTTCATTCATTAAATCATTAAAAATTACACATCAGGCAGAGCCTGAGGGTTACGATAGGGATTGGTTGGATAGTTCGGTTTGGTAAGAATCTTGAGGGTTCCTGATTACTGGATGCCTTTTTTTATCATATCATGCTGTCACAATTCCCACTGGTTATCTTGCAGCTAAGTTAGACCATGATTTCTATCCTCCAGAGCAACAATCAGAATACCTTTTGATTCTTATAGAGTAAGCATTTATCACCATTATCACCAACAAGTCAACAAAACCATAATAAAAACCCGGTTTTTCATCTATTTCTTCGAGGTGCATAGCCTCTTTTCATATCTTGGTTGGTTAACAAAACCTTCAGGAAGGGTGCCTCCCCCCCCCCCCCCCCCCTCCCTTTCTTCCTTTAGGGTGTTCTTCATCTGATCTTCATCTGATAGTGACTGATACAACCCTAGATTCAGAGCAAGCAAAGAAGTGATAATCTTGGAATATCTCCATAGTTTTGCTATTACTAAAATTAATCAATGTCTACAAGCATTTCCAAAATTTACTTGCATTTCTGATGTTTATGTAACATGTAACACAATTAGTTTGTTAACTGATTGTATTGAATTATTGATATGATCTTGAAACATTGGGAATTTCAAGTAGCAGAAACCGCCAAGATATACAATTGGTAATGTACAACTTTGTGGCACCCATCATATTGTAGTTTATATCATATACCTTGCACACCATATTGTGGCTAGCTGTCTATTTGACTGTTTAGCTATCTGATTCTATGTAGGTTCATATGTGACTCATGAGACCAACCATTTTGTCTACTTCTATCTGGATCAAAAAGCAATATTGTTGTTTAAGTCTGGCTGATAATGGTAGCAATGGTTATGATGCTTATGGCAGTGAATTAGTGATGGGTACTACAGCTAGTGCCTGTATGTATTAATTGAAATCTTGGTGCTGCAAAGTATTTAGCAGGACATTTTTTGGTCTGTCTGTATATTTTCATTAGAATGGTCCTCCTGCAACAGTTCTCTGAGCTATGGATCTGATGCTTACCCTGTAGCTGCAAATTAAGTTGCCATTTGTTCTCCAATATTTTATACAAACTTCTTGGTTACATCACATGGAGTTTGAGAGTAGATTCTATGTTTCGGAATGTAGTTCTGTCGGGGGGGCCCTGGACTCTTGCTTGCATGGCAGTATTCAATTGATGCACTATTAGTCTATTCCAGTCATGTAGATCGTTCAATTGATTGGGCCACTTACAAATTCTCGACTGAATTAATGTCTAAGCATCGGGTAACATTGCGATGCTTTTGGCGTAGGGAACAAAAATATTGGAATGATAAATGATGGATGTTGGATTCCTTGGGTTCTGTTTTGAAGAGGGTGTATCAGCACCACATAGAGAGGAGTCTCAACCCTTGCATTCAAAATTTGTGTTTGGTAGAGCAGATCACAGCCCCCATCATGACCTTTTTAAATTTAGACACATGGCATTTTTTTTATTGCTGTTAATACTTACAATCCACTAGCACCATTTAGATAAATAGCTTTTTCATTTTTTAGAAAGTTAGACACGTGGTCATTTTTGAGAAATTTCTGCTAAAGTCCACAATCCATTAATAGGTTAGAGCCCCCCAACCTTTAGACACATGGCTTTATCATTTTTTTGGAAAGTTAAATACATAGCATTTTCTGAGAAATTGTTGCTAAAGCCCACAATCCACTACTACCATTTTTAATTTATTTTTAAAAAATGTAGAAAATGCAAAAATGATTATCCACAACTACTTCTCTTATATTCTATCAATCTCAATTAATAATAAACCCTTTACGTATCATAACAAAGAAAACTATCTATATTCTAATAATTATTGAAAAGTTATTTTTTATAATAAATATTTCTTGAAATTTTATTAATAAATATAAACTTAACATTATTGATTTTATAATGTAAATTTAATATTAGTGATTCCCCATACTTAATATGGGGTCATTCACTAGTTGAATTGAAAAGGGAACACCACAGCTTGCATTGGGTTTTGTACAGGTGTCATTTGTCGAGTGCCCGCCCCACAATGTCCCACTGTGCATCCCAATTGTGTGTTAGGCCAATGACAAGTACGGGAGATAGTTTCCGATGCATGCTAAGATGTGTATGGGGTGTTAATGTGAACTCGTCATTGGCTAGGAGGGACATTCTTGCCTCACTTGTCCTGTGTGGTCTGGTCCCTAGGGGGAGTTGCCCATGTGTTTGAAATGCTTAGCTTGCGTTTGGTTGCAGTGTAGATGTTGCCTGACTTTTGCTTCAGATTTGATATTGTCTTGTTTGTTTCTGAATGATATAATATAGGAAATAAAATGGTATCGTCCTACTTTAAATGCAAGAAAATGGATGTAAGAGGGGTTATTTGTCAGGGACTTTGGAGTGAATAAACATGCAAGATGGTGTGATCCCCATTTTACAGGAGAGAGAATTGAGTTAGGAGAAAGGTGGTGTAAATAATTGCATCAGTTTTTTGAGATGCAAACTTTACATTGCTAATGCTTAAGGTTTCATGCCAAAATCTCTCTTTCTCTCTCTCAACAAAGTTTTGGATACAATTGGCATTGATTGTCTATTCACTACTGTTTTCTTATTGTATATTGGGATCAAGGTTTAAAGTGTTGATATTGGCCGATATGCCAGTGGAGCATATCGGCCTGTACTGGTCCTTTTTTTTTTTTTTTACTTAATTTTTTATTTTGGTTCAGAGGGGCCGATTTAAGTCCCGGCTACCCTTTGAACTAGGCTCTGACCCGACACAGCCCTTGTAGGGGCGTATCGGGAAGGGCTTGACACGATACGTATCAACCGATATGTAACGATTTTTTGAACCTTGAATAGGATTTGCTTGGTCTTTTTTTCCCTTTTTTTTTTTAATTGGAAATGTTTGGGCAAGGGTCTGCCAACTATTTTACTAGGGAAGAATTGGCATGATCCAGGGGAAAAATAAATAGAAGAATTTAAGATATGACTTGGGATTGTATTTTGCAATGTTTTAAAAAATAACTTGGAATTGGAACCGTTCTAGCCACTATTTTTGGGTTGATGATTTGATCATCTGATTTGAATAGATGGCCCATTTTAACAATAAAATTAAAAATAATAATAAAAATGACCAAAAATTATTGAATGGGTTGATGGTTTGGTTGCTCGAATCAATGAGTCGTTGACCAATTTAATGGTTTTTGGCTAGGGATTGGATTTGAGATAAAATGGAACCGATCGCCTAAATGATTCTTAGGCTGAATGGCTTGACTGTAAAATCTATTATGCAGAATTCCAATGAATTTTAATAAACAACATTTGATTGACTATAGTTGACTGATGAGATGTTTTCACTTTTCAAGATATTATATATCATAGTCAAACCCTTTGAGCTCATGAGTCAGAATTTTTTCCGTAGGAAATCCGCTAATTCTTTTAAAGGCTATATGCCTACATAGCAATAAGTCTAATGTCTACCATAATACCTGGGGAGAGTATTTCCAAATTCTAAACACAATACAAACTGGGCTTAGTCCAAGCTCCACCCTGCCCAGTGAACCCTTGTTCTGGACGGATCTACTTCGAAGTTCGGACTGAGCCTGTTCAGTTAGACCAAGCCAAGTAGCAATAAGTTATGCTCTTATAGTTGTTAATATTTAGGGTAAATTATAATAACCTCCTATATTATGGGATTTGTGATAAAGACCCCTTATACTTTATTTTGAGACAAAGATCCCCTGTACTATGATTACGAGACAAAGACCCTCTTCTATTAGCTTTTTATTAAAATCTAGAGTTGTAATATTTTTTAATCCC
This sequence comes from Nelumbo lutea, assembly GCF_056320005.1. NCBI lineage: Eukaryota > Viridiplantae > Streptophyta > Magnoliopsida > Proteales > Nelumbonaceae > Nelumbo > Nelumbo lutea. The sequence goes on along the minus strand of NC_142687.1, from coordinate 85,065,302 downwards.
CATATTACCTTTGTAATAGCTATTATGAGAAAAACAGTGTTCATCTTCCCTGACCTCAGTACACAAACAACAGCCAAGGCGGACTTCAGAAGTCCTCTCTCTTTCTCCCTCAATATCTCTTCTTTCCCTTCTCCTTTCTCTCCCCAAAAGACCCTGTTTGTACGGCAAAAAGGTCTTCTTCTTCAACTCATCAGATACCGCCCGGTTCACCGTGTAATGCAACTCGTGAGCTGAAACTGGCCCTCTTCTCCTCTTCTCCTCGAACCGGAACTGTCGGTTGACCAGAAGCTCAAGTTCTTTGCGTCGTCTCCGTTGCTCGACCTTCTAAAGCGCTTCGAAACAATAGAAAATCTTTCAGCCTCCTTTTCTTGCTCCCTTTCAAAGACGACGACGATGTAGAAGTGGATTTTGAATTTAACGAAGCGGGTTTGGTGCTATGCTGTTGCTCTTTTTCTTCCCATGCAAACCCAGAAACTTTGAAAGCAACAGCAATCGGGTACCTCTACGGCCAGAATTCGAACCAAAGAACCTTTCTCTCCCTGGATCGCGTTCTGATCCTTTACGCGCTTGCTCTATTGTAGCTGCAAATGGGTTGAAGTCTTTCTTGTGACGTGGGACAACGCTTCATGGATTATCCTTTTCCCCTTCGAGATAGGTGATCTTGGGGACCTCGACGATGAAACAACGCTCTTCCGAGTAGCAAAGTCGTCAACTTTGCTAGGAACCTGCTGTAACCGAGGAGGAAGTTTTAAAGGTTTAATGACGCCTCTGCCAAAGAGTTCATCGGCGGTGAGCGAAGTTGTCTCTAACTGACCACTGAAATCAAAGGTGAAGTCGTCATCGTCGTTCTGGATGTCGCTGGATTTCGACTTTCCAGGCTTTTGTTCCAAGTCAAATGGGATGACCGAAGAAGAGGCATCCCCGCCGCCAATGCCACTGGTGATGGAGAAGTCGTTGAAGCCACGATAAATTGCAGTGGCCCTAGTAGGACTAGTGGGAGCGTTGAAAAACTCACCAAAACGTTTGGGGCTGGAAGGAGCACTGATGTAGGGGGAAGAACATGCGCTGTCGAAGTTGAAATCCATGCCGTTGGGTGGTGCCGGTATCACCACCTCCATTATCAAGTCTGGAATTCTGTCCTTATGGCTCTCTGAATTTTAGAGTTTTTATGAGAGAGAGAGAGAAAGAGAGAGGAAAGAGGGGAGAAGGAGCAAATGGCAAATGGGCAGCAGAGATGATTGACCACAGCATCGTCAATCATCGTCAGCGGCAACCACTGGATCAGCTACGATGGTATTGGGATTGAACTTCGTGCTCGATATGTACTGTTTTTTTTCTCCGGGAAGAAGAAAGGGAAGAAGAGAAAGGAGAAGGGGAAGAAGAGAGAGAGGACATCGGAAGTCCGCTGCTGTTCGTGTATCGTGAGGTCGTGAAAGATGAACAATATTTTTCTCCAAATAGAATGAAAGGGGTCTTTGTCTTATGGTCTTAGTACAGGGGGTCTTTGTTATAAATCCCATAATAGGGGGGTTTTTATAATTTACCCTAATATTTATTTGGATTGTACTCAGAATTAGAATCTGTCTTATAAAATTGGAATTAGAATGGTTCTCTTTAGTTTAGATAAGAATTGAAATCAGCTAAGTGGTTGGAAGGAGTATAAATATAAATATGTAGAGTGCAAAACTTTATATTTTATATGTATTTGCATTTATACTCCTTCCAAATTGAGCCAAGGGAAAGGAGAGAATGTCCATTCCTTCAAATGGAACAATGACATTCCATCCAAACAAATAATTAAAGTTAAAATGGCCCATTCCAATTCAAATTTTAAACCCTTATTTTCGTAAACCAAACGATACCTTAATTGTCACCGACTTCAAGCTCCTCAAAACAAAACAAGGTAACAAACAAAATAACTGGGTTGTATCTTTTTATACCCGGGGACCCTGTTTGACAACAATGGTTTAAGTACTGGGCTATGTGGACAAACTTTTGGGGCCCACTGCTAATAGTGGACCGTAGAGGCTTGTTCCTTGTGGGGGAGGCGGGAAGCTTTTACGTTCACGTGGTACCTGTGCAAAATACTAAATACCACTTAGCGTGCAACTTAGACATTCCTTATACTATTTTGCTAAAATGCTCGTCATTGTTTGTCGTCTTGCAAACCAGCGCTCTATCATTTATTGCAGTTTGTGTTCTTCCCTTCCTTGCTCCTCGTAACGTAGGACATCGTACAGGGAAACATAACCCAAACTGCCCAAGGGCATTATCCCGTAGTTAGTACTCATAGTACCTTCTCTCTTTTATCTCCTTCCAACTTTTAATACAAAACACAAAATTGTAATTCTTTTAAACGTATAGTACCTAGATTTTTAAAAAGTATTAAATTGATCCCTATCGTTTATTGATCGTCAATTATTTAATCATGTGATGTAATTTAAAATTTTTTAAAATGTTAAAATTATTTTTCAAAATAAAAACTGTTTATTATCGTCTACCTTAATACTGAATCGATTGAAGTATTTGTGATTCTGGACTAATGAAGACACCATTCATTATTCTACCTTTAGATGATTGGCCCACCTCTAATCAGAACGAGGGGAGAGGGAGAAACGACGACACCTCTAACCATGAAGGAGGGAGGGTGAAACGATGGCACCCCAGTACCCATTTGGGATCAATCCCTTTCTTGTTATAGAAGCTGATGGCGCGTGTTAGTGAGGAACAACAACCCATGGATGAGCGTTGGTGGCCTGCGACAGTGCTGCAAGAGGCTATTATCAACAACTACTGTATTTTACAGGAGGCATTCGTCTATGATTACAATGCTGCATGGTTTTTAAAAACGAATCGGTGACTGAACCGGTCAGGGGTCCGGTTACCAGTTCGAATAGTCCGATCATTCGATCCGAACGGCCAGCTCATTTTAACAAAAAAATTAGTAAAATTAAAAAATTAGAAAATGGTCAAAACCGTTCGAATGGTTAACTGACCAATTCAGCGGTTTATTGACCAAAATCAATGGTTTTGAGAGAAAAAATGATTTTAGAGGAAAATGGAACCAATCAAATGACCAGTTCCCGATTTTTCCAATCTGACCATTCAATCTGGTCCGATTTTGAAAACTGTATTGCCTGTCTTCTTGACGGGTGACACGTTATCCACCCAAATTTATAAGGAATCAATCTCCACTATATATATAAATAATGGGCTTGACCATGATACCGGAAAGACGTGATCTAGAAAGAGCTTTTAACGAACAATCAGGGAGAGACCAATCAGGCGGTAGGGATAAATAGACTGTATTCCATCTCAGAAATCTCAATTACAGCCCCTCCTATTCTATTAGTAGCGCTTTTAGGCTGAGTTTGGAAAGAGTACAAATGCAAATATGTATAGTGCAAAATCTTATATTTTGTATGTATTTATACTATACATATTTGCATTTGTACTCCTTCCAAATTGAGCCTCATAAACGACATTTATCCATAAATTTAGCATTGATTCATGGTCAGGATTCATCCCACCTGTAGGGTGTAGCTAAGATTTGTTGGAGAGTGAACAACAAAAACTCCTTGGCGGTATTTATTATTTATTTTACACGTTTAAACCACCATGTGAAAAAAAATTTTAACTTTTTTTTTTTTATAAATGAGTGAAAAACCTTGTGCATCTATTTTTCCCTTTTATACATTATTCATCTCTCCCATCTTCCAATGTTATATTAAAAAATTTTGGCCTTTTTGTTTTGGTGGGAAATTCGAAAAATGATAATGGGTCGTTAATTGATTCAACGGTTTTTTTCCAGGGACCAAGATTAGGGTAAAACAAAACCGATTGCCTGGACGATTCTCAATTAAAAAAATAAAAAATAATTGTTTGATCGTCTAGTTCGAACAAATGACCTATTTTGACAACAAAAATTACAAGCAAAAAATTGAGGGTGTGAGGTCCATTAAGTAGTATCATACATGTTATGTCATTCGAGCATGTGGCTCATATGACCCGAAAACATAATTGTTCTGGCCACCAATTTTCAGGTTGATGATTTGATCGTTCGGTTCGAATGGACTGCCCATTCCGACAACAAAAAATTAAAAAATAAAAAATAACCAAAAACCATTGAATGGGTCAATGGGTTGATGGTTCTATTGCCTGGGTCAATGGGTTGATGGTTCTATTGCCTGGGTCAATGGGCTTAACCGATTCAACGTTTTTTGGCCAGTGACTAGGATTAGGATAAAACAGAACCGATTGCTTGAACGGTTCCCAATTCAAAAAATAAAAACGGCCAAAAACCATTGAACGGGTCAACGAGTTGATAGTTCAACTACTCGGGTCAATGGGTCATTGACCGATTCAACGATTTTTTTCCAGGGATCGGGATTGGGGTAAAACGAAACTGGTTGCCTGGATGGTTCCCAGACCGAAATGTTCGTCCGTCTAGGTCAACAACGGTTAAAAAATCATGATTTTTATGCTTTTGGATTTTCACTATTCAAAGGTTTATCTAATGTGGGCTTTATTCGAACATGTGTGGTATGTTCATTTTTTTTTCATTTTCTACTTTTGTTATTTTTTTTTGTGTTTGGTTTTCTTATTCAAGATCCTCCAAAACGGTCTAGGGTTTACCACCATTTTATTTCTTTGCTTTTGTTTTTTCTTTGGATTTTCTTGTGTAATGTTTTCTTTTCTCATTTTATTTTCTTACAAGATGATCTGTTTTGTCTCTTTCTTTGATTGCATGTATGTTTAGCTCCGTCTTGAAGTGGAACTTTGGACTCGATTTTCTGATTTTTTTCCTTGGTTTTTCCAATTTAGTGGATTTATCGCCATTTTTTTGTTTTGTATTTAAGGTCACTTTCAATTTATCTTTCAAGGTTTTGGATTCCCTTGCAATGTTCAACCTTCCCATGACTATGACTACAAAGTTATTTCGTAATTATTGACATCTAGAAAAAACAACCAAAAAATGGAACCATTTTAACCACCGGTTTACATGTTAATGGTTTGACCATACAGTTCAAACGAATGGCCCTTTTTGATAAAAATAAAAATAAAAAATGGCCAAAATCATTGAACGAGTTGACCACCCTGGTCAATAGGTCGTTGATTGATTCAACGATTTTTTGACAGGGACTGAGTTGGGGGTAAAATAGAACCTGTTACCTGGACAATTCCCGGGCCAAACGGTCCTACCATCCCAGTCAACTAAGAGTTTTTGATGTGAAACAAAAGACAACTATGAAGTAGAACATAGAATTACCACTGTATGATAGTGTTATTTTATATGAAATGCCTTACTGAAATAATATTTAAAAACAAGTACATGATATTTTTAAGTATGCAAGAATTTTAAGACTTTGAGTACTTATAATTACACATTTGTTCTTAAGAAATCATTATTTTTTTAATGTAACAAATTAAATTACAAATACAATATTATAATTTCATTCCAGCCCTACAATACAAAGCAGGGGCCCTCCGCTGGTCAAGAAAGTATTACGGAAAGAATTGCGCGACACGAGTCGAGATAAAGAGGAAAAAGATAGACTGACAAACACCAAACCCTTCGAGTCCGGGATCTGTAACATTTCGTGGTTTTGTTTTTCATTCTTACGATTTTATCTTATAATATCTTCTATAATTCTCCACGAAACAAATTTAAAATAGAAAATGGATCAGGTTTTTGAGTTCCTCTCTCATGGTTATAATGTAATTGTCAGCATAAAAACAACACTACACTTTGTATCTATTATCTCTTATGGGCTTAAGCAGCTAGATTATCAAGCCATCGGCATCTATTTATCTGTTTATTTATTGTTCTAAATTTAATGAGTATGAAAAAAAAACATAAAAATAATTAAAAATTAGAAGATTCTTTGGTCGAGGAAGGCGAACTGGAGTTCGTATCTCCCCATATCTATCCACAACACATTACCTCTTGTGAATTGGAAATATCTCTCCCTATATAATATTAATGAAATTGAAACAAAGAACTACCTTTTCTGGCAACACGCCCTCAAGAAAAATTATCAATTGGATATCAATTATAAGAAAAATTAGATAATAAGTGAAGGGCATTTTTACCCTTTTACATAATACTTAACATCCGTTAACGGTTCTCAACCCATTTGATACTTTTTGAAAATTTAGATATTAACAGTGACACGTTTTAAAATTTGGGTTTTAACTTTACAGTACCCTCAAAGTCAGGTACTAAAGTGAAATATTTTCCTTTTTTTCTGTACTCGCTAATTGCACGGACGAACAAATTAATAATCATGGGTTAATTAGATTTAAGCATAATTAGGAGTAGCAAAATACACTTCGCCGACAAGTAATATATCCTGTACCTTTCCGGCAGCGAAGAAAAATGGAAATGCAAAAAGGTCTGGGAGGGGGAAACAGTGGGCACGCTCTGGCCAGTTGCAGCAGGGTTTGTTCAGGGACCTTTTGGTTTCTCATAAGGAAGCAAAGAAAACGATAAAAAGAGCGTCTCTCGGGGATTACACCAGATGTGTAGGGTTAAAATGGCAAAATTAGGACAAGGATTCTGTTCTGCTTTCAGTAGGCAAACGCACCCGCCCGGCTTCTGTTTCCTTTGCGATGACGAGATGACGACGACGACGATGGCGGTCTCATGGCAGCCTGATAGCAGATTTCTCTCTTGATGTTTTCTTCGTCCATTAAGATCTGGCTACACCTGCACTCGACGCTGCAAAAAGCCCGATCTCCTCTGTAGAAAAAAGAAAAACAAGGAGAGGCAGTGGTAAGAAAATAGAAGGATCATCGTACACTGATAATCTAAAGAGCAAACTCAGTTATTAGAATGGTTAAAAGGGAAATCTCGATCTGGGTTTCAAATATAACCACGACATGAAGCTCTTTAGAACAACCCCACTAAACAGTACTCAAAACCTAACACAAAAAACAAGTTCTCGGGTGTTCAAATTATATATTTAAGCAGTAAAATTGGAACAATAAGCTTCAACTAATATAGTTGAAAACAAAGAGGTTTTCTTGTTATAAAACAGGAGCAAAGAAAGAAGAAAGAAGAAGAAGAAGAGCCGTGGAGACTTGAAGTGGTCAGTAGTGAAACAAAAAGATCGACTTCACTCACCTGTACATATAAATGTCATGGCCGGGTAAAAGCCTCTGTTTACAGAGAAAACACTCGTCAAGAAACGAAATCGCCGGGAGAGGTGACGAAGAATACAGCGATGACGACGTTGAAGATGGAGAAAGGATGGGTTTCACCATGGTAGTCTTATTGATGACCTGTGGGCTTTCCTTAAGATTCTTCTGGGCTTCGAGGAGAATACTCAATCCCACCATCTCTCATCGTCCCTTTCTCTCCACCGTCTCTAACTCCTCTCTCTCTCTCTCTTTCTCTCTCGTGGCGACGATGGTAGGTGGTGAGATTTAAGCTCGGATTTTAAAAACACAAAGAAAAGGTATGAGATGGTATTGGGGCTGGTGGGTCCCATTTCTACAGCACGAAGATCAGAGGCAGTACGTACGATTAGCGTGGTGGGACAATCTAACTTCTAGCGCTTATTTAGAGCCACGTTAATTTTCGCTTTTTCTTTTTTTTTCTTTTTTAAACTTTTCGAAGAAGAGGGGTATTTTGGGCTTCATGGTCATGGGCCAGTTCGTTTGCTTTCATGCGCCCAAGCAAGTAAGTTTTGGAGCGTTACAGGTTTCATGTTCATTTTCTTCCAGGTGTTTTTACCGAGACCGATACGATATTTCGCCGATACGGTCCTTCTCCTCTAAAAATCGTACAAGATTCCTCATAAAAGCCGGCACCTCTTAGTCAATTGTAGATGGTGAGAATCGTGAGATAGGACAGACTGAGAGAAAGTAAGAGCAAGGATTAGTTGAATACCGTGGATGTTCAGCCGGATGTGGAATCAATTATAAAATTCAAATTCCACGCTAGTAATAAAATACATAAATTCTTTTTACTGTTGTAATTGGATCGAGAGCTTCAAGGTTTAAAGTATCGGAAACGTAAGGTGTATCGAAAAGATAATTTTAAGAGATGTATCGGGATACATTTTAGATACTTACGGATATGATGAAAAATCAAGATATGTATAAATATGCTAAAAAACTCAAATAAATCCTAAAAATATATTAATAACAATAGTTACAAGTTTTAGATGATTGTAAATAAATTATTTAAAAGAAAAAAATTATAATTTAATAGTCTATATAAAATTCGAGATATCGAGACACACTTAATAACTATTGACAAATGATGAAATAATTAAAATGTGAAAAAACAAAAAAAAAACTAAAATGTATATTGATATACATTAGTTTTAAAATAATTAATATGGTTTATTTTAATATTTATTAATACATAAATTTTAATAATTAATCCTAACATTTATTGATAAGCATACGCTAAGAAAAAGAGACAACTTACTTAAAAATAAAAATGCATAAACCTATAGCAAGCAAATGGGTGTGACTTAATGGTGAACCTCTAGTTCTTAAATCCTAATAGCTTAAGGTCCGAATCTTGTTATTGCTAATTTGTAGTTTCATACTAACAAAACAAATTTAATGAGAAAGAGGGTTATTAATTAATGAAATTAATGAGAAGAGAATTTGATTAGGCGCTAAAATTGAAATTCCAATTTAAAATTATGCATTAATTATATGATTAATTAACTAACTAATGAGAGAGAAATTGCACTTATAGGAGTAAATATAAAATTAATGAAATGTAGTTCAGCCCTAAATATAATTTAATGAAATTAATGAGAGAGAAGGGGACTTGTATCTAGGGGTGATCATGCCCGGAAATTTTAGGCTTGGGCCTGGGTTTTGTGCTCATGCCCGGCCTGGGCCCGAGCCCAAATCAGGCCTACAAAATTTAGGGCCGGGCTTGGGCTTAATGTTTCAAGCCCATCTGGGCTTGGCCAGCCCGCATATATTTAAATTTACACATTTTGTGTATGATGTATATATATATGCATACATGTTATTTTACATTATATTATATATTATATATATAAATATTATACCATGACATGTATAATTTATATCATATATAACATTTTATATTATATAATGTATAAAATAAGTTTATATGCATGTTATGACATTTAATATATAGATATATAATGTTTTATATATGAATGACATTGACCCGGAATCAGGCTTGGCTCGGCCCGAGCCTAAGCTATAGCCCTTATCATAAGTGCAAAGAGTAGCCCAGCCTGGCCCATGATCACCCCTACTTGTATCAGGTTGTATCATACTATTTCAAAACCGTATTAGCTGATACAGACCCGAAATAATCTGATACAGGATCTAAAATAATGTGATACAGATTGATACATACAAAAAGAAACGCTACAAATAATTTGTATACGTTCTATGTTACCAAAATGATACGTATCGGCCCATCATGCGGTATTTTGAACCTTGGAGAACTTTTGACGGTAAAATTTTGATATCACATACAGCAAGTCCTACCAATCTATTCGTCATACCTCCCACGTTGGTCAATAAGCTTGTGGCATCGCATCTACCCTTCATATGAAGGATTTGGCCCCAAAAAACAAGAAATATTGGCCACTTTAGAAGCATATCTACCTCATGGCTAGGGAGTAGGGAGGGGAGAGCAATGCAAAAACATAGAAAGTTGGGCCGTTGGGGACTATAGTATGCATATGTAGGATACATAGTTTTCTTATAGAGGGAGTGGGTAAGTTGGTGGGTTCCAAATAAAAACTCGCATTCGTGTTTTAGTTTATTGTCTTGATTATCTGGGTAATTACTATTCTCTTCCTGACATTTGGGTAAATCAATTTTTGTTTGTATAGAAATTTGATAATAGAATAATATTTCTTATTTGGCTTTTTTGGAGGTTGAATCCCCCTTAGATTTGGTTTATTGATTCCCCAATGTATTTATGCCACTCCCCCCTATAAACACCATCATCTGTGAATTGGAAATCTTTCCGCCCATTGACACTGACCCGAACTGTGCCATATCATTAGGAACTTTGAGGGGAGTTGATCTCAAAATTACCCCGAAAAATATTGCAAATGCAAATATGTATAATATTGCAAATACATATAAAATAATACAAAATATAAAATTTTGCCTTCTACAGATTTCTCTTTCTAAACTGAACCTAACAGGAAAAAATATCGATAATTTTTTTTTTTTTTTTTTTGTGGCAACTGTTTTATCCCTAGATGAGGACAACCTCGGTTGTCTCCATCACAGCGGTGACTGGTGAGTTTAGTGAGATTATTTGGTTGAACCCTTATTAATTTGGAATCTTGCCCACCAGCCACGTCTCTATACGACGAGAACCCATGTAGTTGCTTGTAGATGGGCCTGCAATTATTCCTAAGCGTGAAACTTAACTGTATTAACAAAACTATTTTATTCTTGGAAGGACATTCCCAGTTGTCGCCATCAAGTTCAAAGTGATCATGGTTGGATACGCTACAGAAGGTGACCCTTGGGTCATTGACTCATTGGCTATGGCTGAGCTTTAGAAGAGGTTGCCACGTGGATATGTTGCTTTTGATTAACTTCTTATCATTACCCTACACATGGCCACTGTAAAAGGTTCTTTCGTCCTTCCCTCCCTTCAACACTTCACTGTTGTTTTCATGTTCCAATCTACCCAATTACTTTTATTTGGTTTTAAATGAATGATTGATGAGGAGAAAAGTTAGGGATCGAACAGATTATTGGTCAAATAATCCAGTCCATCTCATCTCTCCACTTGCCAAAACCAAAGGCACAAGGTTCTCTCGTGCAAAAAAAAAATCCTCACAAATTAGAATACAATTCACTTGAGCCACTTTAGCTCTAGTTAGAAAATTAAGACTTTATCTCTTTGTTATATTCATAGACACAAGTCATACAACGTAGAAAGTATATTTAATGATTACTTTATAAATATTCTGACAACTTTTAAAAGTTGTAAATTAAGGGCATTTAAGGGATAGATGTCAAAATAAGGAAACAAAAAAGAAGATAAGACTTTAAAATAGGGAATGCCAAATACTGTCTAAATAGCCTCTGGCCCGGATCTTGTAAGCACAAGATATACTCAATAAGCACTTGATAAATATTCTAGAAACTACCAAAAGTGGTTTTAATATTTTTCAAGAGTATGTTGGGGTTTTTTAAGACTGTGTTTGGAAATAATATAAATGGAATCCCGGTTAAGTTAAATTTGTATTCTGGTTTATTTTTGCATGTGTTTGATAACATTACATTTATGCATTGACAAATGACAGACCAATGCATATTTATATTGATAATAAGATGTAAAAGCACATCAATAAAAAAGAAGTAAATTTACATTCAATTAAACTTTTGATAATATATATATATATATATATATATATATATATTATTGAAATTCATGTTTGTATCCATTATATGAATTAACCCAAATTTACAATTTATATGAACCATTTTATACTCTATATATTTGTATTCACACTTATTTGAATTCATTTCCAAACTCAATCCAAAGAATTAATGTTAAAAAATTTTCTAAATATTCATTGAACGTGATTACAATGTTCAACCTACCTAATCCGGACTGCCCAGACTGGCCCTTGACTAGGAGAGAGGATAAAAGCATTGCCAACATTTCCAGCTAGCCCACGATAGTCATACTTCAATGTTTAATATTAATATTTTGATCGTCTATACATATATATAGAGAGAGAGAGAATCAAATCAAATATCTATGTACGTCTGTTAGCATTTTAAATTTGAAGGAAAAGAAAGGCTAGCACGGGGTCCATTCCACCGGACCTGTTTCTCTCTGTCATAACTATACTGAAGAGAAGAAACTATGGGCTAATTTATATGTACATTCATATCTGGAAGCTGGAGCAGATCGAGATGGAAGTAGCGTTGGTTGGAAAGGGGAAAGGAAAAGGCTTATCATTAGACTTAACTACATACTTGACGTGACATGCCCACAGGAAATGGAGAACGCGGAGGTTAAAGTGCGCAAGAGGATAAGCAAGATATTGATGGATGGATCCTGAGGTGGAGATTGTTATAACGTGAACCAGGTAGAGGATTAAATAAAGAAATGCGCTTTGCTTTGCCTTGCTTCATCCATATCGACGACGACTCCTTCGTCCTAATCTACAGGACTCAGCAGGCTGAAGGGTACGTAGTTCCCTAGTCTCATATATGATGATGCATGTCTGATCAATTGCCCTTTGATGGCGTCCGATATGAAGATTCAGCAAGAATAGACTGAAGAAGGCATATATAATACGCATCATGGCTTTGATTTACGCATATGAACAGTATATATCTTCTATATATATTTTGGTGGGTTATTCGTTCATGATCATCACAGTAGTACTCAGTAGTAGGTCTAGCTAACTCTTTGCTCAAGGCCTCATGGGACGCAATGAAAATTTAGGGTTTCAAGAATTCCACTTCCAAACAGAGCCAAAAGATGTTTTCGTCTATTGATCTCTTTTCTGCTAAACTATATATACTGTTAATAATTGATCTATGCAATTTGTATCATAAAGTACTAAGTTGCCCACATCTGGGTCCTATACTCACAAGCTTGAAATGATGAGCTAGGTCATTTTCACCCCACAACTTCTAGTTTACTTTAAATTAAGAAAGTTGCTTTCAGTTCCACCGCTTTTGGTGAGTAATTTAAACCATGGTTTTTGAAAATGAATCGGTTAGGGGTTCGGTTATCGGTTTGAACGGTCTGATTGTTCGATTCGAATGGCCAGCCCGTTTTAACAAAAAAATAAAAAAAAATTAAAATTATTAGAAAATGGTCAAAATCGTTCGAACGATTAATCAACTGGTTCAGCGGTTTGCTGATCAAAATCAACAATTTTAGAAAAAGAAAAAAACAGTTTTAAAAGGAAACAAAACCGATCATGTGACCGGTTCCCGGTTTTTCCAGTCTAATCTAATTTTGAAAACAGTGATTTAAACACTCAACTAAGCTGATGACTACAATCCCCATTAATTCATTCATTCACTCTGTCCCAAATTAGAAAATGGGGAGCAACCGGCCGGGTCCCTGGTGCCAAACCTACTAGAGGGAAGAATGAAGAAGACCCTAGCTAATAATGGATTTGAGATTGAAATATCAAAGGTGGGGAGTGGGGACAATCAAGAGACGGGGAGGGGGAGGTTCATGCATGTATAATTAATTAATAATTAATATAGTGCAAGAATATGGTATAGTTTAAATCATTAATTAATTAGATATTTATTAATTAGTATACAGTGCATCTCTCTTACACTTTTAACGTTAGAAGAAAGTAGTAGTTGCAACTTGCATGTATAATACATAGAGTGGAAGTTGAATCTCTAAAAGGACCTTATGATGGGTTTGTCGGAACTCATAATGGAAATTTCTTAAATAATAATTTGAGTGGGGAACAACCCGTACCTTGAATTATATTCTCAATCTCATAATTGAGTACTATATCAACATCCTACCATTGCTTAGGCTTTCATGGACTACTCAGTTTTCTTTTTAGATGGTTTACCTGTCCATTTCAAATGCTCTCCAGTCCCCACCATGACTATGAATAACATTTACTATATCAGCCCATACTTACCTTGGCTTCACATTGAAGCTACAATAATTAAATCAAAAAATATTTTAATAATATCATGTAATATTGATATTTGTAAAGAGTAGTAGTTCAAATGTTTTAATTTTTACATTAAATAATTAAATTAAAATATTTTAATACATGCAATAAAAAATTAAAAATATAAATGTCTTTTTATTTGTTTACCCATTGGATTTTACTTGCACATACCATAATATTACTACGTAGTAACTTTTAATAGTATTTTTGTGCAGAAAAATGAATTTAATAATTCCATTGTGATTAATTCTAGATAGGGGTGTCAATGAAGCAACTTGGGTTGGACCCGTCCAAATTAAAATAAATTTGAACATTGAATAGGACTAGTCCGATTTAATTTACCAAAATATTTATTGGGTTGGATTGGACCTGTTCCATTTGTAATGGATTTATATTAGATTGGGTTGGGATGAATCAATATTCGGTCCAATGACATAAGATAAGAATACAGGTGTCAATGGAGCAGGTTTGGTTTAGATCCAATCTAAATCCAATTTAAATAGTTTGGATGGTCCAAACACTGAATTTGACCAGTCCAAAATGGTTCAAAGTATTTATCGGATTGGATGGGACTTGGTCCATCTGTAACAGATTCATATCGGACAGAATCAGATTGGACCAATATCTGGTCCATTGATAATCTTAATTCTAGATAGGCAACACTAGATGATTAATTGGTTATGATCGATAAATTTTCAATTTTATTTAAAGGTTGTTTGGCAAGCCTTTTTAAGTTGATCTTTCAACAACCCAATAGGCCAAAGGACATATTGAGCTTTTATGGTATTGTCACCAAGTATCATTAGTCTATCGAGCTGTTATAAATGAATTAGAAGGTTATTTGAAACATAAAAGACTAAAAGTTTCATTTGAAGACAGACCAAAAGTTTTTCTTGATTTTCAAAAGTTTTAGTTTTACTTTAATTAATTGCCAAATAAAAAGACCAAATTTTAATCTTCTAAGCTTTAAAAATAAAAATAAATAAATAAATAAACCCAAGGAAAGAATTGCCAAACGCCTTCCTTAATAAAACCCCAGCATCGCCTTTATGCAACCAAAACAACAACCCAATGTCAAGGGTACATTGGTTACTTTGCTTTTATACCTTTTATTTATTCACGTGGAAGTAACAAAGTAGCAGTGGTATTTTAGGAATTATATATGAACCTTTTATTCTACAAGATTTAGTTATTCATGTGGGAACACCAATTGCAAACTATCACTTTATTCTACTAAAGTAAGGAAATTCTTTATATCCTCATACATGTTGGATTTTAATTTCACTAGAGATACAGATTAAATTTAATGGTGCTTGATTCATCAATTATATGAAAAACACATTTATATATATGTTTTGAAAAATAGTTTTTTCTCTTGTTAAAACCAGTTTTTAAGTTGTCCCACATTGAAAAATTACAAAACTTGTTTTGATTTTTTTAATAGGAGCCTATTTATACTAGTTTAAAATAAAGAGAAAAGTATGGAGGCCTGCTACCATACAACGTACGTGTGCATGTGTACAGTGCAATGAGGTGCATTTTGTGAGCTGAAGGATTTAGTAAGCTGGAGAGCTAGTAAGCAAGTAATCACACGTACCCCATAGTGTTGGGGTTTGAGCCCTTATATAGGTGAGCATTAAGAGGCACTATTCAAAGTTAACAATCATTAATTGTTAACTATCTTTTTAACAGTCACAATATTTGAAATTCTTATTGTTCAATGAGCCTTTTCTGAACCAACACCTTCCCCTGCTTCATGACTCTTCAAAAATTATTTAAGGAGCGTGAATCAAGCAAATGCACACACAAGTTTTTTGAAATCATTCATGTCTCTCTCAGTTCGATCTATTACTGTCTCATAAGGTTTCTTTGGAGACTCTTCAACTTTATTGGTTGTAGATTTTCGCCCAAGGCTCTATTGTGTCCTGGGGACGGATTTGCCTGTAATCCAACAACAAACTCAGTGGAATTGAGTGAGAAAAAATAGCGTTCTAAAGACAGTGCCTTCAAACACGCCTCAAAGCTTCTCCTCCAAGTTATAGTGACCTCAATTTCCCAACAATACACAAGCACATTTGTACAATGGTTGGGTCATGGCCTGTGGCAGCTCGTGACCAGAGAGCCAACATCCTCATCCTCACCCTGCCTTGCTAATTTTTTATTTTTTATTTTTTGCTTTCATAATTCCTATCTAGCTATTTTAGGTTGATTGATGAAATAGAAAATTGGGCCCAAAACCATTTGACACTTGGTCAAATTAAAGTCTTTTTCCACACAAATTTCATATTAAAATTATGGGAATTTGTCTAAAACTTACTATGACTTTACATCATTTCTCTTAAACTCTTTTCAAAACGTCCAAAAAACCCCATGTTAGTGAGATTTTGTTTTCCAAACTCACCATCCATTAGAGCAGCACCGTTAGTCATCATAAACAGAAGTTGTTCACGTCAGCATGAATACAATTTTCATGTCCAATTTTGCATGAAGTCACAAATCCGGCCCATTGGAAACCCAATCAAAAACTCCAATAGTCAAACCTGTAACAGATGTTTATACACGCCAGAGAACTTCCCATTTCCAAGAAATTCACTAGAAAAAGTTTCAATTCCATCGAAGAAGACCAAACAATTTATGAAGCTCAGGAACTCTGATTTTAGGTCAAGAAAGGTGAGATTTTGTTAGGTGAACTTCGCTGCAAATGTCCGTGCCTATGGAAAAGTGGAAAATACGATTGAAAGATTTCATAAAGAGATGTTTTCAAGGATTCAATGAGTTCTTATTCAAGGGGGAACCCTGAATATTTACAAAGTGATTTGTTGAAGTAAGCATTCATCGACAAACCTAAAAGGAAAAAATAAGAGATTCAAGGGGTGTTTTGAAGTGTGGATGAGAAATTAGTGGGTGTGGATTGGTCCACACCACACCCTGTGGTAAGGACCAATCCACACCACACCACAGTCCACAACTATTCTAAACTGTGAACAAACTATGTGGACTGGACCAACCCACACCCACATTGGCATTCTATAGCGTGGTGTGGACTGGTCTACACCACACTTTTTGATTCCATGTATCTCATATACATTTTATGAATGATATACATGGTTAATCATAGATATCTAGTTTTTGCATAAATATTTTGAAAAATGCATCAATGAATTAATATTAACCAATAAATATTAATTTTTTATAAAACAATAGTAAAATAATTAAAAATTTTAAAATATTTAAAGATATTATTTTATTGATAAAAAACATTAAAATTTTATAAAAATTATAAAAATAAGTAAAATAATCAATATTTATTGACAAAAATATTTAAAATAATATATAAACAATTGAAGCATGCGATCAAAAATAGGGTTTTGATCCAATGGTAATGTGAAATAGACAATAGGGTTTCAGAGAGACTTATGAAGCATGGGATAAAAAATAAACAGTGGAGGGGATGCATCCACGAAATTTTTTCCATTGATGCTTTATTAGGGTGTGGACGGGATGAACAGGTCTTCATCCCATGACAAGATAAATGCGGTGCCAAACACCGCCTTAGATTTTCATAACTTCCTTGGCAGATGGCATGAATGAACTGGATATAGTTTTCCCAACCCATCAAACTAGATTAGGGCTATCAATGGGTTAACTCCAACCCTGCAAACATGATGGACCCGAACCTAATTGGACCGGTTCTGGTTTCAGAAACTGGAACTGACGGGTCAACTTCAAGTCTTGATATAGGGTCTCGATTACTATCACCTAGTCCTAAACTGATTCAAACCTGACCCGATATATATAATGTATAATATATTAAATAAATAAATTATATATACATATAATATAATATATATATATATATAGAATATTTAATATACATTCAACATAAATAATTATTTTTTATTTATTATAATTGGGTCTGACTGGTCTGACCCAATTATCCCGATAACTGATCGGTTTGGTTCCTGGTCCAAAAATTATAGACCCTATCGGGTTCGGATCCTCAACATTTCATATTGGGTCAATTCCGATTCCGGCTGATTCCGACCTAGACTTGACCCACTGACAGTCCTAAACCAAATCTTATTGTCATTGGATGAGAGGTCAAACTCTACCACTTTAATCAGTACTAAAATCATCTTAACTAACTCGAATAACTACATACATACATACATACATATAATAATAATAATAATAATAATAATAATAATAATAATAATAATAATAATAATAATAATAATAATAATAATAAATAAAATATAGTTATAGAAAATAACATATAATAAAAATATTATATATATAATACTTTTACTTTTATATATAATAATAACTAATTATTATAATTCTTAATTTTTTAAATATCAAATAAAAATATTATATATATTTTTTATTTTTATAAAACATTTTTCTTAAGTCGAGCTGCTCAAGGTTCTAGCTAAAACTAAGCTCGAGCTCTTAAGCCTTGTACTCCCTTGGCGAGTTGAGATCGAATAGCATGCTATTCGGCTTAGCTTGGCTTGAATCCACCCCTAATCCGAGTGAAGGAATTAAACCAAACAACACAAATTAGTTTCAATAACAACAAGAGCAATTGTTTGTTGTCCATGGGGTTCGATGGTATCTATCAAAAGAGGAGAAAGAACGAACAAGGCTATAAGAGCAACACTGGAGAACAATCACAACAAGGATCTTGGCAGGGCTCCGTAGGCACGACAACTATAACCTCAGAATTAGAGCTAACATTAATGATGTGATAGTTGTTCTGGTGAGATAGATTGGGTTGGTCATCCTTCCATTTCTTCCCCAACGGTGGTTATCTTTTTCTTCTTAGGCAATGCAACGTAATTGGGATCTGTTACTCACTGAGCTCACCTTGCACCGACCTCACTGCCACATCCCACCCTATATTAGGAATATCTCTATATGAAATTATGAATAATAAATACAAGTAAGGGAGATGTTCTCGATGTGAGGCTTGGACATGTTGTGAGGTCAGTGAAAGGCACGCTCTATGAGGAGTAGATCAGGATTTGATGCAACAAGGGTGATTGTTTTCTTCTCTTTGAATAAGATTCAAACAATTTGGGTTTTGGGTCGAATATAATAGGGGCATTTCTAGAATATTATAAAAGGGTAAAATGGCAATCTAAGAACATCCATTAATTTGTTTAATGTCAAGTTACTAACATGGGGTTCCTTGGACATTTTGAGAAGTTATGGTGAGTATAAGAGAAATGCTGAAAAATCATAGTGAGTTTTATACAATTTCCCTAAAATTATCTAAAGGCTCATCTGTTATATATATATATGTGTGTGTGTGTGTGTGTGTGTGCATGTATGCATGCATGTATGTATGTATGTATGTATGTATGTATTAAAGGAATGTCTTCAACAACAACCCCCACCCTTTAGACACGTGGCATTGTAAAATTTCAATAGTTAGAAGCTAAACTCTCACTCTTAAAAGAGTCTATCCATTTACAAAAAAGTGATAACTCCACTCTCTTAAAATTCACACACGTAGCATCATAATCCCTAAAATGTGGCCACTTCAAATGTTATGGTAGTAACTGAATTTTATTCAAACACAACCATTTCAAAAGTAACTATTAAACAAATAATTTAACTTAAAAATATTCAAAATATTAAATGGATAAAATAAAAATAAATGAAATTCATAAAAATGACTAAACAATTAATACAAATGGTGTGAGTTTCATTCTTTTAGATGAAATATTTTATTAATTGCAAACTAGATTTAACTTTTTTTTGGAAGCGTAACCTAATTTAGATTTTAAAAATAAATTTATCAAATAAATAGTGAATACCAATTAAAGTAGGTTATTGCTTACAAATAAGACCTCATTTAATCTCTTTAAATTATATTAAGAACAACATAAATTAATATGATTACATTAATCCTATGTTTTATTAGTATTTGTTTGTTGATGTTTTTATTGGTTCTTTAAGTACAAAATTCAAAAACAAAAGTGTTTGAAATGATTATAGTTTATTATGACTTATAGCTTATAATAGATCATTTATGGGCAGTAAGTTGTGGGTGGCCCAAGAAACAAAGAGGAGATAAAGAATAGAATATTAAAAAAACATAAAAAAATGTTATTAAGGTTTTGGTATTTCTAATTAAGATTAAGTGATTATCTTAAAAGAAATAAATGATAACATGTAGTAGGGGCTATACAACTATCACGCATATAAACAAATCAGTGTATGATATCATATATATATATATATATATATATATATATATATATATATATATATATATATTTATTTATTTATTTATTTATTTATTTATTTATATATGATATATTAAGGTTCAAGTTGGGTCAAGTTGCCCATGGGGTCAACCCTAACCCAACCCGAAATAAAATTGGGTTCATAAATTTCAATCCTAACCCTAACCCGAGCATCAACCCAACTTTTTAGGATTGGGTTCGGGCCAATCTAGTCCAAGTTGCAGCCTTATGTTAAAGTGACAAATTGTTGAGCACGAGGGCATATCCATGCTACGTAATGGTTAATTAAGGGTCCATTTAATTGACAATCAGAATCAGAATCAAAATGATTTATTCTCATATTATGTTTGATTAAGAGAAGAATGGAAATGAAAATTGAAATCAACATAAATGAGATTTCATTTCCAAAGGAGGGAATGAGTTACGAGTGACCATTTCACCAGAAATGGTAATGGGGTTCCCTATTTCAGCAAACCAAACGGGGCCTAAATGGATCACTATGTGATCAAAAGATTAAATCTTTGAGAAATTTATTTTCGCTTTCTATTTCAATGGATAGCAAGTTCATATTGCAATAGCATAGAAGACCATCAAGAAGAGCCCAGAATTCGGCTTGGAAAGAGGTTGTGAGGCCATAAAAATTGTAGAAAGCCACGATGAAAGAGCCACGAGAATCTCGTCCTTGGAACTTGGCTTACACTGAGAAAGATAAACTCTCTTCGAACAGAAGAAAACAATAATGCTGTAGAAAGGTGACACAAACATATGAGGTGCCTAGCATCGTTTGTTAATGGCGGATCCTAATTTGATTTGAGTGAGAATCTGCTAGTCACTTCATAAACTTGTACCACCTGTCCTCTACAATTGAAAAACAGCTCTTTAAAAATTAATGTATTATTATTAGTAGTAGTAGTTAGAGTATTAGAGATAGCAACGATGTGAAGAAGTGTCGCATGATAACCCTCCATGTTTGTAGGAGAGGGTGCAGACCCAATCCCGATGGTGTAGCTGACGTTTAGTGATGGACAGAGACGTTAGCATCTACTAGAAAACGCCAGTTTGCGACCTACGACGCTGAAGACGATCTTTCTGAAGTGTGTAGCGT
The DNA here is from genome assembly GCF_056320005.1 of Nelumbo lutea. Lineage (NCBI taxonomy): Eukaryota > Viridiplantae > Streptophyta > Magnoliopsida > Proteales > Nelumbonaceae > Nelumbo > Nelumbo lutea. Next base: position 85,044,282 of record NC_142687.1, on the reverse strand, counting down.
TCGATTCGCTTTCTAGTCACTGTCTTGTCTTACTGCCCTACTCGGCACCAACGCGCAGATAAACAGAGCACACAGAATAGGTGAGAGCGGTATTCAATGAACCGTGAGAGTGGTATTCAGGTTGCCAGTGCCCAGTGTCATTATTAATGATGAACCAAAATTTAGCGTGGTCCCATGTGGTTGAGGTTTTTAGGTATTTGGATTCCGACGCCAATGGTTACTTTCATTATTGTGTACTGAATTGTTCCAGAGACGGCATCTATTTGTTTTTGAGCTAGCAAACGATACGACAATGAATCAATACCTACAGGGTATTTTGTTACAGTTCACTGCAATCTTCAAACCACGTTACATTGATAAATGAAAATTTATGCCCTGTCTGGTTCGCAGGTATAGAGATCTGAAATCAGAATCGGAATGGGCCAATCGAAATCTCATTTTCATTTTTGGTGGAATGATATTTTCTCATTTGAGGGAATGATAATTCTTTTCCCCTCTCATTCTAGCTTATTTTAATTCTCATTCCAATTAGTGTTTGAACCAAAACTGAAAATGGGTACAGACCATTCTGATGGATTTTGATTTGGATTCCAATTTCAACTGTGAACCAAATAGGCCCTTAGAAATTATAAGGGATTGATCAGGGCACAATTCATCTTTGATAAAATGAGTACATTCCGCATTCATATAGTACCAAAACAAGCAAAAATAAATAAATAAATAAACAGTCTTCCATATTCATGGGAATCAGGATCTGCTCCTCTTACGGTTGTATGCCGGTCGGTCGGGTTGCCATGTGGCTGCCACCATGTCTTGGGATCGGCCAATATCCTCAGCCACATCAACATGACAGCGGGTGTCATGCACCTCAACATCTCTATGTCACTAATAAGCACCCATGCCAAGGAACATGGAATCATTCAAAGACCTCGGCGACCAGTCACCCCATTCGAGTGCCAAGCACCCCTGCAAGGAACATAACGAGTGCACCATGACAATTGACTATTTAAGGGCATTACCATCAAGGTATTCTCTCTCTTCAACCCTTCAATACTATAGCCTCCTTTCTCTCATGCTTTTCTCATTCTTACTCGGTCCAAACTAGTTTGCCTTTCAACAATTTGGCCTGACCAACCTTTTCACCTTTTATTGACTTGAGCATTAGAATGCCTTCCCTAAAGACCTGATCTCATCTATTACTCGTCCACCTTAATTTGGACTGCAACAGCTCCTCATAGAATATACCTTACATCAACCTTAAAGCACATCCCACTGTGTATTGGAAATATCTCATAAATAACACCACATAAATCCACACTTTAGCTGATGTCACAAGTGGATGCCTTATCAAATTCACGGGATATATATAGTTCATTGAGATTGGCTTTGTAGTAAAATTTAAAATAGTAGCATAATAACATTTGCCAAAAGACAAACACTACTGACCCAAACAAATCAAAATATACGAGGGTCGTTTTGCCTTTGACTTCATGAGCGTACATACTGTTTATAAAAGGGATGTGTCGCCTAATAAACAGTATTACAGTTATGCCTCAAAAAGCAAAAACAATAAGTTAAAAACTTTTTTTTTTTTTAGTTTAAAACAGCCCTTAGGGTAAATTCATTGCACCCAATCTTCTTCCAATGAATGAATAAGAAAATCAGGAGGTAAGAACCAAGTAGTGATCCTACACATATGACAAACAAATTTTGCACTTACATGGGCACCCCTATTGCCTGTACGAGGGATAGGTGTAAAATCAAATTTACATCAATGGAAAAATGTGAACCGGTTCAGTGATACTGATAGATGTAAATTGGAACCGGTTGGAACTAAATATTTACTCCGATTGTGTTTGGTTGTTATAGGTGTAAATTTGATGAAATTTTTTGTCGGTATTTGGAATACACACCAGTGTAAATTTTACATAACTTCTCTTGCATTAATTTGGATTTTGGACTACATTATCTTATTTCCAACGGTTTTTCTTTCTTCTTTATGTTTGTTGCTGCTGCAGTTTTGTTCTCGTGGGGCCCTACCCACATGGGATAAGCAGTCAAGGATAAACTCCTTGCATCTAAAAGAAGGAAGAAGTACAGATTTATTGCGTCTTGCTTTTGATCACCATCCGTGTAGGCATTGTTGTAATATCGCTTTATAGATTTAAGAAACTCCCTAGACTGGGTAGTAGCTTTGGGAAAACCTGAGAATCATGTCACAATCATCCAAATTAATGTACTTGGAGAGAAAACTCAAGCCATGCCACAATAATCCAAATATCATTCTGATCACAACTCGATATTCATAATTTTTTTCAAATGAGTCATACCGGCCTTATAAATTTTTATACATATATATTGATATATACACTTTACCACTTTTTAGTTAATTTTGTCAATGCTGAAGTCCTTATTGGATATGTCATTTGGCTTTTCAGATCAAAGTATCATAAACAGTGTAAGAAATTCCATACCCCAGCAAACAATAAAGAAAAGGTTAACAATGTGAATAAGTAAATGAATGTTTTTCCAGTTCACATAACTTTCTTCTCCTCATTTTTATGTGAATAACAGAACTGCACTTCCATCCAGAATTTTTTGTTTTTGTTTACAATACAGTAATATAACTAGTCAAATGGTTACAACCAGCAGATAAAGTTTATTCCTTCCACCTGAACATAGGTGAGATCCTTTGATGGCCATCAAACGTTTTTTTTTTTTCTTTTTTTCTCTTGATCGATATAAAGAAATGGACCATCAAAACCTCCAACTTCATAATCTATGTAAAAAACAAAGATCTTAGAATCAAGTTAAACAGTAGACCTGAAAGTCAAGATATAACAGAACAAATGAACATATTGAAATTTGAAAGCCCATGGCCATATAACTGCTTAGCATCCAATGCCATATACCAAAGTGACAATGCTTATTGACTACTAGAACAAATTATTGAGAAGTCCTTATGGCTTTCCCATATAGACAACATTTCAGATATATTCAAAACTCTTATCTCACTACATAATCCTGAATAATTTCTGTTACCACTTGAAAAAATCTTCAATTATTTTTGGCATTCTTCATTTCCTATTAGAGCCCTTGTTTGCACCAATTGTTCTTTCTAACTTATGCAGTAGCCTTTCTTTAATATGGTTAAACCATCTATATTATCTTCGCTTATCATATAATTAATGTGACATGTTGGTTCTATCCTCTGTTCATTGGATACACTTATGTAATCTATTAACAAGTCATGCTTACCAGGATCCTCATCACCAGTACTTGTTGATGGGGGCTGTTTCTTGATTGCCTAACATTTCGGTTTATAAAGAATGCATGGCCTGTCTGATAGCTATCCTATGACCTGTTAGCTCTTCTAGAAGGCCTAAGGCTTATCTATTTATCAGGTTGGAATGATTTGGTAATTGAAGGAGGACTGCCAAGTGGGCGAATGCCGAGTGGTAGCTGAGAGGATGAATTCAGCTGCATGTCAGCATGTGGTCTTTGGCCCCTCAGACTATTAAAGTTGCTAAAGCTTTAGCTTACTTTTGAAAATCCGTCTTTAATATCTCTATGTATAAGAATGACAGAATCTAACATGAGATCTAGTTAAACTATAAGCAGAGTCATAAAGCTGGTCAAACCATAGTTTTTTAGTTAAAAACAAGAACTACATGTTGAGCTACAACAATTGGTTTTAAACCAAACATGAATCTCGTTTCTCCATTCTCTTCTGCTCAATGCCCTAATAAGACAAGGATTTCTTCTAACCATTAAATTCTAAATTCTTATTGACATAGTTTAACCCTTCTGTTGGTATTTTCTACAATAAACTCAACCCTAGAAACCAAAATAGCCTAAATTCATCGTTTTAAACCCTGGTTGCTAATGTTGGCTTTGCTGTGTTGCCACTGATTTCTAACATGTCAGCATCTAGGGGTTGTAGCATGGAGACATGACTATAAATGAATAAATTAATACATAAGTTGGCATGCCAACCTCTAGAATCCACGGTATGAGGGTAGGGAAATAAATTTTAATGTTTTAAATTAAATAATAAGTACTAGCCAAAATAATAAAACTAAAGAAAAATTTGGAAACTTGCAATGTTGACGCCTTTGTCATTAAGAGCTTGTGCAGTATTATTGGGTACTTCTTTTTCCAACTTTGGGAACATCATCAGCATTGAGAAGCATCAATGAGCCTCAATGGGTTGATAAGAAAGAAAAGTGAAGTGGGCCATGTAGGGGCAAAGTGTAGAAGAGCAGCAAGGTGATTAGGCAGAATCAATTTAATCACTCTGAGCTGGTTGAACCGATTTAACAACTTGTTTAAGTTTAGGTTGGGTTCATCTTGAAAATAGCTGAGAACTGGATAGGGGCTGTTGTGTGGACAGGGCTGGGTATGGAAGGCTTGTTTAAGTTTAGTAGTCTTGTTGCTTGAGAGTTGAGAGAGAGCCTTTATGGGCTGTAATTGGAAATTATCCAATGAGCATTTATGGGATGTAACTGGAGTATCACCAAATTGTTTGGAGATCTTGGATTTGTATGGATATGAAATCTCTCTCTTAAGATGCACTACAAGATAATAAATCTATAGCCACGGACAAAACCATAGCTATAAATGCAAAAAAACCGTAGCTATAGACTAATAGTTATGAACCAACTATGGTCAAGAAACAGTAGCTATAGTCACGGTAGCTATAGGCAATAGCTACGGATGATAGAATCTGTAATTAAAAGTCACCTATAGCTACAGTTTGTCTGTAGCTAAAGCCTAAATTAATAATTATATGTGCATTTTTAGCTATGGTTTTAAAGTTATCCGTAACTATAAAATTGACTTTATAACTACAATTTGTTTTACAACCGTAGTTAAATGCCACTCTATAACTACAGTTTTTAGATGTCCGTAGTTACAAAATTTGGATCTATAGCTACGGTTTTGTGATGTCCGTAGTTACAATTATGAATTTATAGCTACAGTTTAATGACTAGCTAAAAATGTAAATTTACAACTACGGGTTTAAGTTGTCGTAGTTAAAAATGAAAACCTATAGCTACGGTTTAGTCAATATGTAGCAAAAAAGCATCTATAACTACGATTTTTCTGTGCATAGCTAAAATTGTTAATCTATGGCTAATGGCTAGATCCTAAAATTTTTTCCATTACATTTTTTAAAACTTTTTTCCTGTATTGAATACAATCACAACTTATTTCATTCATAATATAAGATGAAACTTGAACACAAAATTCCAATAAAAGATTATATAATGAAAAAAAGAACTGCATCTCAGGATGATTTAATACATCCATATGTTTAAAATCTATTATAAATTCAAGGATCTTGAATACATGAACCTCAATCCCCCAAAAAAAACTTGACATGTAAAATTTGATCAAATTTGTCTTCATCCGCACATGTGAGGTATATAACCTTTAGCGTATTCAACCTATAAAAAAATAATAAAGAATAAGTTAGAAATCACATTTTTTAAAATAAAAAATACAGAATGATATATTATGTGAAAGCAAATATCCAAATGTGGATTTCAGCCCTGACTACGTTTCAAGCAAATATCCAAGAGTATTACAATTACAATATGCACACAAGGAACTATAGGGTGAGAATATACACCATATATCACTAGCTAGGCCCTTGACATAATTGTGTCCAATCTCATTTCCATTATTATATATACTCTAATCTTTTTACCTTTTTGGTTAGATGAAATCATTAACTTGATCTATTAATTAATTTTCTATTCATTAAAATTAAAATTCTTTCTAACCTTTCATTTTTCTCAACAGCATGGATGAAAAATCCTAGACCAATGCTTCATCTATTGCTAAGAATAAAACGAGAACTCATGAAAGAGAAGATATTAGTTGAAAACACTACATTGAGATAGAAGATGGATCTAGGAAAAGTGGAAGAGTGCTTGAACTTGACTATTGTGAACAGTAGTGGTGGGATACATCAAATTAAGGAATACTTAGAACATATGGCAAGGATGCAAAAAGCTGCCCTAATGTTCCTCCTCAAGTTAATGACTTGATCAGGCGTGCTCTAACATATACATCTTTGCATTTGTCAACTCCTTTTCTCTGTAGAAGAAGATGAAGATGGATTTCACTAATGCCTTCATGGTTGTGATCTTGATTATCGATTCAATTACAACTTCTCTAATACAAGCATTGACAGCCTCACAAAAAGATTCTCTACCTGCATTGTTGCTTGCCCCTATTTTGGTCTATGAATTTCTCAAAAATCTGTAGTTTACAGCCACGATTCATCTTTTAATCAGAATTCCACATTGAAAATAGATGGCTCAGTCTTACACCATATTGTAGCAATGCTGGAATCCGAAGCACCTTAACCAAGTACATTGTTAGATGATTGTTTTAGGTTTGATCAACCATACTTTTGCTGCAAGCTGGCTTCTTAAGTTCTCCACCGATTGACAATTTGTCCCCCTCAATTACTTTTGCTGGATACTTGATCAAATTCAAACCCCAAACAACAGTTAATTCTGTAAACTGGATGATTTTTGTTTTTCCCGATCTAGCTCCTTTTGGTGAGTTCAGGTATGAATGTTTTATAGAAACCTAGTGGCAAGGGAAATAAGGAATGCAGAAAAATGTTTTAACATGGCAAAGTCAGGTGCTAATATCTTAAACCAACCTAGTAAGGGAAATAAGGAATGCAAAAAATGGTAAACCAGACTTGTAGGAAGTTAACCCTATAAACTGGATGCTTTGTGTTTTTCCCAATCCAGCTCCTTTTGGTGAGTTCAGGTATGAATTTTTTATAGCAACCTAGTGGCAAAGGAAATAAGGAATGCAGATAAATGTTAAAAGAGAAACATGCAGTTAATGGAAAATAAACTTTGTAAAACTGATGCTTTGTACTTTCGTGTCTCTTGATTCCTAGCCTACAAAAAGGCTTGAAAGTCCAAGGCTTGGCTTAAAACTCAATTACACATGTATATAATGGAATAACACTTATCACACTAATCCTTGAAATAACTAATTAAGGTTGAGAATAGGAGAGAGAGAGAGAGAGAGTAGGGCATTATATTAATACCTATAAAAAAATATCATGTTCAATGCTTCTTCCTTGCAACTGTTTGCCACTTAATCTAGCACATATAACAAATAGAACAAAATAATCATAACCAAACATCATTATCATCAAAGCTAAAAGTATTGTTAGTATATATGAATATTAAAGAGACAATTTTAAGACATGTATCATGGTACACATAAGAAAGACATGGATATATCAACACATCAGAATTGTTAGGATACACAGGGATTTGGATATACTAAGTTAATCTTTGAAGCGACTTGCTCATGCATAGAACAATGGGTATTAACAGTTTGAACTCCCTCCTCATGTAGGGAAAGGTAAAAGGAAATCTATTTCAATTCTCAAAACCCACACAAACAGAATAGATTTAAAAAATTGGTCATTTTTACTCGCAATATGTAATACCAAGCAATTGCTAACTAATAACTCTGTATTTTGATGCCTTAAGGGCATCATTTTAGGGGTATTTTAGACCTTAAACTGACTAGTGTATACCCTTTGTCCAGTTAAATTCAATGTTGTGACCTCTGAGGGTCCTTGTGCAAATTCTGAGTAAAGCTGGGAAATTTACAAAGTTTTTTACATATTTTGGGAACCTAGTGAGAATTCCAACTAAGATAAGGGGTGTTTCTATGAAAAACTAAGCACATGAGGGTGCCACCTATCTGCGAAACCCAGAAAGGCGCCCCTCCTACTGTATTAGCATACTCCCCTCTCCTTAGCAAACCCTATGGCACCTCCCCACTCATTCTTTTCACCTCTAACAAACCCTAACTGCCCCTAATTGCTAAATCTTCACCTTCCACTACTCCCTAACATCTAATCTCAACCATCCAAGCCTTAGCAACCTCTCATACCCTTAGATCTTCACCTTGCAATCTCCACCCTCCATTCCAGGGGCCATCTCTTTAGCATTCTAACCCTAGGGCGCCACCTAACCCCTAATCTCCACCATTCAATCCTAGGAGCTTAAATCCCAACCCTCCATACTTATGGGTGCCCTCTCCTTTTCACTATAGCCGTAGGATCCCTCTAGTTTAATCCTCACCTTCCATTCTTAAACCCTAGGGGTGCCCATTCTTTGCATAAACCCACTAGTCGCCCCTCTCTTTCTCTCTAATCCCAGTTTTGTCCACCCTTCTCTATAAAAAAGACCCCAAAGGCCCTGGAGAAGGAGTTGGTCAATTCATCTAGTTCACAAGGCTAAGGTTTCTTAAGGAGTTCAAGGGTTGTAGAAAGAAAAAATGCCCAAATCTTGTTATGAGGGGTTCCTGCAAGCAATCTAGCCAATCTGCAACTACCGCCACTGGATTTGATTAGCCATCCCTTTCGTAAATAATAGAGGGGAGCTTATTTACATTGGCCCCAAGATCCAATAGGGCCCGATTGAAAATGATTTCAGAGATGACACAACTTATTAGAAGAGCACCAAGGTCTTTCGTTTTCCAGGGGATTTGGTTTAGGAGAACCGCACTAACATATGCCGAGAGCATCACTTTTTGTGAGGCCGATCGTGACTCCCTCTTTTGAGTACACAGCTCTTTCAAGAACTTGGCATAGGCCAGAACATGTTGGATCGCGTTGAGGAAAGGGATGTTATTATGGACTTGCTTGAATAACTCCCTTATCTCCTTGTTGCAAGTCTCTTTCGTAACAATCCGACTGTGAGTGCGGTTGGAAAGGGAACTACAGGTCGGTTCACTATAGGTTCTAAATTTCCTTTCCTTTTTCTCTCCCCCCCCCCCCAACTTATGGTCTTCTTGCTCATTTTCTTCTTTGATGTTTTCAAATTTCTTTGTCATACGGGTCCTCTAAAATCCTCCCACTCCTTAAGGTCGTAATAGCCTTGGCATTTTCAAACTGAGGGTTCTTAGGAGATTGTTGAACCTGTTGTAGAGGAAAACCCAGTGGCTAATTTCTAAGATTCGCAACCGGTTGACTCGATAGTTGTCCTACTTCTCTCTTCGCATTGACTTCGGCTAGCTGTCCTATTTGGCTCTCTAATCTAGTGATGGACAGCTACTGAGTTAGATCATCTGCTGAAGCTGCATGAATTTGTCATTAACTGTACTAGTCTGAGGAGGTTGTGGGTAACCTGATAAGGTTGGACCGACTAGTTCCTAGGGTAAGTCTGCTTTAGCAACTTACAATTGATGACAAATTTATGCAGCTTCAGCAGTCGATTCTAACTCAGCAGCAATCCATCGCTAGATTAGAGAGCCAAATAGGACAGTCAATGAAAGCCAATGTGATGAAAGAAGTAGGACAACTACCGAGTCAACCAATTGTGAATCCTAGAAATCAGCCACTGGGTTTTCCTTCACAGTAGGTTCAACCACCTCCTAAGAACCTTCAGTTTGAAAATGCCAAAGCTATTATGACCTTAAGGAGTAGGAGGATTTTAGAGGACCCGTATGAGAAAAAAAAATTAAAAACATCAATGAAGAAGAAAATGAGTAAGAAGACCATAAGTTGGGGGGGAGAAAAAGAAAAGGAAAATTTAGAAGAAGAACCTATAGTGAACCAACCTGTAGTTCTCTTTCCAACCACACTCATAATCGGGCCATTACGAAAGACGAAAGAAACTCACAACAAGGAGATCAGGGAGTTATTCAAGTCCATATTAATATCCCTCTCCTCGACGCGATCCAACATGTCCCAACCTACGCCAAGTTCTTAAAAGAGTTGTGTACTCAAAAGAGGGAGCCACAATCAGCCCCACAAAAAATGATTCTCTCGGCAGATGTTAATGCGATTCTCCTAAACCAACTCCCACGGAAAATGAAAGACCCTAGTGCTCCTCTAATAAGTTGTGTAATCTCTAAAATCATTTTTGATCGGGCCCTATTGGATTTTGGGGCCAATGTAAATCTGCTCCCCTCTATTATTTATGAAAGGTTCAGGATCGGCGATTTAAAACCTACCCCGGTAATTCTGCAACTCGTTGATCGATCAGTCAAGACTCCACGAGGTGTTATTGACGATATCACTGTCAGAGTAGAGGATTGTTACTTCCTAGTGGATTTTATCATCTTAGACATGACCCCAACCGAGGAACTGAACCATAACCCGATAATCTTAGGACGTCCGTTTCTAGCAACTGCTAATGCAAATATCAACTGTAAATCGGGAGAAATGGACATTTCATTTAGGGAGCAGAAAGTCCAATTAAATGTATTTAGTGCCACTAAGTATCCAAACCTAAGGGAAGATGAGTTCAAGGTAGATGTAGTGGACGACCTTATAGATGCCCTGTCTACCCTTTGTTTAGCCCAATCTGAGCCCTGTCTGTGTAAAGAAGAAAGCAAGTCCGGAAGTGTAGATATGAGAAGTGAGTGAATGTGTCTGGCTAAAGACATTTAACTTAGCGCTGGTTGGGAGGCAATACAACGTAGTTTTCAGTTGCTTTTACTTTTAGGATTAGAGTTTTTGTTTTCTTGATTCAAGACCAGTTGGCAGACCTTGAACCCCTTGGGAAAAACCCTCTTGATTGTTCCCTTTGGCCCAAGTCCTTTTGTATCATTCTAGTCATGCCATTAGGGACAATGACATTTAAGTTGGGAGGTAAGGAAAAATAATAATAATAATAATAATAATAATAATAATAAGAGCTAAGCCTTTAGAAATGCAGAACTAAAATTTTCACTGAAAATTTTAAAATTTTTCCACTAAAAGAGATTCCCGAACAGAAAAAGTTGAGGAAACTGATAAAAGAATATTGAATTTTGTAGAGATTAATAACAAGTGACAGGAGTTAAATTGGTCTTGTTTGAATGTTGTCAAAACCGTTTAGAAATTGAAAATACTCTCAAGTTTGCCTCTGTGAAGATAAGAAGAGAAAGATTGAGAAATCAGACAAAAAATTCTTCAAATTAATAGAGGCAGTGGACTACCCTGAACAGTGTTGAATTTTACACAGAGCAAAAAAAAGAGTGAGAGAGAGAATAAAATGTCAATGCACATCCTAGACTTAGTAACTAGGTCTCTTCACCTAAGTTAAGTGTCGAGATTCCCGTCAAACGAGAAAGGAAATGCCGAAGACACTTACCTAACACTTAGTAACTAGGTCTCTTCACCTAAGTCAAGTGTCAAGATTCATGTCAAACGGTGGAAGATAGCAATAAAAATGTGTGTGCATATCAAGTTCAGAGGTAGAAATCCACTGTCAGAAGAAGAATACCCGCCTGATTTTAAAAATCAATCTCAACTTATCGAGACAATCTACAAAGGGTATATAAGATTTTTAAGCCAAGTTTTTGTAATGTTTAAGGCATTATGGTTTTAACCTTTAAACCCAACACTGATCTATACAAAGTTTGAGAATTCTGGAATCAGGATACTTGGCTAATTTTGTTAGGGATGATCTTGCAATGGGAATGATCTCTTTACTCAGTGTAATTTTAAGGTTGCATTGCTAAGGGACTAGCAATGGTTAAGTTGGGGAGTGTGATAACTCTGTATTTTGATGCCTTAAGGGCATCATTTTAGGGGTATTTTAGACCTTAGACTGACTAATCTATACCCTTTTTTCGGTTAAATTCAATGTTGTGACCTCTATGGGTCCATGTGCAAATTCTGAGTAAAAACTAGAAAATTTATAGAGTTTTCTATAGATTTTGGAAAGCTAGTGAGAATTTGAACTGAGAAAGGGGTGTTTCTATGAAAAACTAAACACAGGAGGGTGCCACCTATTTGTTAAACCCAGAAAGGCGCCCCTCCTATTGTATTAGCATACTCCCCTCTCCTTAGCAAACCCTAGGGCGCTTCCCCACTCATTCTTTTCACCTCTAACTAACCCTAACCGCCCCTAACTGCTAAATATTCACCTTCCACTCCTCCCTTACATCTAATCTCAACCATCCAAGCCTTAGCAACCTCTCATACCCTTAGATCTTCACCTTGCAATCTCCACCCTCCATTCTAGGGTGCCATCTCTTTAGCATTCTAAGCCTAGGGTGCCAACTAATCCCTAATCTCCACCATTCAATCCTAGGAGCATAAATCCCAACCCTCCATACTTATGGGTGCCCTCTCCTTTTCACTATAGCCGCAAAATCCCTCTAGTTTAATCCTAACCCTCTATTTCTAAACCCTAGGGGTGCCCATTCTCTACATAAACCCACTAGTCGCTCCTCTCTTTCTCTCTAATCCCAGTTTTGTCCATCATTCTCTATAAAAAACAACCCCAAGGGCCCTGGAGGAGTTGGTCAATTCACCCAGTTCACAAGACTAAGGTTTCTTGAGGAGTTCAAGAGTTGTAAAAGGGAAGAACGCCTAGATCTTGTCAGGAGGGGTTCCTGCAAGCAGTCCAGCCAATCTGCAACTACTGCTACCATTAGATCTAATCAGCCATCCCTTTCGTTTTTTTTTTCTTTTATGTTATTTTTATTCTAGCAATCTTTTAGATTTAATTTCCGTTTGTTTGTGTGTTTTGCAGATCTTAATTCGTCTGATTCAAGGCTAAGGTGTCTCGAGGGGTTCGAGGGCTGAACAGAGGGAGAAAGCGTGTTTTTCGTCTTCCCGAACAGCTACCGCCACTGGATCCGAATTTTGGATCCTTTTTTATTATTTTTTGTTGATTTTAGTGTTCTTTAATTTCTGAATTTTAATTATTGCCTTGTTCAATTCAGAACATTTAATTTCAGTATTAATAAATTTTATGTTCTTATTTTCTGCAAATCCCATATCTATTTTCCTTTTATTTGTCCGGAACGAAAATAATAATTTTTATTCTTGCTTCCCTGTGGATTCGACCCCTTCCTTACCACGTACTACATTGTTTAAGGTTATGTGAAGATAGGAAAAATTTACAAATCTCTAAACTGGTGCCACCGGTGTTTGACGATGCATCCCAGATGCACCACTAACCAACCCAGAAAATTAGATTTATCCATATTAGTATTAAAGCAAGCTAAAGCATTCCAAACAAAATCAAAAGGAGATGACCAACTACATAGCAAGACAAGGTAATCCCATGGGCTAGCAAAAGGAATGGCCCTAGAAAAAGGACAAGAACCAAAAGGAATGCCAAATAATAAGCCTAAAATGAGAAGGAATTTTAAGTTTCTAAATTTGATTAAGAGTTTGAATAAGAGAATCATCCAAAATTGCATGAGACCTAATTCAGTGTTTCAACTAGAAATCATTAATACAAAACTTTCCTATAACTGAACCAGTCCAAATAAATTTTTCATTTCTACCCAAAAAAATATGAGATTGCAAGATACCATTGGCCAGACCATCAGTAAACAAATGCCTCACTTTATCACTATCCCATGTCCTATCCAATCGAATTAGATCCCTAACCAAGAAGGACTTTTGCTCTCTGCTAGGAGGACCAAAAACTGACTTAAAAACTTGACCAGGGTTAATCCAAGGAAAAGACCACGTATTCAATTCTGAATGTCTATGAATTTGAACCCCCAGATTAGGATTATCCCAATCTAATGCTTGTAAAACACTTATGAGTCAAGCTTCAATTTCGATTGTTGAACCACTGAACTGTCCCTTGGGATTGAAGGGCTATTGTCTATTCAATAATGTGTCTTTGGGAGGAAAGGAACCGATACATATTAAAGGATGTTGACTCATCATTTAAGGCCTTGAGAGGACATGCTCTATTTCTCCTTGGCTTTTGAATACTTGTTTAATGGAGTTAATGCATGCATAGTGATATAGGACTGATTGGGATTGAAGGGCTATTGTCTATTCAATAATGTGTCTTTGGGAGGAAAGGAACCGATACATATTAAAGGATGTTGAGTCATCATTTAAGGCCTTGAGAGGACATGTTCTATTTCTCCTTGGCTTTTGAATACTTGTTTAAAGGAGTTAATGCATGCATAGTGATATAGGACTGATTGGGGAATTTTGTCAAATAGATTCTATACGCCTGAAAAGGCATAATCCTCTCAATAAACTCCAAAAAAACCCAAAACTCAACCCACAATTCAGTCTGATCAAGATTCTCTTTAATATAGTCATATCATATTTTTAAAACCTGCAACCTATTAATAACTTGCACAAAATAGTTGAATAATTGAATTAATCTATATGCGTGAAACATATTTTATAGGTGGAGTGCTTTAAAAAAGATTTGGGACATATTTTATAGGTGGAGTGCTTTAAAAAAAACAATTCTTTCCAAATCACCATGACCCCAGGGAAACTAATCATTTCATACAAATAGATATCAAATGGGAGAAGATAAACAAGAAAAAAACCTGAGCCTGAGGTATCAACTTCGTTTGTGGTGAAGCTTGGTCAGGGATGGCATTGTGAGAAGATTGGTGAGCAAAAGCGATGAAAATAGAACATCAATGGCAACAAACAGTGGTCTTCAATCCTTCTATAATGGTGAAACTGAGAAAAAGAATAGCTAACCCTAAGTCCCTAACGACTTCAATGGCCACTGGCGGAATAGAGAATTGAGAACTGACAAAAGAGTCTTAAAAGAAGAAATCTTCGACCCTCCATAGCCCCTCCACTCAACCTAGCCTACCTTGGGGTTCCAACAAGCTAGGGTTCGTTTGGGTGAGCGCGGAGGAGATGTTCCAGGCTCGATATATAGATTCTTGACAGAATGAGAGAGAAGGGGATGGAGAAAATTCGATTATGGGAGAAGAAAGTGAAAATTTCCCGCGGGTGCTAATGTTACATTAGTAATGGACCAGGCGTGGGCTGTGTTTTGCACCTAGCTAAGATAAGGGATATGGCCTAGGGTTGGGATGGGATATCCAGGATTGAAACATAAGCCTGAGGCCTGTCCGAGCCTATTTACAGGCCTAGTATATATGTTTTATTATATACAATAAATAATATGGTTTCAAATTAATTTAAATAATTAAATTAATTTTTACGATTATTTTTATTTAATTAAATAATTTTTAATATTTATTTATTTATACTTTAGAGATTATTATCCTTTTATTAATGTACTTATGAAATAATTAATTAATAATTTATTTGCTAGATTTAATATTTATTTATTTGTTACTATTAATAAATAATAAATAGTTCTAAGTAATATTATATATGATTATTATTTATTAAATTTCCATTCATTACATTAATTTTTAATCAATTGAGTAAATATTTAATTAATTATTAATTATTATATATTTATTAGTTTATTAATTTAAAATATATTTATTATTTTATAATATTTTATAATCAATTTATAGCCACAAATAACTAAAATCCATGGCTATAATTATAAATAGTTTTTAATTACAGGCAAAGTGACTTTCAGCCATGAATAAAATGACTAGTCAAAGTGAACTTTATCTTTATAGCAACGGATTTTTATCCATGGCTATAAATTATAAATAGTTTTTAGCCACAAAAAAGCAGATCTTTAGCCACATACGAAATGAGCATAGTTATATGTCAACATATCCTTGTTTGTAATATATAGCCACGGATAAACAACTTTTAACTACGGACAAAATGTCCGTAGCTAAAGTTTAGCTTATAGCCACGGACATGAAATTGTTCGTAGCTATACCCCATGTTTTAGCTACGTTTTTTATGTTCGTAGCTAAATTTTAGTAGTTTCTTCTATTGATGGTTCTGTTTCTGATGACTTATTCATGGCCAGGCTTCAGGCCTAACTTTAGACTATGTAGGGCTCAGGCTTCGGATCGAATTCATTCAAAATTTGATAAAAGCCAAGCCCGAACCTGGTCTTGTTAAACACCCTTTTTAGCCTAGAATAATTTCCAGAATGAAACAACTCTTATAGTCTTGAGAATGAGATGGTCTTTTTAGTCCTTCCAAAACAATTTAGTTCTCCTTGTTTGGCGAGTTATTATGAGCTGAGGTAAGTTGGGGTTTTCTTGTTTTATTGTTTAATAGCCATCTCACCTTTATGCATTTTATTTATCAGTCCAGTTTTATTGTTTAAAAGGTGAGAATAGAAATAAAAAGATGTTATGAACTCATACAAAAGCTTGGGAGAATAGTTGTACATCTGGGCTCATCAACATTGGCGCAAGATCATCCACATTACATGCAAAAATTAATCATCTTTTACTGTTGAACATGGAAAAATGTAAAAATTAAACAGCATTCCATTTTGGATTATACTGTAACTTTAGGTGGAGAGTTTGTTTTTAGAGAGGAAAAGCCATTGCCTTTGGAACAAGACATGAAAATGGAAAGAGGCTTTGTTTATTGGGTAAGATGATTGATGGAGGTTTGTGTTAAAGTTGCTATAATTGTTGATGGGTATTGTGAGTGGAGGTGTTTTGTTGATGGGTATTCCTCTTTTTAATTGGAGGGGGGTAGTCTCTCTCTGTGGTGGTTTTGAAGAAGTTTTTGTAGATAGATTTTCTGGGAGTACTGTTTCTTTTGATTTAGAATGGTGGGTGGTCTTGTCTATCCTTGAATCTTCTTTTTCATTAATGTAATTTTCATTTTATTATAAAAAAAAAAGAGAAGCTGTTGTGTCAATTTGTGGGGAATTGGTTTGAAGGTTTTGATGTTTTCTGAAGACTAGTATTGAATAAAACTTATGATTGAACTTTACTTGCTCAATGCTGAGATTAATGCATGAGGTAACAACAAAACCTATGTGTATTAAAGCTACAAGGGTACCTTTTTTTTATTTTTTTGCATGAAATTAATCAATTAACTAGTCAAGAAAACAAGAAATGCATTACTACTTGGGAAGAACTCTAGATCTCATCTTTGACGAAATCATGAAATCTAAGCAGAAACATATTCTTAGTGCATGATAATATGGTCATAAACAAGATCTCTGTAATTATAATTCAATTAAACACACACAAACCCACGACTCCAAATCAAAGAATCAATTTGATAACCAACAAACACTGAGCATTACATTCCAAAAAAACACACGGGTAGAGAGATGGTTTATCAAAGAGGGATTAAGGAATCTGAACCCTATATTACCTCTTCTATTGATCCGAAAGGGAGAATGAACTGATGAAAGATGATTTGGTCTGACCTCATAAACGGGTGACATGTGTACGTGACTCGATATGAATAACAACTCGACATAAGCAAATTGGCACGTGGACATGACTCGATGTAGATGATGACTCAGCAAGTATCAGTTCGCCTCAGAATGAGCTCGGGTACAATAATGTCCCGAGCTGAAGGTACTTCAGGTTGAGTCCATCCTAGTTCATGGACTAAAACAACCGAGTTCACGATAGTCTAGACCCAAGCAAATGGGTCACCTCGGAGACGACTCACCTCAGGAAGAATCACCTCGGCATGCCACCAGCAACTTTCGTTATCAAATAGCCCTGAGCCCCGCGAGAAGCTTCCTATCTAACAATCGTACCTGTCAACCCTGAAGGCTGCACCCACGTCCCTTGCCTGGTGGCGCAGCATCTGCCAACTCTGAGGATTGCACTCATTGTCTCTCACCTGGCGGCGTCGTGCCTGCCAACCCCGGAGGTTGTCTCCTGCCTGGCGGGACCGTACCCTACAACGATCGCATTAGCCCACCTACTCCCCAGTCCTGATGATAATAGCCAATCACTCCAAGGCGTTACCTGACAATAGATCGTTGCGGTAGAGATTTGGGATCAGCCCCTCCAAACCTGCCAAAATGTTAGTATATAAAGACTTCAACCCCCTAGGAGCCAAGGTATTGCATATTCACCACTCTCTAGCTTCCTCAACTTCTTGCAAAGTCATTTTCTTCCTGTTCACAACTGAGTTCTAACTTATGCATCGGAGTGTTCCCGCTGGGTGAGCAACCCCAGGTTCCTCCATCTCTCTTCACGTAAGTATCTCTTGCCTGTTGCCAGTTAGGAGTGGCCGGATTACACATCATCAATTGGCGTCGTCTGTGGGAAATGCTTTGAAAAGCCTTCTCTACCAAACTTTCACCAGCATCAATGGCGTCTTCTAGCAACGCCGGGCAGAACAATGAAATGAACACTTCTGGGGGGCACCTTTAGGCTCCCACCATGCGTATCAATTAGTTTACTGTGCCTCTCAACACCTTCAAGGTCCCCACGCTGGACCTACCCCAGGTCGCCGAAGTGGCGAACGCCCCATTTCCTCCTGCTGTAACACCACCTTCACTGAACCCTCCATGGTTCCTCCCACCGTGGGGCAAAACCAACTGGGTGACCTAGCACAGTGCGTGCGGGCCATTCAGGCCCAGATGCAACAAGTCCAACAACTTCAACACTACCAACAGCAAGTCCTATGTCATTTCTATCAGTAGCAGTTCCCAACATTGCAACAAAGCCGATAACCAGCCCATCCACAGTACCCAATAATGCCGCAGAACCAGCAGCCACTCAATCGCCACCGAAGTAGCCGCTCTCCTCACCGAGGAGAAACCTCCCAAGCCTCATCGCATAGCAGGAGAGAGCCAGTAGCTCCCACCGCCTCGCGGCAACGAGGCGGATTAGAAGACACTCGCCCCGCCAAGGCCAGTCCGCCCCAGCGCACGCAACCGGAAACCTCACTACTGGGAAACCGATTCGAAGTCCTGACCGCAAGCTCTGAACGAGACCCTTCGGTTCGCGGAAGTCAATACCAGCCTGATTCTCACCAGGCCAAGACCCAGCCTGATAGCACCGAAGCAAGCAGCACCAACACAGATTTAGACAAGAGGCAACGAAGGCGGCGTCCCAAGGCGCACCGCGCGATAATTCCTGGACAGTTCACGGAGCCTAGCCAACCCGATTAACCCAAAGGTAAGATGGGAGTGAGCCTGGGAATCGCGGAGACCACCCCTCTTCTCTCGATGCCATCTCCCCTCTCTCCTGATCTCCTGATAGCTCCCATGCCAAAAGACTTTAAGGTACCTCCTCTAGACAAGTACTATGGGTCGTTTGACCCAAACGATCATGTGGACTCCTTCTAGTCCCAGATGCACCTCACCAAAGCTAGTGAAACCTGCATGTGTGTCGCCTTCTCCACAACGTTCAAAGGAGTAGCACACACGTGGTATCGAAACCTCCCACCCGAAGCAATCCAAAGTTGGGCACAATTCGTACAAGCGTTCACCTCGCACTTCATTACTAGCAAGAAGTGTCCGAGGTCCCAGGAAAGCCTTCTTAGCATAGTCCAGAAAGAGGGAGAATTCATCCAGAGCTACATTAAGCGCTTCAACGACACCTACCTCTTGATCCCGAACTTGGACCCCACGGTGAGACTTGCCGCAGCAAAGAGAGGAGTCACTCATCGAGAGTTCAAGTGGCACGTAGTGGTGAACAAGCCCAAGGACATCACTGCTTTCCTCAAGCTCGCCGACCAATTTATTGAGACTGGAGAGGAAATGAACCAAAAGGCTGGAGCTCCAGCGGGGAAAAGGAGGAGAGACGATGACAGGGCGCACCATGGAAGCGGCAAGAGGAAGAAGAGCAAGTCCCCAACCAGGGGAGATAGCAAGTCAGGTTGGCACCCCCGAACTCTCCCAGTTGAAAGGATAAGTTGCACCCCTCTCAACGCGAAGCGAGGGGAAATTCTAATGATGATTAAAGATGCTCCGTTTATAAGGTGGCCACCCCGGATGAAGGGGGACCCCGCTACCAGGAGTAAGAATGTATATTGTCATTTCCATAAGGATCATGGTCATAGCACCAAAAATTGTAAAAGCCTCCGCGATGAGATTGAGGAACTTATCTATCGCAGATACTTAAAAAACTTTGTACAAAAGAGTAATAAAAGTCAGGCAGATCAACAACGTGAGCAGAGGAGAGATACTCCCAAGCCCCCTCGCAAGTTGAAAGAGGTCTAGAGGTTGAATGGCCGTATGGCCGCCCTAAGCCGCTTTATGTCCAAGTCAGTAGACCGTTGCCTACCCATTTTCAAGGCAACTAAGAAAAGCAGACTTTGAATGGACCGAAAAATGTCCGTTCACCTTCGATGAACTAAAAAAGTACCTGAATAGCATCCCGGTTTTGATCGGACCCAAGGAGGGTGATGTTTTAAAGCTGTACCTCTCCATGAGCGACGAGGTGGTTAGCTCAGTACTAATAAAGGAAGTAGATCAAGTCCAATGACCTATCTACTATGTGAGCAAAGTCTTGTAGGGAGCTGAAACTAGGTACCCAGAGATCGAGAAGTTGGCGTATGCACTGATCACAGCATCTCGGAAGCTTTGGCCATACTTTCAAGCCCACACAGTCATCGTTCTTACCAACCAACCCCTAAGGCAAGTCCTGCTCAAGCCTGAGGTATCTGGACGACTGATGAAGTGGGTTATAGAACTCAGCGAGTACGACATCAGGTACGAGCCCCGAACAGCAATTAAGGCCCAAGCTTTGGCCGACTTCGTGGCAGAATGCACTTTCAACACTACAACACCCAAATTGATGGAAATCAACCACACGAAGGAAGCCTCAACCAGAACATAACCAGTCCCAATTAGGATGAGGTCAACTTGGGTTGAGGAGCCCTAGATCCTTCACGTAGATGGTTCATCGAATCAACAAGGAAGCGGAGCCGGAGTCATCCTATACGGACCAAGCGGAGTGAAACTGGAGTACGCACTCCGTTTCGAGTTCGCAACATCCAACAACGAGGTAGAATATGAAGCACTAATAGCAAGACTCATGTTGGCAAGCGAAGTACAAGCGAAGCACCTCGTCATTTGTAGTGACTCACAGCTCGTGGTCAACTAGGTAACCGGCGATTACGAAGCTCGCAACCCCACCATGGCCGCCTATCTAGCCAAGGCCAGGGAAGTTCTACGCGGCTTCCCATTGTATTTCATAAACAAATTCCAAGATCTGAGAATGTTGAGGCTGACACATTATCCCGGATAGCCAGCACAAGCAACAACTCTATGAGGAGGTAGCTCCTGTTGCGCAAGCAGAGCCGAGTTGGATTGACCCACTCGCGAGCTACCTACTACACGGGACCCTCCCTGTAGATCGTAACGCAACTAGAAGTGTGGAGCAACAAGTAGTCAAGTACGTCATGATAGATGGACGGCTATACCGAATATCCTACACGCTCCCCTACTTGTGCTGCTTACAACCCTCAGAAGCTGAGCTCGTTCTCCACAACACTCATGAAGGGTTGTGCGGTGGACACTTGGGGGGCAGGGCCCTCGCCCAAAAAGCGTTATGACAAGGATACTACTGGCATACAATGAAAGCAGATGCACTTGAGCTCGTCAAGAAATGCGATAAATGCCAGAGGCATGACAACATCCATCATCAACCCGTTGCCGACCTGAAGTACCTCACCAGCCCATGACCCTTCGCACAGTGGGGAATTGACATTCTTTGACAATTCCCACCAGTGACAGGATAGAGGAAATTCCTAGTGTTAGTAGTGGATTACTTTACAAAATGGGTGGAAGCGGAACCCCTAGAGACAAACACAGCTCGAACTGTACAAAACTTTTTCTGGAAGAACGTAGTATGCCACTTCAGACTACTCCGAGTACTTATCTCTAACAATGGCAAACAGTTCGAAGACATCAAGTTTCAAGACTGGTGTGCCAAGATGGGGATACAACAGAACTTTACTTTGATAGCACACCCTCAAGCAAACGGGCAAGCGGAAGTCACAAACAAAGCCATACTCCATGGACTAAAAGCCCACTTAGCCCGAGCCAAAGGACTATGGGTAGATGAGCTGCCCAGCGTACTATGAGCCAATCGAACCACCGTCAAGACCGCCACAGGTGAAACCCCCTTATACCTCACCTACGGCCGGAGGTAGTAATCACGGTTGAAATCGAGGTACCTACATTACGACTGGAAGTATACAACAGAGAAGCGAATGATGACGAGCTCCACACTAACCTCGTCCTGATAGAAGAGGTACGGGACCTTGCATATATCCAGACCGCAGCCTACCAGCAAAAAGTAGCTCGATACTATAACAACTGGGTCAGGAAGCGGTACTTCCGTGTTGGTGACTTGGTCCTTCAAAAATTAATGGTGCCTGAGCCCGGCGTGGGTAAGCTCGGACCAAACTGGGAAGGTCCCTACCGAGTGAAATGAACGCTTGGGGAAGGTACATACGAGCTCGAAATGTTAGAAGGAAAGCAAGTACCTTGGGCTTGGAACATCAACAATCTAAAGCAGTACTACCTGTGATCGTTGAACCAAGGGGGCGGACTGAGAGTTGCTCCCAGAAAGCCTAGGAGTGGAAAAGTCGCCCCTAGAGTCTAAGGATTGACGAACTTGTCACGATATAAGTCCTAGTCGCCTTCACGGCATGGGCACCTAAGTCCTAATCGCCCCCTCGACATGGGCACCTAAGCCCTAGTCGCCTCCTCAGCACAAGCACCTAAGTCCCAGTCAACTCCTCGGCATGGGCACCTTAGTTTCAGTCACCTCTACGGCATGGGAAAAGCTTAGGAGTGGACTTCGAGTCGCTCCCAGAACCCAAGGGCCAAGGTGATGAACTGATAAAGACCTCGACACCGTACAAACCCCAATCGCCTCTACGGTACAGGCAAAGCTTAGGAGTTGACTCTGAGTCGCTCCCCGAGCCTAAGGGCTACAACACTGAACTAACAAAAACTCCGACAACACATAAGACCTCGTTGCCTCGTTACTAGAATCGGTGTAGGCAGCTCGGACGTGAATGGTACAATGTCTACACCACCTCGACGACGATCGTCGTCCAGGTCTGTCAAGGGACCAACATTCAAACTTGCTTGTATGCGGACAACTTTAGGTAAGAAACTTGGAAAAAATTCGCTAAGGTTACCCTTACTTGTTACCAAGCTCGGTAGCCTGATAATTCAGGGTAACTCACGCAATTTGGGATAACTATCCCTACTTCGGGTACCCTCACTTGTTGCCAGCTCGGGAGCTCGACAGTTCGGGTAACCTATACTTGTGTCACATAGATCATAAAAGAATCACTCTAGGCAAAAATAACATCTCATTAAGTTTCCAAGATCTTTTTACAAGAAAACCCAGCTCAACAGCCCAAGAAAGTACATTCACAATCCAAAAAGAAAAGAACAGGAAGACATCATACGGAGGGATCCACCACTTCCACCTCGTTGTCACCCTCCTCTTCTAATGAGTCAGGCTCCTCGTTTGCTACATCTGCTGTCTCCGGAGCCAGGCCCTTCATCGTGATAGCCCCAAGGTCAAGGTCAGGAAACTCCTATCAAACCAGGTGTCTGCAGAGCTTGAACCCAGAATGGTAAGAGCTCGTGCCATACTCGACCTGGAGATCACGGAACTTCGAGGATTCCTTGAAGTGATCTACAGCCTTGGCCCTCTCCTCTGACCAAACCTCCTCAACGGCGATGTCAAAGGCCCGAGCTCGCTTCTGGATCATGGCTTCGAGGCTTTGAATCTTCTGTTGGAGTTGTGCCCTCTCCTCGGCCATCTTCGCAAACTACTACTCCTCCCTCGCGGCCATAGCGGAGACCTGCTCCCTAAGCCTGGTGTTCTCCTCGGTCAGTGAAGAGATTCACCCCTCTTGCTCCTGGATCAGCACCTTCTGGGTTTCATTCCCCTTCTTCGCATGAAGTACTTCACCCCGAGTTAAGCCTAGCCTGCGGTGGAGCTTTCGTGCCTCCACCTTAAAGTCCTGAGCCTGACTGGACTGGATCACGAACTGGCACGCCAGCGTGTGAAGAGTAGAGTTCACCTGTTAGAAGAAAATTTAGGTAAAAAAAAGGAAGAGAGAGAGAGAGAGAAGAAAGGAGGAGGAAGGAAGAAAAAGTATGAAGTACTTATGATCATGCAGTGGGTGGTGGCGAGCCCCAGAAGTTGCTTCGGAACTATATCAGCCCACCGCGCCACCTCATTCGGAAATATCGCATCCCGGTTCTTTCACACTGCGAGCACATGGTTCATGATACTCCCTCCCGCAGTAGAAGCAAGCTCTGACTCAGGAGCAAGCCCCTCTGAAGCTAGAGTGGGAGCATCCTCAGACTCCTGATGAGCCTCCTCATCACCGCTGTCTATAATTTCCACCTCGGGGACCGCGGGTTGGGCCTCCTTGGTGGGTAGCATGGTAGGAACTGGCTCTGTTACCTAGGCCTCGGATGCCCTGGACATTGAAGCTTCATCCAGGAGCGGCCTTTTTGCCGCTCTCTTCTTTCCCTTCAGGGAACTCATCAAGAGACTTCGTGCATCGACCTCTGGCATTGTAGTTGCAAAAGACAAAAATAAGGTTAGCATGAGCTATTAAAACCTTAAAAAAGGAAAAACCCAAAACAACCTACCAGGACTTAAGCCGGCCTGCATGAGCTTATCTTTAGGGAGGTAGTCCACGTAAATAAGGCCGAGCTCTGCCCAGGACTGAAGCGCCTCCCTCGTCTTCAGGTGTAGCCTAACGGTAGAATCCTAAATGGCAGGCCTCCAATGGGTTGGGAGAGGCCATCCCTCAAGGTTGTGGACCACGAAGTAGTCCCATTTCCAAGCCGGGATCTTATTAGGTAGCCTATGAAGAAGCTTGTAGCTCGGGCGGGGAGACAGATAGTAAGACCGCCTGTGCGCGGGGGCACCGCGGGAAGCATTCTTTATGGATAAGATTGAGGAAAAGATTTCAAGGGTGAGAGGGAGACAGTACTCGTGGAAAAGGGAGATAGTCCCTACCACGTTTCGAATAGAATTCGGATGTAATTGGTCTACGGTAACACTGAAAAGCTTAAGGACCTTAATGATTAACGGGTGTAGAGGAAGACGAAAACCAGCCACGAGCTGTTCTTCAAAGATCATGATCTCAAGGGGGAGGGACCAAAGTACTAAAGCCCGGAGCCTGCCCAGGGTCATGGAGGAGGGACCAAAGTTAACTGGCACCCGACCTCAAGGAGAAGCGGGTGCCAGGTTACCGGAGGCCTCCCGAGCCTTCGGGGGAGACTAACCCTCAAGAAGGCTGTGAGCTACCCCTGAGCCCGAAGTAGCCTCGTCTCGGCTACTGACCCGGGCCGAGGTACCCACCTCGGCCTCATCTAAAAGGCTATCAAAACTAGAAGACATAACTGAACTAAATTGAAAGAAAGCAAAGAGACTCACCAAAGAAAGACGATTGGATTAGAGAAGAGATGCGAATTGGGAAGACCCGAGCTAACGTAGCTAGAGCGCCTCAAGTTGAAGGCAGGAGCTTTTGGTGTGAAAAATGAGTCTTGAAACCCCCTATTTATAGCCATTGTATCAAAGCAGCAACGGTCCAGATCAAAGCAATATGATGGCCCACAAAAAAACCGACTGCACGATCCTCGAGACCAAAGACAGTTTAGCGCATTTTTTGGCATCCACAGACTTACAGTTCGTGTGACGTCCGTGCGTAAGCCACATGAGATCAGACGGGGCGGCCTGAACTCCAAGCCAAATCCATTTGTTGCATCATGAACTCCCCACACCAGGTCAGGACCCATAGCTCAGGGAGTGGGGGCCAATTGATGAAGGGTGATTTGGCCCGACCTCATAAACGGGTGACACGGGTACGTGACTCGACATGAATAACAACTCGGCATAAGCAGATCAGCACGTGGACATGACTCGACATAGATGATGACTCAGCAAGTATCAACTCACCTTAGAATGAGCTCGGGTATAATAATGTCCCAAGCTGAAGGTACTTCGGGTTGAGTCCATCACAGTTTGCGGACTAAAACAACTGAGTTCACTAAAGTCTATACCCAGGCAAATGGGTCACCTCGGGTAGAATCACCTCAGCATGCCACCAGCACCTCGACACAAGTAGCTCGCCACAAGGTAGCTCACTACAGGGTTCATTATCAAGTTGAAAGGATGGGAAATCCATCACATGGACGCCCAAAATTGTGGAATAAAGGGGGCGAATTTCAAAAATTTTTCTCTTCCTTCAACAGGGAATCGAATTCCCTATTTAGAAAATCATATTTTCAAGGATCATTCTTGAACCATAAACTGAACCAGATCTGAACCAAAAGGAGTAGGGAGAGATAATACCTGATACAGAGAAATAATATCTCTCAATGGAAGTGTTCACGCCCAAGGTAGGATCCAAAATCTACTCCCACTGAAGGTGGCGCAGTGCAGGGTGGAGCAGAATCAGCAGTGTTCTTCCAAAAGAACTTGATCCTTCTCAAGAATCACCTGGACGGCTTGTGAATACAACTCCCACCAATCTTTTCTCCAAAAGATTGGAATCAAGATCCAATCTTGATTTCTCCCAAGGAATGGAGATCGAACTGCTGTAGGCAGCGGCTGCAGGAAGGAGGCGGCAAGAGAGTATTTGTAGGGTGCAGAATTCTCTCTTCTGTGATTTCAGCTCTAAAGACAAGACTATCTCTGTATTGCTTGTGATTGTCTGTTGTGTTGTATTGTCTAAAGGCTGCCGCCCCCTCTTCCTTTTATAGACTTAAAGGGATCAGCTCCTAATCCCATTAGGAGTTGCTAACCCAAATCATATCTGGATTAGAAGTCCCTTTAAGATAAGGGATAACCCTTATCTTATCTGCAAATTAGATCAGTCATCTCCTAATCTAATTAGGAAGTTTCCATATCTAAATCTTATTCAGATCTTGGACTCTCTAAGTGGGTAGGGTGTGGGCCCAATCCTATCAGCTGATCTTATTTCAGAATTCGCCCCTTAAGCGACTAATCAAATTAGCCCTGTTCGAAATGGGCTTAAGGCCCATTTAGGGTTATGTATTCATTTAGCCTTCCAAACTGCTGCCCAGTTGGGCTTCCTTGTATGACGTGGAACCCAAACATTGATCTACACATCAGCCACATGGGTTCAGCCCAGACTTTGTTACAAGGCCTGGCCGAATACACTGTTATGGACAGTGCACCCCCTGAAACCCATCAGATGGGCTCTATGGGCCCAAAACTTACCCTAAGTGGTCCCTGGGCCAAGCCACCTTTTAACACCCAGGGACTGTGGGCAGATGCAAGATTAGCCCATCAGGTATTATCCTCAATGGTCTTACACTTAACCTCTCAGCCCATAATGATCATACACTACCCGACAAGAGAGGACCTCTCCCTCGGCTGCAAGGAACAGTGTTGCACTCTCTCAAGTATGGATCCCGGGAATTAAAACCTTTTGCAAATCATTTCGAAACCATAATGCATATACTTTTATATCTCATATAAAATATATTTTGCAAAACAAATCTCAATGATTGAAATCGGCTGCCGGCAGTCTTGGTTTCGATTAGTGAGAGTGCATCCCTGATCATTACCTTTGTCTGACAAAGGGGCTGATCCTGTCACTATGATCACCCACTCAGATGAATTCTCAGACTGTCCCAACATACCCAGGTTTTGACCCCCGCTAAGGATCTCACTGATTGGTACATCAAAGACAACCCAATCCGACACCCAGTGCAGTATCATAATCGAGTGTAGGGGTCAGGTGTAACTTTCCAGTTTTTGCCCATCATTCTCCAAGGTCCAGGGCAATACTGGAAATCTGATCTAGTTCAAAGATTCAATTAATCCTACACTGTAAATGCCTAGGGTCTCACCCCGGTAGCTGAGACAAGCCACCCCAACCAAGTTGGTGGTGCCACAGTGTCAGCCTTATCAGGATAGACCTCCCCAGACCGACCCACTGGCTATGAACATTATAAACTAACACGAGTCTCATTAAGTGTCCAGTTTAAGGGTATTACACAGAAACATACTAAGGGAACATGAATCAAATATGCGCTTTTATTCATTTATAATAAACTCATAAAGTACATCATTTTGATTGAAGCTAAGGGCATACAAAACTATCTAACAACTCCCACTTTCACTTAGGTCCAATCAGGTACTAGCCGGAGTCACATGCTTTCCACGTGTTTCTCAAACACTTTCTATGATAATGGCTTTGTCAATGGGTCTGATACATTCCGCTGGCGCTACCTTCTGAATCAGGACGTCCCCTCTACCAACAATCTCCCTCAGTACATGGTACTTCCTCTCGATGTGCTTTGACTTCGAGTGGGCTCGTGGCTCCTTAGCCTTAGCAATAGCTCCATTGTTGTCACACAACAATGGGATGGGTGATGTGCTAGATGGAACTACTCCCAACTTGTGAACGAACTTCTTCATCCACACGGCTTCTTTGGCAGCCTCACTTGCAGCAATGTACTCGGCCTCGGTCGTGGAGTCTACAGTGGACTCCTGTTTGCTGCTTTTCCAGCAAACAGGACACAATCCTATCATGAAAACATATCCAGATGTAGAGTTTCTATCATCTGGATCCGACTGAAAATCGCCATCTGTATAACCTTGGATCTGTAGTGAATTACCATCGAATACTAGACAAAACTCTTTTGTCCTTTGAAGGTACTTTAGTATGTTTTTCACAACAGTCCTGTGCTCCTGCCCTGGGTTGGCCTGAAATCTGCTTACTACACTCACTGCCTGAGCAATGTTAGGACGAGTGCACAACATGGCATACATGATGCTTCCTACGGCAGAGGCATAGGGAACGTTTTTCATGCCATCAATCTCCTCAGATGTCTTGGGAGACATCTTCTTGGAGAGAGTGACTCCGTGCCTGAAAGGAACATTTCCTTTCTTGGAGTTTTCCATGCTGTATCTTTTAACTATTTTGTCAATGTAGGAAGATTGGGTTAATCCTATTCCCAATGAGTAGAATGTCATCTACATACAGAACCAAGAAGGTAACCTTATCTCCACTGTACTTCCTATAAACACATGGTTCATCCGGATTCTGCTTGAAGTCAAATGATTTGACAGCAAAGTCAAAACGGATGTTCCAACTTCTAAAAGCTTGCTTAAGTCCATAAATGGATCTATTGAGCTTACATACCATGTTTTCCTGACCCACAGCTATAAAGCTTTACGACTGCTGCATATAGATATCTTCAATAAGATCTCCATTCAAGAATGCAGTTCTAACATCCATCTGCCAAATCTCATAATCATGGTATACTGCTACAACTAACAGGATCCTAATGGATTTAAGCATGGCCACAGGCGAAAAGGTTTCCTCATAATCGATGCCCTCTTTTTGAGTGTAGCCTTTCGCCACCAGACGAGCTTTGAAGGACTCAATCCTACCATCGGGGCCCTTCTTCCTCTTGTAAATCCATTTGCAACCGATTGCTTTTACCCCGGAGGGTGGATCTACTAGAGTCCAGACTCCATTGGTTTCCATTGAGTCCATCTCTGCTCTCATGGCCTCCACCCACTTCTGGGAATCTATGTCCAACATAGCCTCCACGTAAGTCACGGGATCCTCCTCACTAGTCAAGGTTTCCACCAAGTAACTTTCCTAGTCACAACCATAACGGACTACTGGCCTGGATACCCGGGTGGATCTTCTAGGTTGGTCACTACCTGGAACTTGTGGACATCTCCCACTGCTCCTGAGCTCTCCTCATCAAGAACAATTTCCTGATGATGGGTGTCCAAGATGTAATCGTTCTCCAAGAATTGGGCATTTCGACTATAGAACACTTTCTACTAACTTGGGTCATAGAATAAGTAACCTACAGAGCCCTTTAGGTAGCCTACAAATAGGCAACGGCTGGTCTTAGATTCCAACTTGTCTGCACTCGTTCTTTTAACGTGTGCTGGACAACCCCAAATCTTCAAGTGTCTGACACTTGGTTTCTTTCCGGTCCAAAGTTCATATGGAGTGTTCATAACCGATTTGGTTGGAACCTGATTCAGCACGTAAATCGCAGTCTCTAATGTGTAACACCAAAAGGATGTGGGTAACTCTGAGTGTATGAGAAGTGATCGTACCATATCCAATAAGGTCCTATTCCTCCTCTCTGAAACACCGTTAAGTTGTGGTGTAGCAGGAGGAGCTAATTGTGATACTATCCCATTGTCCTTTAAGTAGTCCCTGATACAACCCCAACTGTTTCTCGACCTCTTGCTAAACTCTTTGAACTTTTCAAAGGATTCAGACTTGTGTCACATTAGCTACACGTAACCATCTTTAAGTAGTCCCTGATACTATCCCATTGTCCTTTAAGAAATCATCTGTGCAGGTGATGAAATACACGTGTTGATTCCGTGTCCTAACACTCAGGGGACCACATACATCCATATGTATTAGGTCAAGTGTGCCTGTACATCTTTCAGGCTTACCGTTAAATGGCCATTTTGTCATCTTGCCTTGTAGGCAAGGCTCAAAGGTGGAAAGATCTTCTATAGTTAGAAAATCCAAAGGACCATTCTTTACCAACCTTGTGATTCGGTCAACACCGATGTGGCCAAGTCGGTAATGCCACAGACATGTGGGATTAATTGTATCACGGGCTCTCTTCTTGGGGATTTCAGCCGATGTAGTTTTGGTTATGTTAGTTTCTAGAGAATGATGTAGAACATAGAGACCGTTCTCCAGTTCCCCGTATGCGATGAATCTGTTATTTCTTTTAATAGTAATCGTATTACTAAAGGAGACAGAATAACCATCTGCACACAGTTTTGAAACAGAAATCAAATTTCTTCTTAAATTTTGTACATAAAGACAATCTTTCAGTACAATTTTTCCTTCTCTAAAAATTAACTCCATGGTTCCTATTGCCGCGGTTGCAACGGTTGTAGTAGTCCCCAAGTAGAGAGTGACTTCTCCTTCACTCAGCCTTCTGCTTACCTTTAACCCCTGCAGTGAGTTACACGCATGAGTTGAAGCCCCAGAGTCAATACACCAGGATGCAGAAGCTACCAATAAATTGGTTTCTATAACACAAGATTCGAAATTACCTTTCTTGGATTCCAGGTAGGCAGGACAGTTCCTTTTCCAGTGGTCGGTCTTCTTGCAGAAGTGACAGGCATCCGATGCTTTGTCTTTCTTCTGCTTCTTACCCTTAGTGGCTTTCTTCTGAGGCTTCTTTGCCTTCCTCTTTCTCTTGCCCGTTTTGCTAGCTTCAACAAGCATAGCAATAGGCTCATCATTTCTAATCAGTTCTTCGGCTCTTTGCAACATATTGCTGAGCTCTTGCAAGCTGACATTCGGCTTGTTCATATTATAGTTCATGATGAACGGATTAAAGGAAAGAGGCAAAGAATTAAGGATAGCATCTATCTGTGTTGCAAGGTCCAGCCCGGATCCAAGAGCCTCCAATTCGTTGATGTAACCCATCATCCAAAGACAATGGTCGTTAACTTGTTGCCCTTTGGACATTTGTGTGGTCATGAACTGTTTCAAGACCTTTTGTCAAGTAGAATGATTCTGCTCTTCATACATCATCCTCAGATTGTCCAAAATGTCATTGGCAAGTTTGATCTGATCGAACTGCCTCTGTATTGGGTTGTCCAAGGAGGCAATGATGTAACACCGGGCTAGGGGGGTTTTCTCCTCCCATTCCTGATAGTCTCTCCTTCGGGCCTCAGAAGCCCTGTCACCCAGATGCTCCGGGGCAGGATTCTTTGCCACTTTGTCCAGCTTTTCAAAAGCTAGGACCAGTGTAAGGTTCCTGTACCAGTCGGCATAGTTTGGGCCCTTAAGCTTGTTGTCGTCAAGAAGCTTTGCAAATGATCCGTTTGCCATTTTCTGATAAAAGAGCAAACATCAGTCCACAACCTAATTTAATTCATGTTCATTTCATAGATATGGATTTTAATCTACGATCCATTTCCATTTATTCATCTCTGAGATTTCCCTCCTTTCTCAGTGACGGAGACTTCGGATTGTCTCTAGAAATGTGGGAAATCACATAGGGTGCATGGACCCAACTGTTTCAGCTGCATAACCCCACCACCTATTTGTGAAGGATCATATCCAGTCATCATATGAGTTTTCCCATTGGCCTCTGTCAGACAAGGTTCAGAACCATTTTCAGGTAAACCTTTCTGTCTAGTGAGTGCTTACCCATCATATTCGTGAACGCCAAGGTACCGTGAGAGAGTTCCCATTTTCTGGTGAAGCCCCTCCCACATCGGTCTATGACACCCCTATCATCTTATGAAACACTCAGACAAGCCTAACAGCAAATGGATAGCCCATTTTCTGGTGCGTTTCCTCATTACTGAAGGACCCATCCTCATGCTAATGATGGAAGGCCTTTAGAGAGTTCATCACATGAATCTCCCTATCAATTGCACTCATATTAGCTAGAGGTAACAGTTAATTACGCCCTAGTTTGATTTATGTCAAACCAAAGTGGCTCCCACTGACTTTCATAAAGTCAGATTTCGGTGGGCCTAAATCGGCTAGGGTTCCGCACGTAACCTCTTGATGAGGTGTGGGGCCCACCACTGAGGGGAGGTCATCCAATGACCAAAAGGGACACCATGGCAATGATGTGCATTCAGCCATGGTGTGCGCAAGAGCCACTGTCGAATAAACATGGGCCAAGCACTTATGGCCCATGTACGGAGCACATCACACATCCAAACATCTCATGCATGGATAAATTGATCCAATCAATTAATTATCTATAAGGCCCATTGGAAACCCGTTAAAAATCCATAATATTAACCATTAATATTATCCAGGTATATGAGCTGAATTAGGGTTACCCAGTTCGGCCCATATAGCTTTATCCTTTGAAGTGGGCTTTTAGCAGTGTTAACTATTTAAAACTGGGCCTTTACAGGTTGGGCCGAATTAACCATTTAACTAAATATCAATCCTTAGGCCCATTAGTGGGAAAATTAGGGCTGACTTTCAGCCTTGATTAAACCCTACATTTGGTCCAAACAGTTTGAACCAATCTTGGTTCGAATGGGTCTAGGGTTTGATTTTTAATTAAATCCTTAATTCAAAAAAATAATCTAAAATTAAATAACTGATAAAAGAAAAACAAGAATCAGTTAATAAGGGCTGTTCGCACACTCCATCCTGCAAAACAAAGGTTAGATCACATATTGCAGTTTCACAAACTGCAAATCGCAGATAGCGAATGTCCCATTTGCGAAATCTCCTTCTCTGCGCCGCCATCTTCGATCCAAAAATAAAAATAAATAGAAATCCTATTTCTATTAATTATTACATCAAATCGAATGCCTATACAATGAGTCTAAAAATAAAAAAAAAAATTATTTACAGACCAAATGTAATAAATAAATTCAAGAAACTGCAAATCTTGCAGTTCTCCCTACGCAAATCAAGAATTCGATCTCCTCTTGTACGAACAGCCCATAAATCAAGAAAATTATAAAGAACTATTCTAAATAATAATCAGATTTATATAAAATTAATTTTAGATTATTTGCCTATCTGTTTTGGGAACAAATTTCCCAAAACCCATATCTGCGCAAATTGGGTAGAACGCCTTCTCCCTATTTGCACAGGTTCAGATCTGAAACAGAATGGTTCAAGATTTGAACCATGGCTCTGATACCACTGAAGGGATGGGAAATCCATCACATGGACGCCCAAAATTGCGGAATAAAGGGGGCGAATTTCAAAAATTTTTCTCTCCCTTCAACTGGGAATTGAATTCCCTATTTAGAAAATCATATTTTCAAGGATCATTCTTGAACCATAAACTGAACCAGATCTGAACCAAAAGGAGTAGGGAGAGATAATACCTGATACAGAGAAACAATATCTCTCAAAGGAGGTGTTCACGCCCAAGGTAGAAACCAAAATCTGCTCCCACTGAAAATGGCGCAGTGCAAGGTGGAGCAGAATCAGCAATGTCCTTCCTAAGAACTTGATTCTTCCCAAGAATCACCTGGACGGCTAGTGAATACAACTCAAGTAAAGAATAACAAAAGCCATGATAGAAGAAATGCATACAAAAGCACCACTACTACAGGCAGTGATTATTAGCTTCTTACGACAAGGCACTACTTTTTACTTCAACTCCTTAATGGGACATGGTTGAGATATGCAATGGGGTGCAGACGTGAATTCAATTGTAGTAGCTTCGTTATCGGTCACGGCAACGAGATTATGGTTTTTAGCAATTTTTTTCTGATAAATCCTTCTCTCTGTAGCTTAAATCTAGACCCATCGAGACTTTGAAAAGAAAGAACTCCTCAACCCCATTAAATAACCTGCAATGGGGCAGCCACTCTTAGATGTGCTCTCTGTGTCTTGATGCATTCATCATTTACAGTCCGTGCAGTTGTTCTTTTCTCATGTCTATGCATGAATACGGTATTGTGTCCCGGAGATGTCACCATAGCCACTGTGGCTAAGCCCAATTCGGTATCCTCCTATCTCTTGGAGCAAGCCTCCAATTCCAATGTGGGAGCTCCTTGGTAGAAAAGTTAATCTACTTCTCAACTGGACCATCATTGTTTCGGTTACCTCTGTGTTATCTTTTTTACTTTTCTGTTTAATTAACCCAATTTTTTTTGTCTAAATTTCCATGGTTTCAGATTTCCTTGTGGATGTGATGGACTTGTTAGACAGGACCTTGTTGGACATGGTCCTGTCACTTCTCATACGCTCAGAATTACCCACATCCTTTTGGGGATATGCATTAGAGACTGCTATCTATGTACTAAATCGGGTTCCAACCAAATCAGTTCCGAAAACTCCATATGAACTATGGACCGGAAGAAAACCAAGTGTGAGACACTTGAAGATTTTGGGTTGTCCTACACACGTTAAAAGAACAAGTGCACACAAGTTGGAATCCAAAACCAGTCGTTGCCTATTTATAGGCTACCCAAAGGATTTAGTGGGTTATCTATTCTATGACCCAAGTGAGCAGAAAGTGTTCTGTAGTCGAAACGCCCAATTCTTAGAATCTGAATACATCATGGATACTCACCGTGAGGAAATAGTTCTTGATGAGGAGTGCTCAGGAGCAGTGGGAGATGTCCCACAAGTTCCAGGTAGTGATCAACCTAGAAGGTCCACCCGGGTATCCAGACCACCAGTCCGATATGGTTATGACCAGGATAGCTACCTAGTGGAAGCCTTGACTAGTGAAGAGGATCCTGTGACTTACGCGGAAGCTATGTTAGACATAGATTCCCAGAAGTGGGTGGAGGCCATGAGAGTTGAGATGGACTCGATGGAAACCATCTGGACTCTAGTAGATCCGCCCTTCAGGGTAAAAGCAATTGGTTGCAAGTGGATCTACAAGAGGAAGAAGGGCCTTGATGGTAGGATTGAGACCTACAAAGCTCGCTTGGTGGCGAAAGGGTATACTCAGAAAGAAGGCATCGATTATGAGGAAACCTTTTCGCCCGTGGCCATGCTTAAATCCATTAGGATCTTGCTAGCTGTAGCAGCATACCATAACTACGAGATTTGGCAAATGGATGTCAAAACCGCGTTCCTGAATGGAGATCTTAGTGACGACATCTACATGTAGCAGCCGCAATGCTTCATTGCTGCTGGTCAGGAACACATGGTATGTAAACTCAATAGATCAATATATAGACTTAAGTAGGCTTCTAGGAGTTGGAACAACCGTTTTGATTCTGCCATCAAAACGTTTGACTTTGAGCAGAATCCGAATGAGCCCTGTGTTTACAGGAAGTCTAGTGGGGATAAGATTGCCTTTTTGGTATTGTATGTGGACGATATCCTACTCATTGGGAATGATGTAGGAATGTTGACTTCGGTCAAGGTATGGCTATCACAGCAGTTCTCCATGAAAGATCTTGGAGAAACTTCATATATACTGGGTCTTCGACTCTATAGAGATAGGTCGAAGCGGATAATTGGATTATCCCAGGCTGCTTACATTGACAAAATTGTCAAAAGGTACAACATGGAAAACTCCAAGAAAGGAAATGTTCCTTTCAAACATGGAGTAACTCTCCAAGAAGATGTCTCCCAAAACTTCTGAGGAGATTGAGGGCATGAGAGACGTTCCCTATGCCTCAGCCATAGGGAGCATCACGTATGCCATGCTGTGCACTCGCCCGGACATAGCTTAGGTGGTGAGTGTGGTAAGCAGATTCCAGGCTAACCCAGGGCAGGATCATTGAACTGTTGTGAAGAACATACTTAAATACTTTCGAAGGACAAAAGAATTTTGTCTGGTATTCGATGGTAGTTCACTACAAGTTCTGGGGTATACTGATGCCGATTTCCAGTCGGATCCAGATGATAGAAAGTCTACATCTAGGTATGTTTTCACGATAGGATCGTGTGCTTTTTGCTAGAAAAGCAGCAAACAGGGGTCCACTGCAGACTCCACAACCGAGGCCGAGTACATTGCCGCAAGTGAAGCTGCCAAGGAAGCCATGTGGATGAAGAAATTCATACACGAATTGGGAGTGATTCCGTCCAGCACATCACCCATCCCATTGTTGTGTGACAACAATGGAGCGATCGCCCAGGCTAAAGAGCCTCGGGCCCACTCAAAGTCAAAGCACATCGGGAGGAAGTACCATGTACTGTGGGAGATCGTTGGTAGAGGGGACGTCCAAATTTTGAAGGTAGCATCAGCGGATAATGTGGCAGACCCATTGACTAAGCCACTGACACAGAAGGTGTTTGAGAAACATGTGGAAAGTATGGGACTCCGGCTTGTACCAAATTGGACCTAAGGGCAAGTGGGAGCTGTTAGACAATCTTGTATTCCCTTAGCTTCAATCAGATTTGATGTACTTTTGTTATTTAGTGGAAATAAATTAAAGTGCATGTTTGATTCATGTTGTTTGGTATAATTCTGTGTAAGACCTTAAAAATGGACACTTATAGAAACTTGTGTTAGTTTTAAATGTTCATAGCCATTGGATAAGTCTGGGGAGATTTATCCTGCCAAGGCTGATACTGGTGTGCCACCAAGTGTTGGGATGGCTTGTTTCGGCCATCAGGGTAAGACCTAAGGCACATGCAGTATGGGATTGCTTGAACCCTTGAACCGGATCAGATTTCCAATATTGCCCTAGACCTTGGAGACAGATGGGCAAAACTGGAAAGTTACACCTGACCCCTAGACTCGATTATGACACATCACTGGGTGTCGGATCGGGCTGTCTTTGATGTGTCAATCAGTGAGATCCTTAGTGGGTGTCAAAACTTGGACATGTTGGGGCAGTCTAAGAATTCATCTGAGTGACTCGTCATAGTGACAGGATCAGCCCCTTTGTCGGACAATGGTAATGATCGGGAATGCACTCTCTCTGATGGAAACCAAACTGTCGGCAGTTGATTTCAATCGTTGGAATTTTGTTTTGCAAAATTAAGATATATATATATAGTGTGGCACTATTCCTTGCAGCCGAGAGAGAGGTCTTCTCTTGTCGGGCAATGCTTGATCATTAAAAGCTGAGAGGTTAAGTGTAAGACCATTTAGGATAATACCTGATGGGATAATCTTGCACCTGCCCATAGTCCCTGGGTTTTTATAAGATGGCTTGGCCCAAGGACCACTTAATGTAAGTGTTGGGCCCAAAGGGTCCATGTGATAGGCTCAAGGGGGTCACTGAGTCTTTCAGTGAATTCGGCTGGGCCTTGTAATAGAGGTTGGGCTGAACCCATGTGGCTGGTGTGTAGATCAATGCTTGGGTCCCACGCCATACAAAAAAGCCCAACTGGGCAGCAGGTTGGAAACTAGTTAAACACTGAACACTTAATGGGCCAAAAGTCCATTTCGAACTGGGCTGATATGATCACCAGTTCATAAGGCGAATCTGAGATTAGTGTTAGTAAAAGGATTGGGCCTTTGACCTTATCCACTCTAAGAGACCAAATTCAAATTAGATTTGAATTTGATAACCTCCTGATAAGATCAGGATTTAACTAACTTAATCTGTAGATAGGATTAAGATTAACCTCTATCCAAATACTGATTTGGATTGGGATAACTCCCAAAAGTATTGGGAGGTTTCTTAATCAAGAAGAAAGAGGAGAAAACCCTAGCAGAAATATCAGATTTCGAACTAGGGGGTTTGAGTAAGCTAGAAACACATCCTGCAATCTGAGATTTGATCTCTCACAGACTCCAGAGAGAAGAGACAGTTCTGCCCTCTTCATCCCTGGAATTTTCCTCCTTTAGCCGTCGCCACTACCTGTTGGAAGATTGGATCTTTGCAGCAACAGGAAGTCAAGAAGCAGTTCTTGACAATAGTCTTGCAAGATAGACAAAAGGATTAGGTGTTCAAGATTTCCAGAGGGTTCTTGTGAAGAATCCAGTGTGTAGGACGCACCCTGCTGATTCCGTTCCATCCACAGCTGTGTCATCTTTAGCAGGAGCGGATCTTGGTTACTTCTTTGGGCATGAACACCAACTTTGGGAGATATTATTTCTCCGGATCAGGTATAATCTTTCCTGTTTCCTTTTGGTTTAGATTTGGTTTGTTTATGGTTCAAGTAGGATCCTTGAATAAAGTATTCAAAATTTAGGGAATATGATTCCCAGTTGGAAGAAGGTAGGAAATTTTTTTTGAAATTCGCCCCCCATTATGCACCCTTCTTGGCGTCCATTAGATGGATCCTACCATTCTTTCAGGACTACACAATGTCGAAGATGTGAAGTGTTGTTGTTGTGGTGTATAATGGGTCATCTGCATATCTTCTTGCTAGCCCATTAATCTATTCATGTACATGTTTTTCCAATGCAAATTATTAATATATGTTGATATGCTATTTGAAAAATATAACGGAAGCTTGTATTAATCTTGATATGATCAAGTATTTATAATGTATTATAGAAGACTCTAGAAGTTAAGTTACAACTGAAACAAAATTGTACATGTAGACTCTATAACAGAATTGTACACATGGATAACAAATTCTGTAATAATCCCCCTCAAGTTGGAAATGGAGGAGGACCAACACCCAACTTGGATTTTAACGTTTGAATTTGATCATTGCCCAAGGCCTTGGTGAGTTGGTTGGACTTTAGTGGAAATGTGAGAAGTAGCAATGATATCAACAGGAGTATCATCGGTTATAGTAAGTGGTGCCACTGGTTGATCAGAAGTATGTGGGGTATTTGGGATGTTTAAGAAGGGAAATTGATCCTCATTGAAACAAACATCCCATGAAACAAAAATCTCTTTATTATCAAGGTTGAACAGCTAGTACCCTTTTTGTCCTTGTGGGTAGCCCATGAAAACACAACGACGGGCCCACACAGAGCAAATTCATCATCTGTTTTGCCTTGCACTCGGGCATAACATAAACAACCGAACACCCTCAAGTGATTATATGTGGGAGGCTTACTAGGCAACATCTCATAAGGGGATTTTCCATGCAACTGTGTAGGCAAGTAATTTATTAATAAGTTGGCAATAAGCACACATTTGCCCCAAAATTGTATTAGAAGCCCAACATGGAACCGAAAGGCACGTGCCATTTCAAGTAAATGGCGATGTTTTTGCTCCACTACCCCATTCTATTGAGGGGTGTCAACGCATGTTCATTGATGAAGAATGCCATTGTGCTGAAAATAAGTCTGAATGGGTTTAGACAAGAACTCAAACCCATTATCAGATCTGATTGCTTGAATAGAGGTGTGAAATTGAGTCTTTACCATTTCGCAGAACATAGTGAGAAACTGTAAAGTGTCTGAGTTACGTATCATCAAATAGATCCAAATGGCTTGACTGTAGTCATCTACAATAGAGAGAAAATAATGAGCTCCAGAGTGGGATGGCACCCAATAACCTCCCTAAATATCCCAATGAATAATTTGAAAAGGTGCATGGCTTTTATTATAGCTAAGTGGAAATGGTAATCTTGTAAGCTTAGCACGATTACATGCATCACAACATACAGTAGTTACAAGTGCAGAAACATGGAGTTCTTTAATCAATAACAATCGATCATAGGCAGCATGTCCTAACCTATAATGCCACAATTGAGAATTAAGATCAATTGAACTAATATGTAAGGCTGTAGAGTTTGGTATCCCAATAAATCGGTAGAGACTATCCCTCATTTTAGCCACTCCAATCGGCTTCTTGGTGGTCAAGTCCTATAGGACACAGAATGTGGGAAAAAACAAAGCCACACAATTTAGTTGATTAGTGAGTTTGCTCACAGATACCAGATTACAATTAAAAGTCAGAACAAGGAGAGCATTCTCTAGACGAATATGATCAGTAATCTTGATAAATCATTGAGCTTGTATAGGCACTACAGTGCCATTGGGTAGATAGACTGGTTTATGGATGCCAGCTGGTTGTGTATCAAGACCCATACCAAACTATGCACCAATCATATGGTTCGAGGCTCCTGTATCCAGAATCCAACTAGAAGAATGTAAAAGTTAACAAGCATGAGCCTTACCAGCATAATTTGCTGCAATAGTATGTTTTTCTGAGTTCAAAAGATCCATCAGTTGTTGATATTGATCAAGACTTAAACTAGCAATTAGAGAAATTGAGTTTGAATGTCCAGTTGTCTGAGTCACATTCTTTGAGAAATTCTTGTCTGTTAACTTGCTTGGTGTAGATTTCCTTTTGTCTACCCAAACTGGTGGGTAACCCAGGTTGCAATGATCACATATGAATTTCGAAAGGACAAATTTATCTTGGGGCTTCGGTGATGCAGCGTTCACATGCATTGATGTTGTTTCGACAATAGGTATTCATTGAGATGAGAGACTTTGGTGGTGTTCTTCTTGCAATGATCACATAAATGCGACTGACATTAGGCAAGGGATCAAGACTGAGGATGTGGGAGCGAACAATGTTAAAATTCTCACTCAATCCCATCAAGAATTGATACACTTTCTCATTTTCACATTCAGCAACAAATTCTTTTGTTGTGCCTCCACATGAGTAGGTTGGGATTGAATTATAGGTTGCTAATTCATCCCATAAGGCTTTGAACTTCGTGAAGTAAGTTGGAACAGAGAGATTCTCCTATTGAAGCAGTGCTAAGTCTCTCTTGAGTTGAAAGATCCAAGGGGCATTTTCTTATGAGAATCGCTCTTCTAGATCATGCCAAATCTCATGAGTAGAGTCGACACAAGCCACACCTTCATGTAATTCAGGAACAAGGAGTTGAAGATCCAAGAAATGACCATGGAATTGAACTTATTCCAAGCCAATTCTTGAGCAGATGACATTTTTGGTCTCCTGGTCATCCCGTCCACGAAACCAAGCTTGTTCTTGGCACACAATACATTTCGCATTGCTCTGTTCCAGGTGGAGTAGTTTTCTCCATTTAATGGACAGGAAACTAAGATCACACCTGGATTATCTGAGGGATGTAGAAAGAAAGGAGAGGTTGGATCAGAGGTAGCATCCAAACCACCAATTGCAGCACAAGCAGTCATTAATTCCAGTGATTTGCAGATACAGAGAAGGGATGGATTGAGAGCCTGAAGTGCTCTGATAGCATGAAAAATATTACGGAAGCTTGTATTAATCTTGATATGATCAGGTATTTATAATGTATTACAAAAGACTCTAGAAGTTAAGTTACAAAAGAAACAGAATTGCACATGTGGACTCTATAACAGGATTGTACATGTGGATAACAGATTCTATAATACTATTTGTGAGTGAAATGCTTAAGTATCTAGCAAGGAGATGATGAGACACCACCTCGTTATCTCTCTCTCTCTCTATCCCTCACCTGTTCTCTCCTATTGATCTCAAGTGCATATGCATTATTTGTATTGGAGGCATGTTGCCAAAGTCTATGGCTAACCTCTTGACCCAACTCTAGAGATAAATGAATTCACAGGAACTATTCCCACTTCCATGGGGAAGCTTCAAAAGCTGTATGATCTAACATTAGCTATAAATAGATTAGCAGGGCGGATCCCTTCATCTTTGGGAAACTTAACATCTTTGAATACACTTTGTTTACAGGTGAACAACTTAACAGGTAGCATACCTCCATCCCTTGGAAATTGCAGAAAGTTGTTTTTGTTGCAACTTTTTGGTAAAAGTCTTAGTGGTGTGATACCAAGAGAATTCTTTGGTATCTCCTCCCTTACTTTGTCTCTTGATCTAGCCCAAAATCAGTTAGTAGGTTCCCTACCTCAGGAAGTAGGTCAGTTGAGAAATCTTGAACAATTAGATGTTTCAGATACCAGGTTGTCTAGTGGAGTTCCGCCTAGTCTTGGTTGTTGTGCGAGCCTGGAAAACTTTGTTGTAAAGGGAAACTTGTTCAATGGCTCAACTCCATCTTTGAGTTCCTTAAGAGATCTTATAAATGTGGATCTTTCGCAGAATAATCTTTCTGGCCCAATTCCACAATATTTTTCAGCAATTCCGCTCATTACATAGTTTGAATCTTTCCTTCAACAACCTCGAAGGTGTGGTACCAACAAATGGAGTTTTTCAAAATGCTAGCATTGTTTTTGTTGTGGGGAACAGCAAGCTCTGTGGGGGTATTCCTCGGTTGCAATTGTCGCCATGCCCCATTAAGGAGTTGAAGGAAAAAGCAGTGTCTTGTCATAAGAAGCTAACAATCGTTGCATGTAGTAGTGGTGCTTTTATATGCATTTCTTCTGTCATGGCTTTTGTTATTCTCTACTAGAGAAGAACGCAAAGAAAAGAAGAATCTTCTTCTGCATTGTTATTTGATGATCTCTTATGAAGCACTCATGAAAGCTACTGGAGGATTCTATTCAGTTAACTTGCTTGGTACGGGTAGTTTTTGGCTCTGTATACAAAGGAATTCTGGACCAAGGTGAAAACAGAGGAAATCGGGAAGAAGAAAGGGGAGGAGAGAAAGGGGAAGGGGAAGAAGAGAGATCAGGGGAGGGAGAGAGAGGGAGGACTTCGGAAGTTCGTCGCCGCAACAACTACCACCGCTGCTATTCGTGTATCGTGACGTCAGAGAAGATGAACAGTGCTTTTTTTTTCAATTGTCTGAATAGTTATTACAAGGGTAGTATGGGGGTTAAAAAACATTGCAACATAGATTTCAAGGAAAGCTAATGAAAGGGGTCTTTGTCTCATGGTCATAGTACACGGGGGTCTTTGTCGCAAAACAAGTACAGGGGGTCTTTGTCACAAACCCCATAGTACAAGTAGGGTCTTTATAATTTACCCTATAATTAATTAGATGGGACAAATATGTCCCAACTGAATCTAAATGGATTCAAAAGGTACTTGATTATTAGAATTTGGCAATCACTTTCAATGGTTACTTCACTGTTTCCTTATCAATGTTAAACCCTATTTAATAGAATTTGATATCAATGAAGCTTTTTGATATATTTGTTAGCAGATGTATAACAATCATTTCTCAAGGCATCGGGTTCTACAATTGAAGCAAATCTCAGTTTTTTTCTGATGCCAAAGAGCTTGTAGATAAGCTTAATGATTCCAACAAGGATTACTCATGGATAGATCAAATTTATGCAAACATTTTCCCTACACTGCTAAGATGTTTTGACCTTGTAAAGTTTCGGTTCATAAGTAGTGATAGTAATGCTTTAGCTCACACCTTGGCTTTTTAGTGCCTACAAATATAATATGTAAGGCTCACATGAACGACCTGATGTTGTACTAATGTAAAATAATTAATATACTTTTTGCTTAGAAAAAAAAAGGCATCGGGTTCTACAAAGAAGCAAGAATCAGTTGATCATATACACGTAGAGGTGGCAATTGGACGGCTTTGGATTAAGCTTCAACTCAATTCATCTAACCTTCCAACCCGTTAATTACCTATTATATCAAATTAAATGGATTGGTTTCAATCCAAATCCACCTAGATCCAACCCGATCCATCCTATTAATCTTTTAATTCATTAAGATTTGTAAAAAATGGAGAAAATGAAAAAAATGATAGCATTTACAAAAAGTATGGAAAAATCATAAATTAAAGAAAAAGTAACATAAATTGCAAAAAACATAGAACGCAATGAGGCACTTTAGAGGCGCACTTTGCTCGCACTTCGCGCACACCCGCGTGGCTCACGATGGACGGCTCTGGTTTTGGTGCGTTGATGACCGTTGATCACCGTTGATGAGATCAACGGTCATGATTCGATCGGGTGTGATCAAGAGGCACAATTCAAAGTTAACAGTCACCAACTGTTAACTACTTTTTTAAACAGTCACAATGTTTGAAATTGTGATTGTTCAAGGTGCCTTCTCTAAACCAGCACCTACCTTTTCTTCATACATCTTCATAAATTATTTAAGGAGCATGAATCATACTCCAAATCACACAATTTCGAAATTTACTCTCTCTCTCTCTCTGTTTGGTCTGCTATAGCCTCACAGAAGATTTCTTTGGAGACTCTTCAACTTTGCTGGTTGTAGATTCTCGCCCAAGGCTCGGTTGTACCTTGGAACGAATTTGCCTATAACCCAACAGCAAACTTAGTAAAACTGAGTGGGGGCAAATAACGTTTTAAAGACAGTGTCTTCAGACGCGCCTCAGAGCTTCTCCTCCAAAGTTACAGTGACCCCATTCTTCTCCAACAATTTTAGAATGTTATACTGCAATGGAGAAGGAAGCAAGCATGATTTCGATCAAGATGATGAACCAATATTTTGTTCCACTAGACCAGTTCGATGGAGCAAATTTCAGCCGATGGCAAGATAAGATAATCTTCTTTTTTACCACATTGAAGTTATACTATCTGCTGGACCCAAATCTGCAATCACTTTCTGAACCCACTGACAAAGTCTCAGAGAAACTAAAGATGGAAAGAGCAAAACGAGAAGAGGACTCACTTCTGTGCTGAGGACACATACTAAATGCTTTATCAGATCGGCTCTACAACTTCTACAAAGAACTTACATCTTCAAAAGAAATCTGGAAGGCCTTGGAATTCAAATACAAGGTGCAAGAAGCAGGTACAAATAAGTATCTTATTGCAAAATACTTTGACTTCACCATGAACGACCATAAACCTGTACTGGAGCAAGTTCATGAATTACAGGTGATAATCAACAAAATTCGATCCATTAACATCATCCTTCCTGAATCTTTCCAAATGGGAGCAATCATTGCCAAACTTCCACCCTCTTTGAAGGATTACAGGAAGAAGCTTCTGCATAAGGCTGAAGAACTTACCTTGGAGCAAATTCAGCAACACCTTCGTATTGAAGAAGAGTCTCGAACTAGAGACAGTAGGGATAAGACCCTGACCGGTATGCTGAACTCTAAGGTCAATTTTATGGAAAACGAATCAAAGAAGACTAACCTTGCATTACAAGTAAAGAAGAAGGA
Organism: Nelumbo lutea; assembly: GCF_056320005.1. Classification (NCBI taxonomy): domain Eukaryota; kingdom Viridiplantae; phylum Streptophyta; class Magnoliopsida; order Proteales; family Nelumbonaceae; genus Nelumbo; species Nelumbo lutea. The sequence goes on along the minus strand of NC_142687.1, from coordinate 84,999,338 downwards.
TGGGAACTTCAAAAAGAGCAACAATAAGAAATGATCATGCTATGTTTGTGGAAAGAAGGGGCATTATGCCCGAGTCTGCCGACATCGGAAAGGCGGAACTAAGTCTGCAAACATGGTAGAAGACAATCTCGTGGCCATGATTACTGAAGTCAACATGGCAGAATCGTCTTCTAAATGGTGGTTTGATTCAGGCACCACAATCCATGTTTGCAAGGACAAGTCCTTGTTCAAGACATGAAGAAGTGACTGATGGCCAGGAGGTACAGATGAGAAACCAAACATGTGCCAAAGTTGCTGGAAGAGGCAGCGTAAAGTTGAACTTCACCTCCAGAAAGACACTAATTCTCCTGAATATTCTCCATGTTCCTGACATTAGAAAGAACTTGGTCTCAGTAAATCTTGTTTGTAAGAGGGGATTCAAAGTTGCCTTTGAATCCAACAAACTAATCCTATCCAAGAATGGGATATTTGTTGGAAAGGGATATGGTTGTAATGGTATATTCAAATTAAGTATTAATGAAGGAAAAGTTTATGCTTATATTGTTGATTCTTTCTCTTTATGGCATGATAGATTATCACACTTGAATTTTAAATCCATAAAGAACATGAACAAACTTGGTATAATTTCTTACAGTAATGAATTAACGGAAAAATGTGAAATATGTGTAAAATCTAAAATGACTAAGAAATTTTTCCCTAGTGTTGAAAGAAATTCTCAACTTCTAGAATTAATTCATTCTGACATCTGTGAACTCAATGGTGTATTAACTAGAGGAGGTAAGAGATACTTCATAACATTTATAGATGACTTTTCTAGGTACACCTATGTCTACATTATGAGAACTACGGATGAAGCCTTTAATATGTTTAAACTATATAAGACTGAAGTTGAAAATCAACTAGAAAAAAAAATTAACATCTTTAGAAGTGATAGGGGTGTTGAATACTTTAAAAATGAGTTTAATTCTTTCTGTGAAGAATTTGGAATAATACATCAGTGTTCTGCTCCCTATACCCCTCAACAGAATAGTCTAGCTGAAAGGAAAAATAGAACACTTACAGAAATGATAAACTACATATTGTTAAAAGCTAATACACCCTTAAACCTGTGGGGGGAAGCACTCCTAACAGCCTGCCATTTATATAACAGAATTGTTTCTAGAGTTAATAACAAATGCCCATATGAATTATGGGCAGGAAGAAAGCCTAATTTAGCATATCTAAAAGTGTGGGGGTGCTTAGCATATTATAGAGTTATAGATCCTAAAAAAACCAAATTAGGACTCAGAGCTAAGAAAAGTATGTTTTTTGGATATGCAGAACATAGCAAAGCCTATAGGCTTCTAGACTTAGAGTCCAACATAATAACTGAAACTAGAGATGTTGAATTCTTTGAGATAAACCTTGTTCTGAACCTACAGAAAATGAATCTACAGAAAATGATAGAGAAACTCAAATCTCAATACCTGTTGATAATAATGAGACTGAAAGAATAAATGACACAACTGTAACACCTACAATAGGACTTAGAAAAAGTCAAAGGCAAAGAACAGAGAAACACTTACGTTCAAATTTTATCTCTACTCAGTCAATTGTGTTTTTGGTTGAGGCTAATAGAGAGAAGATTTTAAATAAGATACCTATTGTCCTAAATATTGAAAATGATCCAAAAACCTATAGTGAGGTCATGACCTCTAGAGATGTTGCCTTTTGGAAGAAAGCTATAAATGATGAAATGGATTCAATAATGTCAAATAACACATGGGTACTAGTAGATATGCCTCCAGGATCAAAACCAATAAAATGTAAATGGGTATTTAGAAGAAAATACAACACCGATGGAACTATACAAACTTTTAAGGCTAGGTTGGTAGCCAAAGGATTTAGTTAAAAGAAAGGGATTGATTACTTTGACACCTATGCACCAGTGGCTAGAACAACTTCCATTATAACACTCATAGCATTAGCATCCATTTATCACTTATCTGTTCACCAAATGGATGTTAAAACCACTTTCTTAAATGGTGGTTTAAATGAAGAGGTTTATATGGAACAACTAGAAGGATTTGTTCTTCCTGTAAATGAGAAGCAAATCTGTAAACTGATTAAATCACTATATGGATTAAAACAATCACCTAAATAGTGACATGAGAAATTTGATTCTTGCATCATATCTTTCGGTTTTAAACATAATAGTGTTGATAGATGCGTCTACTCAAGATTCACTGAAAATTATGGAGTAATTCTATGTCTTTATATTGATGATATGCTTATTATGGGTACAAATATGGTTGGCATAAATGAAACTAAAAACTACTTATCCTCTGTCTTCAAGATGAAAAATTTAGAAAAAATAGATACCATCTTGGGAATAAAAGTTAAAAAGCATAGTAGGGGCTATGCATTAAGCCAATCACATTAAAAGTTAAAAAGCTAGTACAAAATACTGGTAGAGCAATTGCACAACTTTAGTATGCTAGTGCAGTAGGGAGCTTGATGTATGCTATGCTTTGTACCAGACCTGATATTGCATTTGCAGTAAGTAACTCAGTCGATTTACAAGTAATCCCGGTGCAAAGCACTAGAAGGCAATTGGGAGAGTTCTTGGGTATCTCAAGAGAACCTTGGAACTTGGCTTGTTTTATTGTGATTATCCAGTTGTACTAGAAGGGTACACTGATGCAAGTTTGATTACCGATAATGGAGATAACAAGTCCACATCTGGATGGATTTTTGTCCTTGGTGGGGGTGCGATCTCTTGGGCATCCAAGAGACAAACTTGTATATCTCACTCGACCATGGAATCCGAATTTATAGCCTTAGTAGCTGCTGGAAAAGAGGCTGAATGGATTATGGAATCAAACATGCAGTTTAATTTATTTCCACTAAATAACAAAAGTACATCAAATCTGATTGAAACTAAGGGCATACAAGATTGTCTAAAAGCTCCCACTTGCACTTAGGTCCAATCTGATACAAGCCGGAGTCCCATGAAGGGTGCGTAATGGGTGGGTGAATTTCAAAAAATTTCCTACCTTCTTCCAACTGGGAATCATATTCCCTAAATTTCGAATACCCTATTCAAGGATTCTACTTGAACCATAATCAAGCCAGATCTGAACCAAAGGAAACAGGAAAGATTATACCTGATCCAGAGAAACAGTATCTCCCAAAGTTGGTGTTTACGCCCGAAGAATAAACCAAGATCCGATCCTGCTGAAGATGACCCAGCTGATGATGGAACGGAACCAGTAGGGTGCATCCTACGCACTGGATTCTTCGCAAGAATCCTCTGGAAACCTTGAACACCGAATCTTTTGGTCTTTCTTGCAAGACTGTGGAAATTGAATCTATTCAAGTGGCTCACCGCACTCTTTCAAATAACTTTTAACTTAGCCCAGGTCCTTGAAGTGTTGTGAAAATTAAATGTCCCTCCCAAAATCAAAAATTTCATCTGGAGAGTGTGCTGGTGGACCATAAGTGTTAATGCAATGCTGACCCATAGGAAACTAATAGAAGACTCCTCTTGCCAGAGATGTGGGGAAGCTAAAAATGTGCTTCACCTTTTGCTATTTTGTACTTTTGTCCCTTTGCTAAAGCTATGTGAATTCAATCTCCAATCAGTTTTCGCTCAGTTCAAAGAAACTACAATCACATCTCAGAATGGATTACCACTTGGTTTGAAGAGCAGAATTATCCTCCCGGAGAAGTTTCAGGTTGGGCATGCAGCATTACATGCCATCTTTTGCAAGAAACTATGGGTTGGCTCAGAACGAGTTCTACTTCGGGGGTGACAACAGAGACCCATTATCTGTGGTAAATAGAGGCTACTCTTTGTGGTAGGAGATTTGTTTACATAAGGAAACCATCATCCCATGCAAGCCTGAAAATCAAGCATGGAAGCCACCACAAGAAGACAAAGCCAAGATAAACTACGATGCTAGTGTTAAAGTGGACTCTGGTTGGGTTGGTATAGCTTGCATGGCAAGGGATCAGAGTGGAACAGTGCTTGTGGCTCGGGGATGTCGAGTTCATTGTCAGTCCATCCTTGAGGCAAACGCCAGGGCCATTAGATTGGGCTGTTTTGAAGTGCTAAAGCTTGGGTTGAACAAAATTCTAGTAGAAACGGAATGCCTTTCAAAGAAGTGAATGTTACAGATTTCTCTCTCAGAAACATTTGGTTCGATATCAATAGCCTTACAAGGCGATGTTCCCAAGCTGGTTTTCAGCACTGTAGGCGATCTGCCAACAATTTGGCACACCACCTAGCTATTTTACTTTGTGGTTTGGACTGTTTGAACAACTCTGTTTCAAAGACTTAGTACCCACCTTAAGTTTTGATTATAAATAAAAAACAACTCTTATTACCAAAAAAAGAAAAAAAAAAAAACTCAACCCATGATCACCCCTTATGAACATGTCAGTGATTTGTACAGTTAATAGATGTAGGGGTGTCAATTGGACTGGATTTGGTCCAATTCAATCTGGTCCAACATCGATTCATTTATAAATGGGTCGGATCCAAATCCAGTCCAAATCCCATACAAACCAAGTCCAAACCGGTCCAATTGAAATACAAATGGACTAGATGGGTCCAACCCAATCCAAATAGAATGAAACATAAAAAAATTTCTATAAAAAACCTAGAAAATATAAAAAACTACATAAATATATTAGATACTTAATAGAAAATCATAACAAACAAATATACACTAAAAAAACAGAAAAATAATAATAAAAACCATAAAAACTATGGACAATTAGGCCATGTTTGGGAATGCTTGTGTCAAAAATAATTGCCTATTCGAATAAGCACTTATTTGCATTTGGCACCCAACTTTTTCAAGTGCTTATTTTAAAAGATAAGCACTTATTTCATATTGGGCGTTTGGTAGTTTTTTTCTCTCATAAGAACTTAAATAAGCATTTGTGGCTATTTTGTCCTTTATTTTCTTTCAAATTTTCAAAATTTACCCTTATGAGAGTACTTTTATAAAAACACTTTTGTGAAAGCACCTCTATAAAAGTAATTTTCTGAAAAGTACTTACTTTTAGAAAAATACTTTTTCGAAAGTAGTTTTATGAAAGCACTTTTACGAAAGTACTTATAAAATTCAACTAGGGGTAATTTTGTAAGAAAAAATGAATAAGTGCTTATTGTATAAGCACTTTAAAAAAGCTCAAAATTTGGGCTTAAAAAACAGGGGTAACAGTAGTTAAGGGCAACTTTTGGCCCTTAATATCAATAAAAATAATATATTTCAAAATTTTCAAAAATGGGTAAACTTTTTTAAAATAATATCAGTTAAGGGCAAAAACATTGTTCATCTTCTTCCTCTTGCAATCCATTCACCGGCGCCGTCATCCACCACCATTCGTCATCACCCGCCACCGCTTTCGGCAACGCCTCCACCTATCTCCACCACCTCTGCCTCCGGCAACATTGCCGGAGGTGGGCGGAGGCAAAGGCGGCGGCGGCGCCGGTGGTTATTCCTCTGCCCAACGCCACCCACCTCTGCCTCCATCTCCGGCAACGTTGCCGGAGGTGGGTGCAGGCAGAGGCGGCGACGGTGTTGGTGGGCGGAGGTGGGGGCGTAGGGTAGAGGAATGACCACCATCATTGTTGATGCCACCTCTATTTCCGCCCACCTCCGGCAACATTGTCGAAAACGGAGGCCGAGGTGGCAGCGTTGGGCAAAGGAATGACCACCAGCGCCACCACCACTGCCTCTACCTCTGCCCACTTCTGGCAACATTGCCAGAGGCAGAGGTGGGGGTGGCGGAGATAGGCAAAGGCATTGTCGGAGGCGACAACGCTAGTGAATGGATTGCAAGAGGAAGAAGATGAACAATGTTTTTGCCCTTAACTAATATTATTTTTAAAAAGTTAACCCATTTTTGAATTTTTTTAAAATATATTACTTTTCCTGATATTAAGGGACAAAAAGTTTCCCATGTTTTTAAAATAAGATCTTATTTCAGGCTAATTTCCAAACACCAATAAATGCTTAATGGTGTGGTCCCAACCAAATAAGCACTTATTTTTAAGCACTCCCAAGCATGGCCTTGGAGGCGTTAATGGACCAGTTTTGGGTTGGACCCATCCAAATCAAAATCTTTTTGGACGGATTGGATGAACTGATATGACATATTTAATTGGACTAGTCTAAACATAGTGGTCCAAAGTATTTATTGGATTGGATTGGACTTGGTGGATCGGTATTGGATTTATATTGGACTGGATCAGATTGAACCAATATGTGTCGATGGACCAAGTTTGGGTTAGAATTGATTTAAATTAAAATCAATTTGAACATATTGAACAGTTCAGACGTTGAATTGGACCTCCTATCCAAAATGGTCCAAAATGACTCATATTGGACTGGATTGAGTTGGACCAAATCTGATCCAATTGACACTACTAACAAATAATACAAAATATATAAGAGAGAGAGAGAGATCTAAAAGGGAAAGTAGATAAAAACAAGAACATACAAATTGGAGTGAAAAGGAAAGTGGATAAAAGCAAAAACATACGAATTGGAGTGATTCAAAATTCAAAATCAGTGTTGAGCTATCAACCATTTGATTGAAATCCGAAGTTGATGGCTCATGCTTGTTGAGATGCAATGCAGTCCTTGTCAAGTTGATGGGTTCCAATAGACTTATAAATCGGGTCATGCTGCTTGCGAGCCAGCATGACATGGGCCGTGTCGGGTCCAACTCGTCACTATAACACACAAACCATGTTGGCATGGGCCCGTGGCCCAAAATGGCCCATATAATATAATATAATATAATATAATACAATATATATAATTTTTTAATGTCAATTTTATTATACTATTTTATTCCAATTGTACTGTAATTTTTAATTTCATTTTATTATTTCATATGCAAACAATTGCAAGGTTTTAAAATCCAGACCGGACATGAAACCATTTTGGGGACCAGTTCTTAGGTCAAACGGTCCGACTGTCTGGTTCGAACTAATGACCCATTATGATTTTAAAAAATTAAAAATTAAAAAAATAATTAAAATAAAAATGGCCAAAACCGTTGTCCAGGTTGACGATTTGATTTCTCAGGTCAACGGATCACTACCAAATCAACGGTCTTTAAACCAAAAGCATTTTTAGGGTGAAACAAAATCGGTTGCTTGACCGGCTTTCGGGTCATTTGGTTTGACTGTCCAATTTGGTCCAGTTTTCAAAACCATGAACAATATTATTCATCAAAATTCATATAAAATGAAAAATTAAGATTTTTTTTCAATTTTTTATTTATTTTAAAAAATTCACTATTTCTTTTATTCTTTTAAATATGCCTCTATGGCCTGCCCTGGCTTGATCCAAGGCTTGGCCTGTGACCCAGCCCAACACATGACATATCACGACTCGACTCGGACCCGCTTATGCTTATGCCATGGACAATGCCGGGCCTGACCTTTGAAATATCCTAAAGGAGGCAAATACGACCCGCCAATATGTTTTGTTGTACCGTCCAAATGAGATTTGAATCGGATGGGATCCCAGTCCGATCTTGGTCCGTTGACACCCTTCAATAGATGTATGGATTCCTAACATGTTTATTCTTATTGGGCTTGGACTTTGTACCCTACTGTGCATAAGTATGCAGGTCAGGCTGGATCGGTCGGATTGAGGTCAACCACAACCGAACCCATTGGGCTTGGTTCAGCCCAAACTTCATAATCATCTAATGCAATACAACTTTTTCCGGATGGGTTTGAGCTAACTAGCCCAAGTTGCAGCCTAATTAGGGTTGGAAGTTGAACTGTTGGATTTTTTTTGGAAGGTAAACGCACTTTTAATTAACTAAAAGAGATATGAACAGACCGATCCACTAGAGGTATCCCATCAGGGTATACATTATATTCAAAAAAGTTTAACGGATGAGATTTAGCCTGCTGGGATACCATATGAGCAGAGATATTAAAAGTCCTGTTTATATGTTTAAAAGTTACAAACAGCTAAAACTAGGAGATTAAAAGCATGGCTCTTTGCAAAAGCCAGAGGCAGAACCAAGGTAACAGAGTCTTTTGTTGCAGCACCTGGATTACTTGAATAATATCAGAGCAGATGACGATCTTGTTGAAATTCCAATTTTGTAATTTCAAAATAGCCTGCAAGATAGCAAACAATTCAGCATGAACAATGTCTAAGGGCTGTGAAGTTCTTCCTCCAATGATGTTTAAGCACTGAAGATTTGAATTTAAGATCACAATGTCAAAAGTGAAGCAAGCATTAGCCAATTTTCCTGCATCTGTAAAAATGATGAGATCAGTATCATAAGCAATGCCTAAATGAAAACTATAATCCTGCGGAGACTGAGCTTGAGCTACAGAAATGGGCTGGAAGGAATTTTGCTAGATTTTATTTACCACTGATAGGATTTGAAAGGGTTGTAACTGCTTACTTTCAAAAATCTTTTTGTTTCTTGCAGGCCAAATATAGTAACAAGCTATTGCAAACCAACTCAAAATTTGGAGGAAAAGGGTAGTGTCTTGAATTTGATTATACAGATGAGTAAAAAGACCGGTCCAAGAAATGTTGGTGGAGAGGACGAGATTGATGTTCCAGGGATTATCGAAGAGAACAGCTTGAGTAAAGGAGCAATGTAAAAAGAGGTGGTAAGGGGTTTCTGTTAAACAGTGTATGCCTTTAGCTCCAATTAGAATGATGCACATTATGACATTTAATGTAAATGAATAAAATACATATTTTATTTGTGTTATTATGGTGTGTTTCTGTGTAATACCCTTAAATTGTACACATATGAGATTCTGAGACTCGTGTTAGTTTAGAATGTTCATAGTTGTTGGATAGATCTAGGGAGATTTATCCTGCCAAGGCTGACACTGAAGTGCCGCCAAGTTGGTTGGGGTGGCTTGTCTCAGCTACCAGGGTGAGACCTGAGGTACAAGCAGTGTGAGTTTTCTTGAAACCCTGAACCGGACTAGAATTCCAGTATTGCCCTGGACCTTGGAGATTGATGGGCAAAACTAGAATGTTACACCTGACCCCTAGACTCGATTATGATACTGCACTAGGTGTCAGATTGGGCTGTCTTTGATATGCCAATCAGTGAGATCCTTAGAGGGGGTCAAAACCTGGGTATGTTGGGACAATTCGAGAGTTCATCTGAGTGGGTGATCATAGTGACAGGATGAGCCCCTTTGTCGGACAAAGGTAATGATCAGGGATGCACTTTCTCTGATGGAAACCAAAACTGCCAGCAGTTGATTTCAATCGTTGAAATTTATTTTGCAATATATATATATTATGGTTTCAAAATATTTGCAAAAGGTTTTAATTCCCGGGATCCATGTGAGTAGAGAGTGCAGCAATGTTCCTTGCAGCCGAGGGAGAGGTCCTCTCTTGTCGGGCAATACTGGGCTAAGACGTTAAGTGTAAGACCATTGAGGGTAATACCTAATGGGCTAATCTTGCATCTGCCCACAATCCTTGGGTTTTTATAAGGTGGCTTGACCCAAGGACCACTTAGTGTAAGTGTTGGGCCCATTAAGAGCCCATGGTGATGGGCTCAGGAGTTCACTGTCCCTTACAGTGAATTCATCCAGGCCTTGTAACAGAGTCTAGGCTGAACCCATGTGGTTGATGTGTAGATCAATGTTTGGGTCCCACGCCATACAAGGATACCCAACTGAGCAACAGTTTGAAGGATGAATGAGCACATGGACTTAATGGGCCTCAAACCCAATTCGAACGGGTTTAGATCAGTAGATAGGATAGGGAGTTATCCCTATCCACTCAGAGAGTCCAGATCCAAATAAAGATTTAGATTAGGAAACTCCTAATAAGATTAGGAGGGCTGATCTTTATCTGCAGATAAGATAAGGGATTATCCTTATCTCTTAAAGAGAGTCCAGATCCAAATACAAGATTTGGATTAGGAAACTCCCAATGGGATTAGGAGGACCTCTCTTTAAGGCTATAAATAGAAGATGAGGGCGAACCCTTCAGCACTAAATTCTGATTGCAGATACAAGAGAGAAGACAGCCCTAGTGCGACTGACGCCATCTTCTGCTCTTGCCTTCTCCTCCTCCTGCTGCCATTGCCAGTTCGTTCTCCACCTGTAGGAGTGATCAAGAAGCATTCTTGATATCAGTTTTTGGTGAAAAACTGATTTGAAGTCGTGCTCACTCACCCTCCATCAAATTCTTGTTGAAGAGTTCGGTTCTTGATGAAGAACCACCTGCTAATTCTGTTCCACCCTACGCTGTGTCATCTTTAGTGGGAGCAGTCTTTGGTGTAAACACTTTCATTGGGAGTTATTGTTACTCCGTATCAGGTATATCTCTCTCCTACCTTTTGGTTTCGGATCTGGTTCGGTTTAGGTTCAACATTGATCCTTGAAAAGCAGATTTTCTAAAACAGAGAATGTGATTCCCACATGGGAGAGAGAAATTTTTTTTAAAATTTTGCCCTACCTACCTACAGGGTTCGTCTATCCATATGATGGATCTCTCATCCCTTCAGTTTCTTCCTCCTGATTGCACATAATGCAGAGTTTCTCAGCAAGGTTTGAGAAAAGATGACTCCTTGTGGGGACAAAGTTGTTGACAATTCTCCAAATGAAAAGCTGGTATTTTGGTGGAATTTTGAGTTTCCACACTCTTGAAAGGCAAGATTTGAAATTATCATCAATCATGGGGACTGAGAGAGCTTGTTTAGCTTTGTATTCCTCTATGAGAGTAAACATTCTTGAGTGATGCTAGAACCAAATCCAGTGACGATGGTTTAAGGGGGGGAAAATTGGGGTTTGAAGGATTTGAGAAGCAGTTTCCCTTTCAAAAAGGTGATGAATTAAAAAAGGATTCCAGTTTCCATTTGACATAGGGAATTGATAGAGATATCTCGCATTTGAGGTGCTATTGGTAAAGGAATCTGATGCTGCTCAATTCGAGGTGGTGCACGAACTGAGGAGAGCAACCAGATAGTCCTTACTAATAGGGTGGGGCTGAGCTACAAGGACAAGGCCGTGCTTCAAGACCTGTGATCAAGAAAGAAGTCAAAGGCCCGAGGAGTTATCCCCATGTAAGTACTTTGGCGCTCAAGCCAGTAAGAGGTGGTGAATGGTCGGGCTGAGCTATAGGGATGCTGGTCCAAGCAAAGTAGTAGTATTGGTGTCCAAAAGTCCCTTACCTCGAGCATCAAGTACCTTTTTATAGTCGGGGGGTCCGTATCCTGGTGGGAGTAGGGTTCCAAGATAATCCAGATAGAGTTCTCCATTGAGGTTACTGGGGGTACAGTTCTACTCCTCGGCTGAGTTGTCTTCCCATCCTTATCCGCTAGGCAAGCTTATCCACATGACGTGTAGCTGGCGTGGCCGACGGGATTAGACGGGGGACCATGATAATAACATGGCTCGACCGGACTACGCCAACGTGGCCGAGCTATGACAGGTGGTCGTGTGTCTCTCTGGGCTAGCTCAGCCATGCCCCCAACACCACTCCCCCAGTTCTAAAGTCAAGGGACGAGGTCCTCTAGGTTCATTGCTTGGATAAGGAACTTTCGGGCGTGCATATCATCTGCGTTGTGTTGGTCATTGCTGAGGAGTTCTCCGATCGTCGGTTGTAGAACTTAAATGGGAACCAAAATTTTAGTTCCTGAACCACTCCCCTAGTTCTGTTGTCGAGGAGGGGGAATGCCCGACTGGACTATTGCACGGTCTTGTAGCCTTGTTCGGCTGGGGTCGGTACTAGGCATTCCGGTTGGGCCTGTGCCCTTGTGCGGCCCAGCCGAGGACTCGTGTCAAAGGTTGGACCGGTGCTTCTGGTCCGCATCGAAGGTTGGACTGGTATTGTAGATTGAACCAACGCAATTAATAGGCGTCACCACTCGGAGATGCTAATGGAGAAGGTGGCTGGTCAGTTCCCTTTACTATTTGTTCATCGAGTTATCGTTACCTTGCCCGCTTTCTACTTATCTTGGGTATCCTGTGTTGTAGGTATAAGTATGGCCAGCGAGGAAGAGATTGTTCATCAGATGAAGGCACTTCGGTAAAGGCAGGGGCGAGCTGGTACACAATCGGAGGCTCGTTCTGAGACAAAAAAGTGGCCATGACCCGCAGATAGGGCGGCTCGTCGGCAATGGAGAGTTTGGCAACAAGAGGCTAAGGATGATGACGTTGTCGTGGTTGACCCTGAAGGGGTTCGTCGCCCTACTGATGCATCGAGGATTAAGCAGACAGTAGCTCGGGTCTACACATGCCATGGTGGTCGGTTCGTGTTGATGATAATCTGGAGACGCCTAGGGTACCCGAGTAGTTGCTGTGGGGGATCATGACTATGTCGATAGCTTGGGAATCGATTGGGATCGGCAATGGAGCCTTAGAGTGTGTGCTTCTATGGTTCGCTGCCTAGCCGAGTTCCCTTCTCTTATTCCTTGCATTTTTTCTCTCCTTTTGTATACTTATCATCTTCTTCTACATAATGCTTGTTCGGCGGTCACGTTGGTTGACTGCCTCCGAGACCTCCGATCAACGTACAAGTGGAAACACTCTGAGTATCTACGGCAGAAGGCCCAATTGATCGAGCTTCAGGCTGTCGGGGAGTGATTAGCCACGTTAGAGAGGGATGTGGCTGAGCTGAAGGGATAGCTGGCCGAGTAGGCCAGCCTTGTCCGAGGGCTGAAGCGAGAGATCGCTGAGCTTAAGGTAGAACGGGACATGTTGAGGCAGGAGGCTGTCGAGGAGACAGTCACTCAGTACAAGGCGTCGGAGGAGATGTAGCCGCAGATGGATGAGTACGTCGAGGCTTCCTTCGCGGTTAGGTTTAATGTCTTCCAACAAAGGATCCTTCGCCGCCATCCGGAGCTGGCCGAGGAGTCGTAGGGTTGGGGTGTTTTCGATCTGGATACTCCGCAAGGATCTGCCGAGGGAAATGATGAAGAGGCTGTGGACGAGGTTGAAGCTGTTGATGGTGCTGTTGACTCTGTCGCCGAGGATTGAGCGACTGTTTCTTCCTTCTTTTTTTTGGGCTCGGTATGCCAAGCCTTAAATGATGTAATGGACCATTTTGAGTTGAATATTAGTGTTTCTTTGTTGATCATATTTTTCTATCCTTACTTGTGACTTTTTCTTTTTCCAACCGAAGCATGTCTGGTCGAGCTATTGTGTGTGACGGGTTGGGCTATGCCTCGATGTCTTGTTGTACAATTTTCTTCCGTTGGCCGGGGTGTGGCCGTCTGGGCTACTGCATGGGCCGGATAGGTTGTGCCTTGGGTGATCTCTTCGTACTTATGCGATTTTAGTTCGTTGGTCAAGGCATAGTCGGTCGAGGTATGCCTCGGCATCCACAGTCTTGTGCCAACCGAGGTGTAATTAGCCGAGGCATAGCCAGTCGGGCTATGCCTCGGTCCCCAGTCTTGTGCTGACTTGAGGTGTAGTTCGCCAAGGCATAGCCGGCCAGGCTATGCCTCGACGTCCCTAATCTTGTGCCGACTAAGGTGTAGTTATCTGAAATCTTTTGGTTCCCGAGCTCTCAGCCATAGGATGTTCAATTTCTGGTCTCGAGAGCCTTTGGGGCCCTTTTAGGGCTAGCCGTTGAGTCAGCGGTTGTGCGGAGTTCCTCAACTGCCCTCAAGCCTCGATGGGCGGGGGCATTCTTTCTCTACATTTAGGCTCAACCGTTGTCAGCTGAGTCGGGTAGCTTGGTCGGTGATACGCTACCAAGTTGGGCGTGATGGGCTCGGCCGTTCAGGGATTGGCGGAGTCAACTTGGTCGATAGTGCGACTTAGCATGTGCATGTGTAGTGTGTGTGGTGAGCATGTATGCGCCTAGGGGTCGGAGATGTAGCTTAAAGGAAACTTTCATTGCTTGTAGGTCTACTGGTAGTACATCCTAAGATTTCCTGAGTTCCAACTCCTCGGTATCGGTCGGCCTTCAAGGTCTTGAAGTCTATAAGTACTTGGTTTGAGGACTCTGGTGATTCTATACGACCCTTCCCAGTTTGGTCCGAGCTTTCCTTCTCCTAGTGCGAGGACTATGACTCTACACAGGACGAAGTCACCTATCTTGTCAAGCCGACAACAGAGACCACGAAGGGCAGTGTCCTTTTGCCGAGCCTTTCTTTGGCAGGGATGCGTGTTGACTGGCGTGTCTGGCTATGGTGGTCCTATCCACGGGAGCGAGCAGTAGAGGCGGGCCTTTGTGTCCTACCTCATACACTCAGACTGCTCCCCCTCACGTCTAACCGACGCACTTTGGGGTCCTCGTTCCGAGGGTCATCCTTCATGTGCGTCGGGGCGTGAGGGGGAAGACTCAGTTGGGTGGCGCAGCAGACCCCAGCGTTTGCATGAATTCGAAGATCTTATCAACCTTCTCTTGCATGGCTCGGAATTGCGCTGGATCTATTGTGGTTGAAGGCTGCAGGGCTTCTTGATGCGAGGAGTCATGATGTCAGTTCTCCCGAGATGGGGAATGACCTACTAATCGTTTAGACTAGTTCTTAGGCTTCTTAATCAGCTTTGAAGTTGTGCGACAAGAAATTTTTTGGGAGAGCTTTTTGTAAGTTCCCACAAATGGCGCCAATCTTATGTTGCTCAACCCGAGGTGGTGCACAAATTGAGGAGAGCAACCAGATAGTCCTTGCTAACAGGGCAGGGCCAGGCTACAAGGAAGAGGTCGCGCTTCAAGACCTGTGATCAAGAAAGAAGTTAGAGGCCTGAGGAGTTATCCCCGGGTAAGTACTCTGACTCTCAAGTCAGTACGAGGTAGTGAATGGTTGGCCCGAGCTAAGTAGCAGTATTAGTGTCCAAAAGTCCCTTACCTTGAGCATGGAGTAACTTTTTATAGCCGGGGGGTCTGTATCCTAGTCGGAGTAGAGTTCCAGGATAATCGGGATAGAGTTTTTTGCCGAGGTTACTAGGGGAAGAGTCCTACTCCTCGGCTGAGTTGACTTCCCATCCTTATCCTCTAGGCGAGTTTATCCACATGGCATGTAGCTGACGTGACCGATGGGATTAGGTGGGGGACCACGATAATAACGTGGCTCAGCCGGACTACGTTGACGTGGTCGTGGGCCTCTTTGGGCCAGCTTAGCCATGCCCCCAACAAAATCCAATTAAAATTCTGAGATGTTTGGATCCAAGGGGATTGAGAGATTAGGAAATCTGTATTGTCATTGACTAAATAAGAAACTTCAATAGCAAGTTCTCTAAGCTTAGGACAGATAGACTTCCAACAGGTTGAAGTATTAGAAGGGATGATATATGGAAAGGTATTCTCTGGTTTTAAATATTTTGACTTCCAGATTTGAGCCCAGAGTTGATGTTGTTCATTTAAGAATTTCCAAGAGATTTTCTTAAGAAGAGCATGATTAACCAGAGACAAATTTTTAAATCCCAACCCACAAAAAGCTTTTGGTAAGGATAGAGTATTCCAAGCACACCAGTGGTAATGCTGTTTGTAAGAATTTGAGGAGTTCCACCAGAAATTTGTATTGATTTTATTCATTTGATGAATTGTTTTCTAGGGGAATTGGACTAGAGTCATGGCATGGATTGGGGTAGCTTGTAAGACTGATTGGATCAATATTTTCTTCCTAGCTTGTCTAATGGTTGAGGTCCTCAATTGTTTAGTTTGGCTTTCAGGTTGTCTAGAATAAAGCTAAGCTGATTGTGTCTGTTCCTAGACCAGATCAGAGGAGTACCAAGATATTTAGAGTGTTTATGAAGAGACCCTATATGGAGTTGTTTCTTGATCATTTGTTGATGGCGAGGATGGATATTCTTACTAAAATAAATTTTGGACTTTTCAAAGTTTATGAGTTGACGCATTTTGAAAGTTTGATAGAATGGATTTCAGATTATCCAACTCTTCTCGATGGGCCCGTAAGAAAAGCATAATGTCATCTGCGAAGAAAATGTGGAGAAGGCAGGAGAATTAGTAGATAACTTTATGCCTTGTAAATGGCTATCAGCTTCAGCTTGGTAAAAGAGCCGGCTTAGCCCTTCCATTGCTAAAATGAACAAGTAAGGAGATAAAGGATCTCCCTGTTTGATGCCTCTAGAGGGACAGAAGTGTCCTACTGAAGAGCCATTTAGGAGGAGAGAGTACGAGACTGTAGAGAGACATTCCTTAATGATAGAATAGAAGTCCTCTGAGAAGCCTAGGGCAGACAGAACTTTTAACAGAAAACCCCATTCTAGACGGTCATAGGCTTTGGACATGTCTAACTTCACAGCTATGTAACCTGTACCCCTCTGTTTATGTGTTTAGAAAATGGAAGCTTCTTGAGTTAGGATGTTATTGTTAGACATATGTCTACCTAGGACAAAAGCTACCTGGTTTGGAGAAATGCACTTGTCAAGAACTAGACACAACCTAGAAGCTATGAGTTTAGCTATGATTTTATAAGTGACATTACATAAACTAATAGGCCTATAGTTTTGAACTTTTGTGTAGTATACTTTTTTCGGAATGAGGTAGATGAAAATATGATTAATTCTCCTTAGAAGCTTCTTATTTATGAAAAATTCTTGGACCATTTTAACAATTCTGGGTCCCATAAAATCCCAACAATCTTTAAACACCAGAGCTGGCATACCATCTGGGCTAGGAAACTTAAGACTTTCAATACTAAAAAGAGAAGTTTTGATTTCTTCTTGTATGGGAAGGACTACTAACATGGAGTTATCAGCCTGGTAGATTATTGGAGGAATAAGGGAATGAAGATTTTCAAGATCCTGAGTTTCTTGAGAAGTGAAGAGATATGAGAAGTAATCCTCAAAAATTTGAGCAATCTCCTGATGAGAGGTTTTCCATTGATCGTATTTATCTTTAATCCCTTCAAAGAGTGCTTTTATGAAAAGAACTGGTATTTCTATCTCCCAAATAAAACCAAGTATGTCAGGATTTTTGTCTCCAAAAGCTTTCTAATTGCCATGAGGCATCTTCTAATTGCTTGTAAAGCCTTTGGATTAAGGGATAATCCTCTATTTGTTCAACTTGAATAATTTGCTTTTCTAAGCACTCTATTTTTTGTTTTGGGATCAACAAAATGAGTTTTCCTCCACAAAATTAAGTCTCTTTTGATTGCATCCAATTTCTTAACTATTCCAAAGGCTACATATCTAGAGACATGATGGTTCCAATCTAAGATATGTTGACAAGACTCTTCGGATAGCCACATTTCAAAAAATCTAAAAGGTTTTGGAATATTTTGGATTTTGGGGAGAAGGTTTAGAATGAGGGGGTGATGATCTGAACCCCATTTAGATCCTAAGGATAAAGTTGTATCAGGGAACAACTATAGCCAATCAGGTGAAAGAATTGCCTGATCTAAAGTCCTTTGAATGTGACCTAAGGTTCTCTTGTTGGACCAGGTTAAACCTCCTCCTTGGAGGTTGAGTTCCACCAAATTATGCGAGAGGATTAGAGACCTATACTGGGTAGAGGTGAGGTGGTGACTGGTAGAAGTGGATGAGGAAGGCATTGAGCCATCTATGGATGCTACTTCATTTACGTCCCCTATTAGTAGGTAAGGGGAATTAAAAAAAAGGAGCAGGTTATTGATTTGTGACAAAAATGCCTTTTTTTTTATGATGCAACGAAGGTCCATAAATAAAACCTAAAAACCGAGTGTCAATTGAGGAGTGTATTTGCAGAAAACATACCTCTTATAGGAGCAAAAAAATAGATATAGAGTAGCTTTCCACATTACCGCTAGTCCACCTACTCAACCATCAGGATTAATGATGAAAGAGTGAGGATAACACAAAGTATTAATTAAGGAATTTAAACTAGAATCCTGGACTTTGGTCTCACATGGAAAAATAATATCTGGGTTTATGTGGGAGACCAAATCCCGTAAACCTTGAACTGCCTTGGGGCGGCGTGCCCCACGGTAGTTCCAACTAATAATTAACATGGATACGGGTGGGGCTGAATCGAGCCAACCTCCTCCGCCCATAGAGATAAAAATGAAAATAAGGAAAAGATATTTGTATTTACTGAATCCTGATGTTCAGTCTCAATATCCACAAATCGAGGCGGAAAGTCATCCATGTTAATGATACAAGCAAGAGAGTCGGTAGGGTCTGACATATCAGGACGACCAAACGTTGGAATGAGAACTGGGTCAGAATCAAGTTGGAGTCTAGAATGAAAATCAACACGAGGTCTCTTACCTCGTACAGTAGAAGGTGGTCCAGGTTGATATTCTAAGATACGATTCAGAAGGGAATGAGCACTATTAGCTAGGTGAAATGTATCTACCGAGACCCTGACATGCGGGGTAGTACCAGAAGGAGTGACCAAGTGATTAAAAGTAAGATTAGCTGGGCTAGCAGGGTGAGTGGCAGGAGTGGTTGAGTGGTTAGGAGGAGTGGAGAAGCCTTCATGATGAAGGAAGCCTTCATGATGAAGGTTTGGGGAATGGGCAGGGGTGGTATGAGGTAACTCCACGAAATCCCAAAAACTATGTTTTTTCCAGGTGCGCCACAGGGTTTGTTTTGCCTTCAGTTAGGGACCAAGATGATTCATGGTCCTTCGGTTAAAGTACTGGTCATTGGACATGTTGTTTGTATGGGGCATTGGATGAAAGCAACGCTGGAATTGGTGACCAATTCTTCACAGATATAACAAATCCATGGAAGATGTTCATATCTATATGTAACCCATTGATGAACTCCAATGAAACAACCCGTTTTAAGGGCCCTATCTATAGATATAGTTACTTTGGCGTGAATGTAGTTTTGGACTACAAAAATGAGTCTAGTGGGACCAATACTTTCAAACAGAGGTTGCCCCACTGCTACAGAAAGGGTTTCAAAAGGCAAGTTATGAAGTTGGACCCAGATTTCTATATTCTAGATATTCCAGTCATATTGAGGTTTGCCTAGGACCCAGGGTTCCATAAGAATCCATTGGCCATTGAAGGTCCAAGGGCCCTCATTACGGATTCGTTTGTAATCTTCTTGAAACCGGAAGTTTAACCTGAAGTGGGCACGGTGAAAAGATGCAAATAGTAATCTTTCAGGACTAAGGTTCCATAACTCATACAAACCTTGAACTACATCATCAAATTGGTCAATGAACCTAGGGAAGAGTCGACAAATCAAGGACAAGTTTCGGGTTTCATGCATGTTGGGTGGGATTAAGTCTTGGATGTTGATAACTTCAACTGCTCCTTGCCCATTTCCTTGGAGCATATTCTGGAATGCCTGATTAAGGTCCTCCAAGTTGCCCATGGTAAGAAACACAAAACAGGATTGGAGAGAGAAGGAAAAGGAAAGGGAGGAGAAGAGAGGAGATGAAGAGGGAGCGAAAGAGAGAAACGAAAAGAGAAGCAGTCCTGGGAAATTAGAGTATTTAAAGCTTTGATGACTGAAACTAAGTAACCAGAAGAGTAACCAGAAACTAAGACTTAGAATTGTAACCATGTAACAAACTAAATGTTGGAGGGAGATTCAAATTTACAAGAATCTTTGTCCTCCCTCTTTTATTTTTGTCCTTTCCTCCTTTGAATGACTCTTTTTCCCACATTGCTTAAGAAAGAAGTGGGAGTAGAATATATTTGTAGTTTTTCTTCCTCTATGGGTAGGGACCTATAGGAGGAGAGGACTATAGATATTTCATGCAAGTGAGAGAGAGTTAGGGGTGCTTTTCACACGTGCACGCCGAGCCATATTATTTGTTTTATCCGTATTACACCTTTTCAATTTTAAAATGTGTCTCTTCACATTCAAATTTACTTTTTAAATAAATTTGTTTTCCTTTTTTTTCATGTCTCTTCTTCTTCCTTGTGCCTCTTTGAACAGGTGCACTGTTCTGAAGAGGCTCCTGTTTGAAAAGACACATCTGTGTTCATTCGGGTTGAGAGCACTCTATAAAAGGAGTGTTGGCTGACCCAATCAAGAATACACACCATTTTCAACTTTATTTTCTCTGAGAAATCTGAGCATCAATGTTCAATGGTTCACAGAGGTCTAGTAAGCGAGTGCATGCCTACTAGTGGCCTGTAGGCTGTTTTATCTTGGCAACTGGTTTGCGATTACCCAACTGCATCATAGGGGACAAATACGGTTTTAAGGGGAGTGACCAAGTGGCACGACTCAACCCTCCATCTTCCTGCAATTTCTAGTTTTGAGTTCCTGCAACAACTTCAATTCACTGCAACATTGGCAAATGAAAGCGATTACCGATAAGTTCCATTTGCTCTCTCTTTACTATTTTTCAACACTCCTAAAACCGTATTTATAAAACCTATCTCTGCTAAACCCTTCATGAGGAACCGGATACTATCATCAATTTTCTGATTTCTCTAAAATTGAACCCTTCAATGGAACCAACTACAAGCGTTGGAGACAACGCATATTGTTTGCCTTAGAACAGTTAAGGGAAGCTTTCGCTTTGACTGAACCGAATTCATTAAACATGGAGGAACCAACCCATTTTGTTGTTGCAGAACATTGGACTACAACCGACCACCTCTACACCAACCATATCCTAAACTGTTTGTCCAATGAAGTTTACAATGTTTATTCTTCCTACAATTATGCTTATGAAATATAGAATGCTTTGGACACTAAGTATGCTCTAGAAAATGCTGGAAACAAGAAATATGTAATTGCCAACTTCTTGCACTTTACTATGAAAGAAGACATGGATGTGCCTGTTCAAATAGATGAGTTCCAGGTTCTTGTGGGAGAACTGGCAAAAGAAGGCATGGTACTGCTAGATGAAACACAAGAGGAATGACACTACTTTGGACCAAGTAGTGGTCTGAATTAAAATTGAAGAAAAGAACAGAAAGAAAGATGAAAACCAGTTTTCCAAAACCAATATGGTGGAGGAAAATACTACAAAATTCAAGAAGAACTTGAATATGATAAATGATCATAAATTCAAGAAACAACAAAAGAAAGGGAACTGCTATGTATGTGGCAAACCCGGACATTACAAGAAAGACTGCTGGTACTAGAAGAAGGACTCTAGGAAACCAAAAGTCAAATTTGACTAAGGATGTTATTGCAACAGTGGTAACTGAGGTAAACTTAGTTGATAAACCGAAGGAGTGGGTATTGGACACTGGTGCTACCAAGCACATCTGGCCGCAATTCCTTCTATGAGTATACAACTCTATTTAAAGGAGAGCAAGTTTTAATGGGAAACTCACAAACTTCAAAGATCATCGGCAAAGGAAATGTGGTCCTGAAACTGATTTCAAGAAAAATCCTAATGCTAAATGATGTACTGCATGTGCCGGAGATCCGACGAAACTTGATATCGGGAGCACTCCTTAACAAAATAGGACTGAAACTCACATTTGAAGCAGATAAGGCCGTGTTGATTAAAAATAATGTATTTATTGGAAAATGGTACAATGCTGGTGGATTATTTGTACTAAACATCTCTGATATTATTATGAATAAAACCGCTTCTTCTTCTTCTACTTATATTGTTGAATCTTTTGATATTTGGCATACTAGAATATGACATTGTAGTGCTCCTTATTCAAAACGTTTATGTAAATTAGGAGTTTTGAATGTTCCTATTAATTTTACAAATGAGAAATGCCAAGTATGTGTAGAAGCAAAATTTACTGAGAAACCTCATAAAAGTGTACAAAGAGAAACTGAATTTGTACAACTTATACATAGTGATCTAGGAGACCTTAAATGTCATGAAGATAGAGGAGGAAAAAGATACTATATAACTTTTACAGATGACTTCTCTAAATATGCAAAAGTAGTTCTACTTAGATCAAAAGATGAGGCTGATCAAACTTTTATAAACTATGAAACTGAAGTAGAAAATCAATTAGGAAAGAGAATAAAAAGACTTAGAACAGATAGAGGAACTGAGTATGATGGACAAACCATTAAAAAATTCTTTGAAGAAAATGGAATCATACATGAAACCACAACTCCCTATCAACTCGAATCTAATGGAGTTGTGGAAAGACTTAACGGAACACTAAAAGAAATGATGAATGCAATGTTAATTAGTTCAGGTGCACCTTTGAATTTGTGGGGGGAAGCAGCCCTAACGGCTTTTCACTTATATAATAGAATACCACCTAAGGAGAAATGACAAATTCCCTTTGAACTTTGGTATAACAGAAAACCTAATTTGAACTATCTAAGGGTTTGGGGCTGCCTAGCAAATGTTGGAATACTTGGACCTAAAAGAATGAAATTATGACCAAAAACCTATGACTGTGTGTTTATAGGTTATGCACAAAATAGTACGACTTATTGATTTCTTGTAATTAAAACAATTGAAAAAATTATTGAAAGTAATACAATAATAGAGTAATGGAATGTTCACATTTCTGGTGGACAAGGACTCAGTAACTTGTCAGGAAACTATAACTTCACCTGATGCAGTATTTTGAAAAGAAACCATAAAAAGTGAAATAGACTCTTTAGTCACTGATCACACTTGGGAACTTGTAGATCTACCACTTGGAACTAAGGCACTAGATTGTAAGTGGGTTTTTAAGAAAAAACTAAAACCAGATGGCACAATAGATAAATTCAAGGCCAGGTTAGTCGCTAAGGGGTTCAGATTAAAGAAATGTATAGACTTCTTTGACACCTACTCCCCGGTTGCAAGATTAACAACAATTAGGGTTTTGTTTGCTATAGCATCCATTCACAAAATGATAGTTCATCAAATGAATGTGAAAACACTTTCTTAAATGGGGAATTAGAGGAAGAAATTTACATTAGGCAACCTGAAGGCTTCATAATGCTAGGACAAGAAGATAAAGAATGTAAACTAATTAAGTCTGTATGACTTAAAACAAACTCCCAAACAATGGCATGAAAAAATTGATAATGTATTAGTAACTAATGGATATAGTAGAAATGATTATGATAGATGTGTCTATAGCAAATTTGAAAATAATAAAGGAGTCATGATCTGCCTATATGTGGATGATATGCTAATAATGGGAACTAGTCTAGAGGTAGTAAAAGAAACGAAACAATTTCTAATGTCCAAATTTGATACAAAGGACTTGGGTGAGATTGATGTAACTTTGGGGATTAAAATCCATAAAGAACAAAGAAACTTTATTTTCTCCCAATCACATTATGTAGAAAGTATTTTTAGGAAATTTGGACATTATGACTGTAAACCAGTTAAAACACCTATTGACAGTAGTATTCACTTAAAGAAACATGTAGGAAAACTTGTTTCAAAAAAGGAGTATGCAAGTATAATTGGATTTGTATTCTACTTAATGAACTGTACAATACCAGACATAGCTATAGCTGTGGGAAAATTAAGTCAGCATACTCATAATCTCGAAAATGAACATTGGGAAGCTTTAATAAGATTATTAAAATATTTAAAAGGAACCATAATCTTTGGATTACATTACTCAGGTTTTCTTCCTATTTTATAAGTCTTTACTAATGCAAATTGAATTTCAAATTCAAAAGATAGTACTTCCACCAGTGGTTATGTGTTTACTATAGGTGGAGGAGCAGTATCGTGGAAATCAGTAAAGAAGTCGTGCAATACAAGTTCAACAATGGAGGCTGAGTTCATTGCATTAGAATGGACAGGGTCCGAGGTAGAGTGGCTAAGGAACTTGATAGCAGATATATCAATTTGGCCGTGGCCAGTTCTGTCTATATCTCTCCATTGTGATAGCCAAGCAGCAATAGATAGAGCCAAGAACCAGACGTACAACAGTAAAAGAAGGCACATCCGCTTAAGGCATAACCTGGTAAGACAATATCTTAGTGAATGTACGATCACTCTAGACTTTGTAAGGTCTGAAAAAAACCTTGCAGATTCGTTAGAAAAATCACAAACTCTTAAGGTGGTTTATGAGGTATCGGTAGGAATGGGGTTGAAGCCCATTATGAAGTCATTAGTGATGGACACCCAACCTATGTGAAAGGAGATCCCTGGAATTAGGTTGAATGGGTAAAAATGAGTCGCTAGATGATTTGGGAAAGTACTATCATTTGTATCCCATTTCAAATGCTGAGGTAAGATAGTACTTATTGCAGATTGAGGAAGTTGAGCATGAGGCTCTTAATCAATTAGGAATAGTATGAGCAGTGCACACTAATCACTGACCTAAGCAAGTGTGAAGTATGATTACTTTTAAGAGAGATCTAGGGCTGATTCTCAAAAACACTCATGATTCCAAGAGGGAACAAGGCCGAAATGTTCCAAAACAAAAGAACCACTAAATAACTAGTGAGTTGAGTTGGTTGGTCAGTTAGTTAGTTATGATAAGGAGGAAATGTTGAAGGAGTCTGACTCCACCCGTACTCTATAACATAACCTGTAATACCTAAGTGTTGATTGAAGTTCAAAAGACATCACCATGAATACTTTTTTCACTACGATTCTCAGATTGTTCAATCTTCTTATAATTTTGAATCTTGTGGGGGATTGTTGGAGGGAGATTCAAATTTACAAAAATCTCTCTCATCCCTCTTTTATTTTTATCCTTTCCTCCCTTGAATGACTCATTGTCCCACATTATTTGGGAAAGAAGTGGGAATAGAGTATATTTGTAGTTTTGCTCCCTTTATGGGTAAGGACCCATAGGAGGAAAGGACTATAGATATTCCAAGCATGTGAGGGGGGGTTGGGGGTGCTTTTTACATGCACGCGCCGAGCCGAGCCAGGTCGGGTCGGGGCGTGGGTGTGGGCGTGAGTGTATGTGTACACGTACACGCGATGCACTTGATCATTTGTTTTATCCAAATTATATCTTTTCAATTTTAAAACGCGTCTTTTCAAATTCAAATTTAATTTTTAAATAAATTTGTTTTCCTTTTTTTTCGTGTCTCTTCTTCCTCCTTGTTCCTCTTCAAACAGGTGTACTGTTCTGAAGAGGCTCCTGTCTGAAAGGACACATTTGTGTCCATTCGGGTCTGAGAGCACTCTATAAAAGGAGTGTTGGCCGCTCAGTCAAGAATACACACCATTTTCAACTTTCTTTTCTCTGAGAAATCTGAGTATCAATCTTCAATGGTTCACAGAGGTCTGGTAAGCGAGTGCACACCTACCAATGGCCTGTGGGCTATTTTATTTTGGCGTTCAATTTGTGATCACTCGACTGCAACGTAGGAAACAAATACGATTTTAAGAAGAGTGACCAAGTTACATGACTCAGCCCTCCATCTTTCTGCAATTTCTAGTTTCGAGTTTCTGTAACAAATTCAATTAACTGCAAGATTGGCAAATGAAAGCGATTATTAATAAGTTCCATTTACTCTCTCTCTTTACTATTTTCAATGAATGCAACGTGTCCAAGGAAGAGGGGGAGTCAGCTTGAGCCTCTACTTGAAAAGCGTCAAATCCTGCCGCTGGGAAGTAAATGGAGTATTTCCATATTATTATTAATGGTGCTATAAGTGCTGAAATCCAACATGTGTCTTCAAAGGTGATCTCGTGCCATAAATTTTGTTGCGTGGAAGCTCCTCAGAAGACGTAAAGAAATTTCTTGACGACTAACCAAATCTAATTGGGTTGCGATTGACCTCAATCCGATCTTAGCCGGCCCAACTTGTACCTATACTTCTCATACAAACCAAATCTAATTGATCAAATAAAAATTTTAGCCTAAATGCTTCAAACACTACATTTGATGCTTGGTCAGGGACTCAGTGGTCACTCAAGTAAATCATAATTTTATCCATCAATATTTTTTTTTTAGTTTCTGTATTTTGACTATTTTCTAATTATTTAAAGGTGTTGTCTACTAAATAAATAAATAATTGCTATTATTAGTCATTGCAGGGTCTTATAGTCTTTTCACTATTATGTCATAAAATCAGCTGATAGCATGATATGGGTTCGTTTCTGTGACTACAAGACGCTTAACAATCACGCGTTAAAACTTGATACTTCGGGGGTCTCGATCAGTAGTAACGAGGTTGCAAGAATTGCACAGAAACTGGTTTAACGGCTTCGAGGGGACCCCACATTTGCAGACACCATTAGTGCCCCTGCTTGCTAATTAACTTAGTTAATTAGTTTATTTTCCAGCTCATAGGCAACCCTCGAACGCGGGAATCGGTGATTCTCCATTTCTGTCTAAACCTGCGAACATGTTCAAGAAGTGAGTGTGCTTCTACCTTTTTCTTTCACCTTGTCTCCGTGTATTTTTTAGTTTACTTGAGGTGCTAAGTGCTTGAATTGTTTTTTAATCGATATTTCTAATTTGTTGGTGTTTGAAGAGAATACTTATTTGTTCAACTCCTCGTTTTCTTCGTAGATTTGTTTAGTTTTGGATTTTGGAGATTTAGGGTTTACGTAATTTGGTGATATATGGGCAACTGAAACATCGTCTAGATCGATGAATTTGGGCTGCAGAGGGACCTGCTTTTTGACTTTTATTTGCGCGCATTGTAGATTTTAATTATGTGCGCTACATTCTTTTCTTCTTTGGATTACCAGACAAAATGGGTGCGGATTTAAATGTTAGTTAGGGTCCTTAGGGATAGATTGCGTTTTAATGCTCCAAGGCTCCAATCCAGAGATGTGATTATCTTCTAGCACGAACTGTTGGTTTTAGCATTGTAGAGGACGAACCGTTCTGGAAAATCGGGAATAGCAGACAAATATCAAATGCTTAATAATCACCAAGAAAGTTATACGGTTTGATTTTTAATACTTCACAAACCAAATAATAGCAGTTTGGAACTAAGGTATGCGTTCGACAAGCAGTCTAGAAGATAAGTTTTTGCTTGATATAGTGTCATGCAGGAAGTAGGGATTTACGGGTTGCCAGTCCACTGCCAACGATTAAAATCATTTCCAAGTAGCTACAGACTGACAAACAACTAAGCAATTACAATCATAAAACAGTAAACTTGTAAAGTGAGAAGCTTCTTTTTAGGGAGTAGGTAGAACCGTAGAAGTTATAAACAAAAATAGATAGGAGGGCCAACATTGTCCTATGAACAAAAGCATAGAGAGTTGCTTGCACATTACGCAATTAAATGGTCAAACCATCTACAGTAATCAGCCAGACAATTCTTTTGCTTGATCCTTAATGATAAAGATTTTATAAATAAATGGAGATGGATCCATAGAAAATGTTTGGCAATAACTTAATCTGAGAGTCCGATGAACCAATAATAGACGCAAACACATAAATGCACTGACACACAAGATAAATATTGATGATGGTCTTGAAAACCTCATGTCTAGATGCCTTACTCTTATGGAAAATTATCAACCAGAGGCCTTTTATGTGGGAAGGATAGGAAGCAGAAATATAAGTTGCACCTGGTAAAGTTGAACAAAGTGTGTAGCCCAAAGAAGGGGGGGGGGATTGGGAGTAAGGAAGCTGAGGAAGCTGCTAATTTAGCCTGTCTTGCCAAGTGGCTGTGGAGGTGGAATGAACAGCCTGATGCATTATGGAGAAGGATTATTCTAGCTAAGTATGGAGCAGATGTGTCATCTTGGGAGCCAGCGGAGACTAAAATGTCTTATGGGTGTGCTGTATGGAGAGGAATTCAAAAAGTGTTGGAGGAATTCAGAAAAGGAATCAGATACAAGGTGAGAGGTGGCACAAGAATCAAATTCTGGACTGATATTTGGTGTGGGGATCAGTGTCTTTATCAGAGCTTTCCCAATCTTTATGAGATTGCTCAAAATAAAGACTGCATGGTTGCAGAGGCTTTTGCTTGGGTAGGAGATACTGCAGTTTGGTGTCCAATGTTCAGAAGGAATTTAAATGATTGGGAGGTTGGGCAGTGGATGGAGTTGATGCAACAGCTATCTGGTATAACTCCTGGCTCCACAGACAGAGAGAGGAGAATTTGGCAGTGGGATAAAGACGAATTTTTCACAGTAAGGTCCTTCTATAACAAACTCACGAAGGTGGAGGTGGTGGATTTCCCAGAAGCTGGTTTATGGAAATCCACAGCCCCTCCAAAAGCTGCATTTTGTTTATGGGTGGCAGTGTCAGGTAAATGTTTGACAGCTGAGGTTTTGGCCAGAAGAAGGATGCCTATGTTTCCTAGCAAGTGCATTATGTGTGGGGAAGCATCTGAGTGCTTAGAATGCTCTGGACAAGGTTTTTGGGGCTGTTTGAAGCTCATTTTTGTTTCCCAGAAAATGTGCTAGCAGTTCTTCAGAGTTGGCAAGGTAATTTGGAGAGCAGGTCCAGCTTTAGTGATCTGGACATTATGGACAGAAAGAAACAAAAGAATGTTTGAAAATGTGTATGTTTCAGAGGATAGTTTATGTAAAGGTTTTTGGGGTAGGAACTGTAGGATGTATTTGTGGGTAGGGTCTCATAATCTGTTCAGGAATAGATCTTATAGCTCCTTTTGTAATCCTGGAGCTCTTTTTGTATCTATGCATACTGAGCAATCTTTTAGTTGATGTACAGCTTCTGATTGAGCACTGGACAGCTCCTTGTTGTGCAGATTTGGTTATTGCTTTTTGTCTAATATATTACTTCACATTTTTCTCAAAAAGAAAAAAAAAGAAAAAATATATCAACTAGAGCACTAGTAGATGTAGGTTTTTTCCTTATTTTTAGGGATTTTGTTAGGGCGGGTCTGATGCTTTTGGGTCTGCTATTGTTGGGTTATTCCTTATCACCCTGCTGTAATTTCCTTTTCCTTTTTCTCTAATAAAGTTTTACTTTTTATTTATCTTAAAAAAAGAGAGCACTAGTAGATGTAGGTGTACATTTTAATGTGATAGTTAGCCTATGTTTAGAAAATACATGGAGGGGGACTTGATATAGGAAAGGTGAAAGATAAGAACACTGCTTTCTTGTGTAAATGGCTTTGGAGATTCTCCTTGGGTCCTCAATCCTTTGTGGTGTCCATGAAAATCTATTGAAGCTATATCTTGGGCTGACATGTGTAAGAAAGCATGTTCAGGTTCAAGTGGCCACTTTGTGTAAATAAAAATAGCTAAAGGTTAGGCCCGTAATCAGTCCACCCCTCTGGTCTTCCCAAGACCCTAGAGAGCTAGGGCCAATAAATGGTCTGTTTTTTTTAATCAAATGTGATATTGTATCAGGTCAGAAAGTCAAATTTTGGGAAGATTTGTCATGGAGTAGCAATCCTTTATGTGCCTAGTTCTATATACTATATTTGACATGTTAAGGAAAAAGCCGTTTTTGACCTAATATCCTTTTCCCTAGTGGGTATTGCTTAGGACTTTGGCTTTAAGAGAGGTTTTAGGGACCATGAGAGTGATTAGGTGATTAACCTCAATTATTTTGAAGTTTTCTATTATTAACTCCAAATGATATTAACAAAAAGATTTTGGGTTTAGACCCACTGGTCTTCTCTGTATGTGCCCAAACCATCTTAGTCTACTTTCCCTCATTTCATCACCTTTTGGATCTACACTCAAGTACTTTCAAATAAGTTCATTTCTAATTCCATCCTTTCTAGTTTTTCCACTCATCTATCTCAACATTCGTATTTCATCATATTCATGTTTGGACATGTCGCTTCTTCACTACCCAACACTCTATTCCAAACAACATTATTTGCCTTAATACTACGCCATCAGCAAATAACATACACTGCAGTACCTCCTGAATATGTTTAGTCAATTCATTAATAAGTAGTGCAAATAAATAATGGCTAAGTGCTGAATCTAATTGAAGTTCCATTGCAACTAGAAATTCTAATGTCTCCAACCTGTTTTCTAACAATGGTTGTTGCCCCCTTTTGTGAATAATTAAGTCCCCATACCTATTTGACACTCTTCCAAAACACACCATCTTATCTTTCCAAGATTCTATCATATGCTCTCTCTTCATGCAATTAATAGTCGTAAGGCATTTCTCCATTGCATCTGTCCACCCCAAAAAAGTTAACCTTAGATGGTGTGCTAGAATTTCCCATTTTGGAGTTGAGAAACATGCTCTCTACTGATGCATTTATCTTGTTATAAAAGGATTAACAGAGAATGACCCTGACTTTTTCCCACCAACACCCTTTTATCTTCTCCACTTGGATTAGGCTTGTTAAGAGGCATGTTGACAAGGGTATTAGTGTCATTTTATCTTCTTTTATGTTATATTTATAGAGTTTATAAATGGATCTGGCCACCTGGGGGGAGAGTATTCTTTTCTCTCCTCTCTTCTTTTCCCTTCTGTTCTTCACTTCTCTCTCCCTCTCTCTCACACACACATACACATGTGCATCAGGCTGAATACCATTTACAAGGCTGTAGCTTCTGATTTAATCATTTAATTATAACATCTCAGCCAAAGATCCATTTTCCCAGTCATTAAGATTTCTTCTAAATTGGGGACTTCAGACCATTCTTTCATTTCACATTTCAAAATATTGTCACCTAAGCATCTGTATTCTCTGTGCCATGAATAAGGTGGGTAATTGTTGCACCATTCTTTCCAGAACCTTACTGTCAAGCAAGTCTCTGAATACCATTTACAAGGCTGTAGCTTCTGATTTAATCATTTAATTATAACATCTCAGCCAAAGATCCATTTTCCCAGTCATTAAGATTTCTTCTAAATTGGGGACTCCAGACCATTCTTTCATTTCACATTTCAAAATATTGTCACCTAAGCATCTGTATTCTCTGTGCCATGAATAAGGTGGGTAATTGTTGCACCATTCCTTTCAGAACCTTACTGTCAAGCTAGTCTACTTGATATTACCTGCCTCCAAAGGCTTCCTTGTTCCTCATTGAATTGCCAAAATGACTTTCCAAGGAGTGCTGTGCATGTGCTCACCTTTTGAACCCACCCTAGCCCCAATCTTATGCTGCATTATGGTTTATACATCTGGTTTTAGCCCATCAAATGAAACTTAAGTCATCCTTTCAGCCTTCCCATGAGAAATCCTTGATTGTC
Organism: Nelumbo lutea; assembly: GCF_056320005.1. Taxonomy (NCBI): domain Eukaryota; kingdom Viridiplantae; phylum Streptophyta; class Magnoliopsida; order Proteales; family Nelumbonaceae; genus Nelumbo; species Nelumbo lutea. Next base: position 84,968,507 of record NC_142687.1, on the reverse strand, counting down.
TTCTCCAATTGATTAACAAAGCTGGATGGTCAATTATCAAAAAAAAAAAAATGCTGGATGGTCTTGGGAAAAGAGATAAATAGTACATTAGTAGAGATGAAAACACACTTTTTTTTATCAGTGTAATTTTACCCCCTCGTTGATAGATGTCTTGCCTATCTGGTTTTTCTTTTTTTCAAAGATGGTAAAATATAGTATTATATTCAAAGAAGATAAAAGAACTCAGCTATATAAAAGCTGCCCCTGCAACTGCTTTATAAAAAGATTTTCATATACAAAGAAAGAACCATGATTTATACTTTTAAACAACTTGTATATAGCTAGCCAAAAAAAAAAAAAAACTTCCCACAGCCTTCTGAAAAAACACTCCACCATTTGGTCCCAGATTGACTTTGAGATGCATCTTTCTACAAGTGGAAAATGTAATTATTTTTTGCGGAGCTTTATGATATTATGGCCCAGTATGTGTGCCAACTGTTCCAACTCCATTACTTCTCCCACAGCCATCAGCTCACTCTTGTTTGACCAAGATGGCTATATTTTACTAAGCTATTTAGTACTAGTAGGGCAAGGAACTTCATTGAGAACAAAACTTCTAATTAGATGTAAATCAGTCCTCAAATATCAAGAACAAATTTAGGGATTAGAAGAAGTAAAGAACAGGTCTGAACAGCTATACATGAGAAGATGGCGAAAAGAGAAGGTAAGAGAAGAAGAAGTCGAATTAATCTCCATTCTTCTCTAACCCTATTTTATTCAGATCTAAAAGTTAGATGATGACAAGAATGCCCTTAAGTGGGCGGCCAGCTTGGCAGTTACATAAAGAGAATAAAACAAGAATAAATAACAGGCCCATTAAGTGTGGTCCATCAACAATAAAATAAAAGATATTACAAGAGAGGATGTTAGGGCCCATTCGGCCCAGTCTCTTTACACTCCCCCTCAAGTTGAGCATAGATGTCAATCATGCCCAGCTTGCTTATATAGTGTGTCATTTTCCCTCTTGGAACTCCCTTGGTCAAGATATCAACCACTTGCTCTTCTAATGTGATGAATGGTAAGAAAACTTCTCCTGAAGAAACTCTTTCCCTTATAAAATGCCTATCAACCTCAATGTGCTTAGTTTTGTCATGTTGAACAAGATTATGTGCAATGATGATAGTAGCTTGGTTGTCACAATAGAGCATCATTGGTTTCTCGTAGTCCATCCCCAATTCTTCTAGAAGGGAACGTAGCCACGGTAATTTTGACACACCATGTGCCATTGCCCTGTATTCTGCTTCAGTTGAGGATTTAGCAACTACAGATTATTTCTTACTCCTCCATGACACAATATTTCCAACAACCAGAGCACAATAACCAGAGGTGGATCTTCTATCATCAATACATCTTGCCTAATCGGCATCAGTAAAAGCTTCCAGCTTCATGTGACCATGTTTAGCAAATAGAATACCTTTCCTTGGGGTACCTTTCAAGTAGCACAGAACCCTTTCTACAGCAGCTAAATGAGTATCTCTGGGAGAATGCATAAATTGACTAATAACACTTACTGCATAGGAAATATCTGGCCGAGTCATGCAAATGTATAATAACTTCCCAAGCAGTCTCTGAAACACTCCCTTATCAGACAAAAGCTCACCATCTGTAGCAGAAAGCTTATGATTAGGATCAATAGGAGTGGAGATGGGTTTAGCTCCAAGTTTACCAGTTTCAGCAAGAAGATCAAGGACATATTTACGCAAGAGATGAAGATTACCATCCTTAGATCGAGCAAGTTCAATGCCTAAGAAATACAAAGATCTCCCAAATCCTTGATTTCAAATTCAGAGTTGAGAAATCCTTTTAGTTTACTAACCTCTTCAATGTCATTACCCGTGACCACAATATCATCAATATAAACAATCAAGAAGGTCACCAGAGAGTCATTTTTCTTCAAGAACAGTGTATGATCAGATTGAGTTTGAGTGTAGCCAAAGGAGACAAGAGCAGCCCGAAATCTCTCAAACCAAGCCCGAGACTGTTTGAGACCATAAATAGATTTGTGTAGTTTACACACCTTACCTTTCATTTCCTTCCCATACACTCCTGGAGGTAGAGACATATAGACCTCTTCATGCAGGTCTTCATTCAAGAAGGCATTTTTAATATCAAACTAGTGTAGGGGCCAGTCAAAAGTAGCAGCTAGAGATAGTAAAACCCTGATTGAGGTCATCTTAGCTACAGGAGCAAATGTCTCAAGATAGTCAATGCCATACATTTGAGTGTAGCCCTTAGCAACAAACCGAGCCTTAAACCTCTCGACAGAGCCATCAGAGTGATATTTAATGGTAAACACCCATTTACAACCCACTGGTTTCTTCCCTTCCGGCAAGTCAACAATATCCCATGTATGGTTCTTAAGCAATGCATGTAGTTCGGCCATCATAGCATCCCTCCATTCATCTTGAGATAATGCTTCCGGTACAGACCTGGATATCACATGGGAAGAAACAGAGGCAAGAAAGGAGTAGTAGGAAGGGGAGAGAAGGTTGTAAGACAAGTGTTTGGAGATACAATGGACTGTACACTTCCGCTTGCCCTTGCGGAGAGTAATAGGAAGGTCAAGGTCTGGGACAGTCAGAGATGGGTCAGTAGAGGGCTGACCTGTTACCGTAGGAATGATGGGAGTGGTGAGATGCTCTTCTGAAGGAGTGGAAACAATCTGCACATGTCTGAATCTCTGCCTTTGGTACCACCTTTGGAGAGCGGGAGCAGGAATATCGGACTCACAATGAATATCAGAGGTTGGTCCAATGGGAGAAGTGGACACCCCATGATCGGACTCACAAGGAATGGGAAGAGGAACAACTGGAGACATAGCAAAGGGCTTGTTAGATTTCTCCCCCTCAGGAGGAATGCTAAAGAAGGGAGTCAACTTGGCAAAGGTGACATCCCGAGATATAAAACGGGTGCCACAAACTGGATCAAAACAGCAATAACCCTTCTGTGTGGAAGCATATCCCAGAAAAACACATTTATGAGCCTTATGTTCAAACTTGTGCCTTTGATGACTATGGATATGCGCATAGCAAGTGCACCCAAAAACACGGAGAGGAAGAGAAAAGATATTCTCGTCCGGTAAGAGAAGACTAAAAGGGGTTTTAAAGCCAAGGACCCGGGAGGGCATACGGTTGATAAGAAAAGTAGCAGTAAGAAACAACATCTCCCCAAAATTTTATAGGAACATGGGATGCAAATAAGAGGGATCTGGCAACCTCGACCACATGTCTGTTCTTTCTTTTTGCCACCCCATTTTGTTGTGGAGTGTAGGAACAAGAACTTTGATGAATAATCCCAAAAGCTTCAAGATAGGTGGAGAGGGTTCTCTCAAAATACTCCTTAGCATTGTCAGAACGGAATATTTTGATACGAGTATTAAACTGGGTGAGGATGAGTTCATGAAATTTTTTCACAATAGCTGGTACTTCATCCCTGGATTTCATGAGATAAATCCAAGTGTAACGTGAATAATCATCAATAAAAAGGATAAAGTACCTGTAACCCCCCATGGTTGGCATATGATATGGCCCCCACACATCAGAGCGAACAATATGGAAAGGAGAAAGAGATCTTTTATTGCTAATTGAATAGGAATGTCTACAATGCTTTGCTAGTTCACATGACTCACAATGAAGATTCGATAAAGACACTTAAAACATATCTGGGAACAGATGACTCAAAGCAGAAAAAGACAAGTGACCAAACCGAAAGTGACATAATAAAATTTTGTTGACAGACTCTGACACAACTGACTCTAAGGCAACTCCATGAGGTGGTCCCCAAGCTTGATCCGGTGTGTCCAACAAGTATATTCTGTTCGCCTCATGGCCACTCCCAATCATCCTCTGAGACTGCAGGTCCTGAAAAACACATTGAGTGGGAAAGAAGGTTATGCTGCAATTCATGGATTTTGTTAAGCTATTAACAGATAAAAGGTTTGTGTTAAGTTTAGGGACATGAAGGACAGATGATAAGAAAAGGGTGTCAGAGGTCTTTATATCACCTTTACCAGAGATGGGGGCAAGGGACCCATCGGTAAGGGATGTTTTCTCTTTTTCAGAGAGAAGGTGATATGAGCAAAAAAGATTAGACAGGCTGGTCATATGGTCTAATGCATCGGAATCAATAATCCAAGGGATTTTATGATTACTTGAAACTGAAGCATGATTTACAGAAGCATGAATACCTGAGTGAGCAAAAGCCAATGAAGATGATGTGTTGTTGGAAGGGTGAGCTGAAGAAACCGTAGCTTCCAAGTGATTTAGGAGCCTCCCATACTTTTCAAAATCCAGCTTCATTGCAGCCAATTGCTCAATGGTTGATTTCTCTTCACTCTCCTTACTTCCCCCTTCAGGTACTGTAGCAACATTAGCAGTCTTAGGTTTTCCTACCTGACTACCCTTCTTAGAGTTATTGTTATTCTTAAACCTATCAGGGAGAAGCTCAGGATGAAGCTTTCGGCAGGTGTCCTTTGTATGCCTCGGTTTCTTGCAATATTCACACATTTGCTCTCTTTTCTCAGTAGGGCCCTTTGGCTTCATTCCTGCATGTGCAAAATATTCTGTAGGTGGACTCTACAACTGAACCTGTCGCCTACTCTCCTCACTACTTATCATAGCATATGCTTGTAAAAGAGTAACCTCATCTCTGGCCAAGATATTTTGTCTATAATGTCAAACTCAGGGTTGAGCCCGGTGAGAAATTCAAACACCCTATTTCTCTCCACTAGCTTTCTATACATTTCAGCATCCTTCTTATTCTCCCATACCACTGTCTCCATAACATCAATTTCCTGCCATAGGGATTTCAGTATAGAGTAGTAGATTGCTACACTCTTCTCCCCCTTTCTCAGGTTCTTCACATCACTTTTCAACTTATAAGCTCTAGCTACATTTAATTTCTATGAATAGGTCTCAGTAACACTGTCCCATATCTCCTTAGCCGAAGACATCCAAAGATAGGCTGGTTTATATGAGGTTGCATAGAGTTGACCAACCATCCTATGACAGTATAGTTCTCTTGCATCCATTTTTCAAATTCAGGGTCTGTCTCTTCGGGTTTCACCTTACTGCTTGTGAGATACCCGAGTTTTCCTCTACTACAGACATAGATTCTTATAGATTGTGCCCAAGCAAGATAATTTGTCCCATCTAGCTTGATTGTGGTTACACCAGTCAAAACGGAATCTACTGAGCCAAGGCCAGAAACCGGTACCTGCTTGAACTCACTTCCGTATGTCTCCATCAATCAAACGAAAATCAAAGAACCAGAAATTTTGTCTATATAAACTTACTTGAAGTCAAACCACAACTCGGGTGCTTGAAAAACTAGGGTTTTGCTCTGTCCAGCTATTGGGAGGAAGAGAGAAGATGTAGCCACACCTACCAGACCAACCCAAATTCTTCCAAACCTGAACCGCCCTCCTTTAACAGTCAAGAGACACCTTCCAAGCACAAAGTGCCACACCCAAGCTTCACCTTTCTTGGTAACCTCGAAAATCTCTAGTCGGCTAGGGTTTCGGGCAGCAGCAGAACACCGCTTCTTGGCAAAATCCAGCAAGATCTAAACTCTCCAAACCCTCTACCAACTAGGCAAGTGATCCTCTATACTATAGAGAACCTATCTCTCCATACACTCCATTGATTTTAGAGTGTATGGGAACGAAGAAAAAGAAAGAAGAACTAAATCCGCTCTGATACCAAGATGTAAATCAGTCCTCAAATATGAAGAACAAATTTAGGGATTAGAAGAAGTAAAGAACAGGTCTGAACAGCTATACAGGAGAAGAAAATGGCGAAAAGAGAAGGTAAGAGAAGAAGTCGAATTAATCTCCATTCTTCTCTAACCCTATTTTATTAAGATCTAAAAATTAGATGATGACAAGAATGCCCTTAAGTGGGCGGCCAGCTTGGCAGTTACATAAAGAGAATAAAACAAGAATAAATAACAGGCCCATTAAGTGTGGCCCATCAACAATAAAATAAAAGATATTACAAGAGAGGATGTTAGGGCCCATTCGGCCCAGTCTCTTTACATAATTCACCCTCCAGGGGCTCAAAATGGCTTTGGTCTCATGATGATTACTTTGTTTGTTGGAGGCGGCTGTCAAGTAGTAACTTATATAGTTCTTCTCAAGGGAAGAAGGACTATGGACCCTAAGATACTGACCTGATTACTAGAGAAGCAAAGGCTCTGGCTTCATATCTGAACTGCTTGTTCTGATGGGCACCCAGATCATCCAAATAGCATTGGATGATCTAGCAGTGTCAGGGAACATGATTGTTGCTGCTGGCTAAAAAAATTGATATCGTTGGGGACATGCATGAAGGAGCAGTAACTGTTATGAGAACACCAGAAGGAGAGAGAATTTTCAATCATTAGACGTGGTGTGGTGGTGTATGTTGCTTGTTGATGATAATGTATTGAGTGATAAAACTAAATATGGGCTAAATATAGATATAACGACAGAGAGATGTTTCTTAATAAAAGGTTTTAATATAAGTAAAACTAAGATAGAGTTCACATATTGCAATTTTAGTGGAAATAGTAATAACTGTGTGGTTCAATGAAGATTGGCGATGAGGAGATAACCCAAACTGATCACTTCCAATGTGTGGAGCAGAATTCTAGGGAATCAAGAACTGACATGTCCAAAAAATGAATTTAGTTGAGATGAGGATGCTGAGGTAGTGAGGTGGATGAGTGGTCAGACTAAAAATGATAGAACTAGAGAGCACATTCAAAAGGACTTGGGAGTATCCCTGGTAGGTGACAAGATGAGGGATAAGAAGTGGTAAGAAATGGTCTAAAGACTTGAAACTTAATAGAAAACATGGCTCTTGATAGATCACAATGATGGGGCAGGATTCAAAAGGCTGAACCCAAATATTTGGGATTAAGGCTGAATGTCAGTAGCAGCTTCCTTTGCAATAATTTGGTGTATTGTTCCTTCTTTTTAAGTGGTCCAGCATAAAAACGTTGAGGTAACAAACAACAATTTGATCACAGGTATAGGAATGGCATACAAAATTATTGAGGTAAGAAGCAACATTTTGATGATAGGTGTTGGTTTGAGGTAACAAACAACAAGCCCAAAAACAGTTACTCATGCTGTTCTCTGCTGTTAGTGTCAATAGCAGACAACAACCTACCAAAAGACACAAAAAGTACAAAAAATGAATGAAAAGTGGTGGCTAATAAACATAAGAAATAAACCAAAACAAAGCTTTCAATGTTGCACCAAATATGCAATACCAGTTTCTGCTGATCCATAATTATGTGGTGGGTCAAATCCAAGTGGTCCCATGGAGTGCAACAGCACCAAGAGAGTGAGTAGAAATCTGCTGAACTCAAAAAAATGTCAACAGAAAAGTGGTTTCTTGAAGAGAGAAGGAGAAGAAGAAAAGAGGAGATCTTGAAAGAAAGGAGAGCAATAATCTGGCCGCCCCCTTCACTTATTATTTATACTAAAAATAATAGAGCAGTATAAGGACAACTATGCCCTTATAGGGTGGCAAAACATAAAACAACATATATAAGACTCGAAAACATAATAAAATTTGGACTCACATAACTATTGTAGTCCCCACCACCTATCTAACAACTAACATAAAACATTTACTCAGAAAAACAACATAAAACTAATTAATCTTCAACACTCCCCCTCAAGTTGGGAGTAATGTCACACATTCCCAACTTGCGTAGATCATGTTCAAGCTTGTTCTTTGCCACCCCTTTAGTGAGTACATCAGCCAACTGTAATTTTGAAGAAACATAAGGCAAACAGACTTCTTCGACTGTTACCCTTTCTCTTATGAAGTGCCTATCAACTTCAATATGTTTTGTCCTGTCATGTTAAATTGGATTGTGGGCAATATTGATTGCAGCCTGATTGTCATAGTACAACATCACAGGTTCCTCTGCTTTCACCCCAATTTCACTCAAAATAGATCTAACCCAAAGAAGTTCTGAGACACCATGAGCCATGGATCTATACTCAGCCTCTGCACTAGACCTTGCCACAACCGCTTGCTTCTTATTCTTCCAGGAGATAAAGTTTCCACCTACAAAGGTACAAACTCCTGATGTAGATCTCCTGTCATCTAAGCATCATATCTAGTCTGTATCTTATAGGATTCTAGCTTCAGATTCTCATGATTGGAGAAAAGAATGCCTTTGCCAGGGTGCTTTTTCAGATATGCAAGTATTATCTTGATAGCTTCCCAGTGCTGAACCCGAGGTGCATGCATGTACTGACTCACAACACTGACAACATAAGAAATATCTAGTCGTGTCATACACAAATATAGTAGTCGGCCCACCATTCTTTGATATCTCCCCACATCTTTTACCAACTCACCATCCACACCATTAATTCTGTGATTTGGATCAATAGGAGTGTCTGCTAGTTTGGTCCCCAGCTTCCTAGTCTCCCACAATAGGTCAAGAACATACTTTCTCTGTGAGATGAAAATCCCATGCTCGGATCTTGTAACTTCAATCCCTAAGAAGTATTTAAGCTCACCAAGATCTTTGATCTCAAATTCTTGCTGCAATGATTTTTTGAGATCATCAATCTCCTCCAGATCATTTCCTGTAATCACTATATCATCCACATACACAATCAGAATTGACACTAGAGCATCTCTCCTCTTTACAAAGAGGGTGTGATTAGACTGGGTTAGAGTGTATCCAAAACGGATAAGTGCCTCTTTGAACCTGTCAAACCAAGCCCTAGGTGACTATTTCAGGCCATATAGAGATTTTCTTATTTTGCACACCTTTCCTTTATCAACATTTACATAAAAGCCTGTTGGAATACCCATATATACCTCATCCTGTAAATCACCATTGAGGAAAGCATTTTTGACATCAAGCTGAAACAAGGGCCATGAATAGGTGGCTGTTAGAGATAAAATTATACTAACTGAACTCATCTTAGATATCGGTGCAAATGTTTCTAGATAATCAACACCATAGGTCTGAATATACCCTTTTGCTACCAACCTTGCCTTGTACTTCTCTATCTTGTCATCGGCCCTATATTTCACTATGAATACCCATCTACATCTGATTGTCTCCTTGCCTGGGGGGAGATCAACTATTTCCCAAGTTTGGTTTTTAACCAAGGCTTCCATATCTTCTTGCATGGCTATTTTCCACCCAGGTTTGGAGAAAGGCTCAGTAACATTCCTAGGTATAGACACAGAATCCAGGGAAGAAAGGAAAGCACGGTAGGAGGGTGATAAGACACTGTTGGAAAGATTGTGTGAAATGCAATGGGCTGTACACTTTCTCTTCCCTTTACGAAGTGCAATGGGAAGATTAAGGTCAGTGGGATCATTTGCAACAATGGTGTTAGGTACATGAACATTATCATTAGAAAACATAACAGGCTCAGGCTCAAGAGGAATACTTGGAATTGTATCTGTTGAATCTGGAGTTTCAGAAGGACTGATAGAGAGTGGTGTGAGTTGAGGATGTGTGGAGTCAACCATCGTCTGCCGGCGCTGATATTTCTGTGAGGCTGCCCATATTGGCTTAGGTAATGAAACTGATGGAGGTGCTAGCTGAATTGATGATGGAACTGATGGAGGCACAAAAGAAATAGGAGGAGGAGTAGATTGTAAGTTCTCCCCAAAACTCTCCCCCTAAGGAGAACCACTCGAGAAGAAGAAGGTAGATTCAAAAAAGGTAACATCCATAGAGACAAATCTGCTCCTCGACACTGGGTCATAACAACAATACCCCTTTTGGTTCTAAGCATACCCAAGAAAAACACATTTCTTGGCCTTAGGATCAAATTTCTTGCGATAAGGGCCAAGAATGTGAACAAAGGAATCACAACCAAAAACCCTCAGAGGTATGTGAAATATCTCTCCATCTGGAAAAAGAAGACTAAATGGCACCTTAAACCCCAAAGTCGGTGAAGGAACACGGTTAATCAAATGCACGGCTGTAAGAACCGCATCTCCCCAGAAGTGCACAGGAACTGAAGCACACACCATAAAACTCCTTGCCACCTCAACAATGTTTGTTTTTCCTCTCAGCTACTCCATTCTGTTGCGGTGTATATGCACTTCTTTGATGAATTATACCATATTCTAAGAAATACATGGTTAGGTCCTTCTCAAAGTATTCTCTGGCATTATCTGATCTAAAGGCCTTAGTTCTTACTCAAAATTGTGCGAGAACCATTTGGTGGAATTGTCATACCAAGTTAGGAACTCATCTCGTGATCTCATCAAATATATCCAAGAATATTGTGTATAATCATCCACAAACAAGAGAAAGTAACGGTATCCTCCCATGGAAGGGATGTGATATGGCCCCCATACATCAATATGAACCATATTAAAAGCAAAAGTGCTTATTTTTTTACTTGGTTTAAAAGACTATCTACAATGCTTTCCTAACTGACAACTCTCACACTCCAAGGTAGATAATTGAATAGACTCAAACAACTTTGGGAAAAGAAATTTCAAAGAACTAAAAGAAAGATGTCCCAAGCGATTGTGTCAAAGCATAATCTGGTTCATTGACTCTAACCCACTACTACTGTTGTTGTTAATATGATGGGTCTGATGTTTCGGAATCTCATCCAGAAGGTAGATTCCATTCACCTCACGACCACTCCCAATCATCTTCTTTGACTCCAGATCCTACAAAACACAATTACCATGAAGAAATGTCATGGAACAATTCAAACTTTTTGTCAAAGAATAAAAATTAGGTTGGTATGAAGTCTAGGGACATGTAAAACAGAAGATAAAGTTATATCATTGGTCACTCTAATTGTCCCCTTCCCAGCAATGGGAATATGTGAACCATCTGCTGTAGAGACTCTATCTCTACTAGAGAACAACTGATAGGAACTGAAAAGGGTAGGGGCATTAGTCATGTGCTCAGATGCTCTTGAGTCTATAATCCCGGGAGATCCCTCCTTACCTGAAGTGGATGCAAGATTTACAGTTGCATATGAACTACCTGTATGTGCAAAAGAAGTGGTGTAGTTGGCTCCTGCATTCTGCTGTCCATCTGGAAGGCCAGAGCTAGGTGAATCTTTCTTACTCATAAGCTGTCCAAACATCTCCAATTCTGTTCTCACTGCTGCTACTGCAATGGGTTCCCTATCAGTTTGGGAAAGAGGGGCCGAAGAGTCTCCTATAGTGGCCACATTTGCATTTCCCTTCTTGTTCCTTATCTGGGCAAGCATAAGATTTGGATGAAGCTTCCAACAAGTGCCCCTGGTATGCTTAGGCTTCTTACAATAATCAAACACTAAGTCCTTCTTATCTTCCCTTCTAGTCTCACTACTCCCTTTGTCTCCATTTGGCTTAGGTTTGGTTGTACTAACCATAGCCAATTGGTCAATCCCAGGCTGTCTTAGCATTACATTCCTCCTACTCTCCTCTCAAAAGACAAAGGCATAGGTTTGAGAGAGTGTCACACCCTCCCTAGAAAAAATATGCTGCCTAGCAATATCAAATTCAGGGTTCAGCCCTGTCAAGAACTCAAAAACCCTATTCCTCTCTACCAGTCTGTGATAGGTTGTTGCATCATTTACACTTTCCCATACCACAGTTTCTATGTGATCTATTTCCTTCCAAAGGGTTTTTAGCATGGGGTAGTGTTTTAAAAGGCTTGGGAGGCATACGCCTGGAGGCGCGCCCAAAATGCCCTAAGGTGTATGCCAGAGGCGCTGATACCTTTGAGGCGTACGCCTATGCCTCTTGCACTTTTTTCATGAGGCATGCTAGAGGCGTATGCCTGTTGCACCTCATGCACACCTGATATGAAAACACAGGAAAAAAAGAAAAAAGAAAAAAAGGAAAGGAAAGGAAAGGAAAAGAAAAGAAAGGGAAAGAAAAGGAAAGGAAAGGAAAAGAAAGGGAAAGAAAAGGAAAGGAAAGGAAAGGAAAGGAAAAGAAAAGAAAGGGAAAGAAAAGGAAAGGAAAGAGAAGAAAAAAAGAGAAAAGGAAAGAAAAGAAAAGGAAAGGGAAGGGAAGAAAAGATAAGCAAAATAAAGAAAAAATGAGATCCTCTCCTCTTAAGAAGCCTTACGCTTCCTTGTGTTTTGGAGGCTTATGCCTCTTGTGATCTGAATTACGCCTCACGCCTCTAGGTAGTGGAACGCCTCGCATCATGCCTCCATGTTTTAAAACATTGACATGGAGAAATACACAACAAGGGTTTTTTCTCCCTGTTTCATACTTATCACCTGATTCCTTAACTGGTAGGCTCTGGCTTCATTTTGCTTATGAGAGTAGGTTTCAGTCACTCCATCCCAAATCTCCTTAGCAGTATTAGCCCATAGGAAATTTTTTGTAATATGAGGTAACATAGAATTACATAGCTAGGACATTACCATGCAATTCTCGTACACCCATTGGGAAGAGTCTATATCAGGTTTCTTCTCCTCCCCAGTGATGTACCCTAATTTTCCATGGGCACCAATAGCCATCTTGGCTGATTGTGCCCACTCTGAATAATTTGTACCATCAAGTTTTACTATAGTAATGATTTCAGACCAAAAAATATCACTACTACCTCCAACACCCAGTCCCACAGTACTGGTGGATTTCACCTTAGTATTCCAACTCTCCATCTTACTTAAAACAGTTCAGCAGTAAGAAAAAAATAGGTTGGAGACCTTCCAAACTTTTTGGAAGAAGAAAACTCTATCCAGAGAGAAATCTCTCTCCTCTCCACGCCTCCCAACAGAGAGAAGAGTGAATCGATCACTCCAGGAGGCTCAAAAAATTCCAGAAACTTAACCGCTCTCTTCAGAATATCAAAAGAAAACTAACAATACCTGGGCGCCCAAGATCAGATGAAAAACAAAGAGTCCAACTTTTCTGGGGCTCTTCCCCGTACTCCAGTTCTTCCTGATTTTGATGCCGAAAAGTAGATCACCTTCCTGATGACTAGATTCCACCAAAAAATCCAAGAACTGGGCAGTATATAGCAGATCGATCAGCCCTTCGTTACTTCATGCAGTCGGCTGATCTAGGGCTGCATGAGAATCATAGTTGTCAAGGCGACGCCTAGGCGACAAGGCGCCCTTGGAGGCTTGCCTCATCCAATCGCCTAGTAGTTTTTTGCATTGGGTTATAAAATACTTTTAGATTTTTAATTTTTTGACATTATAATTATAAGATAGACATTATTAAACTACAATATTCATTTTATGTGTTTATTTACTAATTTCTTTTTATTATTTTCTTATTTTGTTAGGGTTTAATCAATGCAAGCATTGCTAACTTCTGTATTGAACCCATGGTTCACAATAATGATACACCTCTATATATTGGCAGAGGTGTATCGGTACTTATAACGATACTCTCCCTATTTTTTTATTTCTTTGGTTTTCAATTTCATTTTTAAATATATATTTATATATATTATTTAAAAAAAATGGGTCCCTGAAAACACTTGTAAATGGGTATCGGGACCCCAAAGATACAACATAATACACCCGATATAGGGCTAATCAAACACATTTTGTCTAATCAAACACATTTAATTCTTCTTCTTCAACCTTTTCTTTTCTTCTTTCCTATAACAAAAGTAGGGGTTCGGCCTCTATATTTTTTGAATTTTCTTTACTTTGTTCTTTTTCTTCCCATAAAATGTTGATTTTCTAGACTTAAACATGAAATTTGTACTTATGAAAATTATGAATAATTATTAAGGAAAGATGGTTATGGAACCTACGGAACTACCCTAGGATCTAGGGTTTTACTTAAAAAAAAATCCATTGCCTAGGCGACTAGGCGACAAGGCACCCCCTGTTGCCTAGCCTTGCCTTGGCGCCTTGAAAACTATGATGAGAATACTTCACGAACCCTAGCCGGTGCTCTGATACCAAGTAGAAATCTGCTGAACTCAAAAAAATATGAACAGAAAAGTGGTTTCTTGAAGAGAGAAGGAAGAGAGAAGGAAGAGAGAAGGAGAAGAAGAGAAGAAGAGATCTTGGAAGAAAGGAGAGCAATAATCTGGCCGCCCCCTTCACTTATTATTTATACTAAAAATAATAGAGCAGTATAAGGACAACTATGCCCTTATAGGGCGGCAAAACATAAATCTGCATATATAAGACTCAAAAACATAATAAAATTTGGACTCACATAACTACTGTGGTCCCCACCACCTATCTAACAACTAACATAAAACATCTACTTAGAAAAACAACATAAAACTGATTAATCTTCAACAGAGTGCTAGGTCCAATAATCCTTGAAACTGATTTTTTTTTCGTATTTTTTGCAGCAAAAACGCAAAGATATTAATCTTCAATGAACATGCCTGAAAATTATAAAAGAAATTCCATAATGAACTCTATGGTTACTGATCAATAAAAATGAACTCTATGGTTCTACTCTACCAGTATGTGGAAATTTTCTGAATTCCAAGATGGTCACCTGGTATGACTGCTAACATCATTCATGTGGCCTGATAATAACAGCATATCATTGATGATGCAAGGCCCCTTTAGATCCCTATCATCATACTCCATTACCAAGTTGAAGTTGTTGCTTTTGAGTGGGTTTATGTGAGAAGAAGAAAATAGTGCTAGATATGTAATTCTGCCCTCTGCAAAGATTTTTTTTTTTTTTTTTTGGAGTTCTTAGATGGTAGCCTGTTATGCCTTCTGACATCATCCATATGGCCTGATGATGTCAGCTGGTGAAGAAGATCGTGATGATAGATATCCAATTTCCCCTCTGTGAATATATGAATTTTTCTGAGTTCTAAGGTGGTTGCCTGGTCTAGCTGCTGACATCATCTGTAGAAGAAGGATGGGCTTCTCAGTTAGTTCCTATGACTCCCAGTGAATGTTATTTTATTAGGTTGATCTAATGAGAGGGAAAAGGACATGAACACCCCTCTACAAGGAAAATTATGATAGATATGTAATTCTGCCCTCATAATTCAACAGTTTGTATGGTATTTGGATGTCAAATGTTTTTCCTCTTGGGTTGTTCTCCCAAACCTCTATTTCTTTTGTATATTATTTTATTATGTTTATATAAATAAATTTCTTTTTTAATTTTCTTAAGGTTGCTTATGGTTTCAATGAGCTTTTTCCTTTTTCTATCAAGGTTCTCTTCTGAAGATGTATCTTCACAAAATCAAGTGAAAGCATCTGTGCAGCGCAAGATCCGACAAAGTATTGCAGATGAGGTTTGGATTATAACTGGCTGCTCACTTTTTCTTGCTTTGGCATTACTACATTAGGCACATAGGAGCTGTCAAAACATGATTTCTGGAGTCTTCATGTGTTAATATTACTTCCTCTTATCTTGCAGTACCCAGGCCTGGAGCCAGTTTTGGATGATTTGCTACCAAAGAAATCACCTCTCATTGTTGCCAAATGGTTTATTGACATTTCTCTTTTAATTTTCGTTCTTCTTAGTTCTAAATAGGAATTTCTTGACTTTTATCTTTGTTAATATCTTGGTTGTTGACCCTATAGAGATGGCACACCTTTTCTTTCCCTACATGGCTTTTGATGTGGTTTTTATAGTTTGAATTTTTGTCCTCTTTGCTACTGCACAAAGAGATTTCTTTGTTCTGTTTCTTGATACTTCAGTTTGTCTAAATGCATCTGTTCACTTTTGTATTTTATAGTAAAGGGATTTTCTTACCTATTTTCTCTTTGATAGACACATGCATACTGCATACATGCTTGTTATATATGTTTATAAGCTTATTATGTAATTTACTTGTAACTGACAACTGACCTAGGCATACAGGAACTGACCTAAGCACAAAGTTGCAGAAGAAAACACAAGTGAACATTTGGTTTATATTGAGCTATAAAGGGTGAGATTAAGACTGTCCCATGAAGTTATGGTCCTCTCACTTGTGGCCAATGTTTTGCTTGAGATTCTTGATTTTATTGCCATCAAGGTTATTTGATTATCTTTAATATATATGATCCTGGGATTGTGAAATTTGGTGTAATTTGAACAAGTTATGGTCAACTAATGATTGTGGGTAACCATTATCTTTTGGGATATCTCTTATGTGTTCTTTTTCTTATGATTGAGATCTTTTATGAGCTCTTTTATGATATTTTAAAGTCTATTTTAGAGGGTTATTAATGCAGACCGGGAAAGAGAAAAAGAAAAAGAAAACAGGTCTGTGATTTGGAACTTCCCCAAGCTTCTATTGGTCCCATTAGCCTAGGCAATTTGCAGATGTCTTAACCAGGATATCAATTGTGTTGGTAGGTTGACTTTTTTCGTTCTTTATCATTGACCAGGCCTGACATTGCCTATTCAATGATAGGATTGGAATTGGAACACTTGGGATTAGGATTCAGAATTCTGTTGAATCTTAAATCATCTGATTTTGAAAACTATGGTAGAAGTGCCAAATAGTGCTCTACTTATTAACTTATCAGTTTCATAAGATCCAATTTTGAAATTATGAACTGATGGTATTAATTGTTGTCTAGCTCTACATCTCTACATTTGTACTTCCATGAACTGATGGTATTAGTTGTTGTCTGGTTCTACTTCTCTAACTTTTTAACTTTCCTTATTAATTTGAAGAGCTAAACCCATGGAGATCAGGGATTGTATATTAACTATGAAATAAAATGGCATTTCTACTATTACATGAAAAATTGAAAATTAAGTTTTTGTTGCTTAATAAATGAACATGCTAGACACAATGCCCATGCAATGATACTGT
This sequence comes from Nelumbo lutea, assembly GCF_056320005.1. Lineage (NCBI taxonomy): Eukaryota > Viridiplantae > Streptophyta > Magnoliopsida > Proteales > Nelumbonaceae > Nelumbo > Nelumbo lutea. The sequence goes on along the minus strand of NC_142687.1, from coordinate 84,951,764 downwards.
TTCAAGGCAAAGACTGCAAACTTCCATTATCTTTTCTCTATGTTGCATGATGAAAAACTAAATACTGACTCTCATGTTCTAGAATGTCTTAGACTTGGTGACTAGATGCAAGAAGAATAGTTGATCTAACCCAACTTCCACTGCTCGAATTAGCTCCAAATATATGCTTTAACTGCTTAGATACTGTGATTATTTAAATTCTATGATCTTTCTGTCTGTTCTGTGCTGGTGCATTATGCAGATTAGAATCAATTAATGGGTTCTATAATTTCCAACTTTTGAGCTTTATGGGCTTAGTATTACCAGTCTGTTGATTATTGAATGAATAAAATATAATCTAATGCCTAATGTCTGAAAAGAAAAACACGGATGACCTTTATAGAATCATGATCCCTGTTCATCCTTGGCATTGTTATGGTTGATTGTTCAAATGCTGTAGTCTAGAGACATTATTTTTCTGCTTAAAGGATCATATCTTTAATTTATTCCCTGTATTCATGTCTTGTGTACGTTTACATTGATTTGGCTCTTACAATTTTCTATTTTAAATTTCTCTAGCCAAAATCATCTGAATCTGGTTATGGTGAACAATGTCCCACTATTTTTCAACGTCCGTGATGGTCCTTACATGCCAACATTGCGGCTTCTTCATCAATGTAATGTGACCCTTTGACTAACTATTTACTTGTATCATTGTGTATTGCATATGGAACATGTCTTATGCTCTATGATTGAATGTCTTTGATTAACTGAGATTATATGTTCATACTTGAACACTGGTGGCTTGATTTTCATGTTTCTGTATGAGGGAAAAACTTGTAGTGTGATGTCCATTTTGATATCTTATATGGTTAGTTGGACAATACTTATTTCCTAGAATCTTGGAAGATTTGAGGATTTTCCTGGAAAACTAGTTAGCCGAGATTCTATTTATCCAAATTGAACACCAGGAAGCTAATCTTTGGGTTAATGACCAGTGCAGTTAATACTGAGAAATACTTCATATCTGCCACCCCTTGTTTTTATGCTCTCTATGTTTTTCAGATCCTGATATAATGAAAAAGTTACAAGTAGATAGGGGTGCAATTAAATTTGTCCTTTCTGGTGCAAACATAATGTGTCCTGGCCTTACATCTCCTGGTGGTGCTTTGGATGATGACGCGCTAGCGGAAACTCCCGTGGTAAGAGCTTTTGCATTGTACATTTTTTTTTTATATCTTTTGAAGGGCTACACAACTGGGGGGGGGGGGGGTAGCCCATCCCCCAACCCAGTTGCAGGCGGGATTCTATCCCAAATCTCTGCTATGACCAGCAGGAGGCCTTACCAACCTGCTGGTTGGCACCTTGCTTTTGCATTGTACAATTTAAGAAAACCAAATAATTTTGCACAATGGATGTGTTCATTAAGCCATACTTGTGTATGGTATCAAATGTTGATGTCACCATTTTTATAGCATATTGTACTGTTGTTAGTTATTCTAGCCACTTCATTTCTCTTGAGAAATCTTGCCAAGGAATTGAAGTTGATGTTGTCCTCAGATTTGCTAATTTCTAAAATTATGTTATTTCTCCAGGCCATTATGGCTGAAGGAAAGAAACATGCACTTGCAATTGGCTTTACAAAAATGTCAGCAAAAGACATGTAAGTTACCTTCTTAGCTTGCAAGTTTGTAAATGTCCTTATTTTTTAACAAATTTTGGTATTTTCAGTAGCTCACATCTTTTGTAGACATGGTAGCTTCTCTTTCCATGTAAAAGTATTATTTTGAAAGATCACTTTGATTTTATTTTCATTATTTCTATAAATAATATTTCAAATTGCAGTTTTATGTTCTTGTATTTACTATGCAGTTGGTTGTTTTTAGTTTGAATTCTACCTTCATGACTTGAATAAAAAGAAAGAAGAACCAGTGTGTGGAGATTACACTACTTAAGTAGGGGGAGATTGGGCAGGATGGAATCCCTTAGATATTTTCTTTCTCTTCTTGATTGAGAAAATATGTATGTGAATTTTTGGTGAAACAAAAAGATCTCTAGACAGTACTGATCAACTAGGTTTTACTATCATGTAAAGTAAAACTTGCAGGGGAAAAACTGTATAAGAGAAGAACAGGAGCTTCCTGTTTTAGTGGATTTCTTTAACTATCAGAGGAAGAAAGGTCTTCAATAATAAAAAGAAGAGAAAAGAAGCTACAGAAAACCACAAGAAGTGGGATTGGAGCCACTACAACAAAAACCAACAACCTCTCCCCCTTATACAAATATTTACAATTAGGAACAGCATGTAAAAGCCTATTTCTTATTATTAAGGTTGAGATATATTCTCATCATTCATATGTGCTAGATGACTATGTTCTTGTATTGACCAGTTTCTATGACAATCCTTGTTATTGTGCCAGATGAACTTACTTAAAAAATCATTTCTGTGCTCTTTCATCTTCCTTCTTGTGAATGATATTCTTGGTATTGGTTGTAGAATTAGAGAAGAGGATCTAGAAGAAAATGTATTCTCTTCTTGTTCCCAAATAGATGAGAATTTTTGCTTTGTAATTTGGAAGTTCTCTCTCTTTTTGATTTCCATGTGGAAGAAATGGAATTGTTTGTTTGCTTGTTGTGCAGAAGAGCTATCAACAAAGGAATTGGTGTGGACAACATGCATTATCTCAATGATGGTCTTTGGAAGGTAACTCATGGCAAATATCTCTTGCATGTGTCTTTGTCCATGAGCATTTCCTAGGTCTTAGTATGTCACTTTTAAAATGTGTTCACAGGATATTGCAGTAGGATAACTGAAACAACTATAATCATATTTGAGAGTCAAAGTTCAATTTAGCTTGATGTATTAAAGTAACCAGATGGAAATAGCTAAAGATTTTTAGATAGGTTGATATTAAATCATACTGCAACATATCCTTGGAAATAGTTTTATGTGAATAAATCATGTTATTGGCAAAACAAAATACCCTTGGCTGAGCTCTTCCCCTTTCATATTCTGGACAATGTGGTTTTCCTTAAGGTAAAGCAAAACTTGTCATATGATGTAAGTCATGGTATAGGCGAGCATTAGCAATTGGGTCATTAGCTGCTTTGCTGCTCTGAATTGCAAGCAGAGAAAGGGGTTTTCCAATTTTTGTTGGACTAGATCATATTACTACAGAATTAGTATGGGAAGTTGTGATTCATGTAATATATTCTCAAATATAACGTTAGGCATATTATCATATGCTTCATGATCAGTATTTTGATTTAAAATTTGGGGAGGCACTATTTCTACTTCCCCTTTTGCTCAGGCTACTTGCTGCCAAGTGATTCTGTTTTCACTTGACCAAAACACCCCCAGCCAAGTCTCCTTTAATTTACAAGTTCTTCATGTCAAAATGTATCACTTAAATGGACCATTCATGTTACAAATACCTAAAAACATAATTTCATTCTTATACCCAAAATATCCTTTACTGAAACTGACCAAAACACTGCACAGAAGGCTGATTTTGTATTGTGGTTCAATGGAGCTGCAATCCAAGACATCAAAGCTACTTTTAGGTGTCTTCGGCTCTTCGCATAGATATGGGAGGCAAGTCTGTGGTGACTTTTGCAATGGAGTTGCAGAAATGCTTTTCTGAATTGGCGGAAGTGTTGAGCTAAGAAAAGCTCTTGATTTGGCACTAGATCCCAAGGTACAGCATATTGCCATTTTGGGATGCACTAAACATTATATGGCTCCTAGAAAAGCCAACTCGTCCAACACCTGGGAATTTGAAGAGGATGGGTGCTTGCACTATGTGTGGATTTGATTTGATATCTTTCATTATATTCCTAGAAAATCAAGCTGTCTCAGCTCATGTATTAGCAAATGAAGCATTAAATTCAATCTCTTTCCAAGAGCACTTATGCAACTTCACCAGAAGTCACCAGATTTGCCTTCCCTGTCCATGTAAAGACACCTAGGGCAGCTACTTTTAATCTCTTGGGTTGCAGCCTTTTGTGAAGTGTTTTGGTTGGTTTGGGAAGGGTATTTAGGGTATAAGAAAAATACTGCAAAGATACACACACAGACAATGTTGTGTTTTTTAGGAAATTGTAACTTGAATGGATTTATTGAAAGGATATATTTTGCTATCAAAGAGTTGTCCCATCATTGTCCATCCAGTAACCTGAATGGATCTTTGAAAGGATATGTTTTTTAGGAAATCCTGCAGTTACCTCCCTTCCATCATTGTCCCATCCAGTAAAATTCCTAAGTCAGATTAAAAAGAGTAAAATAATTTAATTTTATAGACTCGTTATGATCGAGTGAAGTCTAAAAGGGAAAATCTGGAATTTTGATTATATTGAAAGATTCCCTAACAAGTATTAAGGGCAACTTTGTAACTTCAAAGTCTATTATGGAGACAATAATGTTTTTTTTTTCTTGGTAATCAACAGAGGCAATAATGGAAAGGAGGTAAGTGCAGGTTTGTTCATTTATCAAAAAAAAGTGCAGGTTTTTTCAAAACTATAGGGGAGGTTTTTATGATTGTCAGAACCCTTAGGGGAGGTTTTTATATTTTACCCTATCAATTGAAGGAGATTTGGCTGGGGATGTTTTAATCAAGCAAGGACTGAATAAATTGGAAGGGAATTGTTGGAACAGAAAGGAGAGTAGCAATAGTCCCTTCTGTTGTCACATCCTAAATGAAGGAAAATCTCTGATTTAAACCATCTGGTTGGTAAGGTCTCCTGCTGGTCGTAGTGTAGACTTGGGATCGAATTCCACCTGCACTTGGGTTGGGGGATGGGCTATCCCCTGTTGTGTAGCCCTTCGAAAGATATATATATATATATATATATATATATAAACTGATTTAAACCCTTTTATCATGGTAAATTCTAGTATTCCCCTTGTTGAGAAATTATGTACAGTGTGAAACCTTTGTATATGGTATTTCTTGTAGAGAACATTGAGTGGACCCTACTGTGTTCGTATGGCAGCATATTTTTGTTAGTTATGTCAGTGTTAGTTGGTAGTTATTTCAGTTTGTTATTTCAGCTTTATTATTAGTTTATTTGCCATGTAAGCAATAAGGGCAATTCAGCGCTTTTACAATTAGTCAACATATATAAATATTAAGAGTGGATCGGCAGATGAAATAGATCAATCCTCTCTCTTTTTTCAAAATCTCTTCATGTGCTGCTTCTCTTCTCTCCTTCCTTTCTTCTTCTCTTCTTCTTCTCTTCTGAAATTTCTTCATTCTTTTTCTTTTGAATTCAAGACTGATTGTAGTCTTGATCGACTACTTGGTATCAGAGCCGACTTAGGAGCTCTTATGTTAGTCTAATTAGATTGACTACATGAGAATCTCCTAGGTTTAGAAGTTTTTCAACAAAGAAGGAGGATCGGCTGATTCTTGGAGGTTACTGGTAGTGTGCAGCTGCTACTTAGAAGATTGTAGAAGGATGAGAGAGTTCCAGTAGTCAGGAAGAATCAGAAAAGGCTTCGGATTCTCAAGATTTGGGTTTTGCATTAGATAGAAGGTGGCGGCCAGAGATTTTCAGATTAGATCAGATTTTGAACTGGTTTTATACAGAATTCTGTTTTCTTTGTTCTTTGGAAGACCTAGGCCGGTTGTTATCAGTTGTTTGAGTGTTGTTTTTCTATTACAGTAGTTTAAAAAGTTTTTTTTATTATTAATTCTTGACCAAGAATGGAGTTCAAGAATCAGAGGGAAGGTGTTTTTGGGACAAGCAATTCTGGTAACATGTTTGAGAACGCCTTTCAAATTACAACTATGAAGTTTGATGGATCAAACTATTTAGAATGGGCTCAATCGGCCATGATGGCCATTGGGGGTAGAGGAAAACTCAGCTACTTGTTGGGAGATGTGAAAGAACCAACTAAGGAGGACCAAACTTATACCAAATGGGTTCAGAAGAACTATTTGGTTATGACATGGCTGTGCAACTCTATGCAGTCACATATCAGCCGGAATTATTTGTGGGCAAAAACAACCAAGGAAATCTGGGATGTCATGAAAGTGGCTTACTCCCAACTCCTTAATGTTGCTAGGGCTTATGAATTGAAGTGTGAGGTTAACAACCTTAAGCAATGAGAGAAACCGGTATTGATTTACTTCTCTACCTTGAAATCTCTGTGGCATGAAATTGACCACCTAGAAATACTTGAGTGGGAAAGTCAGAAGGATGCACAGACTCATAGAAAGCAAGTTGAAACTAGTAGGGTTTTTGAATTCCTAGCTGGTCTGAATCCTGACTATGATATTGTGAGACAACAAATACTAACAAGGGACAATGTGACCTTATCTCAAGCCTACTCCTTAGTGCAAAGTGAAGAGACTAGGAGAAAGGTTATGATGCAGCATCAGCCCTTCCCACCAGCCTTGGCAGCAGTTAAACCCAAGTTTGGGGGTGATACAAAGAGGGATATAAAGAAGGAAGATAAGCGGGATCTAGTGTGTGAACATTGCAAAAAACCTAAGCATACATGCACCCTCATCTAGTTCCAACAAAACTGAGGAACAAAAGGGGTAATGCTAATATGGCTATTAATACTGATTCTGCATCCTCATCGGGCACAAAAGGCATGCCTCTAGACAACCTAGTTGCTGTCCGGGCTGCCCTGACTCGGTTGGAAAAGGAAGTTGGGAATTCAGCTAAATCATTTCAGCCACCATCAGCTCCTCCCACATCAGCCTTTGCTCATTCAGGTACTCGAGTCTCAGCTTATCATGCATCAGCTCCAGGTAACACTGAACATTGTTTGTTAATAGACTTAGGTGCATCTGACCATATGACTAGCTTGCTATCACTGTTCACTACCTATCACTTATCTTCTGATAGAGATAAAGTGTCCATTGCTGATGGTTCCCTTGTTCCCATTTTTGGCAAGGGAGACATCAAGTTGTCTAATACCATTTCCTTATTTTCAGTTCAGCATGTTCCTAAGCTTAATACTAACTTGCTTTCAGTCAGTAGTATTACAAAACATCAGAATTGTTCAGTAACTTTTTCCCCTGACCGATGTGTTTTTCAGGACTTGGAGACAAGGAAGGTGATTGGGACTGGCCGTGAGACGAATGTGATCTATCTGCTTGGAGAGAGTTCTCATTGGGAGGATCGTGAAGATAGGAAGTCTTTTGTTTCTCAGTCTGTTAGTCAGGTTATGCTTTGGCATAACCGGTTGGGTCATTTATCCTTTCGGTCTTTGAAGAGTTTGTTTCCAAATTTGTTTGAGTCTGTTCAGATGTCCAATTTGAGATGTTAGGGTTGTGAGCTTGCAAAGCATTGTAGAACATCTTATTCATTGAGTAATAAAAGTAGTAATTCTTTTGATATTGTGCATACCGATGTTTGGGGCCTGTATCACATCATTGCTATGGGGGGATACAGATATTTCTTGTTGTATGTTGATGACTATACCCGTTTTTCTTGGGTTTACCTTATGCGTTCTCGAGATGAGGTTCTTGCTTTGACCCAGATCCTTCATCAGATGATTTTAACCCAGTTTGGGGGTCAAAATCAAAATCTTCAGATCTGATAATGCGAAAGAATACTTTACCAACTCATTAGCCTCTTACTTGCTTGATCATGGGATTATTCACCAGAGTACTTGTCCTTATACACCACAACAGAATGGGGTTGCTGAGAGGAAGAATAGGCACATATTGGAGGTGACTAGAAGCATTATGTTTAACTCCAATGTGCCTATTTGTTTATGGGGAGATGCTATTCTTACAACAGTATATCTCATTAATCGAGTTCCTTCACGGGTTCTTGGCATGAAGTCTCCATTTACCCTTCTATACCCCGATAAAGAATTGTTTACTGTTCCCCTTAAAACCTTTGGTTGCACTTCCTTTGTTCAGTTTCTTGGACCTCATCGTTCCAAATTTGATCCTAAGGCCTCCATATGTATTTTTCTCGGTTATGCACAAACTCAAAAGGGTTATTGCTGCTATGAACCTACTTTTGGGAGGAGATTTGTCTCGATGGATGTTACTTTCTTTGAGGAGGTACCCTATTACCCTAGGGTTTCTCCTTAGGGGGAGAGTAGTGAGGGTGGGAGTGAGAGTGTGGTTAACTCATTAGCAGTTCCTTTACCTGTTCCATTGAGTGATGAGGGATGTAATGGGGAGGGTTGTCAGAGGTGTTAGGATTTGAGAGTCTATCACAGGCGGTGGAGGCAGGTTGATTTCGGTCATTAGTAGTCCAGGCCAGTCCCAGTTCCTTCTGTGGATCCAGATCCAGGTACCACAGTCCCTTTATTAGATCTAGGTCCCACTGAGATACCTTCCATTGTTGCACCCTTGCCTCCTTTGGATGACCTTGACCTCCCCATTGCAGTCCGTAAAGGCAAACGGCATTGCACCACATCCACAACTCACTATATTTCCCAGTTCCTGTCCTATGATTGCTTGTCCCCCTCTTACAGGTCCTTTCTCACATCCATTGCTGATATTCCTATCCCCAGAACAGTGCAGGAAGCCTTGTCAGTTCCTGAGTGGAAAGATGCAATGAAGGTTGAAATGGATGCTCTTCTGAGGAATAATACTTGAGAGCTAGTTGACCAGCCTAAAGGGAAGAAACCGGTTGAATGTAGATGGGTATTTACCATGAAACATAATGTTAATGGTTCCATTGAAAGGCATAAGGCCTGGTTAGTTGCAAAGGGATGTACTCGGATTTATGGTATAGACTACTTGGAGACTTTTGCTCTAGTAGCAATGATGACCACTATTAGAGTTTTGTTATCCCTTGCAGCCAGTTAACTCTTGGCCTTTGTTCTAGATGGATGTTAAAAATGCCTTCCTCAATGGAGACTTACAGGAAGAAGTCTACATGCAGTTACCTCTTGGATTTTATGATGCAGAGATAGGAAAGAAGGTTTTCCAGATGAATAAAGCCTTGTATGGACTAAAGCAGTCCCCCAGAGCTTGGTTTGATAGATTCAGACAAGCCCTTGAAACATTCGGCTATGTACAGACCCAGTTAGACCATACATTATTCATTAAGAGAGTGGACTCTTCGTTGACTTTGCTTGCTGTATATGTGGATGATATTATAGTGACAGGGAATGATAACAGTGAGATTGAGTCTCTTAAACAACTCCATCAAGAGTTTGAGGTGAAAGATCTAGGAGAGCTACGATACTTCTTGGGTATTGAGGTAGCTAGACCTAAACATGGGATTTTTGTTTCTCAAAGAAAGTATGTTCTAGATCTATTGGAAGAAACTGGAAAGTTGGGTGTTAAGCCTGTAGATACACCTATTGAACAGAATCACAAGATCAGTGCAGAGGGTGGAGAGCCACTTGAAGAAAAAAGCTATGTTCCAACGGTTAATTGGAGGAGAACTCCTCTGTCTTTGTCTCACACGACTGGACATCAGTTATGTAGTTAGCGTTTTCAGTTAATATATGCACTCTCCTATAACTACTCACCTCCTTGCAGTTGAGAGAATACTAGCATGCTTGAAGAGATGTCCAGGTAGAGGTATATTATTCAAGAATAATGATCACATGAAGATGGAGGTTTATACAGATGCTGATTGGGTTGGGAGTGTTGATGATAGAAGGTCTACCTCTGGATATTGTGCCTTTGTAGGAGGTAACTTTGTCTCTTGGAGGAATAAGAAACAAATTGTTGTTTCTTGTTCTAGTGCTGAAGCTGAATATAGATCTATGGCTAATGGTGTGGCTGAAATCCTATGGCTGAAGTCATTATTTGAGGAGTTGGGTATTGCTTATGAGAAGTCCTTGATGTTGTATTATGATAATTAGGCTGCTATTAATATAGCTCATAATTCGGTACAGCATGACAGAACTAAACATATTGAAATAGACTGGCATTTTGTTAGAGAAAGGGTTTCGTCTTAAGAAGTGTCTCCCGTATATCACCTCCGGCATGCAGCTCGCAGATCTTCTCACCAAGGCTGTTCCAAGGAAGAAGTTAGAGGCAGACCTATTCAAGTTGGGAATGACAAATATCTATTCCCAACTTGAGGGGGAGTGTAGAGAACACTGATGTGGACCCCACTGCTGTGATCCCCACTACGTTCGTATGGCAGCATATTTTCGTTAGTTATGTCAGTGTTAGTTGGTAGTTATTTCAGTTTGTTATTTCAACTTGTTATTTCAATTTTATTATTAGTTTATTTGCCATGTAAGAAATAAGGGCAATTCAGCCCTTTTACAATTAGTTAACATATATAAATATTAAGAGTGGGTTGGCAGATGAAATAGATCAACCCTCTCTCTTTTCAAAATCTCTTCATGTGCTTCTTCTCTTCTGAAATTTATTCATTCTTTTTCTTTTGAATTCAAGACTGATTATCGACTACTTTTCTAAACCTTGTATTTGCACTCTTTCCATACTGAGCCTAGTAAATGCAAGTTCAGTTGTACCATTAATATTAAATCAATTTGATTTCTGAGGATTAATTTGATTCATCTAACGAGAAACCCCACATGAGGGGGAATTTTCACCAGTAGACTGGTGTTAGATGAGGTTTTTATGACAATATAATGACACTAGGTATGCTGTTGGTATTTTTTAGTGGATCAAACCTGATCTGAGAACAGTTCATCCTCATGTAACTGCCCCTTCACCGAATTTTCTACCATTAATATTAAAGTCAAATTTTGACATTTTCAGTTTAATTTCTTAATTAGAAATACAGAAGGATAAAAAGCTGAAGTTACCATGTCAGTGCATTGAAGCAATTAGATATTTAGATGTACAAGTCATGCTTTCTTCTGTTGCATTTGCAGATTGAACGACTGGAGTGAAGATGCATTAATTTATCACTTCCACCAATGTAAGAATCCAAGTATTTGTGTGTGTGATATGATCGTTATTTACTCAATGGTGGGCTGGCGTGTTAAACAAGTACCAAATGCATCTTTATTACCTAGAACGTGGATGATGGAACATCCATATTGATTTTTGACTTTTTTTTTTTTTTTATGAGAAACAGTAGAAGAAAAGGTTGAGATAAGTTTGTTTTGAGTTACTATTTTCTTCTGTATACATTTGATAGTTTTGTAAGTACAACCTCATCATTGAGATGAAGTTTCATGGATTGATGGATATTCTATACAACTATACAAAACAGTATTTAGAGTGCAGAGACGGTGAAAATATGGAGGGACTCGACTCAGCTCATAATCTAGCATTTCGGTTGAGATAGATTGTGACCTGTAGCTAACATTTTCTAGGCGTGGCTGGGGCTCTAGCTGCAACTCTTGTTTCTGTAACACTGTTGCAGCTTGACAACCTCTTGAGATTCAGCCATAATTCTATTCGAGTCTGTTTCTGATCATGATGCTCTAGCTGCAACTCATGTTTCTGTAACACTACCAAAGTTCAGATTGCTATTTGCTATAGGGGGTTTCTTCATGCTTGCGTGGCTGGGGCATGCAACTTGACAACCTCTTGAGATTCTATCATACTTCTATTCGAGTCTGTTTCTGATCATGCTTAGGTGTCTTTTCTGTTCCATTCCAAAGTCTCCCATCTTTCTATGTTCACATTGCTAGTTTAGCATTACTGCTGGTTTTATCTACTACATGGATTTATGTTGCAGTATTTTGATCCTTGTTACTGGGTTGTCCGTTGTCGTCTCTTCGATTCCTCAACTACTGAAACTGTATATTTGAGAGAAAATGAGTTAACGCCTAAGGGTAAGAGGGCCACAGTGCGACCATAATTTTGAGCATTATTTATTGTACAACTTCATGCGAGGCTGCTTGAGCAGTGAAAACTAAAATCCCCTTGGAGAAAGTCAATACCCAGGATTCTAGGCCCAATCATACAGGTTGTGCCTTTAGCCTACTTGGTTGCTCTTGTTTTAATGTATTGGTCACTTTATTCAAATGCGTATTCTGGTGAAGGTATAGAACTAGTCCATGATAATTGATCACTAGGTAGTAGCGTAAAACTGATTGGGCCTTGATCTACTACACCCAAATATACACAATCGTGGATCAATAGTAAGAATGGATGTCTACCAGAATGACCAATTAAACACTGGACTGTTTCTCCGTTCCTATCTATTATTTATTTGAACTTCATTTGATTTTGTTAAGTACGTCTGGTTGTAAAATAATTATCATTTAGTGAAGTCACCATTAGAGCCTAGAGGCCCATACGGATGATGGGTTCTGATAAGTTATTGACCTTTTGGCGGTGAAGAAAGGAAGACGCAACATATACAGACACGAGATCGGCTTCAGTACTCACAAGATTGTTCACACCATTCTCACAGCCTTTTTACAGCCATGCAATGGGAATATCTCTGTACATGTATTTTTTTTCTTATTTTTTATGCGGAGATATTCCCAGTGCAAGGCTGACACTGAGAACATGTGAGAGGCTATGGTCTGTGCTTGAGTCCATTCACGTTTACTTGCCATCTATTTTTTCCACGTTGTGGTTATGCCATTTCTGTTATCCGTAAAAAGACAAAACCGACAAGACATCTTATAAAGGCAGCCCATATCAATGTGGATTTTAGCAATATTCCACTCCAAAGTGTTTCATCACGCATCTTCAAAAGAAATGCCGAGAGAGAGAGATATGAACGACCACCAACTCATATTTGACTTTAGAAGGGCACAGGGAAAATCTCACTACATAGTCATAGTACATAATGCGTTTTGGTGTTTTGCAGCTGGTTGACAGGATATTTGGCCGATCCTTGGGGTCGATCGATGTTTCCTGGGTTGGTCTTGAGCGTTATGTCATTATAGTAGGCTGCCATACCCGTTCCCATGGTAAAACAAAAGGCAAGAACATAAAAAACAAATGGCTGGATATCATATATCCGGTTAATTTGTATGGGTTATGGTTCTATAAAAAGATGATGATACAACCTATGGAACCCAGATCTGTTATACACCTACAGATAACGACTTTTTTGTAGATCCAATGATTGATCGCCACCTGTTCTTTGCACTGGTGGTGTTCTTTGTTATTTATCTTTTAATTAATTTGTATGGCCCAAGAATCCCAGAGCTGTACTTTTTTTTTGTTCTCATCATATTTTCACTCTTCATCTCTTCCTCGTCCTATCTTCCTTCCACCAAAATCTGTTGTGATTATATAAGTGATCTACAAAGTCTATCCAAGTCACAACAGATTGAGGACTCTTAAAATAACTATTTGTCTTAATAAACTCGTAATAATCATTTGTCAAAATCAATAGGGGCCAAAAGAGGGGAAATCAGATTCAAATAATCCATTTAACTTGCATTGTTGAAACATGCCAGTATTAAAAGTAGAATGAACACTTGCCCAATGTAGATATCTGTATTCAAAGTGTTCTGGTTGCTTTGGTTGAATCAATGTATATGACAGCCTAGAAATCCAATGAATTCAATGAACGATTATCCATATCTACATTCAAAGTATTTATGCAATGAACCAATGTATAAAAACTGTCTATCTTTAGGTCACATTCCAAACAAGATTATATAACAGCCTAGAAATCCAATCAGACAAAGATTAGAAACCCAATTAAAAATAAAAACATCTCGCTGTTAATGAGCATGGATCTCTGACTTTCTTTGGAATTGATGGGATTGGATTCTTTTAATTAAACTGTTTTTGTTGTTTTTGGGAATGGAAGAGAGGATGGGTTAGAGATGAAGAGTGAAAATAGGACGAATTATTCACATCTGCGCGACTCACAGTACATCCCAAACAAACCGTGTATTGGGAACATCATCTCCCAATGGGGATTGGGAGATGTTCTCAATGCACGCTGAGATGTGCATGTGGGGACGCGCTGATGTGTATGAATGTTGCATCATCCCTTGCGATTTGCATCCACGTTTCACACTCTATTTTAAGAAACTCCACTTCGTCTTGGGATTTTGCTGTTGGGTCTTGCTGTGCGCATGCAGCATCCATTCCAACCAAGTCTCTGGCCTTGGATGACTCTCTGTCCCAATCCGTCTTGCAAATCACAGCTACGATTGACAAGGCACAAGCAAATTGAGCGGCTAGAAGGCCATAACAGAGTCCCACAAAGCCAATTTCCAAGACAAAGCCAAACACCATGGCCACGGGCAAGCCCACCAAGTAAAAGGCATAGAAGTTGATTGCAGCACCGACGATGGGCCTAGCGCTGCCTCGGAGGACGCCGCAACCAGTTGTCTGTGGGCAATTCCCCAGTTCACATAAACCGATAATAGGTAGCACCACCACTGTTAGCTCCAGAACCTCGCCATCCTGGGTGAAGACTCTTCCCCAGGCCTCTCTCCCTACGGAGCACCATACAAAGCTCACCGTGGAGAATACAACAGCTAGTCCCATGGATACCATGGTTGCCAGTCGAGCCTTACTCGCCCTGCCCGCCCCGAGCTCATTACCTACACGCGTTGATGCCGAGGCACTGAGCGCTGTAGGCAGCGTGTACATGAGAGATGTGGTCTGTATGACAATAGCCGATGTTGCTAGTGTTACTCGAGGGTTATAAAGATAGCCGGCGAGGATGGTCATCAACTCATACCACCACCATTCCAGACAAACAGCTAGACAACTGGGCAGAGAGAGTCGAATCAACTTCCCCCATTCCCCTCCCACAGCTCCCTGTAGTGAGCTTTTTGGAGGAGGAGGAGGAGGAGGCTGAAACAGTGGCGTGTACATAATGGGTTCCTTGATAGAGCCAGAGGTGCGAGTACAGAGTATATAGCTTACTAGGAAGACAAGGGCGTTGAAGTTGGTGATGGCTGTTGCACCCGCGATGCCAGCCACCCCGAGACGAAGGGTGAAGGCCAAGAACATGGTGATGGGTAGGTGCAGAAGGATAGCAGGTAAAGCGCACCACATTAATGGCCATGTTGTGCCTTTACTACGTAAGTAGATCCTCAGAGGGTGAAGAAAGCTATTGAGGATAAGGTCTGGAAGGGCAAAGTGGCAGTAGAGGCTAGCAACTTGTATGATATCTGGGTCCTGATGAAGCCTAAGCATTATAGCTTCAAGGTTAACCCATAGCAGACCGATAAGGATAGAGGCAACAAGCAGCATGAGAATGGTTCTTAGCAGTGTTAGAGCTATGAGGGAGAGGTTGCGGGAGCCGAACGCCTGGCTGCAGATGGGCTCCATCCCCATTGCAAGACCTGAGAGGATGGAGTATCCGGTGATGTTGGTGAAACCGATGGCCAGCGCACCTCCAGCTAGTTCCAGAGCGCCAAGCCTCCCCATGCACACAACTGAGATCATGTTCCTCAGGTATCCCACCAAGCTCATGGCAGCTATTGGAAAGGCTATGTCCTTAATGCTCTTCAACTCTTCCAAAACCTACCAAGTACCAACCACACATCATATAATATATGTCAGAATAGAAAGATTATTACGTTAACGTTAAATTGCTGGTGAAGAGACAAGAGAGTACTCCTGCCTCCTGGAGTTTAAGGTCTTGTACCTCTGGCAGTGTAGGCTTCTTTTGGGTTTGATCTTCTGCCAACATCTTTTCTATTTGTTTCGAATTTTCGAGAGAGAGAGAGAGAGAGAGAGAGAGAGAGACAGATGGGAGTGAGGTTAGGGGAGAAAGGAGGCTGAGCTCCCTTACCCGAAAAATATAGAGAAGAGCGAAGAGGGAGGGAAGATGGAGTGTAGTGAATGCCGTGAACGTAACAAAAGCCTACTGGGGTTTATATAAAGGTTGGAACATGTAAGGTAGCTTAGGGGTGGCAAATGGGTGTACTGGGTTGGTTGAGTGTGGGTGTGGGTTGAATATCAACCCACCCATATTGACACATTAACCCATTTGTCACCCATGTTAGTGGGCCAAAGTGGGTTGTGAGTTGTGACCCCTCTGATCCTGACCCACCTTAACCCATCCATTTGACCCTTCAGTTCAAATTAGATTTTTTTTTCTTATTCTACTTGCATAAAAATATAGAACAATATATTTCCACTAAAAACATAAAATATTTTACTTCTTTTCAAAAAGTAAAAATAAAAAATGCATAAAAACATAAAAAATGGTAGAAAATATATATTTAATGTAAAACAACAAAAATTGCAGAAAACATATAAAACTACAGAAATTGCAAAATAAAATATAAAATGCAGAAAAGACAACAAAATATATAAAAACACAAAAAGAAAAAGAAAAATCGTTTCTGTTGTCCTTTGGGCGGAGATGGAGATCTATTGCGTGAAGAAAAGGTGGAGAGAGGGGGTAGAGAGAGAGAGAGAGATCCATTGAATCAGGGAAGAAGATGATACAGATAGAACGGAAGGGCCGGTTGTTGTCTGTTCGTCGGTAGGCTGGACATAGCCGCTTTCATTGATAGATCTGTTATCACCCCTATCTTCAGAGAAGACGATGACCCTAATGTGTCACTCGACCCATATGACCCTCAAGTGGATAGTGGAATGGGTGGGTTCACATGAGTTGGGTTGGGGTCAAAATTGTTAGCCCCAGTAGCTATCAGGAGAAGAAGCATATGTTAATTGTGTGAGATATTTATAGGATTGTCTCTTTAGTCTCCATCTCTATAATTTTTTTGTTGCTTACCTATACATATAAAAGCATGTTCCTACTTCCTCCAAAAATATAGTTTCGTAAAAGCTAGCGAGGCCTGTAACCGAAAATAAATATTCAAATTTATTAAATCCAGATCTAGCTTGATTTTCATAATAAATAAAATTCGATCTCCTCTGGCCCCACTCCATTATGAATTTTATTGTATGCTTTATGAAAGGCAGATACTGTTGCATGCATGTCTGATGTCTGAATTTTTTATGAAGAAGAGATTTTGGCCAGTGGGATCTGCTCCTCACGTAGCGCATTTCACACCGACCTTACATCCAGAGATGTTTTCAATTCATGGTGGGGATTTACTGTCGAATATTGTGGGGGGCATTCTTGCGGCAGGAACATTTTCCCTACTTAAGGCTCAGTTTGGAAGGAGTACAAATACAAATTATGTACTGTATAAACTGAGTTTAACGAGTTATTAATTTATTATTTATAAGAGATGTTGTAGGATATGCCTATGAAGAGCATATCTGGTTTCTGACATGGCCATTAACTAATGTGGAATGTAGACTTGAAATTCAAATCAGCCCCCCACAAGATTGCCCCCCACAATGTCCCACAACACATCCCCACCATGTATTGAGAACATCTCCCGATGATGACACCATCATTTATGGTATTAGGGTTTCTAGCATGGCCATATGGTAGTCATCCCATAGACTCATTTCCTTATATAGTTTGACATAAATTGATCAGTATGGTTGGGCACAGTCTGCATAGGGATAGGGTACGTACTTTCCTCAATTTCTTTCTTTATTTTAATTTTTGAGTGTGGGCCACTGAATTGAAATGCGGGAGTCTTGCACTCAGCAAGCACCGGTCAAAGATCAAACCGCCTTGTGTGACTGGTGAATTACTAAATACCCGATTGTTTTCTTAAGTGGACTAGGTTGAATGGTATTTGATGGAGGATGATTTGACCCGATCTACGAAATGGTGACACGTGGACCTGACTCAGCGTGAGTAACAACTCAAATTCGTGGCCTATTACGACCAAGTAATGAGCCCATAAAGCAGCTCACCGCATCGTAGCTCGTAAAGAAGGAGCTCGCCGCATCGTAGCTCATAAAGAAGGAGCCCCGAGCAACCCCGAAGGGGATATTCTGAGGCAACTTTAGCTCGCGAGATAGGGAAACCAACTTGCTCGGGCCCCCAAGCAGATAAGCCGTCCCGGGGACCAATTCTACTAAGGGTAACCCTGAGGTATTCCCAAGATCGCTACAAAGTGGTTCGCAAGTGCATAACATGAGCGTTCCTCAGGAAGCTTCTATCTGACAGGCTGTATTGATCAGATTGCGCTAAGTCCCTTAACTGATGGCGCAGTCCCTGTCCTTTCGACAGTCTGCGCCCACGTCTCTCAGTAGGTGGAGGCGTGCCTGCCCCTTGGAAACGTGCCAATCACCTAGGCAAGGAATATGTTGCAACGGCCACTTGCGCAGCCCTGGTAGATAACGGCTGTGGCAAGGGTCCAGTGGCGGTTATGCCCGATTTGACAAGAACACCCCTATAAAAGCCCTCAAGGCAGAGGGGAAAAGGGATCTTCAGACTTTGGAACACTTTAACATTCTCATACTCTAAACTATACACATCTTTGCTCGCGAGCTAATCTCTTGAGCACAATGATAAAGCGCGACCTACACTCTTAGCTTTAGCACTCTTCTTTTCTCCTACCCCTGCGTTCTGACTTAAGCATTGGAGTATTCCCACCGGGTAAATCCCCGTGAATCCTTCTTTTCCATCTTCTCAGGTGCCATCTGTCGCCAACAAGGATCCAGTTAGTGACAACTAGGAGTGCTCGGATCGTGTCGCATCATTTGGCGTCGTCTATGGGAAACACTTCTAAAAGCCTCCCTTTAAACTTTAACAGTTCCTTCTTTTCTGAAAACTTAGCACCCATGGCTTCTTCAAGCAATGCCGGACGTAGCATGGAGATGGGCATCGCCAGGGAATAGCTCCAAGCCCCCATGGTCTGCATTGGGCAGTTCACCATTCCCCTTTCAGTGGACGGAGTCCCTAGCCTGAACGTGCCACGAGCAGTGGCGCCTGTGAGTGTTCCCCTTCTCCCCTCTGTTGAGACAACCTTTCCTGAACCAACTGTTGTCCCTCTGACAACAAGCCAGAGCCAACTTGACAACCTGGTGCAATCCATGCGAGCCATGCAAGCCCAGATGTAGCAGTTTAAGCAGTTTCAGCTCTACCAGCAGCAAGTGCTGCACTAAGTCTCTCAGTATCACTATTAGCACCAATTCCCTCAGTTGCCTCAACCTTAGCCTCAGCTCCCTCCTCGACACCCAGCCTCACGACAAGCTAGGTCTTGCCGCTAGGATGAACGCCCTTCTTGCCAAGAAGAATCTTCCTAGAACCCCCCTAAGAGCCAAGCCTCCTCCCGCGGCAGAATGGAAAGACCAGCCACTTCGGTCTCGCTGCGGGCGGTTAGGTCAGGAGGACCCCAACTCGCCAGGTCTACATCACCCCAGCAATCATAGTTTGAAGCCCCACTTATGGAGAACCGGTTCGAGATCCTAACTGCAGACTCTAAGCAGAATCCCTCTGTTCGCAGCCATCACCAGCAGCCCGAGTTGCTTCCTGCTCAAACTATTTCTGACAGTACGGAGGTGAGCAGCACCAATGCAGAGCCCGCCAAGAAGAAAAGACACCGTCACCGAGCTCGCCGAACTACCTCCCACAACCTGCCCGAGCTCAGAGGTAGGGAAGAGGTAAGCTCGAGTGAAGTTAAAGCTCCCCTCCTTTCTGTTCCATCCCCCTGTTTCCAGAGCTCATGGCTATTCCAATGCTCAAGGACTTCAAGCTCCCCCCTCTTGACAAGTATGACGGGTCGTTCAACCCGAATGATCATGTAGACGTTTTCTAGTCACAGATGCATCTGGCCAGGGCCAGTGAGTCTTGCATGTGTGTGGCCTTCTCCACCACTTTTAGAGGAGCGACCCACACGTGGTATCGGAACCTTGCACCCGGATCTATAAGAAGTTGGGCATAGTTCGCGCAAGCCTTCACATCCCACTTCGTCACCAGCAAGTGGTGCCCATGAACTGAGGAAAGCCTTCTCAGCATAGTCCAGAGAGAGGGAGAGTCCATCCGGGGCTATATCAAGCGGTTCAATGATGCATGCATGCAGATACCGCGCTTGGATCCCATAGTACGTTTTGCAGCAGCCAAGAAGGGCATGACGCACAAAGAATTCAAGTGGCACATGGTTGTAACCAGCCGACGACCATAACTGAATTCCTCAAGCTTGTAGACAGGTTCATAGCCACAGAAGAAGAGATCAACTAGAAGGGCAAGAGCGCGCCCGAGAAGAGAAAGAGAGAAGGACAACCTTCCAGCCAAGGGGACAGCCGAAAGAAGAAGGATGTAGCTCGGGGGGCAAAGTTGGGTCAGCTGTTTCGAGCTCCTGTAGCAGACCGAACTAATTACACCCCACTGAACGTGAAGCGGGCCGAAATCCTAATGGCCATCAAGGACGCCCCAGACGTGAAGTGGCTGCCCCGCTTGAGGGGGAATCCCAATGAAAGAAATAAAAATTTGTATTGTAGTTTTCACAGAGACCATGGTCATAGCACCGAGAACTACAAGAATCTCTGCGACGAGATAGAGGAACTCATTCGTCGCGGATATCTAAGAAATTTTGTACAGAATAACAACAATAATAATAATAAAGCAGGTTGACAAGGGGAGCATGGTAAGGATGCTCCCGAGTCCAGTAGTAGGCCGGCAGAGCATTTACAGAGCCAGCCTCCGGAAGAGAGGCTAGTTCGGGGCACCATCCACATGATAGTTGGAGGTTCAATCATTGCAGGCTGTACCTCGACAGCAGCTCGGACATCAGTTCGCGAAGTTGCCAGGGAAGAACAGAATCCTCTGAAACAGCCAAAGATAGAGGAACCGATCTTCTTCACAGAGGACGATGTGTGCAGGATCCACTACCCCTACGATGACGTGCTTGTCATAAAAGTAAGGATCAATGATTTTGAGGTTTGGTGCATCCTCATTGACTCGGGTAGCTTGGCGGATATCCTCTTCAAAGCCGCATTCAACCAGCTTCAGCTACAGAGAAGTGACTTGAGGCCCGCTAATACTCCCTTGGTGGGATTCAGTGGAGAAGAAGTTAGGCCCTTCGGGAAAATAACAGTACCTGTGGAAGTCGACACATGGCCCAACGTAGTCAAACTCAACCATGACTTCTTGGTGGTCGCGACCCCCTCCCCGTACAATGCCATAATAGGCCGACCGATCACCCATGTCCTATGGGCAATGATCTTCACTTATCATTTGGCAATGAAGTTCCCTATAGACTTCGGAGTAGGGGTAGCGCGGGGCGACTAGCTTGAGTCTCGCAAGTACTATGCCGCTGCCCTCAAGGGAAAGACCAAGGTGGCTGACGACCTTGAACTGGAGCGGCCTATGGAGCAAGGTGAAGAACGAGCAGCACCAATAGAAGAAATAGTTGCTGTTCCGACTTCAGCAGCAGATCCAGCTCGAACACTTTAGATCGGTGCTTCTATCCAGGAACCCCTACGATCCGAACTAGTAAGTTTCCTACTTCAAAACTTAGATGTTTTTGCATGGTTTGTGGCAGAGGTGCCCGGTATAGACCCTAATCTTATAACTCACAAGCTCAATACTGATCCTGTAGTTAGGCCCGTTAAACAGAAGAAATGCAACCTAGCCCCGGAGCAATGGAAAGCAGTCGACGAGGAGGTCGCGAAGCTCCTCGCAGCCGACTTCATAAGAGAAGTCCATTACCCGAGCTGGGTAAACAACCCCGTTCTGGTGAAGAAGGCTAATGACAAGTGGCGCATGTGTGTCGACTACACCGACCTAAACCGAGCCTGCCCAAAAGACTACTTCCCACTCCCCAAAAACAACCACTTAGTGGACGCGACTTCGGGGCACGAGTTGCTGAGTTTCTTAGACGCCTATTCGGGCTATAACCAGATCAGGATGGACCCGGTCGACGAAGAAAAGATTGCCTTCATCACAAAGTTCGGACTATATTGTTACAAGGTTATGCCCTTCGGGTTGAAAAATGTTGGGGCAACCTTTCAAAGGCTTGTAAATAAATTATTTGAGCCATTAATTGGCAGAAAAATAGAGTGTTATGTAGACGACGTGGTCGTCAAAACTCAGTTCTCACACGAATTAATACAAGACTTGCATTCTGTCTTTCAAATTCTGCGACAATTTAACATGAAGTTGAATCCAAACAAGTGTGTCTTCAGTGTCACCTCGGCGCGATATTGAGGCCAACCTGGATAAGATTAAGACCATCTTAGATATGAGACCACCCTAGAAGTTGAAGGAGGTTCAGAGGTTGAATGGCCGTATAGCCGCCCTGAGCCACTTTATGTCCAAGTCAGCAGATCGTTGTCTGCCTTTCTTTAAGGCAATTAAAAGCAAAGGGTTCGAATGGATCCAAGACTGCCAGCTCGCGTTTGACGAGCTCAAGAAATACCTCGCTAGTGTGCCAATCTTAACCTGGCCTGAAGAGGGCGATATTTTAGAGTTGTACCTCTCGGCAAGTGACGAAGTGGTCAGCTCGGTACTGATAAAGGAAGTAGATTGGGTCCAACAACCCATCTATTATGTTAGTAAAGTATTGCAGGGAGCAGAGACGAGATATCCAGAGATAGAGAAGCTAGCCTACGCACTGGTCATCGCATTTCAGAAGCTCCGTCCATACTTCTAGACTCATACTGTTATCGTCCTCACCGACAAACCTCTGAGGCAAGTCTTACTTAAGCCCGAGGTCTCTGGTCAATTGACGAAGTGGGCCGTTGAGCTCAGCGAGTATGACCTCCAATACAATCTGCGAACTGCTATTAAGGACCAAGCCTTATCAGATTTCATTGCCGAGTGAACTTTCAGCTCCAAATTCCCCAGGCCGGTTGAGCACGAGGCCCCCAATTCGGGTGAGCCCGAAGCTCCCATGCCAGTTGAGTCCGGGCCCCGTGAAGTAGCAATCGGCCGGTGTGGCATCTCTCCTAGTTAGGCCAAACGCGAATTGGGATGAGGAGCCCTGGATCTTTCACGTAGATGGCTGCTCAAACCAACAGGGCAGTAGAGCCAGAATAGTCCTGCACGACCCAAGTGGCATGAAATTGGAGTACGCACTATGCTTCGAGTTTGCGGCATCCAACAATGAAGCGGAATATAGAGCGTTGATAGCTGGACTAGCATTAGCCAGAGAAATAAAAGCCAAGTACATCGTCATCTACAGCGATTCCTAGCTCGTAGTCAACCAAGTAACAGAAGATTACGAAGCTCGCGAACCAACCATAGTTGCTTACTTAGCCAAAGTAAGAGAGGCTTTGCTTAACTTCCAGTCACACTTCATTAGGCAAATCCTGAGGTCGGAGAACGCTGAGGCCGACGCCTTGTCCCGGTTAGCCAACACCAGCGATATCACCATGAGAACTGTTTACATAGAAGACCTACCTTGGCCTAGCATTCTCGGGGGGTAGAGGAGGTCACTCCCATCGTTCAAGCAGAGCTGAGCTGGATTGACCCACTCGCGAACTTCTTGCTACACGAAACCCTCCCTGCAGATCGTAATGCGGCCAGAAGGGTAGAGCACCAGGTAGCCAAATATGCCATAATAGACGAACGACTGTACTGGAGATCCTACACGCTCCCCTACATGCGTTGCTTGTGACCTACCGAAGCCGAACTCGTACTCCACGACACTCATGAGGGTCTGTGCGGAGGACACTTGGGGGGAGGGCCCTCTTCCAAAAAGCACTATGACAGGGGTATTATTGGCCAACAATGAAGGTAGATGCCATCAAGCTTGTCAGGAAATGTGACAAATGCCAGAAGCATGCCAATATTCACCATCAGCCTATTGCTGACCTCAAGTATCTCACTAGCTCGTGGCCTTTCGCACAATGAGGCATCGACATACTTAGACCGTTCCCGCCAACGACAGGCCAGAGGAAGTTCTTAGTAGTAGTAGTGGATTACTTCACCAAGTGGATAGAAGCTGAACCTCTTGTAACGATCACAACCCGAAACGTCCAAAACTTCTTTTGGAAGAACATTGTGTGCCACTTCGGGCTACCTCAAGTACTAATTTCTGACAATGACAAGCTGTTCGAGGACATCACCAGAATTGGTGTCAAGATATGGGGATACGACATAGTTTCACTTCGGTTGCACACTCTCAAGAAAATGGTCAAGCATAAGTCACAAACAAAGCCATCATCCGCGGACCGAAGGCACGTTTGGACCAAGCTAAAGGAATGTGGGTAGACGAGCTACCCAGTGTTCTATGGGCTTACCGAACCACGAAGAAAACTGCCACAAGAGAGACTCCCTTCAACCTCACCTACGACAACGAAGCAGTTATCCCAGTAGAGATCGAAGTGCCTATGCTGCGACTGGAAGCATATAATGACAAGACAAATGAAGATGAACTACGTACCAACCTCGATCTACTCGATGAAGTAAGGGACCTCACGTACATCAGGATTGCAACTTACCAGCAAAGAGTAACTCGGTACTATAATGACAAGGTCAAGAAGCGGAACCTCTGCGTCGGTGACCTGCTCCTTCGTAAAGTTATGGTACCTGAGCCCGGTGCTGGCAAGCTTGGGTCCAACTGGGAAGGACCTTACCAAGTGAAACGAGTTCTCGGGGAAGGAACATACGAGCTCGAAACCCTAGAAGGGAAACAAGTACCTCGGGCATGGAATATTGTCAATTTAAGACAATATTACTTGTAACAACTGAGTAGACTATGAGTCACTCCCAGAGCCTAAGGGCAAAAAATGCCGAGCTAACGTGACCTCGGTGTAATAAGACCCAGTCACCTCCATGGCATGGGCGAACTCCAAGAGTGGACTATGAGTCACTACCAGAGCCTAAGGGCCAAAATGTCGAGCTAACGTGACTTCAGCGTAATAAGACTCAGTCGTCTCCGCAGCATGGGCAAACTCCAAGGGCGGACTATAAGTCACCCCCCGGCTGACGGGCTAAAACACCGAACTAACTAACACCTCGACATCAAGAAAGACTTAGCCTTTTTGATGATGAAGGCAAAGTATGAAAAGCGTAAGCAGTTCGGGTTTAAACCCCACCAAGCATAGTTCCTTTCAGTATGTTGATTGAACTAAAGAACAACCAACAAGTTTATGGTTCGGGCACACATGGTAATCACTTCGCTGCGCACCATAGAGATGCCTTAAATGATTAAGGGACAGTTCGAGATAACGACTATCAAGAAGTCCTACTTCGGGTATGTAGCTCTAATAGCTTGGCTGTTGAGATCGCCTTAGCAATAATAAAGAGAACACATCATACTTGGAAGAAAAAGAAGAAATTTCATTACCATAAAAAAAAAAGAGAAAGAAAAATAACAAGGCAATAATTGAGCTAAACAGCTTAGGAAAGTTTGACAACCAAAGGGCACAACCGCCCAACAAAAGATCTTTGCAAGACCGGGTTTATGGCACTCGAGAACCACCAGAAGTCCAGAAAGACACCGCCAAAGCCTTAGGGATCTGCCTCCTCGTCTTCATCCTCCGGAGAGTCGGACTCCTCTTCCTCCGCATGGTCCGTCGTCTCGGGAGACAGACCCTTCATAGTGACGCCATCAAGGTTGAGTCCGGAGAATTTCTTCCGAACCAACCACCGACAGAGCTTAAACCCAGAGCGGTACGAACTTGAGCTGTATTCCACCTGGAGGTCGTGATATTCCTGGGAGTCCTTGAAATCCCAAACCGCCTTCTCTCGCTCAGCCTCCACCATCTGGTCAAAATTCTGAGTCCAATCCAAAAGATTAGACTCCAAGTTTCGCACCTGTTGCCGGAGGAGTTCCCTCTCCGCCGCTACCCTCGACAACTCCTCCTATAACGCACTCTCTCTTCAGAAAAACTGGAAATTTGTGCCTCCTAGTCGCGGACGAGTAGCTCCTGAGATTCACTCCCCTTGCGAATGTGATGGAGCTCGCCCCGAGTCCGGTCGAGCTCACTCTGGAGCTTCTGATTGGTAGCCCTTTGATCGATGGCATCACTGCGGTGGATACGTGTTTGGAGGGCCATAGCATGAATGGCGGTATTCACCCGCCAAACAAAAAGAGGATCAGAGGACAGCAAAAGGAAGCAAAACGAGAGAAGAAAGGAAAGAACCACTTACCACCATTCAGTGAGAGGAGGCAAACGTGGCGAGGTCCTCGGGCTCCATGTCCCCCCACTTGGCGACCTCATCGTTACAGATCGCCCTTCGGCTCTTCTGTCGAGCCATGACGTAATCATTCACACCCTCCTAGTTCCCCACTAGGAATCGCGGATAAGGAAATGGCTGGAGAGGATTACGGGGAGTCACCCCCTGCTGAGGATAAGACTGGCTCGGTCGATCCGAACTTGGTGCCCCTCGAGGGGGGAGTCCGGTCGAAGTGCGACCTCTTCTCTCTACACCTTTGGTTGCTTGAAAGGAGGTGGTGCGAGTCGATACCAGACATGATGTCTGCCAAGAAGAAACCACAAAGTGTTAGTTCGGTAAGAGTGAAGTATATGTATATGAACACAACGTTATGATAAGTACTACGCGACCTAAAAAGGCAACCTACCCAGGCTTAGGCTGGCTTGCATGAGCTTCTCCTTGGTCAAGTAGTCTGAATAGAGGAAGCCTACTGATGCCCAGGACAGCATTGTTTTCTGAGTATCGGGGTCAAACTCGACCCCGGAGTCCTGGATGGCGCCCCTCCAAGAAGTAGGGAAGGGCCACCCTTCAGTGTTGCAGACCAAAAAATAATCCCACTTCCAAGCAGGAATTTTTTTCGGGAGCTCATGTAAGAGCTTGTAGCCACGACGGGGAGAGAAGTAATAGAGACGCCTCTCTGGTGGAGCCCCGGGGGTGGCATTCTTTATACAAAGGATAGCGGAGAAAATGTCAAGATTCAAGGGAAGACAGTATTCCCAACACAAGGATATAGTCCCAACCATGTTCTGAATGGCATTGGGATGAAGCTGATCGATGGTGACACTAAAGTGGTTTAGCACCTCCACTATCAAGGGGCGCAGGGGAAGATGCAGGCCAGCCTCGAGCTGCTCCTAGTAAATGATTATCTCATTGGGACTATGCTCCCACGAAAAGTTACCGCTGTGAAGGTAGTAGAAGAGGTCCCTAGGAACAAAATAACTAATTAGAGACCTAAGCCTCCCCTCTGTCATGGAGGAAGGGCCGAAAGAATCGGGCTCCCTTCCCCGAGAAGTAGAGGCTCGATCACTGGAGGTCTCCTGACCCTCAGGACCTGCTCCCAAGCTCCCCCCGAGCTCGAGGGAGCATCATCGTTCTGGTCACTAGACCTGTTCATGGGCCGAGCCGGGCCGGGCTTTGACTCTTTATTAACAGAAAACTGTTAGGCGTGAGCCCGAGCCCGGCCCGACCAATGGGCCTACAACTTGGTTCCGAGCCCGACCTTGATAAAACACCCAAAGCTCGACCTAATAAAAGAAATTCAAAATTTTCTGACATTTTCTATTTTAATTTAAATGTTTTTCCCCTATTTTAATGAATAATGGGCCTACAAGTGAATCAATGACCTCAAATAAAAAAAAATATTCAAATAGACATCACATAGGGTTTTTACTTAGGTTTAACCATAGGTCGGGTCGGGTCGGGTTTACTTAAGTTTAACTATAGGTCGGGCCGGGCTATTTTGGCAAAGCCCGAGCCTGGCTCGAATTTTATGCAGGCTAGGCTTTTTGCCCCGAGGTTAAGCCCGCGGGCCAAAAAGCCTGTTCAAGCCCGTTCGAGGGTCGGGCCACCCAGCCCATGAACAGGTCTACTAGTCACCGCCCCGATGACGAGTATGGTACGGGTACCCAGACATGACTGACAGTAAATAAGACTCACCGAAAGGGACGGGATGAAGTGAGTTGAGGAACTCGAGTAGACTTGACAGATGCGCGACCTCAGAATCCTAAGACAGCAAGATGGCGTAAGGGAAAAAGAGACCCAGAGGGCCCTCCTATTTATAGCCCCCACTCCTCCGAATCAACGGCCCGGATTAAAGCAGATCCAATGGCTTGCAGGCGTACGGACCGCACGCTTTCTGAAAACCGAAAGCGATTAGCTGCACATTTTCCATGATTAAGGTAGTGACGACTGCACGACATCCGGAGTTAAGCGCCACTTCAGCACGTTTTCAGAATCCAAAAAGTAAGAAAATCTCTTGGTTCCCGCGAACGCATTTAATGTGAGTAGTCAATCAAGTTTGAATTTCGGTCAAATCAATCCGTCATATTTCGTGAACTCCTCGCGCTAAAGCGACGCTCTCAGCCCAAGGAGTGGGGGGCAATTGATGGAGGATGATTTGGCCCGACCTACGAAACGGTGACATGTGGACCTGACTCAGCGCGAGTAACAACTCAGCTTCGTGGCCTATTACAACCAAGTAATGAGCCCATAAAGCAGCTCGTTGCATCGTAGCTCATAAAGAAGGAGCTCGCCACAATGCGAGCTCCGGGTTCCCCGAGCTACCCCGAAGGGGATATTCCGAGGCAACTTTAGCTCGTGGGATAGGGAAACCAACTCGCCCGGGCCCCCAAGCAGATAAGCCATCCCGGGGACCAATTATACTAAGGGTAACCCTGAGGTATTCCCAAGATCGCTACAAAGTGGTTCGCAAGTGCACAACATGTGCGTTCCTCAGGAAGCTTCTATCTGACAGGCCGTACCGATCAGACTACGCTAAGTCCCTTAACTAACGGCGTAGTCCTTGTCCTTCGACAATCTACGCCCACGTCTCTCAGCTGGTGGAGGCGTGCCTACCCCTTGGAAACGTGTCACTCACCCGGGCAAGGAGTACATTGCAACGACCACCTGCGTAGCCCTGGCAGGTAACGGCTGTGGCAGGGGTCCAGTGGTGGTTACACCCGATTTGACAAGAACACCCCTATAAAAGCCCTCAAGGCAGAGGGGAAAAGGGATCTTCAGACTTTAGAACACTTTAACATTCTCATACTCTAAACTATACACATCTTTGCTCGCGAGCTAATCTCTTGAGCACAGTGATAAAGCGCGACCTACACTCTTAGCTTTAGCACTCTTCTTTTCTCCTACCCCTGCATTCTGACTTAAGCATCGGAGTATTCCCACCGGGTAAATCCCTGTGAATCCTTCTTTTTCATCTTCTCAGGTGCCATCCGTCGCCAACAAGGAGCCAGTCAACAGACAACTAGGAGTGCCTGGATCGTGCCGCATCAGCATTATAATATGATTTTTCGCCACCCTAATGTTATCATCTTCAGTCAAAATCTCAAAAGCTTAACGTCTTCTTTGAGGAGGGGTGGTTGACCTCCTTAGGCTGTATTTGTTTGAGGTGTAAATTCAAATTTTACACAATGGAAAAATGTGAACCGGTTTAGTGATCGATGGAAATTA
The DNA here is from genome assembly GCF_056320005.1 of Nelumbo lutea. Lineage (NCBI taxonomy): Eukaryota > Viridiplantae > Streptophyta > Magnoliopsida > Proteales > Nelumbonaceae > Nelumbo > Nelumbo lutea. The sequence continues at coordinate 84,922,811 of NC_142687.1, read as the reverse complement.
GGACCGGTTGATTTTGAAAATTTACACCGATCATGTTTGGTTTTCTAAGGTGTAAATTAAAAAGCTATTTGATTAAAGGTGAACAAACTAGAGCTGGTTCACTCTCTGGACAGAACTCTGATACGACATCGCCATCATTGGTTCACTTTCTTCTTGCGCAATGAATCTTACATAGTGCTTCAATGCATACACCGGCAGGATTTGCATTGATACGTCGCTTGCCGCCACCGGAACTCTGTTGCGCCACCACTCACTAATATGCTAGAGCTGGTTCACTCTCTGGACAGAACTCTGATACGACATCGCCATCATTGGTTCACTCTCTTCTTTGGTCGAATAAAGAGATGCATCCGTTGGACAGAAGAGACGTGAGGTAACCATTGGACAGAGGAAGAGGAAGGTAAAGTTTTACATCAATTTTATCGATGTAATCTTTCCACTGATTTTCAATGAATATACTGGCAAGAATGGACTTTTACACCCATCGATGAGGTATGTTAACATCTCTACCAAATGCCTACAAAATCAAACCAGAGTGTAAAATTTACCCCGATTCTCATTTGCACCTCTACCAAACGCAGCCTTAGATATCTACCCTTGGCACTCCAAAGACTATACATTTCTATCAAGGTTATTCATGGGGATACCGGTGGTGCATGGACTGGCATTGCACTTAATTTGTGCATGAGAGAGAGGCTTTAATTTGCATGTGGATTGGCGATAGTGATGTCTCCTCATCATTTTACCAATCCCAAGTTTAAGCTGATCGAGTTATCTCGTATCCCAGCACTCTAGTGTATTCAAGGTTCAACGGTTGCCTCCTTTAGCACGTGGATGTGCATAATTTAGGGAAGAGTCCGGACTATATACAGAAGGAGGTCATAATCCAGCCACTTACCTTAATAAATCATCAATGAACCTATACTTGAGTCCTATAACCCCACCCCCACTGGTTTCTTCGACTGATCTAAGCCGATGACATGCACAATGGATTAGCTTCTGTCCCCGTTCATAAATGGATAAGCTAGGTAGGACAACATATTTAGAGTTGTCAATAGAAATATGTTATATTTGTTGTGTTGGGAATTGAAACGTTTTGGCCCCATCGATGATTTTCATCACCAACCGGCCGGACATTACAGCAGGGCGAGGGAAAAGCGATGTGGACTCTCGAATCACAAGTCACATCTGGGTATCTCGTCCATCTTCTTGATGATTGCGGGGATCCATGTTCTGTGAACTGAAGAGATATATATGCTTTCCGGTATTCCATATTTCCATGGAAAAGAAAAGGAGAGAGAGCTGTGTATGAAGAAGTCCAGAGTCCGGACCACGGTCTACGAAGGGACCCCAGACCCAGAAGGCTGAAAGTTTCTATTCTTGGCATTGAGAAAGAGATATATACCATCCAGTTACTATTCTTGGAATTAGATGTAAATGTGTGCACGTTTACATCTCACTATCTATCTCGTGCGTGAAAGGTAGAGAGTTGGGCATCTTTCATAATCCATCTCGATCTTTTGAAATTTGAATCCTCTCTCCCTCTAAAAAAGAAAAAGAAAAGAAAAAGAAAAGAAAGATAATGGGTTTCAAACTATACCACACTCGCCCCAAAATATTGGCCATACCATTATCTTATGGTACAATCATGCCATATGTGCCCCTCACCTCGCCCCAGAATATTGGCCACACCATTATATCATGGTCACAATCATGCTCCATGTGTCCCTCTCCTTATCCAATACTTCACATGTGCATTAATTTATATAATGCTTTTTAATTATTTGTCTTATATATATATATATATATATCTAATTAATAATATTTATCTTACCATTACAATTGTTATTAATCTATACGAGTTATAGATTCTAGAATCTTTTGACTAAAATACCCTTACTTTTTGAATTTGGCCTCCCTATATTTATGAGAGCCAAAAACATAATTTGAACTATTACTTTTATTAAATTCATTATATTCCTCATCATTAAGTCCTATTTTCTTTTATTAAATCTTATATTTAAGACACTACATAAATGAGCTTTGTGGACTTTTCTTAACGAAAAAAAAAACTACGTATGAATTTAATCCCTCTTTAACTATGTAGGAAAAAAAATTGTAATTTAAAGTAACTTTCCACTTCATTAAATTTCATCTCATTAAGGTGTTAATTCGCATTCTTTCTCCTTAGATACTTTATTTGAAATATTTTTGTTTATCACCAATAAATTCTACAAAGTAAATCTATATCTAATATTTTTAATAATGCAAAACCTATGTTAAAAAACAATAAAAAAAATAATTAAATAAACAACCCTTTTTGACTAAGTGATAATTAAATAGTTCAACCACCATCATCAAATGAATCAACCAATGTTTTCATATCAAACAATTAATATTAAGCATGCTAAATAAAAGTATTTTTATTCAATGGAAATGAAATGCAAGATTTAGAAGTAACCCAAAAACAAAACCAATTTTCTATTCAAGTGGTGGGTCAATGATTCAACCTTTTAGGTCAAATGGATCAACCCATGATATCATAAATAAATAATAAAAATTTCAAAAAAGATAGAAACATTAAAAGTTATTAAAAATACAAAAAAAAAATTGTAAAAAAACATTTGGGTGCATCTTTAATATTATGTATTCAATGTATTAAACAAAAATAAGTGTGACAGATAAGAGTTATTTTTATTAATGATAGAAATTGAATTAAAAACTAAAATAACTTAAAAAAACTGTTTTTTCATCCAATTAATGATCAATGGTCCATAGGGAGGCAAATTAGGTGGGCTTAACTCAAGCTTGAATCGACATACTCGTAATTTTATACAGGTTAGCTTCTATTTTCGATCCTCAACTTGGTCCTAAGCCTAGGTTTAAAAGTTTAGTTTTTTTATTTTTCAGGTTGGGCCCAAGCCTATATGTATATATGTATGTATAGCACTTATGGGGCTAATTGATAGGCCCAAGTCCAAGACTAACCCAAATGCATCAAATTTTAATGCAAGTTGGAGGTTTGCCAAAGTTGAACAAATTTGGATTGACTTTAATTTGAAGCTTTAGGTCCAATGCATAGGGTTGGGCCTAGGTTAAGCTTAAATTCAGTCCATCCTAATTGATTTACACCATAATGGTCCAATCATAGGGTTGAGCCTAGGTTAAGCTTAAATTCAGCCCAACCTACTTGACTTGCACCATAATGGTCCAATCATAGGGTTGGACTTAGGTTAAGCTTAAATTCAGCCCTACCTACTTGACTTGCACCATAATGGTCTAATCATTTGGTTAAGTGAGTTAACCAATGATGTCATAATTAAATAATAAAAAATTATAAAATAGATAGAAACACAAAAAATTAAGAAAATACATAAAACTTATAGAAAATTTTGAGATATCTAAGATATTATAAACTTTTCATATCAAATAAAAATAAGTGTGATGAACATGAATTATTTTTAGAATTAATTATGCAAATGGAATGAAAAATATAAAGTTGCCCAAAAATGAGATTCGAATAGGCCAGCACATGGTGTCATAATTATATAATAAAAACTGATAGAAATAAAAATATAGAAAATACAAAAATTAGTCTATAAAATTTGTGCACATCTCTAATATCATATATTTATCATATTAAATAAAAATGAACTTGATTAACAATGAAAATAAAATATAAAATATAAATACACCAACACACCATGCTTTTATTACTTATCCTTTTAAAATGGTTCTAATGAGGATATTGAAATTATTAATGTTATCTGAAATTACCACGTCAAAATAAACGTGCATATTTACTATTTGGTATTAAAAATAGGAATTTTACTTTTTTATGCATTACTAATTTTAATAATTCTAGATTAAATTTTATTAATTATTTATCATGAATATTAGTTTTCTTATGTGTGTGTTTTATATTTTTATATTACTTTTAATTTTTAGTCATTATTAATTTTTGGAATTCATCCGTTAATTTTTTTATTAATTCGTATTAGCTAATATTTAAATTGATCACATGTTAAATTAATTCGTAATATTAATTTGTATTTTGCTTAAAAAAATAAAAAAATATTACTCTTGATCGATGTCATAGATTATCCCACATTGTGTATCGGAGATACATAGAATAAAAACATAGGATGTAGTCTAAACCACACCACACCCTACAAAACGCGCCTATATGGGTGTGATGTGGTTCAGGTTACCTATTTTTGTCCAAGGTACAGAACACTTATATTGTTATGGCATGGTGTGTTCTTAACCATACTATAGGTATAGTGTAGTTGAGAATAATATACCACTCAATTTCTCATCCACACTACAGAACACTCCTTTATTGAGGCATTTGCATGCAAGCACATAACCAAATGATGTATATGATAGTACAGTAGACTAGATGGAAAAATGAATTTTGAAAACTGCTGACCAATTGTTAGATAAGGTCAGCATTTCTTACTCGAGTTCGCATCAATGCCCCACACAATAGCGAATTGCCACCTGTCCGCTTATGTACTAGCCTTAACACATGTGGAGCTAGGGATGTTAGCTCATCCCGTTCAGTCTAGATGAGCTGGAGACAAAATTATACACACTCGGCTGAACTACCTATCACAGTTGAACACACCAGTGCTCACTGTGTGGCCCATTTAGGACCCAGTTGTACTAAACACTGGCGTGTCAAACCGTGATAAATAATTCAGGTGGGTGTATATATTTTAACCAAAATAACCAAAATTTTCAGTTTTCTTATAATTTGGTTTCTGTTCGGTTTTCATTTTTTTTTATTTTGGTTTTTAAAATTTTGATTTATTCAATTCGGTTTTTAATCAAATAAACTGAATGCTCACCGCTACTTGTGATAGCAATCGGGCTTCCTCCAACAATGCTTAACAATTTGTTTCCTCGACTATGATGAGTTCGCTTCCTTCAATCCATAATGTAACTCACTATTTGCCTATCAAACTGGGCAGTGGTAATTAATTGTTGTGGTGTGCCCAATCTTTTATCCATTCTTCGTCATCATCACTTGATGGATTTCATGGAGGGAAAGAGAGAGCCCCTACTGGAAGAAATACCAGATCCAATTGGCACTGAAAAGATTCCCAACCCAGAATTTAAAAGTAGATGGACCTAGACCAACTTGTGCTGAGTTAGTTGATCTACTTTATTACAGAATAAGTGATGGCTCAAGTGGTGCGCCTATCGACAACAATCGAAGTTTGGATCACTCTTGCTCGAAGTTATTATACCCACTCTTGTTCCAGAATTCTGTAATTGAGACGCCAACTACAGTCTCAAGAAGGGATCTTTCTCTATATCAACTTATGTTATCGATAGCCTTTCTACCATTTCTCAACTATTTCTAAAGTCAGAATTAATTCTCTATATTCTTGCTGGCCTCGAAAGTGAATATGAATCCGTGGTGATTGCTCTTACTAATCGACCTAATGCAGCTGATTTTGGACTTTTAGATATCATGAGCGCTCTTCTCAACCATGAAAGTTGGTTGGAAGAATAGGCACACCTCTCTGACTCTCACAATGCCAATCTTATTGGGGTTCGTTTGAAGAACAAAGGAAACTCATCTCAACAATATAAATCCCCACAACAGTTCTCTCCAGCTTTTAATAATAATGGCAGAGGTCGAGGACGGGACATGGTTATCCTTAGTACAGCAATCAACAATATTTTCAACAGAACATGTTTCCTAATCCACAACAACAATTTAATGGTGGGCATCGAGATAAGAGTAATGCGATTTGTCAAATTTGTAACAAAATCGGGCATGTGCTCTTCAATGTCGTTAAACAAGATATGCTTTTGGTTTTCAAAATATGACAATACTTATAATGAACCGTTTGCTGGGCATGGAGGTAAGAGTAATGCGATTTGTCAAATTTGTAACAAAATCGGGCATAGTGCTCTTCAATGCGGTTAAACAAGATATTCTTTCGGTTTTCAAAATGACAATACCTATAATGAACCATTTGCATTCCATGGAGGAGTCAACACCCCCTTAATTCGTGAATCCACATAATTGAAATTCTTTTGACCCACCTAGAATCCAGACTCAGGGGCCACACGTTACATGACTCCAAAACTAGAAAACATTCAAAATTGCTCAGAATATATGGGATCCGACCAGGTGAAGGTTGGAAATGTCAAGGTTTGCACATACATCAAACTATTTCATCTTTTCTGTTGTTTAATTAGCACGCCTTTACTTTGAATGATATCTGCCATGTTCATTCTATTTGCAAGAGCTTGTTATCAGCCAATAGATTCACAAGGGATAATGACTTATTTTCCATTGTGATTGTTGCTTTGCGAAGGGTTATTCAAAGAGAGTTCTACTACGAGGGGTCAATAAAGATGGCTTGTACTATTTTCCATCATCAGGTATAATTTCTCAGGCACCAGAATCTCTTGTTGGGAATGGACTTCAGTTCATGGTTGGCACTTGCATCTTGGTCATGCAGCACTATCTATTGTACGGCAAGTTGTTTCAAATTATGGTCTTCCTTATGATAGTCCTAGGTTGAGTTAGTTTGTGAATTGTGTCAAATGGGTAAGAGTCATATGTTGTCTTCGTAGTATCAGTCTATACGTCATTTGGATTTAATTTTTTTAGATGTATGGGTCTAGACTCCAATCAAGTTAAATAATGGTTATTCATATTATGTCTTTTTGGATGATTTTTTTTTAATTTTCTTGGATTTATCCTATGGCTCGCTAGTCGGATGTGTTTGATATATTTTTTAAATTTAAACGACATGTTGAAGTCCTCTTTGATACTAAAATCCGATCCTTCCAATCTAACAGGGGCAGAGAGTATCGGAATCTATCTCGATATTTATATTCACAAGGCATCTCTCATCAACTGGCTTGTCCACACACTCATGAGCAGAATGGTTTTATTGAAAGCATGTACTTGTCATTGAATCAACACTTTCTCTATTGGCTACCTCTAAACTCCCCTTTTCCTTCTGGGTTAAAGCGGCTGAAACTTTAGTATAGTTGATCAATAGATTGACTACTGTCTTTGAATGGTATGTCTTTGTATGAGAAACTATTTCATAGAGTTCTGGATTATTCCATACTTCATTGTTTTAGTTGTGGATGTTATCCTCTATTGTGGCCATAGAATAAAAGTAAATTTATGTTTCGGTTTCTACAATAATTATTCATTGGGTATAATAATTCTCACAAAGGATACAAATGTCTCTATACCTTTGTTGCTCGCCATGTAGTCTTTGATGAAATATTATTTCCATGATTTCCAGAATCCTCCTTCAATTCTTCTTTTCCTTCAATTGGGGTTTATATCTTCGCGCCACTATAACAAGAATCTCCCACTAATGATACATCAGTTTCATCCTCTAGTTCGGTTCCTTCCTCTCCATCGCCTGATATGTCCATTGAGCTGCAATTGTCGCCTACCACAGATTCCTTTACTATTGTTTCTGTTTCGTCCTCTAAATGGATCGTATGATACCGAAGTATGCAGGAGCTTCTTGACAACACTCCAATGATCCCTCCACCCACCCACACTCACTCCATGCGCACAAGAGCTTCTTGACAAACACTGCCACGAGGTATCCGTCCATCAACACTCATGTCTCTCCTTTCCGGTGAGGAACAAGAGCCACACTCATTCTCTTAGGCAGCTAAGTTACACATTCGCGTGCCGCAATGCATTGAGAATGTAAGGCATTAATTGACAATGGAACCTACGAGTTGGTACTGTACGACCCCTCTATGAGTATTGTTGGGGCCAAATGAATATACAAAATGAAGAAAAATCAGAAGGCTCTCTAGATTGCTACAAAGCTCGATTGGTCACCCAAGGCTTTCATTTGGTTCCCAAACTGGATTATTTTGATACATTTAGTCTGGTTGTTAAATCTGTCACTGTCTATATGGTTCTTGATCTACCATTTTCTCATTCTTGGTTAGTTCGCCAATTAGATATTAATAATGCCTTTCTTCTTGGAGTTCTTGACGAAAATATTTATGTTTATTAACCCAAGGGTTTTACAGGTCCAGATCGTCTCACTCATGTTTACAAGCTTCATAAAGCCCTTTATGGATTGAAGCAGGCGCCCCGAGCTTAGTATTCTCGTCTAAGTACTGCTCTTATAGCATGGGTTTCTGCAACTCCACTACTGACTTGTCATTGTTTATCTTTGATCATGGAGGTACGGTTATGTTCATGCTAATATATGTCGATGATATCATTTTAATGGGTAACTCATCATCTACCATTGGTCAATTTATCTAGTCTTTATCTGCTATTTTTCCTCTCAAAGATTTGGGCCCATTGCATTACTTTTTGGGAATTAAAGTAGTCTCCTCACCCAGTGGCCTGTTTCTCTCAACAAAGATACATCTTAGATCTCTTACACCAGACCAAACTGGATGGAGCCAAACTTGTATCTTCACCCACGACTACCTCTTGCCCGTTGACTCTCTGGCACTTCACTTCCTGATCCAATTGAGTATTACAGCACAGTGGGAACTCTACGGTATGCTACCATCAACAGATTGGACATTTCCTTTGCAATTAACAAAGTTTGTCAATTCCTCTACTCCCCCACTGATGAACATTGACTTTAGTTCAATCCCTCCCCCTCGCTTCAGCTCACTACTTATATGTGGATTGGGTGAGTTGTCTAGATGAGCATCGATCAACTAGTGGCTATGTTATTTTTCTATGTTTGAATCTCGTTCCTTGGAGTTCAAGGAATGACGCAGCGTGGAAGCAATGAGAACCGGAACTGGTGATGCAAGCACCGGGCGTTCGCTAGCACCTAGCGAAAAACACCGATTTCTCTAGGAGAGAGAAAAAGGGGGCGAAAATAGGAAGAAGAGAACTTGAAGAAATTCTGAAAATCTGAAGTATGAATTGATGAATAACTTTGGGAAAATAGTAGTATTTATAATACATTTGGAAATTGTAAAAGGACTAGGAAAGAACATGAATCTTGATCTTGATCATGATCCTCTTGGGCTGTCTTGATAAGGTCGAACTCTCTTGGATTTCTTGGGCTTGATTTTCCACCGTCCGATCTCCCTGGCTCTCCTTATGCATGAATCTGGGAGTCTTGGATTTCTTGATGCTTCTTGGAGTCTTTGTTGGATCTTGATTGGAGTCTTGAGTTCTTGCTAATCTTGGAAGAGTCTTGATAATCTTGGATTCTTGATAAGTCTTGGATTAAGTCTTGATGGATCTTGAATTATCCTTTCTTGACTTATCTTGGACTCTTGACATTATCCTAGGAGTTGCCGTCCCTAGGGGTGAGATGGGCCTTGGGATGGGCCTCCATCATTCTCCCCCACTTGGAGAGAACTCGACCCCGAGTCGTGACGAGGATAGGCAAGTGTTATCTCTGGCAGGTACCGGTGAAGGTCAGCAACGTTGAAGGTCTTGGATATACCCATATGATCTGGTAAGTCCACTATATAGGCATTATCATTAATCTTCTTCACGATCTTGTATGGGTCATACTTCCGAGGTTTCAACTTGTTGTAGGTACCTACGGGAATCCTTTCCTTCCTTAAGAAGACCATAACATCATCACCTACATCAAACACTTGAGGTCGGCGGTGTTTGTCTGCGACTATCTTGTACTTGGCGTTGGATTGCTCTAGCTTCTGCTTCACGGTGTTCTGGACGGACTGGATTTGTTCTGCCATCTGCTCTGCTGAGATACTGGCGTTGGGTACTTTGGGTAGTTTCACTAGATCCAGTGCATGGTTAGGGACCTTCATGTACACGATGGAGAATGGGGATCTGCCTGTAGAACTATGCACTGCATTGTTATAGGCGAACTCAGCCTGGGCTATGGCGAAGTCCCACTGTTTCGGCCGTTCCCGGCATATGCTGCGAATTAAATTCCCTAAGGTTCGATTTACCACTTTTGTTTGTCCATCTGTATGCGGATGGGCTGTACTGATGAAATTAAGTGATGAATCAAACAACCTCCACGGGGTCATCCAAAAGTGACTAAGGAACCATGTGTCACGATCTGAAGTGATGGTCTTGGGTACCCCATGTAAGCGAACAATCTCCCTGAAAAATAATTTGGCTGTTGCGGATGCATCTGCTGTTTTTTTGCATGGGAGGAAGTGAGACATTTTTGAGAACCTATCAACCACCACGAAGACGAAGTCCATGTTCCTCTGGGTCTTTGGCAAGCCTAGCACAAAATCCATGGACAAGTCTTCCCATATAGCAGTAGGAACGGGTAGGGGCATGTAGAGACCTGTGTTCTGGGTTTGTCCCTTAGTTGTCTGACAAACATAGCACCTGTTTACGATGGTAGACACGTCCCTTCTCAATTTTGGCCAGTAATATCGCCCCTTAACAGCTTCTATTGTTTTGTCCCTTCCCAAGTGTCCTGCTAGTCCACCCCCATGCAAATACCTGATGATCTTTTTGCGGAGGGAGGTGTAAGGGATACACAGTTGTTCCCCTTTCATAAGGAACCCGTCATAAATAAAGAAGTATTCTACTGACTGCTTATTCACACATTTCTCCCATACCTGTTGGAAGTCTTCATCTTGGGCATATAAGTCTTTTAGGCACTCAAAACCCACAATCTCAACGCTGAGGGTCTTGATGAGAGCTACACGCCTACTAAGTGCATCAGCCACTTTATTTTGCTGTCCTGTCTTATACACAATTTTATATGGGAACTTGTCTAGGAAAGCAGACCATCTGGCATGTAAATCACTTCTTAATTGCTTTTGCCCACTAAGATATTTTAGGGCCTGGTGGTCAGTATAGAGAACAAATTCTTTTGCAATTAAATAGTGTTCCCATGTTTTCAAGGCTCTTATCACAGCATAAAACTCCTTGTCATAAGTAGACCACTTTCTCTCGACTTCACATAATTGTTCACTAAAGAAGGCAATGGGTCTTTTCTCTTGGGACAATACAGCCCCTATGCCAAATCCACTAGCGTCACATTCAACTTCAAATAATTTATTAAAATCTGGTAAGGCAAGAACAGGAGTAGTACATAACTTTTCTTTTATGAGAGCAAAACTTTGTTCTTCTCCCCATTGAAATTTCCCCTTTTTCAAGCATTCAATAATGGGAGCCATGATACTACTAAAATTCTTAATAAAACGCCTATAGAAGGTTGCCAACTCATGAAATCGCCTGACATCTGTAACAGTGGATGGGGTCGGCCACTCCCTAATAGCTTTCACCTTTTCCTCATCTACTTTCACACCATCCTTGCTTATAATAAATCACAGGAATAATAAATTATCATTCATAAAGATGCATTTCTTCAAATTAGCATATAATTCATCATTAACATCTTCTCCTTTTACTACTAACAAATGTATCTCATGAGTATCCTTACATTCTTTAACAAATTCAGCATGATGATGGGTGATGGTAAGGAAATTTTTCTCATGTGCCTTTGGAGTATTTGTAATACTTTTTTCTGCTATGGGTAATAAAGTATAACGTATACCTTCTTTTTCAAGTTGGTAGGTATTCTTCCTACCCATGTGCCTTGCATCTGTATCAAATTGCCAAGGCCTCCCTAACAAAATATGGCAAGCATCCATATCTACAATATCACAATATGCTTCATCATGGTACTTACCAATTGAAAAAGGTACCTTGCAGCGTTCTTCCACTCGTACGCCGCCTCCTTCCTTGATCCACCCAATTATGTATGGGTTGGGATGTTTTTTAGGAATCAGCTGTAATTGTTGGATGACATCCCTGCAAATAATATTTTCCTGATTACTACTGTCAATAATTAAATTAAATAATTTTCCCTTGACAGTACATCTGGTACGAAATAATCTGTGCCTTTGAGAAGTATCCTTATTTTTCTGGGACAACATTAATTTTCTTACCACACAAGTATACTCCTCATGTTCATATGGACCCTCTTCATCCTCCCCATCAGGTCCACAATATACTTCTTCCTCAATATCTTCTTCCTCTTCCCTTTCTACCATATTAACTGCCTTCCTCCTGGGACAGTCGTTGGATCTATATCCAACCTCATTATATTTAAAACATTTAATAGGAGCAGGCCTTGCATAAGGGTTACTAGGTTTAGGAGGGTTGGAAGGATTACCTCGAGTATGTTCTCCTGTAGTAGCCTTACCGGCGTTACTTGTACTTGCCGGGTGAGAAGGTTGTACTGCCGGAACTGATTTGTTCCTATCGGCAGTTGCCGGTCTGTTGTCGCTCCCGTTGTACCGACGATAATTATCACTGCGTGCCTTGTCCTGGAACATTAATTCTGCTTTCAAGACTAGGTTCCTTGCTTCCTGCACACTAAGAACCATCTGTACACCAATTTTATCTCTGATAGACGATCTTAAACCGCTTAGATAACGGGCTGCCTACTGGTTATCACTTTCAGATAATTGATTTCTTTCAGCTAATCTCAAAAATTCAGATGTATATTCATTAACACTACGAGAACCCTGTGCGCACCTCTGATAAGATTCAAACATATATTGTTCATAATCAGGAGGTAAAAATCTACCTCTGATTAATTGTTTCATGCGCCTCCAGGTTCGAACAGGACCCCTTCCTTCTCTCATCCGGGTCTCTCTCATCCGTTCCTACCAAACATATGCGCCTCCCTTTCATCATTATTCCTACGGGGGTTGAAATTACCTTGATTGTGCCAATTTCTACCATTTCTGTCGTTGCCGGGAAGAGCTGGAGCACCACCAAATTCGAAATCGTCATCACTGTCATCGTCAAGAACTGCACGTCGGGACGCAGTAGCGACGGGTGGTCTGTCATGGTCGTCTCCTATGATCTGCTGTGGATTTTCCCGGATTCGAGGGACAACCTCCCGTAACAAGGTTTGCAGTTGTTCAGTCACCTCTGCCAACTGCCGTTCGATGTTACGTGTGGCTGTACGCTGCTCTTCGATTGCTCTCCAAACAGCTGGAAACCCCTGATCTCCGTCACGGGGTGGGTTGCGACTGCTACCGTCTGGGTTGGACATGACTGGGCGAATTCCCTGCTCTGATACCACCTGACGCAGCGTGGAAGCAATGAGAACCGGAGCTGGCGATGCAAGCACCGGGCGTTCGCTAGCACCTAGCGAAAAACACCGATTTCTCTAGGAGAGAGAAAAAGGGGGCGAAAATAGGAAGAAGAGAACTTGAAGAAATTCTAAAAATCTGAAGTATGAATTGATGAATAACTTTGGGAAAATAGCAGTATTTATAATACATTTGGAAATTGTAAAAGGACTAGGAAAGAACATGAATCTTGATCTTGATCATGATCCTTTTGGGTTGTCTTGATAAGGTCGAACCCTCTTGGATTTCTTGGGCTTGATCTTCCACCGTCCGATCTCCCTGGCTCTCCTTATGCATGAATCTGAGAGTCTTGGATTTCTTGATGCTTCTTGGAGTCTTTGTTGGATCTTGATTGGAGTCTTGAGTTCTTGCTAATCTTGGAAGAGTCTTGATAATCTTGGATTCTTGATAAGTCTTGGAGTCTTGGATTAAGTCTTGATGGATCTTGAATTATCCTTTCTTGACTTATCTTGGACTCTTGACCTTATCCTAGGAGCTGCCGCCCCTAGGGGTGAGATGGGCCTTGGGATGGGCCTCCATCAAGGAAGCAACCCACTATAGCTCAATCAAGCACTGAGTTAGAATTTTTGTGCTCTTGCTAATGCTATGGCTGAACTTATGTAGTTTCAGTCCCTTTTCAAAGATCTTGGGTATACATCACCCCTCTTGTCATTTGGTGTGATAATATTGGAGCAACACATCTAGCTACCAATCCCATATTTCATGTACATATTAAACATGTTGAAGTTGATTTCCATTTTCTCTGGGATCTCACCATCAACAAGAGACTCTAAATTAAATACATACCAACTGGTGATCAGGTTGTAGATGTCTTCACCAAGTCTTTTCCCTCTTCTTGGTTTGAGGTCCTTAGGTCCGAGCTTCGCATTGCCCCATTCAGCTTGCGGGAGGCTGATAGAACACCAATTCAATGATGTGCATGATTCCACCTCTCGTGGAAGTCTATCCACTTATGATAACTCTATCTAGGACGTTGTTGTAATCCAAGTTTGTCTAATCATGATAACACTCATTTTTGGACTCTATGTAGGATACCTCTATCTCCAAGAAGTCCATTGTACATTTAACTCTTAATATTATAAATACATATCAGTTTCAATCAAGAAGAATCATCCAAAGACTATTAAGATCTTGGAGATTATTTTGTAATTGGTATTTTGTGAAGGGTCCCATTTTGGATTTTGGAATCAAGGCAATGAAGGTTCTATTGAAATCTTTGTGAAGGGTCCTCTTTGCTGCTAAGTCCTATTGGATGGCTCTGATTTTTCATGAGTTTTCCCAAACACTTGTTTTTCATGAATTTTCCTTGCCAGGCTTTCCTAATTAAGTTTCTACGTTCCTCATGAGAATTCCACATATTCTCAAATCTGAATGTTTTTTTAAACTTTTATTTTTTTTGGGTTCAGTGTCTAGATAAATGGGGATATGGTTTAATCCCCCTATGGTTAAATGAACGACTCTAGCTTCCAGGAACCAGTCCCACCAATTCTAACTTGTCAAACCCAAGTCTTTTATATATATATATATATATATATATATATATATATATATATTTGCCTCTCCATTTCTACCATATTTGTCCAAGTGAACTTTGGCCCATAGCTTGGGATTAGATCTAAACCTATCTGTCTTAAGAATCTTCTATTCTTTGACACAACAAAACCTCTTCCTTGGCTACCTCCCTATTTATCTGCCTTTCTAAATGCCCTATTTATATCTCCAATGCACAACCAAGGTCCCTGGATTATGTTAGCTACCTTTTGCCACAATTCCATGAAAGATTTCCTTTTCCTTTTGTCTAGCTCTCTATATATTAAAGAAATTTCTTAAGTCTCCTTACCTTCTTCTGTTAGAGTGCCAGTGATTATTCTTTCATAAACTTGTTTTATTTGGATACCTAAATCTAGGTTCCATAACCCTAGCAAGCCCCCTGAAAGACCTCTACTGAATCCACTCTCTAGCAATTCCTATTTGCCAAGCTAGATGCTCTTCAATCACCACCGTCATGCATTCAATTGGAAGTTCCATTCTGACCTAAAATTTGATTTTGCTTGCAAACATTGTCTGTATATTCAAATCGGGTTCCCATTCTCTTAGAAAGAGAGGCTAATCTCTTAAAATTTGATTATTCTGTGTTTGATTGCAAGGCAAATAAATTTGCACTGATGCAAAATTGTGACAATGCAAATGATTTGAATATAAATTCTTACCCACTTTTGTTTTAAAATTTAACTTATTTTGTTTGATAAATTAAATGAGAATTTGCATTTTTTTTTTCATTTGCACACTCATTCACCTATTTTCAGTAGATTTTTTTTTTCTTTTTTTGTATGTTCAAGCACCCCTTTTGCATTTAATTTTTTGTCAATCAGGGCCTTGCCATAGATACTTACCTTACATTTCTTTAGGCTGTGTTTGGTTGCTATGCAAATAAATTTATATAACACAAAACCATGGCAGTACAAATGATTTGATTGTAAATTCTGACCTATTTTTTGTTTTAAAATTTAGTTAAATTTGTTTGATTGCAGTACAAATGAAGTAAATGAAATCTATAACAAAATTAAACAAGAATTTGCATTTTTTTTTTTTTACATTTGCACTCGCATCGCATGTGCACTGCAACCAAACACAGCCTTCTGGTCATTTCTTCCTCGTTGAGACGTTCTTCCTCCCACTCCTTTCTCTGTACCTCTATACCGTACGTCTTCTCTATCCTCCGTCTCTGACGCCATGATCGTAATCTTCTTTAAACTAGACTCGAATCACCGCTTCGTGTTCACTCCTCACAGAGCACTCTCGCTCTCACAAAGCAATAACGTTTCGATTAAAAAGAAACAAAGATGAATGTTTTCATCTTGTGAATTTCTATCAACTCTCCGGATGGCCTGTCACCATTTGGGTACCCTTTCAATCAATATTAATACTATTGTGACCGTCAGACGGTGTGTGATCTCATTACCTGAGAAATCGCCAGGAATCAATTATACAGCATCGTAGAGGAAGTGTGGATTCCAATTTCGGTTATGGACTTATGGGACGAGATGAGAGACACAGCGAACAGAGTGGAGAAAAGAAAGCGGAAACGAGGACTTTCAATTTTGGGGGATGGAACTAATGTCCGTCCCGTTAAGGTACACGAGCGGGCGGACAGGTGGAAGTTCGCTATTGTTCGAGATTGGGTTAAAACTGAAATATTAGGTTAAAACTGAAAAAATCTAATCGAAAATTTCGCTTTTGATTTTCAGGTTTATAAATTCGATTAACTGAATTAATCGAATCTTATTATCTATAATTTATATTAACATATAATACATATATATATATATATAATATGTATAAAGAATATTATATTGTATTATGTTATGTATTAAAATATATAATTTATTATATATATCATATTATATATATTTTTAATACATAATATATTTAAAATATATATAGTACTGAAATTTGGTTTTAATCGAAAACTGAATCAAAAATTTCGGTTTTTGTTTCAGTTTTTAGCACCCCTCTCCTTCTACCATTCCCCCTTCTCTCCTCTCCTTAAACCTATCTCCTTTCTCCCTTACCCATTCCTAGCCCTTCCATGTAGCCACATGGTAGCCCTCTCTTTTACACTAGAGTCTCAGTCCAAATCTCTCTCATGTTCTCAATCACCTAGTCAACCCCCTCCTAAAATTTCTCCTAAATTATTTCTCCCACCTAAAATCTATATATACTAAAAGTAGAATGATGTCATGCCATGGCTTGAGCTTTCTCCATATCCCCACTAGAGAACTCTCAACCCCTCTCATTTTAGCCTTCATTGCTTCTTCATGAAACCACCTTATCACTCCCTTCTCCACTCTCATAGTGACACTTCATTATGCCTAGCCCACCCCTCTTTCCTCTATGTTTATCCCTTCCTAAAACTATTCCTAAAATCTCTCTCTACCAAAATCTAATCTAATCTAGCCAAGTGGCACCACTATCCCCAACTTTCACCTAAACTATCTATAATTCCTATTTATCACCTAAATTATCTCTAATTTAGTAGATATTCTCTTCTAAATTATCTTTAATTCCTATTTATTAATAATTTTATACTTTTATGAAATTCATAACAAAGTTGTGCACTAACAATATAAATTATAATTTTGTGAATTATTCAATTTAAATATTATTCAAATAATAAAAAATGTAAAATTTAAAATATTTTTTACAAATTTCAATAACTAAATATAAAAATATTATATAAAAAAATATTTAATATTATTTAATAACATTAAATAATGAAAATTTTTAAATGATGAAATTATGTAATAAATTTTAAATAGTTAAAATAACGAAAATATGTAATAAACTTAAAAATTTTATTAAAAGTAGAAAAGTGTTATAATAGATATTGCAATATTTGAATTAATAATAATTTTATATTTTACAAAATTAATAACAAATTAATGTAATAATATTATAACCTATAATTTTATGGATTATGAAATTCAATAAATAAGTAACATTGAAATAACTAAATAGTGGTATTATTTAAATAGATGAATAGTGTTATGAATAACTAATTTTAAATAGTTTATATAATAAAAAATCAATAACTAAATCATAATTTAAATATTATTTAAAAACAAATAAAATAGATTACATTATATAAAAAAGATTCCATTTGGCAAATGCAAAGCAATTGGCCATACAACCTTTTGCTTTTAAGTTATCTATCTATCTATCTATCTATCTATCTATCTAACTATATATATATATATATATATATATATATATATATATATATATATATTATGGTATTTATTTAATTAAATAAATACCAATAATTCATAACAAAAAGGGAAAATTCCTTAAACTACCCCTAAGGTTTAGGAAATTAACTAACTATACCCCTACTATTTCAATATTGTCTTAAAGTACACCTACTGTTTCTAACAATTGACTAGCTCTACCCTTACCGTTATCGTCCGTTAATATTCCATCAAATTGTATACACATGTTACACCATGTGGCGTATAATTTTCTTAAAACCCAAATTTACCCTTCACTCTCTTTCTCTCTTCTTCCCCTTTGTTCTTTCCCTTGTTTCATCACTGCCACTACAACTCAGCGAACCCCTCCACCCAACAGTGAATGTGCACGGAAGATGATGGATTGGATCCCTTGTGTCAATGTTTATCAAGTGTCTTTCTCTAAGTATTTTGTAGGGAGGAGACAACGTTAGGAGTCAAAATACAAAATACAAGTCAGCTGGTCATCGAAAATGGTGTGAAGGTTCTTGAACAACAGTTTTCGTTGATGGAGTGTATGAACTAATTGTTGCTTCATAGTTCTTCTTTACTCAACCATCCAAATGGAGAAGCCTGTAGTGGGATTAGCTAATAATTAGGCAGTGATGCTATAGCTATGTGGGTGATTTGAGGGTGCGTGGAGAATGGGGTGTGGTCATTGAGGGGGAGATTTGTTCTCTCTCTCAATTCAAAGTCGGTTGATCCTCAGCATTCGTTGGAACCAAAGAGCTCGAAATGACTGCCATTAAACAAGATTTTTCATCAAAGAATTTGGTAGCTACCAAATTTGAAACGAAGAAAATTTAGGATTTTCAGAGGTGGGGATGCTCTTTCATCGTGAATGCTAAAATCCGCAAAAAGAAATCGCACTTCGGCTCTTTTTATTTCAATTGCTTCCTTCTCTGAGAGTGGGGATGGAGACACTCTTTGCTCTCTAGTCTCTACCTCTCAACACAAAGGATGCTAAAGGCTTATCCCGTTTATGAGTGTTGATCCCATCGATTCAGCCGAATATCCCCTTTGCTTCATGGCCTTTAGTGAAAAACCTAGCTCTGATATAGAACTGTGCAAAGGACGATGAACATTATGAAGGTGAAGGTAGCAAAGGAACACTGTGACAGTGATTCTTACCCGACAGAAAAGGGACGAAGAGTAATATTAAGTTTTAAAAAATTCAGCAGTTGAGTTTTATTTTGAAATTTTGAGAAACAATGGAGGGCAAATTCAACATTTTATTTTTTTTATTGCCATTTAATGACGGTGGCAATTATCAAAAACAATAGGGGTACTTTAAGACAATACTAAAGCAGTAGGGGTATAGTTAGTCAATTTTCTAAACCTTAGGGATAGTTTAAGAAAATTTCCCTAGCAAAAATATTATTAAAAAATACCGTAATTAATTATGGTATTTATTTATTTATTTATTTTATTTAGGTATTTTGGTCATTTTGGTAAGCTTGAGGAGTATTTTAGTCAGTTCGGGTCTAAGGAGGCCAAAATAAAACTCTAATCTAATGGTGGGTATTTTGGGTTAAAAAAATGAAGGGTGGAGATGGATTTGAATATATACATTGGTTTTGCGTGTATGGACCAATGAGATTGGCCAAAATGGAATCTTTTTATATGGAGGGAAAACAAGGGTATTTTTGGCTAAAATTTTATAGGGTGGGGATTTTAGGCATTTTGAATCAATTGGTGGGGTTGGATTGGCCTTAATAGGCTTGGATTAGGCAGATCTAGAGGGGTAGTGATTGGGTTAATTTTTTGTTGAAATTTGGTAGGGTGGTTTTTTTGAGCATTATGGGTTGATTGGCAGGGTCAGATTGGCCTAATTATGCCAAGATCTAGTAGATTCGAAAAGGAGTTGATCCAATCAATGCGATGCTTTGAAATAGAACCTTGGTGTAATGGAGGGGCAAACAAACGTATTTTGGTTTGAAATTGTGTATAGGGATTTTAGGGTGTCTAGGATCTTATGGAAACATTTGATTGATTCTGAAGGGCCAAAATCATGGACATTTGGATCAATGAGAGCATCCAAAATGGAATATTTGTTCGATGATGGGGAAAATGGGGGAATTTTAGGTTGAAAATTTATGGGTAGATGTTTTTATTGTGTCTAGGGTTCAATTGTATGGTATAATTGATTAATAGGTGTTATGATCAAGGAGATTTGGGTTGTGGGTGCTTCAAGCTAACAAAAGGGTTCGAAAGGGGATCTTGGTTTGATAAAAGAGTAAACGGAGGGGAATCTTGTGTTGATAGATATTTTAGGAGGTCCTAGGTCTGATGATGGTGTTTGGGGATTTTTTAGATACTTTGGAAGGATCAGAATGGTCTAATCAGGTGCTTGGGGGTAAATTAGGGTTTCGATGATGAATTAAGCAAAAAAAAAAATGCCGACAATGGGGTTTCTAGATGTATTGGTCTCTTGGATCATTTGGTGGGGTTTGATTGGTCCATAAATGGTATGATCAAAGGCATTTAAATAATGAATATCTTGGCCAATGAGATAGCCCAAATTAAAATCTTAGTGTGATAAAGGGTTAAATGGGGGATATCTATGATGAAATTTTGTGGTAGTATGTTTATAAGTATCCAGGGCTCTTTAAAAGCCCATTAATTCTAATTTGCAATTTGGTTAAGAAATCTTGTGCATCGCATGGGTTCCGACTAGTTATTCCACTATATAAAACAAAAATACAATGACAAAAGTTATCTCTCCCTCTTTCACTCTATTGGTTGATGGTCGTGATTATTTATTTATTTATTGTTTTATTTTATTAAATTAAATATATTATTATCCATAAATTTTTATTTATTTTAAATAGATATTTTTTCTAATAAACTTTTAATTAAAAAATTTACCTTGTGCAAATTTTTTCCTATATAATAATTTACTTTTGACAAGCCACTTATCATCATGTTTTGCAATGCAGGGGCCCCTCTGCTAGTTCTTCCTAAATCACTTCTTAATCTATATTGCTATGTGACAGCTCTCTCTTTCTCTCTCTCATGTTACCAATTGGTTCAACCCCCTCCTAAAATTTCTCCAAAACAATCACTCCCATCTAAAATTCCACCTAAAACACTTCTTAATCTATATTACAAACTATCTTAAAGCCAAAAGCGTGGTTAAATAAATTTGTGAAATATTTTTATATTTTCAATTATTATTGAATATTATCAACACCTAAACTATAATTTTTTGTAATTTTGGTAAATTGAAAATTTTTAATTACTTGCTGAAAATTACGGATATTGGTAATTTATTTCCATAATTTTTTGAAAATTAATTATTGAAATCAATAATTACTAAAAAATTAATAATTAATTAAAATATTAATAAATACAAATTTAATAATTAAAAATTATCAGTAATTTTGATCAATAAGTAGTTATTGTTATTTTTAGTAATTTTGGTCAATTTGTTAATGTTTAATGATATCATCAAATAATAATTACAAAATTTTAGTAATTTTTTAGTGGAAATTAACTTCATAAATTTATTTTTGTATTTTTAGTAATTTTTTTATTTACTAAAAATTTTAAGCAATAATTAATGATTTTGTTAAGTTAGTGAAAATTAAATTATAAAACTTCCAATTTTTTAAATAAATAATTGAAAATTTTTAATAAGTATTGGATACTACATTTATAATTACCATAATTAATGGAACTATATTTATGGGTTTGGGGGGAGTTATGGGTTTAGGGTATTGACCCCTAGGGTAGGAATGGCAATGGACAAGTTCAGGGCAGGGATCATACTCCCAATCCTGACCTTGTTTTTTAAGTTAATCCCTATAAAAAATTTTAGCCTGCATCCCCGGTCCTCGATAGAGAGGGCTTCTCCATTTGGGACTTGAATCCCTGAATTTTTTAATTAAAAGTTTATTTTTAGAAAGGTATTTATTTAAAATAAAAGAAAAATTAAAATGCAAATAATATTTTAAATATATTTTAATATATATATATATATATAATATATAAATAATATTATAAATAACATAAATAATATTATATATTTAATATTATTTATATATACACATATTTAATATATATAATCGGGGTTGGGGTGGGGTGTTGACTTCACTCCCCGTCCTCGATCAGGTATTCCTAATAATCCCATCCCCACCCTGTCCCTGCTAAGGCAATCTTCATCCCATCCTCACCTGATTGGGGAGGCTGAGTACTTGGTGGGGATGGAGAAAATTGGCATCCCTACCCTGTCCCCGCTAAGGCAATCTCCACCCCATCCCCACCTGATCAGGGAGACTGGCCGTACTTGGTGGGGATGCAGAAAATTGCCATCCCTACCCTATCCCCACTAAGGCAATCTCCACCCCATCCTCACTTGATCGGGGAGGCTGGCCGTACTTGGTGGGGATGGAGAAAATTGCCATATCTACCCTATTCCCACTAAAACAATCTCCATTCCATCCCCACCTGATCAAGAAGGCCAAATACATGGTAGGGATGAGGAAAATTGACATCCCTAACCCCAATTGTGTACTTTCATAGAATAATAAGTTTTAAGTTCAAATTCCCTACATCGCACAAATTTGAGAGAAATATTTATACTTTTTAGCTAGCCACGTTCTAGAAAAAGAATAGCGTATGCATGGTCTCCCATCAGACACCAATTCACACTCATTAATTAATTAATAATTTCCATCTTTTTGTAGGGGTCTCTTTCTTAGTGAACTGTGACTCACTCTGTGAACCCCGCACTCCCACCACCTCCATCGCCCTAAGCTGTGAAGCATCTACTCATCAAGGCCCAGGTAGCTCTCTCACAATGTCCCTCCGTTTAAACAGATGCACGTTTTCTTCCCCAATGTGTTTTGTTTGATTCATGTAGCTACTTCGAGATGGTGAAAGGAGCAAGCACTTCTGCTCCCTTGGGTCTATTCTGTTCTGGGTACTGAATATGAAAAATATTTCAACTTTTTGTTTCTTTCTTTCTTTGTTGCAGATTGCAAATATCTATATATTTATATTTGATTCTTTAATTTGTTAATAATCAAGTACAAAGACTTAAAAGGATTCCTTAAAACTTCTCTTAATTTGTTTCTTGGCTGAAGATGAGTGCTAAACTGTACTGACCCCTCCACCCACTTAAATGGATTATTTCTCAATTGGCAATAGTAACTAGAGGATTATTACTCTGGGCTTAGATTGATGATGATGAAAAATAGTAATTATCCTTTCAGTATTAAGTAATGGGTTTGTTTGTTTTGTGAAGTTTGCCTTTTCTTTGCTGTCATTTCATCACATCAATGCAGCCCCCAATATGTATGCATGTGCAGAGGGGGGAACACACCATATGTTACGTTGAAGCATTAAGTATGGGAGAACTCAAACTCAAACAACCGACAGCTTCCCTCTTTTGCAATCAATGTGGGATACTCTGAAAGTTGTGAAACTTCGCTGAAGCCTGAAGCATCTCGCCAACCACCAATACAAATTTCAATCAAAGCAAACTTTCTGCAACCACCGCATCATGTCCCACTGCTCTGTTGCATGCTTAGTGATTTATGTATGTGGTAAAAAGAAAGAAGACAAATAGAGCATCTAAGCTCTAGAAGCCTACAATGCCGGATTTTATCTGTGGTTATACTTGTATATTAATACCATGGTTTTTAAAACCAATCCGGAGACCGAATCGGTTAGGGTCTGGTTACCAGGTCGAATGGTCCAATCATTCGAACCGAATTATCAGCCCGTTTTGAAAAAAAAAATGAAAACCGGTCAAAACCGTTCGAATGATTAACCATCCGGGTCAGCGGTTTGCTGATCAAAATCAACCGTTTTTATAAAAAATCTAATTTTAAGAAAAACCAATCGATTCCTAATTTTTCCGGTCCGACCATCTGGTCCAGTCCGAATTTGAAAACCATGATTAATATCCTAGCTACTATTTATATAAGCAAAGAGAAAACTAATTGCCCAAAATTCTTTGCCAAGTGCTCAGGATAAGTCCCTTTTATTGATTATTTTTGCATGAAAGATGAAAAGAATCGACATCTATAACTAATTGAAACACTAAAGGGAGTTATTTGAGAGGGCTTCAGCAGCTTTGACTGAGATGCATTGACCAAATATGTTAAAAAGGTACTAAATTAAACTAATTTCACTGAAAAGTTGATTAATTATTCGAATTAAAGCATACTCCAACTTTTCGAATTTTCCATCATATATATATATATATATGGAGCCTACCTTGCAAAAGCCAGAATCTATATGGAGCCTACCTTGCAAAAGCCAGAATCCTCTGCGTTGAAGCCCTCACATATGGGCACTAATTTCCCATCCAGTTTATTTGGGCCCCAGCACCAAGCATGTCACCACAAAACTAATATAATGTTGGTCGGTCATTTAGAATTAATAGACATGCACCATGGTCAGCACTCCTAGACGTGTTCCATTCTTCATAGTTCATTTATGCCCGGCCGAGCATGAGCATGTATCATATATTTGAGATGTGATATTAATTAGATGCTTAATTAGTGGTTACATGCAGTTTGGCCAACGACGGATCAACAGAAAACAGATAACGCACAGAGTATATGATGGAAATCATCAAACATTTAAATCAATCTCATTAATTTTCCTAATCAGAAGACCATGAAGGATTGATGGTCGATCGATCGAGAGGTCCCAAACATGGCATGAGAGTTCAGCAGCTGAAGAGGTCTCACTAATTTTCCTAATCTGCATGTGAAGAACTCATCAGTTATGGAAATGTATGATTAAGGAACTAACCACTTTCAGCTAAGCATGCATTGTAATTTTGAAAGGTTGTGATGCAAGAGGAGCTTAGCTTTTAGGGCAACACAAGCATGTGTTGAGTTGATGTTCACCTAACTTTTCAAGGGTCTATTTGGTTTGTGGTTAGAATTGGAATCAAAATTCTTTAAAATTAGTATCAGAATGGTCTATTCCTATAATTTCTGTTTGGTTTAGATATGAATGAAAACGAGAATTTATAAAGGAGGGACAAAAAATAATCATTCCTTCAAATAAAATAATACCATTCCAACAAGAATTAGAATAAGATTTCAATTCTGCCCAATTAAACAATTGAAATCAGAATTGTCGATTCGGAACCCTATTCCTACAAAACAAACGGGCCTAAGACTTCTTTTGATATAAAACCAAGCCCTCCTCTCGTATCTTCAAACAAAGCTACGTTGCCACACGTAAAAAGACAAGAAAAAAGAAATTATTAGAAAATTTAAAATCTCTCTCTCTTTATATATATATATATATATATATAGTATTAAAACAAATATGAGAAAGGAAACCAAGGACAAGTCGTCGTTATTTTATAAATAATGTATTTGAATTCCTGGTTTCAGGAAAAGAACATACACCTGTTCACATGCACGTTCCATCCTTCCATTCTTACCCAAGATGCAGGAGCACGTGAAGAATGAGAATTCATCTCCACCACACACGTGGCATACTTGGCAGCAAGGGGACATGGCATCCACTTGGCCACATTTGATAATATGTACTTGACCAAAAAAAAAAAAAGTTCATGAGCAGTACTATTATAGTTAACACAAGGTGCATGGATATATGGGCTGACTGGGTACGGAGACCACCAGAGCAAATTAAAGCTACAAGACAGATGAGGTGCCCATCACTGAGACATCATCAGATCAATGAGCATGTGCACTTGGCTTCCACATAAGCTCCTACTGGGCCTTATGTAAAGTTAGCTTCTTGCCTGAAAATAGCTTGGTATCAACTTGTTTAGGTACGTAGGCAACAACACTGAAGTGAAGAGTCAACAGTAACCTTTAACCTCATGCATGTGTTATGTATGTGTCTGCTGCACTCTGCACAAAATTAAAACCCCTGTTTGGTTTCTGTATTTCTGTGGATTTTCTTCCCAACATTCCTCCTTAGCTGCAGGCAGGAGCTTGGCCCTTTCATTCAATATCTGCACTAGTTCAATTCAATGGTATCACACAAATTTGAGTCAATTTGATGTCCCAGTTGAAACTTCAATTCAGGTTGATATTGGTTGCTCTAACACCCCCCCCCCCCCTGTCAAAAATCGAAGAAGATGAAGAAAAAAAAGAAGCTGGTTTTGGATTCAAACAGCCTTCTTCTGTATGATATTCAAGCATGACTTATATCTATATATATATATGTATATAATGAACACTTAAGAAGATGGATCCATCACTTTAGCCTGGGGCTCAACTTTGGGCCCTTAAACTAGGCCTACTTGAAACCAGAGACAAGTTATAGCCCTAATATTGAGTCTCTTTCAATGTCCAAAATTCCTACTTTCCCTTCATGAAATAATTATCGCCCATTAATATTGGTTCAACTCCAATAAGAAAATTCATATCTTGTATTAGTTATTATTTTAAATTACAGTGAATTCCTTATCAACATTAGAAGCCAAATAGGAGGAAGCATTAGTTGGTGCTACTCAATGGCCATGGGGATTCAGGCGTAAATATAAGGGGCCATAATCTGGGGAGGGGGGGAGGGGGGAGGTATTACAAATTACACATTAGATTTGCCTCCAGGAGGAACACTGAAAGACCAACTCAGTTAAGAGAAGGAAGAAGAAAGACAAAGGTGCCACATTACTGCAGCCAAGATTCAAATTTAACCATAGAAAAAAATTCTATATGATATAGGGGGAGCTCTAATAAAAAATTAAAATATTAAGTTCCATTTGGTAACAGTACAAATAGTATAAATACTTGTCATTTTCATTAATCTTAAAAAGAGCCCGGAGAAGGAGTCGACCATCCTTCATGGTCACTGCGGTGGGTCCGGGCAGGGCCCCTCGTCATTTGCCGTGAAACCAAGATCTTATGCTTCCGTTGTTGCAGAAACTTGTGCTCTTGAACAGATTCACATTGGAGTTCAACCTCCCTCTTTCACCTAGTACGAAGAACCTACAATTTTTTTCTTTGACATTGAAATTAAGAAGGCTTGTGAACCTTTCAGGCCTTTAGTGGAAAAGGTTTGGATTGGTGTGGGGAAATATGGTTTCTTCCAACGTATTATTTATGAGAACATCCCTAGCTATTGTAACAAGTGTCGTAAAATTGGCCATGTCCAAAGAGAATGTACGAAAATGGAAAAAGATACAAAGGAAAGTAAAGTGACTAAAGAAAACAGAGGAATCAATGAGAAGAAAGATCTTTTCGTTGAGAAGGGTGGCTCCATTGAAGGGAAAGGAAAAGTGAAGGAGATGCCGATACCAAGAAGGATTGAACGTCAAGAGTGGAGACCGATTGGTGTTGTCAACAAATTACTTGGTGGCTCCATTAGCTCACCAAGTAAATTAGATGAGGGCCTAGTTGTTGAGGTCTCTTCCTCCCTAGCGTCAATTAATACTTCTTGCTCTAACAAAAAATATTACGCAGGAGATGAAGTTAGCAATTGAGGATGCTCTACAAGAGGTGTTTGGCACGCCAACGGATGGAAAGAATGCTGAAATTAATGTTCATGATGACCTGAAAATCATGGGAGATAGGGTCATTGAAAGCCATCAAGAGAGACCAAAGCCTGCTGACAGAGACACCATTAACAAAAACTTAATTAACTTAATACGAGTTGATGCCACGAACATAAGGAGGTTCCATAGCAACCTTGCTACGAAAGTAACAGAAGTTGTTCAAAGAGTGTATGAGACTGTTCAGAGTGATGATGAAGGGTCTCAGCTTGACAATTCGCCAGATAACGGTGTCGGAGGAATTACAACAATCGTTTATGGCAGACACCCCTATCTCTCACGAACCAAGCCAACCGGTGGTTAAACCAACTTTTGTGGAGGTGAAATCGAAACGAGTTAGAAAGCCAGTCAAGGCTATGGATGAGTGGCCTCAATCTTCGCCTTGTTTTTAGCCATGATTACATCTCTCTTTTGGAATTCCATAGGTATTGTCAACCAAAAAACAGTACGGAGTTTAAAGAAACTTATTCAAATTAATAGAATTTCCTTAGTGGTTAATTTAGAGCCTTTTCTTGCTTCTATTAAAGCTCAAGATTTAGCGGGGAAAATTGGGATGGATTTCTCTATTACGGGAAATGATGAAAATAGTAAGATTTAAAATTATAGACAAAAGATCCAATGGTTCTTGTTTTGTTACAGCCGTTTATGCAAGTTGTAATTACATCATTAGGCGTGAATTATGGGAACATATTAAAACTCTATCTGTTGGAATAAACCTCCCTTGGATCTTAGGAGGTGACTTTAATGTTGTAAAAGAAACTACTGAAAGGGTGGGCCGCCATTTTCAGTTGGGCCCAATTATTGAATTTGAAAATTTTATACTAGGAGTGGGGTTGATTGACTTGGGTTACATAGGTAAGCGGTTCGCATGGTCTAACGGTTCAGTTGCTGCTAGACTAGATAGATGTTTTGTTAATATGCATTGGCAGAACTCTTTCTCTTTCACAGAAGTTTTCCATTTAAATAGGTCTTGCTTGGACCATGCCCCTCTGCTAGTCAAAATTACAGACAGACCTGAAAGTGGGCCTAGGCCTTTTAGGTTCCAACAGATGTGGACTCTTCACCCAGGCTTCATGACTGTAGTAAAGGAGTGTTGGGAAGTTAATATTGAAGGATGGTTTAAAAATTTTGACTAGAAATGTATTTGGTGATATTTTTGAGGGTCCAATTGGACAATTCAAAGAATAACCAAATGAATCTACGGCTGGCGAATGACAATCTCCGCCAATGTCTTGCTCAAGAAGAGGCTTTTATAAGGCAAAAATCTCGCAAAAAATGCTAATGGATGGTGGTCGCAATACCAGATATTTTTCTCATCTATTAAAGCTCAACAAAATTATTCTTCAGTTAATAGAATTTGGCAGGATGGTATGGAAATTACTTGCCAGAATGCTATTAAAAACCATGCCACTAGTTTCTTTGAAAGAATGTGGACTGATGAAGGGTGTGAAAACCATGACTACTTGTTTCAAACTATCCCTTGCCTTGTAACCGACGAGGATAATCGAATGTTGACTCGGGTTCCAAGTAGCGAAGAAATTAAAGACACAGTCTTCTCTATGAAATTACAAAGTACTACTGTCTTCTCCCAAGGTACTATACATCCACATTCATTGTTCTTGTCCCAAAGAAAGAAACACCTAGAACTTTTGCAGACTTTCGACCAATAAGCTCATGTAATTTCTGTTATAAAATTTATGCAAAAATCTTATCTCATAGATTGGCTATTATTCTCCCGAAATTAATATCTTTGGAACATGGTGCTTTTGTCAAGGGGAGATGTATTGGTGATCTTCAAGTTGGGCATGGCTAAGGCTTATGATAGTATTTGGATTGATCTAATTCGGCTCTACATTTGCAATTGTTGGTTCTCAGTAATCACTAACGGCTCCCCAACCGGTTACTTTCATTTTACTAGGGGCCTTAGACAAGGAGACCCCCTGTCCCCTAGCCTCTTTATTATTGCTGAAGAAGTTCTTAGTAGAGGGTTGAAAATGATATTTCAAACTATGCCTTGCCAAGAGGATGCAATGTGGTTCACACAGTCTGTTCGCTGATGACACTATCATTTTCTCAAGGTGCAATAAAAGAGGTTTACAGAATTTAATGCGGTTCATTGATGTTTATCAAAGTCCTCAGGACAGATGGTGAACAAGGAGAAATCATGGTTTATAGTGAACCATATGATAAGAGCTGCTTCTGTTAATATGATTAAACAAGTCACGGGTTTACTCAAAAACATCTCCTGCTCATCTATTTGGGTGCTCGAATTGGTAAAAGGAACCCAAGATCTAGAGACTTTGATGAGCTTGTACGAAAAGTCAAAAGAAAATTTGAAGGATGGAAAGCCAAATCTCTGTCAGTTGGTGGAAAGCTAATCTTACTCCGCATATTTTGCAAAGTTTACCCATGCACATTCTTAGTGCTTGCTCGCCCACTAAATCTGTCATTAAATGGATAAATTAGTTGTTTGCTAGTTTTCTTTGGGGGACTTCAGATTTTGGATCTAGGATGTAGTGGATAAGTTAAAGTAAGGTGTGCAAGCCTACAATTGAAGGTGGCCTTGGGTTAAGAGAAATTTCTGACATAATAAAGGCCTTTCGAATTAAAGCTTGATATAGATTAATAATAAATGACAATATTTGGGCCCACTTCATTCAATCAAAATACATAAAAAAACACTCCTCTCCCACTTCTTTCTTTGCCAAGAACTTGTACTAGAGTAGAGTCTGGAAAGAGATGATAGGCCTGAAGCAAATTGCATTATCTCACTGCCAATGGATTGTGTGAAGAGGAGAAGTATCATTCTGGCATGATAACTGGTTGGGTCCGGGCCCCTTAATAAATAATATAGGGGTGGTGGAGATTGAAGATTTTACTCTCAAATAGGTTCTTAATTGTGATGGGTCATGAAGCTTCAATACAAGTCAGAATATACCTCCTTGTATCATGAATCAAATTAAGAAAGCTAAAGGATGAGGATGATCAGCTAATTTGGAACTGTAATATGAATGGTCACTTCTCTCTTAATTCAGCATGGCAGCTAGTTAGAAGTCATGATCCTATTATTGATTGTGAAAGCTTTGTTTGGAAAAAAAGGCACGCCTACTATAATCTCTATTTTTATGTAGCATTTTATGCATGGTGCTCTTCCAACTGATGACAAAGTCATGAAGCGTGGGGATAATTTGGTTTCAAAAATGTTGTTGTTGTGGTAGCCATAGAGCTGAATCCTTTCATCACTTGTTTGCAGGCGGGGTTATGGCTTAAAATGTTAGGAATTTCTTCTCTTGCTTATTTGACATACACATTAATCCCTCACAACATATTGGTGATCAGGTGAGAGAATGGTGGCGTCAGTGCAAATCTGACTCTCAAGTTGACAATTTAAAAGCTATCACCCCATGTCTCATTCTTTGGATTATTTGGAAGAAGAGATGCAAAAGAGTTTTTGAAGGAAAAGCCTCAACGTCTAATGAGCTGATTTCAAGAGTAAAGAAGTGGTTGATTGATATTAGTGCCATCCAAAAACCCCCTCTCAATGCTAGCTCTAACAACCTTGTGCTCCAAACTCTTAATATTACAACCAAGGATGTTAGGCAAAGGAAAATTCGATGGGTAGCGTGGAAATTTCCAATCCATTATCATTACAAATTAAATATAGATGGTGCTAGTAGGGGGAACCGAGGTGACAGTGGTGGGGGTGGAATTATTAGGGATTCCTTGAGAGGTTTTTGCTTTTCTTTCTACAATTTCTATGGCTATACTTCCTACATTCAAGCTGAGTTTTTTGCTCTCCTAGATGGATTAGACTTTTGTCTCCAATTTGGAATCACTAAATTAGAAATAGAGAGTGACAATGAAGTGTTAGTCGGTATCATTAACGAGACATCTCACCCATGGTCAATTGCCTACACTTATATAAAGATCAAACGAATACTTGGTAACATGAGGTATTCTATTGGTCACTCGTTGAGAGAAGGAAATAGGTGCGCAGATTACCTTGCAAATGTGGGTGTGAATTTGAAAAGCAATGCAACTTTTAATTCCGTACTTCATACCCCCCCAAAGCTTAAAAGACTATTGCATGAGGATTATGTTAATCTTCCCATTTTGAGAATTGGTTAAATCTGATTGTAGTTTTTAATTTCTTTATTGGGGTGGGTTTTGAGAGGGTGGTGATGAGTGATTTTTGTATTGGGCACGGGGCAAGGCGGGCTATGTCCTCCCCTATATATTCTGATTTTTCATTTGATAATGGTTAATAAAATTTGAGGTGGCCGCCCCTCCACCTGGAGTAAAGTTTGGGGATAAAAAAAAAAAAAAAAAACTCTCCACTTATGAAGCCTAAGGGTGTGGGTATCCAACCTGATATTGTTTCCTTTGTTAAAAAAGTAATATTTTCTTATAATAAAAACACAAACCATACTATTGGTGGCGTAGTGCTTTCTTTTACCAATTTTGAAGTCATAAATATTTTCTTGAATTATTGTTTAAAAACATGATTTTAGTTGGACTTTATTTTGGCTAGGCAAACTTGAAGCAAAGATGGATAGGGTGAAGGCAGGATTCAATATCATGTCAACTAGAATTACACCCACTAATTTTACCAAGAAGCCAACCATGCAGCCTCTTCCTAGTGGTTCAACATTATAATTCATAAAACATAACCTATTTATTTAGATAGACTTAGGCTGCAATTGGCATTCCTTATTTTAAGGACTTATCTCCATTTTGTTGTTAAAATGCCTACATGAAGACTGAGTTTTTAACTTTTTGGTAGAAGGACTCCCTGTGAATGTGATTGTAGACAATGCTGAGATTGTTTTTTTGGGACTATCTTCTTGAAGCGCTTCAATCATGATCTTTCAATCTCCGTTTATAATGAATCTGTTACTTCTCAAATCCTTAGCCAATTTATGGGCTTCAAGGTCTGTTCTCATTTCAGCAAAGCAATTGAAGAGTTACCATGAAGGGTTGGTTTCTTCTTAGTAAGGACTATAGCCCAATGTTGGTTTGTAGCTTTATTGAATAGACTATATCCTCCCTTTCCAATTCAACTCTAGCTGCCTCTCGAAAACACTTTATTGACATATAAGAAAAGAAGCTTGAAGCTCCACTACCCTATCTCTGTACAACTTTTGGTTCCAATCATGAGTAGCAGAAGGTGCAGTAACAATATGTACTATTGCATGTGCATTACAAAAATACTTCTAGCTCTTTAATGTTTCTCTTTTTGGCTTCCTGGAGTCCTAGTATGAGTACTTGCTATTCTGCTTCTTAAGGATGGTGGGCCGAGACTCTATGCCCTGTTGCTGCTACCCTACATGAATTTTGTATTAACACATAAGAGCTAGCAGCACAACTTGAAGAATGCATAAAGCATCCCTCCATGAATAGGCTATATGATGAATTGTGAGGATGGAGACCATTGACCTGAAGAGTCACCACCTCTTGGGTTGAAGATTGTGTATGATTTATGACAAAAGATTTTGCTTTCCTGATAACCCACAAATGATCAAGTGTAATGTTATGATGTAACCTTCTATTTCAAACATCCCACATAAGTCTTAATGCAATAACAACAACATGAAAATATTCATTTTTCTCATGTTTTGATAGAGCATTTGATGTGTGATGAATCCGTTGTTGAAATGGCATATGCAACAATGTTGGAGAAGATCCTTGTATGTTGAGGTTTATATGGAGGTCTGTCCATACTGCTCTTGCAAAAGGGCAGTTAAAAAAGAGATGAAATGTTGTTTCCATTTCTGTATTACAAAGTAAGCATAGCTTGTCATCCTCCTTTAAAAAGTGCATCTTATCTCTTGTGGAAATGCCGTCCCAATATAGCTTCCAAGCAAAAGTTCGAAACCTAAATTGGACTTTCAGCTTCCAAATAGACCTCCATGGCTCTATTTGTGAGGATGAAGAGGGTAGTTCTCTTGTACAACACATGTAGGCAGATTTTACTGAAAATATATGGGAGTTAGAGTGCTTCCAGAGTAAAACATCCTGACCTGATTGATGTGCTAGTTGTATTTTAATTATTTCCTCCACTGTGTCTTGTGTGTACACTTGGTTTAGGAGAGGAAAATTCCAACTTCCATTTAGTTGGAGTAGATCCCTTACTTTTAATCCTCCATGAATGGTGGGGATCCAAGGATCTTCATAAATAGAAATTTGACTTCCATCTTTAACTTGTCATATGAAATCAAATTTAAGGGATTTTGATACTAAGATCATTTGCCTCCACCCTAAAGAATGGGATGAATTAGGCTTTTGACTGAATATGGGACCTTTGTTCATATATTTAGCTCTGATGATTTTAACCCATAATCGGTTTGGTTCATTGAGAAGTCTCCTTACCTGCTTGGTGAATAGAGCTTTGTTCATATAACCCATCCTTCAAAGTCCCAATGCTCCTTCCTTTTTAGGTTTGTAGATCTTGTCCCAATTAATTGTGTGGAAATTCTTCTTTGATGAGCTTCCTTTCCACCAATTTTTTTTTTTGTAATTTTTCCATTTTTGTAAGACTTCTTTTGGGTAGGAGATTTGAAGGCATCTGGTAAACCGGCAATGCTTGAGCAACTGATTGTATCATCGTAGTTCTTCTAGCTTGTGGGAGAAAGTTTGCTTTTCACATTGATAACTTTTTTATTAGGCTCTGTCTGGTTTGTGGGAAGATTTGGATGGGACGTGATGAGAAAGTGTAAAATTTTCACTTCCATCATTTGGTTATGCAAGGGAAAATAGTGGGAAATTTACTTTTCCCAAGGTGAAAGCTTGGTTTTTTAGTAGGTTGAATTTAGCATGTTGGGCTTCAAGCAAGGTGAAAGCTTGAGCTGAGCTCTAGTTGGGCTTCAAGCAAGTTGTGGTGCAAGCCTAGCTAAGATCAAGTTGGGCTTCAAGCAAGGTGAAATGTCAGCTGAGCTTGAGCTGAGCTTTGGTTTGCGGTTAAGGTTTCAATTAGCCTAAGCCTCTTGTTATATACACCTGTTCAAATTCAAAGATCTCCAAGTGGTAAGAATTTGATGAACAATACATATAATTTTTATATGCATTAACCACGCAAAACAAAGAACATTATTGGCTATTGTTACATAATCTTTTTTTAAGGCTCAATATCTTTAAAAATACATCCCAAAACCTACTAAGAAGAGTACATAATCTTTTTTTTTTTTTTTGAGAGAGGGAAAGACAAAGCCTAAGCTTGAATGAGAAAATTTGATTTCAAGAAATCAATGCATAGTCCACAAGTTTGTCGAAGGTTTCTCATAGGTTTCTACTACAAGTTTGCAGCCTCCATTGCTCTATAATTCCAAGTGTTCATGTAACACAAGAATTGTAGAAAAATATAAAGAAGTGATTAGGAAGGATGAACAAGAATTCAAAAGAATTTATAGGATGAACAAGTTTCCCCACTAGCTCTTTATAAGCTTTAGATTTTTGTTTGCCAATCCATAATTTGGTTCCAAGGTATTTGTCATTTGCTGCCATTTGCTTCATTCCAAACATATGAAGGATAAATCTTCTTTTCCTTCTATGTATATTGGAACTAAATAAGATTAAGCTTTTTTGGGGATTTATTTTTTCCCCCAGCATTGATACAAAATGGCTAAGAATTTGCTTTAAGTGTTCCAACATTTTTGTATCAGCTTTATAGAAAAGGAGGCAGTCATATGCAAATAATAGATGAGAGACTAGAGGAGAGTTCTTTGCTAACAAAATGCCTCTTAACATCCTTTGATCTTCAGCACTTTGCAACAAGGAAGAAAGCGCTTGCATTGACAATATGAACAAGTATGGCGAGAGGGGATCTCCTTGTTGGATTCCACCTTCTAATTGAAATAATTCTGAGGGGACCCCATTTACCTTGATTAAGAATTTAGGAGAGGAAAATGCAAGTTTCGATGAGCTTGCACCATTGCTCTAGGAAACCCATACTTTGTAGAACTTTTATTATGAATTGCCTATTCAACCCGTCATAGACATTTGCCATGTCCAGTTTTATTACTATCCAGCCCACTCCCTTGTGTTTCTTCACTTTTCCTATTAGTTCTCGAGCAATGATTATATTATCAATGCTTTGCCTAGCTTTTATGAAAGCTTATTGGGTTTCGGATGAGGTGAGGTAGTTTATCCTGTAGCTGGTTAACTAAGCATTTTGCAATGATCTTATATAGAACATTACAGCAGTTGATTAGTCTTTGTTCCCTCAACTTTCTCTTCCTCTCTTATTTTCTATCAAACCAAACACATCCTAAGGGCATCCCTAAGTTGAGCATTGCTCTATACTTCTCTATGAGATTGAATTAAAAGGCATAGATTTATTTATAACACACACACATTTAATCAGGGTTAGTTTGAGTAATATTAAATCTAAGACACACACATATAGCCCTTAGACAAGAGGGCTTCTATCTCATTAAATAGAAAAGGCTTCTCCTTTGTTCTAGACTTTTCTATGAGAGTGAATTTTAGCCATAGCTTTATTGATAACACACACATTTAATGAGGGTTAGTTTGATTACCATTATATCTAATACACAAACATATAGCCCTTAGACAAGAGGACTTCCTCCTCATGAAAAAAAATGAAGGCTTTCCCTTAAGCATGCCTAACCTCAGACTAACCCCCACAAAAAAAAAAAAAAAAAAAGTTACCTCATGTCACAAATCAAATCATCATCATCTCCCACCTCCACAAACACACACACAAAAACATCATCATTTTAAAACTTGGATTTGGTTTCCCTTTTACCCCTTCAACTTAGCAGTTGAATGCTTATAGATGCTATATATGGTTTTTTGCATGTGATCAAACCATCTTAAGTACTATTTGGTTCTACTGTCATTTTTCTCATTTTGTTTCATGTGAAAATAGCTACTCAACGATAAATATTTTATGATCATTTATACTAAAATCTTATTTGGTAACATTATAGGCTGACTAGCCAATTTGTCTATGTTTTTACGTACAAAAATTCTGTTTAGTATCTATCGTTGCAAGTTTTAATGAAACATGTATCTAGTAAAAAGCAAGCTTACCATTCAAACATGCAAGATTGTTTGGATGCTCATCTAATGGTTTGTAATAATTTACAAACATCTGACCGTCAAAGCATAGAATAGAACTAATTGTGACTTGACACGTAGACAATATGCACATAAGACTCTCCTTACAATTCTTTGTTCCTCTATCTCATTCACATTCCCTCAATTAGTGTCAAATTCATTAACCTCAAAGGCTCGAATACCTTAGATATGGGGCCATTCTCATTAAGGATTCACAGTATCTCCACTGAAGTTGGTGATGGACACAACATAGGTGGAGGAGATGATAGAACAAGCAATGGAGAATTATTTGGATGGAAGTCCTTTGCTTCATTTCATTATGAAACAGATGTTGGCTTTATGGTTGAAGAAGAAGGGGAGAGGAGTATGAAGTGGTATAGGCTTTAGGGTTCGGGAAGAAGACGAAACAAAAGTATATTCTAGATTAGGTGCATAGTGCTCTAATGCACTATATCAATTCTTTGCCACACCACATAGATTCCAAATCAACATCATATCACTACAAATGGTGCGAGTAGAAATGGTCGTTGGGGGAAACGTCAATTTGACGTTTCTCCCATCAACCCCCCATCTCGATTTACTAATGTTGTTGTTTTAAAACGTTACAAATATAAATTGTTCAAATCAAGTAGGTTTCTAACTGTTACACATGCTGATATGGCACTATTTCATCTATAAACAGCAATGGTTCCAAACATAGCGTAGCCTATTTTCTCTCATTTTATCACATTTATGAGTACGTTGTTCTTAAGTTCCTTTAATGACTTAATTTCTTACCTTGTTCTCTAGTGTATCCGGAAGCGTGTTGTTAACCACTTCGGAACACCATTTTCAATATTTATAAATTTTTCGATTATCAAAATAACTACAAAACGCAGTTAGTGGTGAGAAAGGGGTCGTATCCACAGGGAAGCGAGGGAAAATTTGTTACATATTTCAATCTAGACAAAATAATTAGATTTGAAATTGCAGAAACACAAAATTTAATTAACTGAACTGGAATCCATTAAAATAAAATCGGCAACTCGGTCAGAGGTAGCAGTCTCCGGATCTATCCTTTGACCATCGAACTCCTCAAGTTGGGTCTTCCGTCTTACCTGACCGAATTTCAAATCTACAGAAAGGAAGATAAAAATTAAATTTGATAAAAATAAATTGCTGAAATAAAATAAAAGCTGAAAATTAAAGAATGGAAAATAAAAACACGCATAAAAAGTAAATCTAAACCTATGGGGCCTTCTGTCTTACCTAGGGGCAGAATCCATCCTAAAAGAAAATAAAGAAAACAAAAAGGATGGCTGATCAAATCCAGTGGCAATAGTTGCATATTGGCTGGACTGCTTGCAGGGACCCCTCCTGACAAGAACTAGGCATCCTTCCCTTCTACAACCCTTGAACTCCTCAAGAAACCTTTGCCTTGAATTGGGTGAATTGACCAACCCCTTCTCAAGGGCCCCTTGGGTCATTTTTATAGAGAATGGTAGACATAACTGGGATTAGAGAGGAAGAAATAGGCAGTTCTTGGGTTTATACAAAAATATGGATGCCCTAGGGTTTGAGAATGGAGGGTTATGATTGTTCTAAATAGATCCTAAGGCTAAAAAGAGGAGGAGAGGGCGCCCAGTATTATGTAGGGCTGAGATTTGAGCTGAGATTTGGATAGTAAATACAATAGCTAATAGTTCTTTCTCTATGGTAGTATAATTCAATTGGGCTTCCGAGAGGGTACGGCTTGCATAATAGATTACCACTGGACGTTTATTCACCCTTTGTCCCAAAACAACTCCGATGGCATAGTTAGAGGCATCACACATGATTTCAAATGGCAAAGACCAGTTGGGAGGTTGTAGACTTTCAGGTACTCAAAAGTCTTAAGACATGCTTCATCAAAATTGAATGAGGCGTCTTTTGCTAGAAAGTTTCATAATGGCTTGGAGATCTGGGAGATGTCCTTAATAAATCATCAATAGAAGCTGGAATGTCCAAAAAAAGAACGGATTTGCTTGACAGAAGTGGGGGTGGAAGTTTAAAGATTAGGTCAATTTTTGTTTTATCCACCTCAATACCCCGTTCGGAAACTATGTGAACTAAAACAATGCCTTCTTTGATTATAAAATGGCTCTTCTCCCAACTAAGGACCAAGTTTGTCTTGATACATCGTTGAATAACTTTTCATAAGTGTTCGAGACATGTTTTGAAGGAATCCCCAAAGACAGAGAAATCATCCATAAATATTTCTAAAAAATCATCCACCATTTCCAAAGAAATTGTCATCATACACCTTTGAAAGGTTGTTGGTGCATTACATAATCCAAACGGCATTCGTCGGAAGGCGAATGTTCCACAAGGGCAGGTAAAAGTAGTTTTTTCTTGGTCTTTGGGGTAAATGGATACTTGGTTATACCCAGAATACCCATCTAAGAAACATAAATATTTTTGCCTAACAAGTTTTTTCAGAATTTGGTCAATGAAGGGCAAAGGGAAGTGGTCTTTTTTCGTGACTGCATTGAATTTCCTAAAGTCGATGCACACTCGCCATCCCATGGTAAGTCAAGTAGGGATTACTTCACCTTGATCAATAGTAAGAACGGTGAGTCCAGCTTTCTTAAGCACCACTTGCGTGGGACTTACCCAACTGCTATCTGAAATCGGGTAGATAATACCCGCATCTAACCACATAACTACTTCTTGCTTGACCACCTCTCTCATATTTGGGTTCTACCTTCTTCGCACCTCCCCACTTGGTTTGGCACCCTCCTTGGTGTAAATACGGTGCATACAAATGTACGGACTAATCTCCTTCAGATCAACTATTGAACAAACCAATGGCACCCCTATACTCTTTTAATACCTCAATCAGTTTCTCTTCCTGTCTAGGGGTTAAGTTTGCAGCTATGATCATTGACAATGTTTGGTTGGGTCCTAAAAACACATACTTAAGGGAGTCTGGTAAGGGCTTTAGTTCCAATCTTGGGGGAGATTCAAGAAATGGCACAAGTGGTTCACTCTTTAGTTCTTGTAGAGGTTCAACAGTAGGCCGAGATTGAAATGGGTGAGGAGACTTTATTAAGGCATTAGCTTCTTTCGTCGGGTCATCTGCTATGACCATATTGTTTTCTCTAGGGTTTCTCTTTACATCTATTATACAACAATTCATATTCTATTCTGGGTATGCAAAAGGACTCTGAGATTCACACAAGTCTTCAAACTTTCTTTCCCTTTGAAGAGCTAAGATTTCTTCAACATTTACTAAGTATGGGACATTAAAGTTTGTAAGATCTTGGTAGTGGACCTAGCGATTCTTTTCTAGGGTCGAAAACTAGCTGACTAAGCATTAAATCATTCTCCCACTGCAAGTTAGCTTCCATGAGCTGAATTACTTGGCTCTCTAATCTTAGGATTGACTGTTGCTGAGCTAAGATCAGCTGTTGGAGTTGTAGAAACATATCATAAAGTGAATTGGTTTGATAAGGCTGAGGGGAGGTTTGACATGGCTGAGACGATTGAGTCCCTGGGTAGTCAGTATGTTCATAGTGAATCTGGGCTTCTGGCCATTGAGAGTGCTCATCTAACAGTGTGGTTTCTTGGGCTTGGGCCCAATAAGTGAAATTGGGCTAGTTTTTCCACCCAGGGTTATATGGACTAAAGGATGGTTAGCAATGGGTTGGAAAAATCCGTTAACAACGTATACTTGCTCTGAAATGACTAGTTGACATGGGCCCGCCACAGGGCACTAGCTAACATGATGGGTCGGGCTTGCACAGATGGAACATGTTAGGGAGGATGACAAGGTTGGGAATGGGCTAAATTGTTGATGAAATGCAAGGACTTGGTCAAGCCTTTGGGACATCCCATTAATCTTATCTAGTTGTTAAGACACATGTTTCCAATCTATCTGTGGCTTAGGTTGGAAGTAGTTTCTCATTCCACAAACTCTGGCCATTGAATTCATTTTATTTTGTTTTAACTTTTTCGATTAAGAAGAAACAAGTAAAACACACGACCTAGGGGCTAAACTAAGGTTTCCTAAACTAGTCGTTCAACCAATGTGAATCCCCTTAGGTTCACATGGAATTACACCACTTCCTTTGGTTAGCCAGGTAAGAGGTGGGGATGTGGGAGGCTCCCCTTGCTCTCGCAATGACTTAATTAAGTAACCACAAAACCCGCTTAGACTTAGCTGGTTAACCTCTTTCCTTAGACACCAACCGCCGGTTATGGAAAGTAATTACAAGATTCCCTAATATTAAGCACACTTTTGAACCAAATGTGGGGGGCCTCCTAAAGGATCTTGCTATCCAATTTTTAAATTAAGGTTTAGGATGAACCGCATGTGAAAGGGTGGTGGTTTTTGGGCCAATGAAGGGTGATGAAATCCCCATCTTATCTTATTTAAATTGAATTGCCCTTAAATGGATTAACAGGAAAACACAATAAACAAAATAAATGCAACTAATTACAATGCATGAACAGTTATCTCTAGTATGCAATTCAACAATTTAACATAAAATAATAAAACAAACTAATTCAGCAAAAGGAGCAATTAAAAATGAAAAACCCTAACACATTAACAATTGACAAGATAATTTCAGTAATTAAATAATCGTATATGATGCATGCTCTAGAACATATCAAACCCTAAATGTTGGAATTCAAAAGCAAAAATTTTAAAATATTATTTTTTTGGAAATTCAAAATTTGAAATTTAAACTCAAATTCAAAATTTTGAATTCAATTTCTGAAATTTAAACTCAAATTCAAAATTTTGAATAATTTCCTAATTAACAATCAATTATTCAATTAAACCAACAACTAATCACAGAAAACAGAAAAATAAAGGAACTAATTTTGCAAAAAAAATAATACTATAGAAATGAAGATTAAGAAGGCAGTTCACTACTCTAATTAACAATCAATTATTCAATTAAACCAACAACTAATCACAGAAAACAGAAAAATAAAGGAACTAATTTTGCAAAAAAAATTAATACAATAGAAATGAAGATTAAGAAGGGAGTTCACTACTCTAAAGATTAAACAGAAAAAATAATAAGAGTATGCAACAATAAAAATCTAAGAAATGAAA
Organism: Nelumbo lutea; assembly: GCF_056320005.1. Taxonomy (NCBI): domain Eukaryota; kingdom Viridiplantae; phylum Streptophyta; class Magnoliopsida; order Proteales; family Nelumbonaceae; genus Nelumbo; species Nelumbo lutea. The sequence continues at coordinate 84,881,257 of NC_142687.1, read as the reverse complement.
TGAGTTTCTAAACTGAAATTAAAGAAAAAAAAACATAACCTAACATTCCTAAACAGAAATCTAGTTCACTCAAGAAATTAAAACAAAGATAAAAACTAGATCTAAGAAGAAAAAAAATAACCCACACCTACTAGTTCAGAACTTAAAAGAACATAGAAATCGATAAAAACAAGACAAAAAAATTAAGAAAGCGGAAACTAAGGAAACAATGCACCTAGTACAAAAAGAAAAATGTCAAACAAACGAAAAGTTATAGGAGTGATTGATTCTAGAAACAAAAAATGAAAAACCCAATTCGAACCCAGAAAAAAATAGAAAAAAATAAATCTAAGAATGAAGCAAAAAATAATCCTAAAAAAATAAATCGAATCTACCAAGAAATAAAAATAATTAACTAAGAATTCGAAAACACTACTTTACCAAAAAGATTTTGAAAATAAAAACAAAAAAAAAAACAAGATTAAATTGGGACAACTACACCTGAATCGCAATTCCAATATCTCTTCTTTTCTCTTTTCTTCAGCAATCCGGCAATGCTCTGGTACCCCACCTTTTGCTATTACGTCCTACAAAATCAAAGAGAAATAAGAATTAAAATGAGATTACAAATCAAGTAATTAAACAAAAATAAAAAATAATGAAATAGGTCTGAACAAAGCAAATAAAAATATTTCTTCGTTGCTTCCCCGACAACAGCGCCAAAATCTTGGTGTGTCTAGAAGCGTGTCGTTAACCACTTCGAAACACTATTTTCAATATTTATAAATTTTCCAATTCTCAAAATAAGTACAAAACACAGTTAGTGGTGAGAATTTTCCAATTCTCAATATGGACAAAATAACAAGATTTGAGATTGCAAAAACACAAAATTTAATTAATTGAACTAGAATCCATTAAAATAAAATTCTAACAATGTTGAAAGTAAAAAATGCAGAAAAATAAATAAATAACAGAAAAAAACTAAATAAAAAAAAATCTGCAACTCGGTTAGAGGTAGCAGTCTCCGAATCTATCTTTTGACCCTCGAACTCCTCGAGCCATGACTTCCCTCTTACCTGGCGGAATTTCAGATCTGTAGAAAGGAAGATAAACATTAAATTTGATAAAAATAAATTGTAGAAATAAATTAAAAACTGGAAATTAAAGAACGAAAAATAAAAACTCGCATAAAAAGTGAATCTAAAACTATGGGAAACTAGTTGGGATCCAAATCCAGAGGTGGCAGTAGTGGCTAGGCGAATATACTCTTTCTTGGGCGTTCTCCTTTTCCTCTACCCTTGAACTTCACAAGAATAGCCTTTCGTCTTACCTAGGGGCAAAATCCATTCTAAAAGAAAATAAAAAAAAAAACAACAAAAAGGATGGCTAATCAAATCCAGTGACAATAGTTGCATATTGGTTGGACTGCTTGCAGTAACCCCTCCTGACAAGAACTGGGCATCATTCCCTTCTACAACCCTTGAACTCCTCAAGAAACCTTTGCCTTGAATTGGGTGAATTGACCAACCCCTTCTCAAGGACCCCTTGGGTCCTTTTTGTAGACAAGGGTGGACATAATTGGGATTAGAGAGGAAGAGATGAATAGCTCTTTGAACAAAAATATGGGTGCCCTAGGGTTTGAGAAAGGAGGGTTATGATTATTCTAAAGAGATCTTAAGGCTAAAAAGAGGAGGAGAGGGCGCCCATTATTATGCAGGGCTGAGATTTGGGCGCCTATAACAGGAGAAAGGTGACTCGCATGTGTAATGTGGCGCCCTAAGGTGATTGGTTGAGGATTAAGGAGTGAGGTGTAAGGCTAGGATGTTGTTTAGGGAAAGATCTAAGGGTATAAGAGGTTGCTAAGGCTTGGATGATTGAGATTAGAGGTTAGGAGAGAGTAGAGGGTGGAGATTTGATAGTTTAGGGCGGCTAGAGTTTGTTAGAGGTGAAAAGAATGAGTGGGGAGGCGCCCTAGGGTTTGCTAAGGAGAGGAAAGTATGCTAATACAGTAGGAGGGCGCCTATTTGGGTTTGGTAGATAGGAGGCGCCCTACTGTGCTCAATTTTTACAGAAACGCCCCCTATCTCAGCTGGAATTTATACCAGCTTCCCCAAAATTACATTTTAGCCTTGAATCTTCCCTAGTTTTTCCCAAATTTTGCACAGGGACCCTCAAAGGTCAAAATATTGAATTTAACTAGGAAAATGGCACATTTTAACTATTCTAAGGCCTAAAATACCCCTGAAATGATACCCCTAAGGCATCAAAATACAAAGTTATCATTCTCTCTAATTTTCTACTCATCCATTCAATATTTGCATTTTTAATCATAAGAGTACTTTGATTTGCATTCTGTTATTATTATTATTATTTTTATTGCATATATTTTATTTTTGTCGTACCTATTTCAAAACCTCTTATTTATAAAGTATTTGTCCATGAACCTATGTATTTAATTTCCATTAGTTTTATCAATTAATACTATGCCATTAGCAAACAACAAACACCATAAGACCTCTTATTGAATATGTTTAGTCAATTCATCCAAGAATAGAACAAGTAAATAAAGACAAAGTGCTAAGCTTATTCATTGTAACTATAAAATATGATTTTTCTCCCAAAGATGGTCTAACTTTGATTGTTGCACCCTCCTACATTTCCTTAATTAGCTCCAAATACCTATTTAGAATCACTTTCTTTTCCAAAAGCCAACTGATGGAGCGCGATCCGGCTAGTCTTAGCTGTCTGCTGCCTTGCTTCTGAACGGGGTAGCAGGAAACCTGAAACGGAAGAGGTGGGAAAGCTCCGGGGGGGAACCCGATGTAGAGGCTCCGAAGCTCAAGTTAGAGTCCTTCAAAAGCAAGGTAATACCAGATAGCGCAAAGTTTTGCATACCTCCGTTGTTGGGGGGTAGGGGGATCTTATAGTCACTTTGTGTACTCGTCCCGAGGCCCTTGTCAGATCGGGTGTGATTACCCTTGCGCTTGTCAACTCGGCCGTCGTTCCTTCTGTTGAGACAGAACCGTCACTGCCTAACCGTCTAACTGGAGATGGCGGCATCAGTGGCGGTGGCAGGTGGCCGTTTAGAGTGCTGCTGCTAAACGTCAGATCCCAAGTCAGTCAGGCGTGGCGTCCTCGGGCACGGACTTCCCTGGTGTCAGGCATGGTACGACTTGTTTGGCTTTGGTGCCTAGAAGATGACGCGAAGTGCTGAGCGAGGCGGTCTTGAGCTCGAAGGTATCCCGAACTGTTACAAGGTGGGTCAATTCGGTGAAGTGTATCCCGAGCTTTTACAAGGTAGTTCGGCGAAGTCTGTCCCGAGCTGTTACAAGGTGGGTCAGTTCGGTGAAGTGTATCCCGAGCTGTTACAAGGTAGTTCGGCGAAGTCTATCCCGAGCTGTTACAAGGTGGCAGTTCGGCAAAGTCTGTCCCGAGCTGTTACAAGGTAGTTCGGCGAAGTCTATCCCGAGCTGTTACAAGGGGGGTTAGTTCAGCGAAGTTTACCCTTGTTCCCGCCTAGGCTTGGCCCCCTTTTGCCGAGCTGTCGTTTCTGCCACGTGTCTCATAATAAAGAGGTCGGGCCAAATCTTCCTTCATCAATTGCCCCCCACTCCTTGCGCTGAGGGCCTTGCCATGGTGCGGGGAGTTTTCACGAGGTGGTCGTAGATTTGTCCCGTCCTTCAAACCTCCACTGTATGACACGCTTTTGCTAGGGTTTTTTCGGTTTTCGAGAAGGTTGGAAACGTGCTTACTCAAGAATGCTGGTGGTTGTGACCGTGCATTTTTAAATTTCAAACCCACTCGCGGCGTTGGGACGTGACAGCGGGTCATTTCAAAAAGGCATGCCACTGCTGTACGTGCGCCGTCGACTGTCAGGGAGACGTGCGGCGCGTCAGTTTTGAAAAGACGTGTGTCGAAGTGACGTCGGTTTAAAAAAGACGTGCTGACGTTTCATTTTTCGGAAAGACGTGCGCCAATCACGTGTCGACTTTAAGGGCTGTGCGGTCAGTAAGAACGTTGGCCGTCGGATCGTCTTCAGTCTGCACGGTCGATTCTTGGTTACTGTAGCTATAAATAGTGGGGGACCCCGGTTGGTTTGTCACTTCTGCGGTTTGTCTACTGAGTTCGCATCCAACCTTTCAACTCGCGTCCAAGTCTTTTCCAGCTCGCATCAAGGCTGGTTACACAGTCTTCACGGTTCTTTGGCTTGTTCTTCAAACTTTTCGGTGAGTACTTTCCTGAATCTATCTTTCCCCCAATGTCTAACTTTGACAGCTCAGACGATTCTTCGAGTAGGGCCGACGTAGGTTCCACCAACCGAGCCGTGTCCCCAGACTGCCTCAGTGATCCTGAGGTGGAGCCTGAAGACTATGAACTCGTGGGCCGAGTCGCTTCGGGCAGTTTGGCGTCTACCTCCCACCGAGGTCGGATGCTAGACAGGTTTGGTCCTTCGACCATGACGCCTGAGGGGCTTCAATCCATACTTCTGTCCTACAATCTTCCTGGGGGGTACACATATTTCACTCCTTCGGGTAGCTTTCCTTGGGAACACGGTCCCGACGAGATCGTGATTTTTCGAGAGCAGCTCGCTGCAGGGTTGCGACTTCCTTTCCTGGGGGGTACTCATATCCCTTTTTTGCGAGCAGAACTTCCCCTTGGACTTAGATATATTCTCTTCTATCTTGATGCTCAAGAGAAAGGCGGGTCCTCTTCCTGGGGGAAGACGGGCGTATTACCTTACTCCTCGCCAGGGTTTTAAGCTTCTGCACGATCTTCCTAACAAGGTCCCGGCGTGGAAGCGGGACTACTTCGGCGTGCGAAGTGCACAAGGATGGCCCTTCCAAACCGGGTGGGGTGAGGCCGCTCCCGACTTGGGCGTAACTCTTGATAAAGAGACGATGAAGGGTCTCCGGCAGTGGGCACGGCAAGGCTTAAAGTGCCACCACTACTTAACGGAGGCTAAGCTTTTTGCAGTCGGCCTGAGTTCGGGTAGGTTTCTGGCTATGCGGCTTTCTTTCTTTTTTTTTTTGATGTCGAACTCGTTTCTGTAGGTGTGATGGATGCGGAGAGAACTCGCGGCGGGCGTTTGTTCCAAGGTATGAAGAGGAGGAAGCGGGTCGCCAAGCGAACTTGTAACGAGCTGCCCCTTGATGAGGAGCCCCATGCCCCAGACCATACGACAGAGGATTTGCCCAGGGAGCCCGAAGTGACTCCACCGGTGCACAAGACTGCCAGGGCGCCTTACGCTGAAACCACTCATACAGGCGCTCCTGCGTACTCAAGTGCTCCTGCTCACTCCGGGTCTGATCATACGCGGGCTGGGCCCTCAGGCTCGGGAGCTCAAGGGAAGTTTAGGAGCGTGTTGACGCCGAACTACGCTCTTCAGAAGAGTAGGGACGCTAATTTCCCTGAGGAGGTCACGGCGTGGACCGATCTTCCCTTGAATCAGGTCGTTTGCCGTGCCATAACGCATGCCATGGTGGTAAGTTAGATTCTGTCTTCCTTTTTTATTCTGTTGCTTCTGCTGTCATTTTGCTCACTTGTTTCTTTTGGTAGGTGAATTCTTCGATTCATGCCTTGGTGGCCCAAGTGGAGAGGAGCTCGCGACAGGCGCGAGCTGCTGAGGCTGCCACTCATGCTGCTGAAGAAGCCTTCCGTGCTGCAGAGGCAAATACCCGGGCTGCTGAGGCGGTTGCTTATACTACTGAAAAGGCTGCTCGCATCGCGATGGCCAGACAGGCGAGGTCTCAGCGTGACGCCGAGGCCATGGGGGTAGTTGTCAAGCATATGGCGGACTTGAAGTTGGATTTGCATCATCAAGTCGAGTATCTTCAGGAGGACATTAGGGAGAGAACACAGATTTTTTCCCAAGGCATTGAAGACGCCAAGAAGAAGGCAGTTGAAGACTACATTGCCTCCCCGCGTTTTGACGATCTGATGGTGGACTCTTACAGGAGGGGGTTCAAGTTGAGCCGGTGGATGATCCAGAATACATACCCCGACCTCGATGTAAGTGCCATAACCACTTCGCGCATAACTCAGGAGATGGCCAATGCTGTCGATGGCGAGCCGGACTCTGAAGGAGAGGCAGGGCCTTCGGGTGTTGTTGAAGTGCCTTCTGATGGCGAAGAAGTGGCTCCGGGCATGTAATTTTTTTTTTTTTGCCAGTGTACTGTTTCTTGCAATGGAGTCTTTTTCACCTTGCTCACCTTCCCCGAGCTGTTTCTTTTCCGGGTTTTTAAATTTCCTTGGCCTTTTATGCCGCGAACTGATTTTTGCCGAGCTGATAATGTGCTGAAGTTCCTCGGCTTGCCTTGTGGCACATGGCCTGATTTCGTCCACTTCGCTAGGTGGTTTATAGGTAGTATCACCTCAAGTTCACGATGTTCCACGTTCAGGGTACTTGTTTGCCCTCCAAGGTTTCGAGTTCGTATGCACCCCCAAGTGCTGTTTTTACTTTATAGGGCCCTTCCCAATTAGGTCCAAGCTTGCCGACGCCGGGTTCGGGCACCATAATCTTACGGAGGACCAGGTCGCCGACTCGGAAGCTTCATTGCTTTACTCTGCTATTGTAGTAGCGAGCTACCTGCTTCTGGTATGCCGCTGTTCGGATGTGCGCGAGGTCCCTTACCTCGTCCAGTAGGTCGAGGTTGGTGCGTAATTCGTCTCCGTTCATCCGATCGTCGTATATTTCTAATCGCAACGTCGGTATTTTGATTTCCACCGGGATCACCGCTTCAGTGCCGTAGGTGAGGTTGAAGGGGGTTTCTCCCGTGGCTGCTTTTTCGATCGTTCGGTGAGCCCATAAGACACTTGGTATCTCTTCGGCCCACAATCCCTTAGCACGATCCAAACGTGCTTTCAGTTCGCGCAGGATGGCTCTGTTCATCACTTCCGTCTGGCCATTTGCCTGTGGGTGCGCGGCTGACGTGAAATTTTGCCGAATCCCCATGTCTTGGCACCACTCTTGGAACTTGATATCCTTGAACTGTTTGCCGTTGTCGGAGATTAGAATCCGAGGTAATCCGAACCGACATACTATGTTCTTCCAAAAGAAGTTCTGTATGTTTCGAGCCGTGACAGTTGCCAGAGGTTCGGTTTCTATCCACTTCGTAAAATAATCTACCGCAACAACTAAGAATTTTCTTCCGCTTGTTGCTGGTGGGAATGGCCCAAGGAGGTCGATGCCCCATTGTGCAAAGGGCCACGGGCTGGCGAGGTATTTGAGGTCGGAGGCAGGTTGATGGTGGATGTTAGCGTGCTTTTGACACTTGTCGCATTTTCTGACGAGCTCGACATCTTCTGCCTTCATCGTTGGCCAGTAGTATCCTTGTCGAAGTGCCTTTTGGGCGAGTGCTCTGCCCCCCAAGTGTCCGCCGCACAGGCCTTCATGAGTGTCACGGAGTACAAACTCGGCTTCGGTAGGTCGCAGGCACCGCAAATAGGGGAGCATGTACGACCGTTGGTATAACCGTTCATCTATTATGACATATTTGGCCGCCTGGCGCTGCACCCTCTTGGCCGCATTGCGTTCTGCAGGGAGGGTTCCGTCTATCAGGAAGCTCGCGAGTGGATCGATCCAGCTCGGCTCTGCTTCTAAGATGGGAGCAACCTCCTCTGTCCCCCCGAGAATACTAGGCCGAGGTAAGTCCTCTATGTACACAGTTCTCATATTGTTGTGACTCGTGCTGGCTAACCGGGACAGGGCGTCGGCCTCAGTGTTTTCGGACCTCGGGATTTGCTTGATGATGTGTGACCGGAAGTTGAGCAGGGCTTCTTTTACTTTGGCCAAATATGCGATCATGAAGAGATCGCGTGCTTCGTATTTGCCGGTAACTTGGTTTACCACGAGCTGAGAATCGCTGCAGATGACCAAGTGTTTTGCCTTAACCTTTCGCGCTAGGTCCAGCCCGGCGATCAGTGCTTCGTACTCTGCCTCATTGTTGGATGCTGCGAACTCAAAGCGTAGTGCGTACTCTACTTTTGTGCCGCTCGGGCCGCACAAGACTATTCCAGCTTCGCTGCCCTGCCGGTTCGAGAAACCATCCACGTGAAGGATCCAGGGCTCCTCATCCCAATTCGCTCTTCGCCTGATCAGGAGAGATGCCACACTGGGTGCTACTTCACGGGGTTTGAACTCTATGGACTCAAGAGCTCCGGGTTCGCTGCAAATGGGGACCTCGGGCTCGACCTGTGGGGCTTCGTGGCTGAAAGTGCACTCGGCGATAAAATTTGCCAAAGCTTGGGCCTTGATAGCGATTCTCGGTTTGTACTGGAGATCGTACTCGCTGAGTTCGATGGCCCATTTTTTCAGTCGACCGGAGACTTCAGGTTTGAGTAAAACTTGTCTGAGAGGTTTGTCAGTTAGGACGATGACTGTGTGAGCCTAGAAGTACGGGTGGAGTTTCCAAGCTGCTATTACTAGGGCGTATGCTAGTTTTTCTATCTCCAGGTACCTTGCCTCTGCTCCCTGCAAAATCTTACTAACATAATATATGGATCGTTGGACCCGGTCTGTTTCCTTTATTAGTACCGAACGGACTGCCTCGTTGCTGGCCGAGAGGTACAGTTGTAAGACCTCGCCCACCTCGGGCCGGGCTAAGGTTGGCACACTAGCGAGGTAACCTTTTAGTTCGTTGAACGCGAACTGGCAGTCCTGGGTCCACTCGAACCCTTTGCCTTTGACTGCCTTGAAGAAGGCTAGGCAGCGGTCTGCTGACTTGGACAAGAAGCGGCTTAGAGCGGCTATGCGGCCGTTCAGCCTCTGAACCTCTTTTACTTTCCGAGGTGGTTTCATATCTAGAATGGCTTTTACTTTGTCCGGGTTGGCCTCAATACCGCGCCGATTGACAATGTAGCCTAGGAACTTGCCCGAGGTGACGTCGAAGACACACTTGTTGGGATTCAACTTCATACTAAACTGACACAGAATTCGAAAAACAGAAGCTAAGTTTTGTATTAACTCTTGTGAAAACTGAGTCTTGACGACCATGTCGTCTACATAGCACTCTATCTTCGTGCCAATCAGGGGCCGAAATAGCTTATTTACAAGTCTTTGGAAAGTTGCCCCGGCGTTTTTTAGTCCGAAGGGCATGACTTTGTAGCAATACAGGCCGAAATCGGTAATGAAGTTGGTTTTTTCCTCATCGGATGGGTCCATCCTAACTTAGTTGTAGCCCAAGTAGGCGTCCAGGAAGCTTAGCAACTCGTTTCCCGAGGTCGCGTCCACTAGGCGGTCAATTCTGGGGAGGGGGAAGCAATCTTTCGGGTATAGTCGACGCACATGCGCCACTTGCCGCTTGCCTTTTTTACCAACACCAAGTTGGCCTCCCAGCTTGGGTAGTGGACTTCCCTTATGAAGTTTGCTGCGAGGAGCTTCTCAACCTCCTCGTCGACCGCTCTCCAGCGTTCTGGGGCTAAGTTGTGTTTCTTCTGTCTAACGGGTCTGACTACAGGGTCAGTATTATGTTTGTGAGTTATTAGTCCGGGGCTAATGCCGGGCATGTCGGCCGCGGACTAGGCAAAAATATCTAAATTTTGAAGTAAAAAACTCACCAGTTCGGTTCGTAGGGGATCTTCGATGGAAGCTCCGATGCTTAGTGTGCGAGCTGGGTCTGTAGCTGAAGTCAGGATTGCGACTGTTTCCTCCGTGGGCGAAGCTCACTCCTCTCCTTGCTCCGCCGGCCGCTCCAGTTCGAGGTCGTCGGCCGCCTTGGTTTTGCCCTTCAGGGCGGCAACGTAGCACTTGCGGGACTCGAGCTGGTCGCCCCGCGCTACTCCTATACCGAAGTCCGTAGGGAACTTCATGGCCAAATAGTAGGTGGAGACCACTGCCAGTAGGATATGCGTGATCGGCCGCCCTATTATGGCATTGTATGGGGAGGGGGTCGCGACCACCAGGAAATCATGGTTGAGTCTGACCGCACAAGGCCATGTGCCGACTTCCATTGGGACAGTTACTTTTCCGAGGGGCCTGACTTCCTCTCCGCTGAAACCTACCAGGGGAGTGCTCGCGGGCTTCAGCTCGCTCCTCTTTAACTGCAGCTGGTCAAATGCCGATTTGAAGAGGATGTCCACTGAGCTGCCCGAATCTACGAGTACACGCCTGACCTCGAGGTCGCTGATCCTTAGCTTAATGACAAGCGCGTCATCATGGGGGTGGTGGACTCCTCGTGCGTCGTCCTCCATGAAAAAGATTGGTTCTTCGGTCTTTGGTCTCTTTGGGGGGTTCCGTTCTTCGAGTGCCGCTTCGCGAACTGAAGTCCGGGCTGCTGCCGAGGTACACCCCGCTACCACCGAACCTCCCACTATTACATGGATGGTTCCCCGAACTGGCCTCTCTTCCGGAGGCTGCTTCTGCAACGGTTCGGCAGGTCTGTTGCTAGACTCGGGGGCATCCTTTTCGTGCTCCCCTTGCCGACCTGCTTTATTGTTATTGTTGTGCTGTACAAAGTTTCTCAAGTATCCGCGACGGATGAGTCCCTCTTTCTCCTCCCGGAGGTTATTACACTGTTCGGTGCTATGACCATGGTCTCTATGGAAACTATAATACAAATTCTTGTTTCTCTCGTTCGGATTTCCTTTTAGGCGAGGTGGCCACTTAACGTACGGAGCGTCTTTGATCGTCATTAAGATCTCTGTCCGCCTCGTGTTTAACGGCGTGTAGTCCGTCCGAACTGCTAGGGGGGCCCGGAAGGACTGGTTCGACTTCGGCTCCCGGGTCGGGTTTTTTCTATTCACTGGGTTGGAGAGCTCACCTTCTCTCTTCCTTTTCTCGTTCCCGCCTTCGGTTAATTGGTTGATTTCTTCCTCTATCCTCATGAACTTATCCGCGAGTTTGAGGAATTCGGCCACGGCCGCGGGCTGGTTGACCACCATGTGCCACTTGAACTCTTTGTGCGTCACCCCTCTTTTGGCCGCCGCGAGCTGCACTGCGGGGTCCAACCGCGATATTTGCAAGCATGCTTCGTTGAACCGCTTGATGTAGCCCCGAATAGATTCTCCTTCTCTTTGGACCACTCCAAAGATGCTTTCCTCTGTTCTGGGGCACCGTCGGCTGGTGACGAAGTGTGTGGTGAAGACTTGCACGAACTGGGCCTGGCACTTTATCGACCCGGGGGCCAGGTTCCTGTACTAAGTGCGGGCTACCCCCCTGAGGGTGGTGGTAAAGGCCACGCACATGCACGATTCGCTAGCCCTGGCGAGGTGCATTTGCGACTGAAAGGCGTCAACGTGGTCGTTGGGGTCGAAGGACCCGTCGTACTTGTCCAGAGGTGGGAGCTTGAAGTCTTTGGGTAAGGGGACTGCCAGGAGTTGCGATGCGAGGAGGGAAGGAATGGAGAGAGCCGGGTAGCCCCTACCTCGTCCGAGCTCGTGGCTTTGCCTCTGAATTCCAACAAGGCGCGGGTGGCAGTCTGGCGACTTCACCGGCGCCTTCGCCGTTGAGCGGGCCTTGTGCTAGCGCTGCTGGCCTCCATGTTACCGAGCTCAATGGGCCCAGAGTGCTGGCGGTCTACCGTCAGGGCGCTGAATCGGTTTTCGGTGAGCGGGAGCTCAGGTTGGGAGCGCCGGGGTGCCGACCTTGCGGGCGAGGTTCCCGACCCGCCTGCGGGTTGTGAGGCGGGGATGACATTTTTCTCTCTTCGGCCTGGGGACGAGGCCTGGCTGTTGGGGTGGTTTTGGGGCCAGGAGGCCTTCACCTGGCGGGGGCGCCCATCCTGCGGGGAGGCCTTAACCGGCCTTGGAGCGGGGTGGCGAGGTGGAAGTAATGGTTGGTTCAATGGCAGTTGGGGGAACTGCTGTTGATAGTGATAGTGGAAGATGTTGTGCAGCACTTGGTGCTGGTGAAGCTGGTGTTGCTGGAACTGTTGCATTTGGGCTTGCATTGCCCGCATGCACTTTATCAGGTCCTCCAATCGGTCTTGGCTAGCTGCCAGGGGGACGGCAGTTGGTTCAGTGAAGGTTGTCTCAATGGGGAGAGGAAAGGGGACGTTTGTGGTAGGAGGGTTTACGGGTGCCACTGCTTGTGGCGTGTTCAGGATGGGGATCCCATCCGCCGAAAGGGGGATGGTGAACTATCCAACGCATACTACGGGGACCTGAAGTTGCTCCCCGGTGGCGTTTGTCTCCGTGCCACGTCCGGTGTTGCTGGAGGAAGCCATGAGTGTTGGGTTTTTTGAAGAGAAAAGTGGGGTATCGAAGTTTGGAGGGAGGCTTTTTGAAGCGTTTTCCCACAGACGGCGCCAATTGATGGAGCGCGATCCGGCTGGTCTTAGCTGTCCGCTGCCTTGCTTCTGAACGGGATAGCAGGGAACCTGAAACAGAAGAGGTGGGAAAGCTCTGGGGGGGAACCCGGTGTAGAGGCTCCGAAGCTCAAGTTAGAATCCTTCAAAAGCAAGGTAATACCAGATAGCGCAAAGTTTTGCATACCTCCGTTGTCGGGGGGCAGGGGGCTCTTATAGTCACTTCGTGTACTCGTCCCGAGGCCCTTGTCAAATCGGGTATGATTACCCTTGCGCTTGTCAACTCGGTCGTCGTTCCTTCTGTTGAGACAGAACCGTCACTGACTAACCGTCTAACTGGAGATGGCGGCGTCAGTGGCGGTGGCAGGTGGCCGTTTAGAGTGCTGCTGCCAAACGTCAGATCCCAAGTCAGTCTGGCGTGGCGTCCTCGGGCACGGACTTCCCTGGTGTCAGGCATGGTACGACTTGTTTGGCTTTGGTGCATAGAAGATGACGCGAAGTGCTGAGCGAGGCGGTCTTGAGCTCGGAGGTATCCCGAACTGTTACAAGGTGGGTCAGTTCGGTGAAGTGTATCCCGAGCTTTTACAAGGTAGTTCGGCGAAGTCTGTCCTGAGCTGTTACAAGGTGGGTCAGTTCGGTGAAGTGTATCCCGAACTGTTACAAGGTAGTTCGGCGAAGTCTATCCCGAGCTGTTACAAGGTGGCAGTTCGGCAAAGTCTGTCCCGAGCTGTTACAAGGTAGTTCGGCGAAGTCTATCCCGAGCTGTTACAAGGTGGCAGTTCGGCGAAGTCTGTCCCGAGCTGTTACAAGGGGGGTTAGTTCGGCGAAGTGTGTCCTTGTTCCCGCCTAGGCTTGGCCCCCTTTTGCCGAGCTGTCGTTTCTGCCATGTGCCTCATAATAAAGAGATCGGGCCAAATCTTCCTTCATCACCAACATATAATAAAGTAGTAAAACAAGAGGGCTTCTCCTCAAACATGTGGCTAACCTCCAACTTAGAAAAAGGTGTAAATGAACTTAAATTCATATCAAAAAAGTTACTTCACATCACAAATCATATCTAACTAATTACTTTCATGATTTAAATGAACCAATTCATTTCAGTACACAATGTTGATGAGGGTTCCTTTTTTTCGTTTATTTTCTTTTGAGAAAAGTGCAAGTATAAACTAAGTAAAGAATGGAACAAAGTGATATCATAATGGGTCATCCGATGAGCAACTATATTTGTTGTTCATCGCACATGGTAAATCAAGATGATAGGAAAAAGTGAAATCAATCTTCTAGAGTTTTCTAAGATCCATCAACAAGAATTTAGTAATGACAAATGCATTGCCTTGAATGATAAAAGGTCCAGGGGATAGTTCCTTTGTAAAACGCAATTCATGGAGGCATGCCCAATCTTCCACTTCTAAAGATGAACAAAGCTTCGCAAGAACAACTCTAGAAAACAAATGGCACCTATTATGGAGTCCAGATATCCTGAACAGTTTGTTCTACACAATTTCCTGTACATCCAAACACACCACGACACATCAACATCACACATTATGAGTATTGTACATGTGCGAACAATTTAACGGATGCCTCAAGATGCTGGTTTCATTTAATTAATTATTTTAGAAATTTAGCCATAAAAAAAAAGTTTTGACCATCCATCCTAGTCGTGATAAACAAATTTGGTGGAGGATAACAACAAGGGTCATCTTCATGTTTTCACCAACAAACCCTTTATCCTCACCAGCACTGCCCTTTTTGTTTCCTAGGTGACATAGAAATTCTTTCCAATGAGACATATCATGATTTTAGTTTTGAATTCAACCACTCCATATAATCTATTGAAACATAAAACTGATCCCTTTTAAAAGAATTATTAAGTCGGTATTCTTTGTTCTGCTAGACTGCCACTTTTCTATTCACCATTACGGCTTTCTGATGTTGATTTCCACAACCCCACAACAAATGATTGATGAATTGGAGGATCCTCAAATCCTCATTCCATTTTGTTTCCTAACATCACCATTCCACCACCATAAACTTTTTTATATTTCCAAACAAATATATAAAAAAAATCGTCTTAATTTGCATTTTTAAAATAAAAAAAGAAAAAATAATAACTTTGTAGAAAGAATAAATAATTCAATATTGATCACACTATCAAATCAAAATGCTTGTACAAAAACAATTTGATACTCCCAAGTTCTTTTCCATTGTGCCAAATTGTAGATCTACAAGTCTAATATAATTATTATTTATGAGTTTTGTTTCTATCTCTGTAAAGAAAGTAGTGACAGATGAAAGATCAATTGAAAAAAACAAAAGGAAGTCTTCAACCAGATGGAGTTGGACCAGGCTTGAAGAGGGAGGGGTTGGGAGGTGGTGAGACAATGTAGCATCTGTTGGGCAGAGGATAAATTGTTCCTCCTATGACACCATTTCTCGGCGGAGGAGAGGTAATAACTACCGAAATTGGTGGTACCAAAGGAGTAGAAGATGATGGAGTAGATGGTGGTATCAATGGATGCAAGGAGGGAATTGGGAAAAGACGAGATTTATGGGAACCCCTCTCCCTCGCGTCTCTTTTGGGTAAATGATAAATATGTTTAGACTATTATGTCTTTCTTTTTCGTTTAATTTTTTAATGTTTAATAGGAAAAAAAAGCCAAAAGGGCATTTGGCATCCTTTAACATTCTTTGCACGTATGACATTTTCACATGATTGGATGTTCAGGAACTTGTGCAAGACACATTATGTAAGAGATCCAGACTCCATATTATGATCATGGAAAGTGGGTTGTCTATTACAAATCATGTATGATTTGGTCTTCAAAATTAGATAAAAATCCAACCTAACTTTACCATATGAATAGCGATTCCTATGCATGATTCACAAACACACACACACATAACATGGTTTTAAAACCACCATTAACTTAGGTGGTTGAACTAGTTGACTCAGAAACCAGTTTCCTATTTGGTACCATTTTGCACCAAACCCATAATTGGATAGTTGAATTGTTGAACTCTTAAACCTGGACAATGGTTTACAATTTAATAATATGAAATTGAGTTTATTTTATTAACTAAAATAACAAAAAAGTTAGAAACAAGAGAAGGGTTGAGGGCTGACTAGTTAGGAGAGAGAGAGAGAGAGATCCAATACACGTTTAGAAATAACAATTGTTTGAACTATTCAAACTGGATGGTCGAACCATTTAAATTGTTTCATTTTCAAGTCAATTTTTAAAATCTTGATATATAATCATTCTTTTGTTTTCCACATAAACTATAAGAAAAATTTTAATTTTTTATAATCGTTGAGTTTTTATGAACCCTTAGGTTGTGACATAAACTTAATTCTACAACCTCTAAAAGAACGTGTGACTCTAAGAAAGTAGTAAAGGCGTTAACCATGACTTGAATTCTTATTAGCCTTCACAACATGTATTCTATAATCTCCAATCCTCTATGATATAGCAAATGTTTAATTTAATAGGAAGCCTATCTAGATAGGCAAGACATAGAAAAAAAAATGTATTCCACAATTGAATTTTCAACATTTTTTTAATTGAAAACGAGGTCATTTTTCTTAGTTTGAGGATAACTTAATCAAGTAAAAAAGACACACCATTTCCTATTGGAATATACACTAACCACACCTTACCTTTTTATTTTCTTCTTATTTTCCTCTTTATTTTTGTGAGATGAACTCCATGCTTTCCTATTAAATAACAAAAGGGTTTGGTTTTCTTGTTATTTTTTATTTTTGGCTCAAGTTAGGGGCAGAGCCAAGAATTTTTTATGAAGAGGCCAATCCATTGAGGTGGGGAGGGGGAATTTACATGGAAGATTGTATAACAAGTGGGGATTTCTGGACCATAAGGGGGGCATGGCTCCCCTGGGTCCCCCCTACTTGGCTCAAGTTGAATAGACTGTCAAGCTTAGATTTGATTGCATCACAACAATCATTTGTTCATCATCATCATCCATGCTTTATCCCAACTATATGGGGTCAAGTGCATGAATCTTGTTTCACCAATCCATTCTATTTAAAGCCATATCCAATGTTAAATTATTAGTACTTAAATCATTTCTTACTACTCCTACCAATGTTCTTTTTTGTCTACCCTAAGCTCTTCTAGCCCCTTTAATGTATAACAAATATTTATTCTAATTGGTGGAGTTGGTGGTCTTCTATGCACGTGCCCAAATCATCTTAGTCTTCTCTCTCTCTCTCTCTCTCTCTCTCTCTCTCTCTCATTTTATCACCTATTGGAGCTATTCCTAGGTTCCTACGGATGACTTCATTCCATATCCTATTCTTTCTAGTTTTTTTTCACTCATCCATCTTAGCATTCACTCTCATTTTATCACCTATTGGAGCAATCCTATGTTCCCACAGATGACTTCATTCCATATCCTATCCTTTCTAGTTTTGTTCACTCATCCTTAACATTCACATTCTGCCACATTCACTTTTTGGACATGTTGTTTCTTGATTGCCTTACACTTTGTTCCATACTATATAGCTTGCCTTGCAATTGTTTTATGGAATTTTCCTTTTTACTCTAAGCGGTATTTACTTATCACATAAAAGTCCAGATGCACCCCTCCATTTTGCCTACTTACTCTAATTCTTTGGGTGACACCCTCCTCAATCTTTCCCTTGTTATAAATTATTAAGGTACTAGAAATGGTCACATTGCATTATCTCTTGGTCTCCAATCCTAAATCTTGATTTACACTCCTATTATTACTAAACATATATGTCATATATTCTGCTTTAGTCTTACTTATTTTAAAATCTCTTGTTTCTAAGGCATTTGTTTATAAGCTTAATTTTACATTTAATATGTCTTCATTAGTTTTATTAATTAAAACAATGTCATCTACAAAAAAACATGCATCATAGAACTTCCTCCTGAATATGTTTAGTCAATTCATCTATGATCAGTGCAAATAGATAAGGGATAACTACTAAACCTTGATGATAACCCATAGTAACTATAAAATCTAAAGTCTCTCCCACTAGTGTTCTAAAAATATTAGTTGTTTCCCCCTCATAAATATCCTTAATTAATTTTGTATACTGATGAAGCACAAAATACGCCCAATAATAGATAAAGCACAAAATCTGTTCACACCCTCGTATCTGGTGAGGTGGCTCAGATTGGGTTCAATCTGCAATAAGCCAAGTTGTAGTGTCAAGCTGAGAGTTTCTGAAATGGAAAGAGAGACTAGAGTGCCTGGGTGAATTTTACCCAGGAGGACACTCTGATGCTTAAGTTAGTGAGTAGTTCTCCTAGAGAATTTGAGAGAGAGTGAGAGCTTATGTGTGCATACCTTTTAGAGTGTCCCTAGGTTCTTTTTATAGTTATTAGGTGTCCAGGTGTCATTGATCAACGTCTTTGAGTTTTCTGCTTAGCTGTTTTCGCAGTTTTAGGGAGTGTTGGGTTGTTAGTTGCTAATTTTGTGCAACAGTTATAGGTCGCCTGCAGGTCCCGTGGCGTATGATTTGGCAAGCTGTTTCTATAGCCTCGGTCATGGTACTAGACCGGATATGGCGCAAGGGATGGTTTTGGGCGAGCTGTTGTTGCCGGTGGGCCGAGCTCACCTCAGCTCGGCCACACACCTATTATAAACTACCATGTGTTGAACTAGCAAGCTGTCTTGCTGAATTGGATGCTATGTTATTGACAACATCCACGTGTCCACTATCAAGTGGATTGACCAAAATGCCCCTCATCAATTGCCCCCTACTCTCGAGTCACTACCTAGTAGGCGAAGAGAGTAGAAGTTCCTGGGGCTTTTTTTTTGTTCACCCTGCTTTTATTCTCAAGTTCGGTTCGCCTTTTCAATCAGTTCGGTTCAGCTCACGGTTGTTAGTTTTGCTCAGTCGGTTCAACTTGTCCGGTTTGGCACGGTTGATGAGGTCTACTGTCATGGGACGGCAGGCTTTTTAAATTTCAAAAATGCGCACCATTTTTTCAAACTTTCACGACTGGCGCGCGCGTTTGCTTGCAGCTGTCAACAAACTATCAAGCACAGGCACCACTCGAACATGGAAGATGTGCTCCTGTCACATTGCTTCCAAATCTGGGTCGTTGACTCTTTTCCCTTGAGCTTTAAATATGGGGGTCATCGAGGTCCCCACTTTGTCACTATTCTTTGGATTTTTTTGAGGATAGGTTTGTGGTGAGAGTTTGGACTTTCCTGTTGAGGCAAGCTCTATTTTCCATGGGCGAGCTATTTTTTCTTCCTTTTCCAAGTTCGACGGCTGTTGTTCTGAGTCCCTCCTAGTGTTTTCCTGGTGAGTACTTCATTCTCGACATGTCTCACAGTTCCGTTGAGAGTAGAGTTCGTTGTAGTGGGTTAAGGGAGGAGTCTAGCTCCTCACATGAAGAGTCTTTCGAGATTTTCTATGATGGGGCGCTGGTAGGAAAAAGGGAAGAGGTTGAGGTTGCGACAAGTTCATTTGGGGGGACTGAGTTGTTAGGAGATGAGATAGTAGAATTGTGTCATAGGTATGAGATTTCAAACGAGTACTAGTGGATCACACCTAGTCCTGGTAGCTATCCTTGGGAGCATGTCCTAGAAGGGCAATGTGTCTACGAGGAGTCCTTAGCGGTTGGTCTTCATTTTCTCCTTCATCCTTTCATTGTTGCAGTCTTGATGTGACAGAGTTCTCTAGTTTCTTCTAGTAGGTTGAGGATAGCTCGTAGCTCTTCTTTGTTTAATTCTTCGATGTATGCCTCAGATCACAAGGTTGGAATTTCTATTTCTGTCGGTATCACAACTTCAGTTCCATAGGTTAGATTGAACAGCATTTCACTAGTTGTTGTTTTGGCAATGGTCCTGTAAGCCAATAGCACGCTGGGTAGCTCATCCACCCACAATCCTTTGGCTCGAGATAGTCGAGCTTTTAGTCTTCATAGTATTGCTCTATTAGTGACTTCAGCTTTTCCATTGAATTGGGGATGTGCTACCGGTGTGAATTTCTACCTTATTTCTGTTTGACCGCACCAACCTTGAAACTTTATGTCTTTAAACTGTTTTATGTTGTCGAAGACTAGTACTCTTGGTAAGCCAAATCTGCACACTATGCTTTGCTAGAAAAAAATTTGAATGCTGCGAGCTGTTATTGTTACTAAAGTTTCCGCTTCCACCCATTTGGTGAAGTAATCCACAACTACTACCAGAAACCATTTCTGTCCTTTAGCTGGTGGAAAGGGTCCCAGTAAGTCTATGCCCCATTGCGCAAATGGCCATGGGCTGGTCAGGTATCTTAGGTTGGCAGCTGTAGTATGTTCACATGTCATTGACATCTATCACATCGTTGGACCAACTTGGTTGTGTCAGCTTTCATGGTGGGCCAATAATATCCTTGTCGTAAGGCTTTCTGGATGAAGGCCCTGCTCCCCAAGTGTCCTCTACAAAGGCCCTCATGGATCTAATATAGAACTTGGCTCACTTCATCTCACCTCAGGCATCGCAAGTAGAGCAACGTGAAGGATCTCATATAGAGCAGCTTGCCTACTATCACGTAACGAGCTGCCTGTCACTCTATTCGTCGATATGCATTTCTTTATATTGGTAGCATTCCGTGTTTTAGGTAGTTATAGATTGGGCCAATCCAGCTTGGCTCTACATATGCGATGCTGGTGATTTCCTTGTCTATCCTTTTTGTCGAAGGGTGAGGTAATTCCTCCATGTAGATAGTTTGTTTTGTCGAGTCAATTGTGTTCGCAAGTTTAGAAAGGGCATCAACCTCTGTGTTTTTCGATCTCAAAATTTGTTGGAGATACCAAGAGTCAAAACCGAGGAGTAGCTCTCTTACTTTGGTGAGGCTTGCTTCCATGGAGGGTTCCCGTGCTTCATAATCTCCATTTACCTAGTTTACGACAAGTTGTGAATCACTACATATGATTATGTGTCTAGCTCTCACTTCTTTTGCCAACACTAAGCCTACTAGTAGGGCCTCATATTCAGCCCCATTATTCGATGCTCATAATTGAAACTGAAGTGTGTATTCTAACTTTATCACGCAAGGTCCATATAGCATTATCCTAGCTCCGCTTCCGCCCTGGTTAGATAAGCCATCCACATGAAGTATTCAGGGCTCCTCGTCCCAACCTGCAATCTCGCGAGCTGGAGGAGGTGCATCATTGGATGAAGCTTTTGCTTCCTGCTTTGTCAGTTTGGGCGATGACGAGCTGAAGGTATACTCGGCTATGAAATCTGCTAGGACCTATGCTTTTACGGTTGCATGCGGTTTGAACCGGATATCATATTCGCTGAGCTCGATTAACCATTTAGTGAGCCTTCCTAAGACCTCAGGCTTTAGGAGGACTTGCTTTAGGGGTTAGTCAGTTTGCACCACTATGGTGTGGGCTTGGAAATAGGTCCTTAACTTTCGCACAACTAATACCAATGTGAAAACGAGCTTCTCTATGTTGGGATACCTTGTCTTAGTGGTGTGGAGAACCCTGCTAACATAATACATAGGTGTACTTTGTCTACCTCCCTTACAATGACTAAGCTTATCACCTTGTCACTTGCAGAGAGGTAGAGCTTGAGCTCGTCTCCTTTCTCTGGCCTGGTCAACAGGGGGGGCGAGCTAAGGTATCAATTCAGCTTATCTAAGGCAAGCTGGCATTCTTCAGTTCACTCAAAGGCATGGTTCTTTTTTATGGCCTTGAAAAAGGGAAGGCACTTCCCAACCGATTTAGACATAAATTGATTCAAGGTTGCTATTTGTCTCATTAGTCTCTGGGTTTCTTTAACCGACCTAGGTGGTCTCATATCTAGTATAACTTGAATCTTCTCTAGGTTGGCCTCTATACCACGTTGGCTGATGGTATAACCTCGGAACTTGCCAGAGGTTACACCAAAATCGCACTTGTTTGGGTTTAGTTTTAAGTTATGTTTGCGTAGCACATCAAACACAAGTTTTAAAACAGAAACTAGATCTTTTGAAAAAAGCATTTTTACAACCATATCGTCGACATAACATTCAACTTTATTGCCAAACAACTTAGAAAAAACAAAGTTTACTAAACGCTAATAGGTCTCCCTAGCATTTTTTAAACCGAATGGCATGACCTTGTAGCAGTACAGGCCTGTTTTAGTGATGAAAGCAGTCTTCGGGGTCCATTAGAATTTGATTGTAGCCTGAATAGGTGTCCATGAAATTGAGCAGTTCAAAGCCTAAGGTCGCATCTACCAAGCGATCTATACTAGGTAGTGGGAAGCTATCTTTTGGGCAGGCTCGGTTCAGGTCTGTAAAATCTATACACATTTGCCATTTGCCGCTTGCTTTCTTTACTAAGACTAGGTTGGCTACCCAGCTCGGGTATTGGACTTCCTCAATGAAGTCCACTGCTAACAGCTTCCCCACCTCCTTGTTTACTATGTTCCACCTTTCTGGGGCAAGGTTTCTCTTCCTCTACCAGACTGGTCTGACTGTAGGGTCCACATTAAGCTTACAAGTTATCAAACTAGGGTCAATACCAAGCATTTCAGTAGCTAACTAGGTGAAAACGTCTAAATTATTTAATAGAAAGCTTACTAATTCAAATTGCAATGGTTCCTTCAGGTGGACTCCTATCTGGAGTACTTTTTCAGGTTCGGCTTTGGAGACCTGTACTGTTGTCGTTTCTTCGATTGGGTGAGCTCTTTCTTCCATCTTCCCCGGTGGTGGCTCCAAGTCTATATCAACTGTCATTTTGCCTTTGGCTTTTAATGAAGCCACATAACATTTTCGGGACTCTAGTTGCTCGCCTCGTAACACTCTTACCCCCGTCTCTGTCAAAAATTTCAGTGCAAGATGGTATATTGAGACCATAGCTCGCAGTGCATGTAGTATTGGTTGTCCCAAGATTGCGTTGTATGGTGACGCAGTAGCCACTACCAGAAAATCATGTTCAAAACGTATCGTGTGAAGTGGCGAGCCCACCTCAACTGGTAGCTTGATTATGTTGAATGAATGAACCATATCGCCACTGAATCCTACTAAGGGTATGTCGGCGGGCTACAGGTCGCCTTTGCTAAGTTCCATCCTGTCAAAAGCTTTTGCAAACAAAACATCTATCAAGCTGCCTGAGTCCACTAGGATCCTCTTCACCTTGAAATCATTGATGAGTACTTTCACCACTAGGACGTCACCATGGGGTACTGGACCCGCACATATCATCTTCTGTAAAATAAATGACTTCTTCCTTTCGTGGGAGCTTACATGGCTAGCTATCTTCTTTCTTCAATTCCCTCACTGCATTCTTCCCGGTTGTCGTGGTACAACCTGCTATTATTGAGCCTCTAGCAATTACATTTATGGTCTCTCTGACCTACCTTTCTTCTGTTTGCTTACTCAGCATAGTTTGATCTTGTTGCCTGGTGTCTTGAGGTGCCTCCTTGCTGGTTCCCACTTTGGGTTGTCTTTCATCCTTGATGAAACGTTTCAGGTGACCTCGTTTGATGAGGTCTTCTATCTCGTTCTTTAAATTCCAACAATGCTTAGTGTCATGTCCGAAATCCTTGTGAAAATGGCAATATTTATTTAGGCTACGAGTGTTGGGGGCTCCCCTCATCTTGGGAGGCCACTTTATATAATCATTGGACTGAATTTGCATTAAGATCTCCTTCCTCTTGGTGTTCAACGGGGTAAACACCCTTGTGTATGTCGATGGTGTTGCTGCTCGTTGTGCTGCCCTCCTAACTGGCAACCTGTTTTTTCGGCATGACGAGCTGCTACGTCCTCTCCTTGGGGACTTGCTCTTTCTAGGCGACCTGCTCCTTCGCCTGGTTCTGTTGGTGCTTGCTTATTCATCAACTCGCTTCCTTTTAGTTGTCTTAAACTCTATGCCCACTACTTCTTCTGCTCTAATGAAATCATTGGCTACTTCAAGGAATTTCTCTATGGTAATCGGGGGACGCAATTCAATTTCCCACTTCAACTCTTGGTGTTTAACTCTTTTCTTAGCCGCAATGAGCTGTATAGAGGGATCCAGGTCCAGAATCTACAATTATTCCATGTTGAATCGTCGAATGTAGTCCCTGAGTGTCTCATTGGGTTTCTGTATGATGTTGAATAGACATGTAGCTAATTTTGAATGCCGCTTGCTGGTGACAAACTGATTACTAAAGAATCTGGCAAACTGGTCCCAATTCTTTATAGACCCTGGGGCCAACCCTGAATACCATAGCCATGCTTCTTCCTTCAAAGTGGTGGGAAACACAATGCACATACTGGCATCATTCACTCCATAGAGGAGCATAAGGGCTTGAAAGCTATTTGCATGTTCTATGGGGTCTGTCTTTCCTCAATAGGATTCAAGGGCGGGGGCGCAAAAGTTTTTGGGCAGTGGTGCTTTAAGGATTTCAGGTGCTAGGGGAGTCTCATGGGTGAAGCTATGCTGTCCTGAGAGGGAGACCAATATACCTGTTGCAATGTTGCATTCTCTAAGTGGTATCATAATTTTAGCCTAGGTGAGTTGTACTTTCTTTCCCGCTCGGTGTGTCCATTTTTTCTTCTTGGTATACTCGGTGGAACTAGCTGCATTAGACCCGGTCGATGCATCTACTTGACTCTCTGTTGGGACTTGTTCATTTCGAACCGTTGCTTCTTCTTTATTTGGGATCTGAATTTGGCTTCGCATTCGCTGAGGGGGTGGGTTTTCACAATTGGAGTTATGACAAGGAGGTTGTTGGCTGTTGCAAGTTGACTTCCTCGCGGTATTTTCTAATTGTCCTACTGAACTGGTTGACCTGGTACCGTAGGATGCGGCTACCGATACTGCTATTGTTGGTGCTATTGCTACTGCTAAAGAGGTTGTTGTTGTTGTTGAGCTTGCGATTGCTGTTGTTGTCCGGTAATAAATACAAGTCTGTTTTCTCATGTTTGCATTTGCTCTGTCATGTTGTGGACGCATCGTACCAAATCATTAAATTGTTGTACGTCCACTGTTGTGGGAGGTACCACAGGAGGTGGGGGTGGCATGTTCACATTGTTCTGAACATTGGCCGGTGGTAAAGGAACATCGATTTGGCCTATCGTGATCATTGGCATTTGGCCATTGATGCTTGTTGGCAGAAGGGTTACTGGAAGATGCCATCGAAATGTTTATGTGAGAAAAATGAGAAAAGATAAAGAGATGAATGGAAGTAAACACAAGCTTTTTGTTGCGTTTCCCATAGATGGCGCCTATTGATAAAGCACAAAATATGCCCACCAATACATAAGGCACAGAATCTGTTCACTCCCTTGTATCTGGTGAGGTGGTTCAGACTGGGTTCAATCTATGGTAAGCCGAATTGTAGTGTCGAGCTGTGAAGCCAAGCTAAGAGTTGCTAAAATGAAAGAGAGATTAGAGTGTCTGGGTGAATTTCACCCAGGAGGACACTCCGATGCTTAAGTTAGTGAGTAGTTCTCCTAGAGAAATTGAGAAAGAGTGAAAACTTATGTGTGCATACCTTTTAGAGTGTCCATGGGTTCTTTTTATAGTTATTAGGTGTCCAGGTGTCATTGATCAACGTCTTTGAGTTTTTTGCGGATTTGTTTCTGCAGTTTGAGGGAGTGCTAGGCCGTTAGTTGCTAATTCATAGCAGTTATAGGTCACCCGTAGGTCTCATGGCGTATGATTCAGTGAGCTGTTCCTGTAGCCTCGGTAACGGTACTAGACCGGATATGGTGCACGGGATGGTTTCGGGTGAGCTGCTGTTGCCGGTGGGCCGAGCTCATCTCATCTTGGCCGCACACCTATTATAAACTACCACATGTTGAACTGGCGAGCTATCTTGCTGAGTTTGGATGCTATGTTACTGACAACATCCACGTGTCCACCATTAAGTGGGTTGACCAAAATGCCCCTCATCATATACCTTGTAAATGTCGGAAATCAGTTGTTCACTTCATGGCCAAGTAGATGGAGTCGCCACCCATCAAAAACAAGCAATGGGGAGTGATAGATCTCTTGTATTTGGATTTCGTAAAATATTTTGAATTAATGGTGACTCATACAATTTTTCCAAGACAAGGACAATCTAGGTAAGTTGAAAGAGAGATTTAAAGGGGAGGGGTTATGCCTTCTTTCCCCTTTTTTGAACCTCCCCCTTTTTAGATGAGGGACCTAAGCAAAAGGGTGAGAAATTACATCTCCACCCCCTTTTCTATTAGGACCCCCGCCTTTGGACTTAGTTGGTTGGTCTAAAGAGCTAAGAGAGCGAGATAACCACCCCCAAATGTTAGAGAACACAGCTATTTCACACTCATAGAAACAAGAACAAAACAAAATGACAAAAAAGAAAAAAAAAAAAGAAAACAAGGTAAAAGAGATCTACTAACAGAAATAAGCTAGCCAACTACCTATCTATCGAGAACGTAAGTCTTCAATCAGAATGGTGGAATGTAAGGTAAGGGTGTTACCTCTATGTAGTCTTCGAACACTAAACCAATGCCGCAAGATGACATGAGGATTCAATCAATTTAGTGATTTCCTTTAGATAGGGGAACCAAATAGCATGATAATAGTGAGGCATTTCAATTTGGATTCAGACTAAGAACCGATGACGATGAACACTCAATAGCAAGTGATAATGCAATTTCAGAAAAAAAAAAAAAAAAAACAATGGAGATTAATAAGGATTTACCTCATGCTAAATCCCTCAATCAATGGAACCTTCTTTAAAGTTTAACAAAAACAGAGAATATAATCATTAAGTGGATCTTCCCCTTTCTTAGTCTCTTGACTCTACTTTTCTCTGTCTCTTTCTCTCAACCCGAATCTCCCCTGTCTTATGTTTGCTCTCCCTTTCTTTTATTCCAGCTCGAGAGTCCCCCTCTCCCCTTTCCAAAATCAAGAGACATGGTCTTAGGAACAATTCTTCCTATTTATAATGGGAAAGGAGGAGATATGAGATATTTGGAGATTCCTATCGAAAGGGATTCTGGTCATAGAGGAAGGGTTGAGGCGATCAGGATCAACTTAGGGGTTTTAGGATGATTTTTATGGGCTCAAGAGTGGGTGAGGGATTCTAGTAGGGGTCTTTTCACAAACTTCTAAAATGAAGCAACGCTAAGATTGGGGGGTTTATAATTTTGGGTGAGGGCTAACAAGAAGGGTGTTATGCCGACCCTTAACGCACAGAGAGGCCAAGTGGTGCCCCGGTGATTTTTTGTACCTGGGAACATTGAAATTTTGATAACTCGGGGTTTAAAGGAGGGATATTCCAAAAATTAAGGAAAGTGGAGGGTATTTTAGTAACTTGAGAAATGATGGGTAATTTGGGGAATGATTGGTGTTTTGGTAATTTGGAATGAGGGGAACTTTAGTAACTTTGATTGGGGGTATTTTGATCATTTAGGAGGGGGTATTTTTAGAAATTTGGCATTAGGGGTATTTTAGGAATTTGGAATGGAGTATTTTGGTAATTTGGAATGGGGGTTATTTTTAGCAAATTAGGATGAAGGGTATTTTGGATGATGGGTAAATTAGTAATTTGGAAGTAGGGGTATTTTGGTGATTTGGTATTTTTAGGCTATAAAGGTATTAAGTAAACTGGGTTATAGAAATGGGATCTATAGCTAATGATGGTAAAAGTTTGGGGTCTAGATTTAATAATTGATGTGACAAGTATTTTTGAGGTGTTAAGTTCGGTGATCATGGTATGTGAGGGTTTGGTCTGGGTCGTTGCCTCATTGGACTAGGGGTGAATGGGATCGAGCAAAAATTAAGTAGGTTCAATAGTGAATTTTGAGGATTCAGGGCTGATATTTAGGTTATTGAGGTTGTGGTGTTTTAAAGAGACTGGAATGGTTTTGTTGAGAGTTTGGAGATGAATTAAAGCTATGTTTGGTTCTAAGTAAAAAGTAGGGAAAGGAAAGGAAAGGAAAGGTAAGGAAACCTTTACAAATCTTGCATAGATTTTAATACATTTCCCTTTCTTTCCCTTCCTTTTCCTTCAAACCAAACATAACCTAAGGGTTTAGATAAAAGATTGAGCAAAAATTGGGTGTTGATATACTTATTTTGAACCCCTTTCTTTTTCAAGACCCCATATTATTTTTCTAGGAATTTTATTATATGTCTTTTCCAGATCAATGAACACCATGTGAAGATTTTTCTTCTTCTCTTCGAACTTTTCTGTCAAATGTTTTAAAAGAAATATAGCTTCCATGGTTGATCTCACTAACATAAAGTCAAATTAGTTCTCTAATACACTTGTTTCAACTTTTAAGTCATAATCTTTGTTTAATTAATCTCTTCCAAAGTTTCATAGTGCAATTCATAAATTTAATATTTTGATAATTATTACAACTTTATATATCACCATTGTTCTTAAATATAGGCATCACACTGTTATTTTTCTAATCATTAGGCATCTTTTGTTTTTTCACCATATAGCTTGGTTAGCAATAACAAGCTTACCTCTCTCATTCCTTTTTATACTTTTATTGGAATTTCATCATGTCCTAACACCTTTCCTTTTTCATCTTATTTTGTGTCTTTTCTAATTTGAATAGGTCTAAGTCTATAAAGGTACATATTTACATCTCTTGTATACTATAATTTATAATTTGTAGCCATTAATTTCTTTCGGTTTTTTACCCTTCAATTTAATTTCTTGTAGACATGCAATATTAACCCTCATATTCTTCATAGCATTTACTAATTCCATAGTTTTTCTTGTTAATATTCTTACATCCCAAGTAACTAAATGAACTTGTATTTCTTGGACTAGCTTCTTTACGTGCTTATATCCAAAAGGATGTAGGAACCTTTGCCTATTTAATACCACAATTAGGCATTGCCATGGCGGGTCACTTACGGGGACCATCCTAGCAAACACTTGCCTACTTAACACTATTCTTAGTTTTAGTGCTGGGTGCTGACCTAACACACCCTTATCCTCTTCAATTGTTTAATTGCCACATGAACCTGATAGGTTTTGGGTTTCATTTTGCATATGGTTTTAGCACACAATCCAACCCCCTCAGAGACGGGTTATTCCAAGCAGAGATGCAACTCTTTGGATCTTTTGCGAAGTGCAAACTAGACAAGCTACAAATAAAACAAAGTATAAGGGATATCTACCATTAACAAAATGCTCCAAATATTGTCCCAATAGGCCATTGCAATTGCACATTGGGAACATCTCCCTTATCATTCATGAGAGATATTCCTGATGTACTAAGTAAATGGCTTGTTGGGAGCATATCCAAATTTCGTGTACAAGGGAGAAGGGACTAAGTCTGGATCACAACAAAAAAATTCATTCCAATAGTTCCAACATGATCTATATTCCCCTACCTAACACATGGTAGGTCTCAAAAAAGGGTGTAATCAAGCTGAGCTGAGCCGCAAAACTTATGGATTGTTTACAGGGGGGCAACCATTAGGTGGAAAGTGGGGAGAGGGAGGAAACTTACATGGGAAAATGTACTACATGTGGTGATTTCTGGACCATAGGGTGGGCCATGGCTCCCTTGGGTCCCCTTGGCTTTGCCCCTGATTCTATAAATATTTGATGAATTCGAGTTTAGCTCAAAAGCTCGAAAATGATCAAATAGATTTTTATATTTTTATAATATAAATATATGGTAATTTTATAATATATAGTATACTCTTATATTATATATAGAATATAAAAGTACATTTTCATAATATATCTTTATATTATATAACACATATGTATATATGTATGTATGTATGTATGTGTTAATTGAACTAAGATTGCGAGCTTTTGAGCAAAACTTTTTATTGGTCAAGCTCAAGCTTGAATAACTAATCGAGCTTACTATAAGATTCAAATTTGATTCTAGCTCGATTACAATTGAATTTGAACCATGCCTAAGGAAACTCAAGCTCAAGCTATTTGATTTTAGCTTTAGTCTCAGTCTTAGAGTAAGATGTGCGGATAGTTGGAATCGGGTTGGTATAGTTTTTGTTGGGAAGAGATCTCAACACAGAGTACCAAAACCAATTATCCAAATTCCGAGCCTATTTACTTTTGATTAGATTTTTGGATTTGCCATTCACAAAGTGCGCCTCACATCAATCTCACTAGAGGGTGTTCATTATATATTTCAAACCGCAAAATCGAACCGAACCAAGTTTGTGGTTTGGTTTGGTTTGAGAATTTTCTAAATTGCGATTTGCAGTTTCAGTTTGGTTTATTGAATTTTATAAACCAAACAAAACCATAAACTGTAAACCAAAATTTTATATACATATATATATAATATGAATATAAGATATATAAATATTATATATAACATATCTAAATGGAATGCGTAAAATTATAAAATATAATTAATGAACTCTTTATTTTATAATAAAATAATAAATAAAAGTTAAAGTTTTAAATTTTAGGAGAGCTATTTGGGCTTTCTAATTGGGTTAAGCCTAAAAGGATCATAGAATGGTATAAAGTCCCCAAACCTTATTTGAAACCGCACCAAACCGTAATTTGATTTAAAAATTTCTTAAACCAAAAATTTCTGATTTAGTTTGAGATCTTCTCCAAACTACAACCTCACAACATGTTCATAATCGCATGAATGATAATATACAAGTATAGGAAATGTGGTTGAAAATGCCAAGTGGGATCTACTCTTCACAAATGGGCACCTCATCGCCATGCATTGGGAACATCTCTTGTGAATAATAACTAATAAGTATGGGAGATGTTCCCAATGCATGATAGGATGTGCGTGTGAGGAGAAGATCCAATCTCTGAAAATGCTACGAGATTGATGTGAGGCATGCTCAACCAGGAGCAAATCCGATCTCTCATTGGGCATGTCTAATTGGGAAAGGGATCTACTCCTCACACATTGGTGCCTCACAGGCACATCCATCGTGCATTGAGAACATCTCCCCTGAATAATAACTTATAAGTACGGGAGATGTTCCCAATGCATGTAGGATGTGCCTATGAGGCGCCCTTTGTGACTATGAGATCCGGTCTCGTCTAATTGACTAATTTGTAGCAGATCCAAAAGAATGAGAACCCTAGAAGCCCTCGGCCTAACCGTCTAAGATGAGTTCAGGTTGGCGCCCCACCGAGAGCGCCGCACTCGCGCCCAAAACACATCTAACCGTGCATTGGGCTCCCAATACACGGTTGGGATGTGCAGGGCAATACCTCTTCGATTGAGGGAATCACCAAAACCCTAGAAAACACTGCTGTTCTTTCTCGTTCAAAAGCCCCTTTCTCAACCATAAGCACTCGCGGTCGCGGCGGGTAAGAAAAGCAGCAGGCAGCAGGAGCTGGAGCAGGAGAAGCAGAGGCAGCAATGGTATCCTCTCTCCCTCCCCCCCTTCCCCCCCTCTTTCCCTCGCGGTAAATGCCTTCTGTGTTGACGTTTCTCACTTATATCTTTTGTGATCAGGGTATCGACTTAGTTGCAGGAGGCAAAAGCAAGAAGACCAAGCGAACCGCCCCAAAATCCAATGATATTTATCTCAAGCTGCTTGTCAAGGTCCGTTCAGCCTCTTTTTTTTTTTTTAATTTTTTTTTCCGTTCTTATGTTCTCTCTTTTTCTGTGTAACCTGTCATCTGATTGTGTGATCGGATGTTCCTTGATCAGCTATATAGGTTTCTGGTACGGAGGACCGGAAGCAACTTCAATGCAGTGATTCTTAAGAGACTTTTCATGAGCAGGGTCAACAAGGCTCCGATGTCCCTTTCACGATTGATTCGCTACATGGAGGGAAAGGTTGATCCTTCTTACTCCATTTATTTTGTATTTTCTCTTATCTCAATTTCTTTACTCGGTTCTCTGCAACATTTCACCCTCTTCTGTACCTTGTTTTTTACTTGACGATCTCAGGAGGATAAGATCGCGGTTCTTGTTGGAACGGTTACTGATGATACTCGGGTTTATGATGTGCCGGCGTTGAAGGTGACGGCTTTGAGGTTTACAGAGACAGCGAGAGCTAGAATTTTGAAGGCAGGAGGAGAATGCTTGACATTTGACCAGCTGGCTCTCAGGGCTCCCCTTGGGCAGAACACAGTAAGGAGTTAAAATGCGTGTTTTTGCCATCCCATGCCTTCATTACTTTGTTTTAGTGGTACTTTTACTTTTACTTAGTTGTATCGATTAATGGGTTGTGTATTTGGGGTTTTTCTCATCCATTTTAATCGTTGAGACTAGAATACACTTCGTGGCTTTTGTTCGTTAGCATATTAACAACGTATGCTAGTGTAGCTGTCGGGAAAGGGTAAGGAGATTGGGCTACAATGATCGAGTAGCGGATGCATCATTTAGACATGTATCTGGGTTTTCTGTGTTTGGGAGGTTATAGTAATGGAAATTGTGGAAATGTGGAGTTTTCTATTTATGGAATTTTCTTATTCTAGTGTTTGAGAAACTTATTGCTGAAACCTCATTGAACTTGAGGTGACTATATATGCAATAGATGGCGTGAAGGCATTTCTTTTGGTTCTTTAGATCATTAAATGCTCTGTTTTCTTTCTTCCTGCTGCTTTATGCACGAAAGGGTAAGACAAGATATGAATCTTCCCAGTGATTTAAAAGGTGTACCTAGGCGCACAGGTGAGTCGCATTTCAGGGTATGCGCGTCGCCTAGGTCCTAGTCTCAGTCCTTGCAGAAGGCTCATGCCTGGTGCGCCTAGGCATGCGCCTGATGCGCCTTGTGCCTCAGTCCAGGTGTGCACCTTTTGAAAATTTGCCGCATTTTTGCCTTTTTTTGAACATAGCGGCTGGGCCGTGCCATGCCCCTTGAGAACCCCCAATTTGGTAATGTTGTTCATTCATTCATCCTAATAAAATGTCTTCTTAAAAAGCAAGTAAAACTATAAAATCATTATTTTTTGTGTGAAAACTAAGAATTTATGACCTAGCATGGACTTGTTTAGGCTTGCCTCGAGGGGTGTGGCACAAGGGAGGCTCGTAAAATCAGGAATATAATATGTTTTACATTACATTAGTTATGTGAAGTAATGCAATTGAGTGAAAAAAGAGATTAGAGGTTTTAAATGCTTGAAAATGTTTTATATGTTTGATTTTATTTTTAAATTCTCATTTGAATATGCTTTACATAATTACATCTTATGTTTATGTATTTTAATTTTATATAATATGTTTTTTAAAACATTATTTTAAAATTTAAGTTTATATATTTTTATTAATATTATGCTTAGTATTGTTTTTTTTGATTTTTTGGCTTTTTTTATGAATTTTCTGACATTTGTTTTTTGATTTTTTAGCAATTTTTTATAATTTTGCACCTTGCTTCTAAAAAGGCACGCATCTTGCCTTGCACCTTGCGCCTCAGGCGCAAATTGACCCCTGTGCCTTTTTTGTGCCTTGTGCTTTTAAAGCACTGAATCTTCCCAAATAGAAAGGCAATCACCAAAGACAACTAGTATCTTCTGTTGACCCCCTAACTACTGTGCTCGAATTCCATTCAATTTCCGATGCTACCAAAGTATCAAATCCTTGATCTAGGGGTGTGGATGGGTTGGGGTAAGCCTCTGGGGGTGAGTTAGGATTTAACGACTCCATTATGGGAACCTTGGTTATGTTAACTGGTGGAAAGTGTGTTTCTTTCATTGCCCAGAATCTCTATCTGTGTTGTATCTCCATTATTTTTTTAATTATTTTTTATTATCAATCACAATCAATAATCTCCAATATTTGTTTTGTTTTGTGGCTGAGTGTATTGGGAACATGTGTGTCAATGCCATGAAAATAATAACTGTGTTTTAAATTGTAGAAGGTTGAATTGAATTGAATCATGAGCCATATTGTTACTGAATAAATGCACACACATACACAAAAAATTCTTTTATTTGATGGATAGCAAAATACTTTTGTTACTGAAATAAAATAAAAGTTGATACAAAGAGATGTGGCTAGCCTTGTCTCTAACCACCCAATACTTTTAAAATTATAATTGTAACTACCTTTGACAATCCAAACAACAATAGATTTGTTATCTGCCCACCCCTTGGCCAGTCCATTTACAGATGTAGGTAAGAAATTGAGAGTTGCTCCCAACCCTTCAATTAGCTGCTGCAACTCTTTTATAGTATCTCTGTATTTTGATGGCCCATTTTTATTACCCCTAAGTCACCTGGTTACCGCATTCGGGTCAACTTCAACAATTATATTCCTGAAGTTCAATAGTTTAGCCCTTCTAAGGCCTTGGACCCTTGAAGGGCTGCCCAAACTTCTGCTGTGGTGGAGTCTCCTATCCCCTAAGGCGTTGAGTATAGTGCCAAAAATTCTTTCTTCATTTCTGTATATAATTCATGATTGGCCTGGATTCCCAATGCTGCAGCCACCAAAGTTAATTTATGAGATTAGGAGGGGTCCAAACAGCCATGATCAAGATTTTAGCAACCAAGGAATCTGCCATTTGGTTCCAATTTCTTATAATGTCATCCAGTATACATGGGGGAGAATAACTCTAAATCTTGACTCAGTGAATCACTTTGATTGGTATATCCTCTAAAATCTCTTATGCTGATCTCTCCTTGTCATTAAACAGTCTTGCATTTCTTTCTTTCTATATACAGCAAAGAATAGAAGCTCTTGTGCATCTCCAAAGGACTTCTCCTTTCTTCTTAAGAGTTGAGAAAAAAAGGATCCAAGAAAAAAAAACTCTTCAAGTCCTAGGGGGGACTCGACCTACCATCAAAAGTGAGAAGAAAACATTCAATTTAACAGTTGCAAGTTTACGGGAGATTTGTAAGTGGAATGTGTTCTCACCACTTGGCACTTGCTCTGTAGAGAAGGAAAAGGTGGGTTGATAGAATCATAGAAACCAGAGTTATCACATGCATTGGTTTTGTGATGGAACACTACCCATCAAAAAGCTCTAATTTTTGGAAAAACTTTGGCTGTTGGCCCCAATGGTGTGGGCTGTTGAGGAGCTTCTTCCACATGACATGTTACCATGGGTGTGGCTCAAAAGAATAATTGTCCTCAATATTCTTTTGACCAAAACGACAAACAGGGGACTGAATTGGTTGACATGCCACGTGGAGGAAGCTTCTCAACATCCTAGGCTGTTGGCTCTCAACAGCCAAAGTTTTCTCTAATATTTGGTGGTATTGGTCCTCTCCAAATGGCTTTCACTAGGCAAGAAATGGGGGATGAGGCTCTCTTCCAATGGTTGAAAAGAAAGAGGCACATGCAAAGGTAATACAGGCAGATGTGGTCCAAATTCTGGAATCAGAGGCTAGGGGTCAATAAAAACACCCTTCAAAAGATCTAGAAGGGCTAAAATATCTAAAGTTTCATGATCCCTGGTTTTTCTATGAAGTCTCAAATTCCAATTCAGACCATGGTCAAAGATAAATGCACAGTTAGACACTACACATTCTTTATTAGAAAAATAATCTTATTCCATTGTTAATTGTATATGTACTCAACAAAACAGAAGTTGCTTGTACAACCACAGGTCCATGGCTGCCAAAGCATATGGTAGATTCTAGATAAAATTGGATCACTTAGTTGCATAGGTGGTCATGGTTCATTCTCTATTATTCTTTACGTAATTTTATTGTGTTCGTGAGATGTCTTTTCACAGATCCAAGTCTGATTGTTGTACAGAAGGATTAGATGGTGCAAAATGAGAAGATGGTGATATCTTTCTGTTAAGGGGTTTTGTTTGGTTAGGTGGAGGGCATTTGGGTTTTGGACATTGTCCAAGAACCCAAGAATTGGTTGTGGTGGTGATTGATGTGCTTTGGAGTTCCTTCATGCCCAGTAAAGCTGTAAATGGATTGGGTCTGGTTCAGGGCAGGGTTTATCTGTTCTGCCCTAACCAATTATAAATCAGTTCTACAAAATAGACCCAAAACCAAACAATTATTAATCAGGAAAACTGGTTGTGATCCAATCATAACAGTAGAGATGTAAATGGATTGGGTCTGGTTCAGGGAAGGGTTTATCAGTCCTGCCCTAACAAATTGTAAATCAGTTCTATAAAATAGACCCAAAACCAAACCAATTATTAATCAGGATAACTGGGTCTGGTCCAATTATAATTGACATCTATATACTCATGATCATAACAATTTAAAACCTCATATTTGTCTTTGGATAGCATAACCTCAATAAATATTTTATATGTTGATAAAACAAGTGTCTTTAACCTAACTTGTCTTATATACTGTCTTGGAAATTTACACTTTTACAGTTACAAAAAAATGACATACCCTTTTAGACATGAAATATAACAAAAATTACAAGAAAACGAGGACATCCTTGTATATTTTTAACTATATAATCAGTGCAGGTCTTAATTAGTTTGGAACAGCAAGAACCTGTCCTGGCCCAATTATTAATTGGGACAAAACAAAAGAACTAGAATAAACATTATCAGTTTGATTAGTTTGGTTCTAGTGGGTAGACCCGGTCCATTGATAGCCCTTATGTCCTGGCTCTTGAGTTGACTCTAGCACCCTTGGTTAGGTCTCATGTTTGGTAAATCTGAACTCTGATCTCTGAAAAAAAAAAGTTACGCAGGCAGCTTTGAAGTTTTAACTGTTGAAAATAACTTCTCTGTTTTTATGAATTCAAGTAAAGTGATATTAGTTGATATTCTGAATATTGCAACCTCTAAAAAATAACTATGCTATAGTTTTATCCCTTGAATACATATCTTAACTCTTAAGTAAACATATTTCTGTAATGTCATATTATTGTAAGTTATATCTTATTGAATGCCATATATTCTATAACTTATTTTATATTTAGATATTATATACTATATAGTGTTATTTTAGATGTTGTAATATAATACCATATTTTATTATATGGGGAGATTAGTGAAACTTTTATGGGCAATTGCAAGATTGTCAAAGGACAATACTGTCCAAATAATTACCAACCTATGAAAAGCAATTTCTTCAGACTTTAGAGGTTAGTCTGTTCTACCAAATTCCACCTTGAACCTGTTCTTTTTTCACTGTTCTTCTAATTACAGATTTTTATAGGCCTTGCGATCTTTTGATAATTGGAATGATGGACAACATGAACATCCTAGTTAAATTTTTTGATGAATGAATGATATTTTATTAAATAGAGATAGAAATAGTACAAACGTGAAGCACCCTAAGAGGAGGCACAAGGTGTTACCTCCCCTTAAAGGTGGTTCCATACCCAACTTTGCGAAAGCATTTTCTGATCTACTAACCCACTGAAAGATAATTGACATGGTGCTCGTAAGCCATTTGACTTTTTTGATGATGTCCCTATATCCACAAACGACAGTTTTTGGGTCCGATATCCATTCCATTATCACCTTAGAGTCTCCTTCAACTATCAAATTAGTCACTCCAAGTTGATTGGAAATCTGTAGTCCTTGTACCACAGCTAATATCTCAGCCCTTGTAGAGTCTCCATAACCCATTGCACCTGAGAATAAGGACGGAATGTTGCCATCCTTATTCCTCAAGATCCCTCCTATACCCGAAGGTCCTGGATTGCCTTGATTGCTCCCATCACAGTTCAACTTCACAACTCCTTCTGGAGGGGGTAACCAACTTGCTTGTGTTCTATTTTCTTGGATGACGTGGAGGTCATTGCTGCCCAACTCCTTCGAAGGTCATCACTAAAGTATTCCACAAAGAGATCAGTAGTCATTAGCCAAAGGATTGCCCTTGTATACAATCCTTTATTTCAGCAATGCTTCTTTCCTTCTAGAAAATTCTGGCATTTCTTTCCTCCCAAATGGTCCATAAGAGGGCTACCCTAATACATTTCCACATTACTTTCCCTCTTTTTGTTGGCCAGCCAAAAAAGATGGATCAAAAGGCAGATTTACTTTAGGAGGCAGGTTCCACCTGTACCCAAACAACATAAAAACCCAATTCCAAATATTTACTGTGTAAGATCAAGAAATTAGTAGGTGATAATAGTCCTCATTCTGCACTTTATATAAAATGCACCAATTGGGGGACAAGCATGAATAAGGTCTCTTTTTTTGTACATTGTCCACAATATTAATTTTACCATAATACACTTCCCAACAAAAACAAGCAATTTTATGTGGAATTGGCCTTGTCCAGACTTCTTTAATTTGGAAGAACAAAGGGGAAGGAGTAGAGCAAAGAGACTTAAAAAAGGAAGAACAAGAGGAGCCACTCGAGGTCAAAGACCAAATTCTTCTATCTGGTTTAGGAGGGTCCAAAAAATAGAATCAAGTAAAAGTAAGAGCTTAGAGGTAGAAACCGATTCCTCATCCCTCAACTTCTACGGAATTCAAAATTCCAATTAAGAGATAATGGGAGGATGGGGGGAGAAAGAAACCTCGAACCTCGAAATAGGCTCCTTTTTATAGAGGGAAATAGAAAAAAGGAGGGATAGAGGTCTTATAATGGTTGGTTGCCCACCCAAACATCTTCCCAAAAAGGCATAGAATTACTATTGCAGGCATCATACCTAACTAACTTTAGAAGTTTTGGGAGGATCCCAAAAATCGCCTTCCAAGGTGTAGTGAGTGTGGCCCGTTGAGATACCCAGACATCCTAACCATATTCAGAACAGCCATTGGATACTAACCACCACCTCATGCCACAATCTCTCTTTCCAGAGGCCACCTTCATAATCACTTGCCCAAAAGAGCTTCATTCTTATTTACTAGGTTCCCTAACCTTAAGCCCCCTTGTTCCTTATTTCGACTCACCACCTCCCATCTAATCAAATGATCATTTTTCTCTTCACTTGGTTCCCACAAAAAAATCTCTCATCAACATCCTGGTTAATTTTAAGCATTTTACACTGTTTTAAATGTGGGAAGCATTCTAAAGGTGTACCCTTTTCTCCAAAAAATAACAAGTTCCAAGAGCAGGAGGCACAAGGCATAGAGGTGCCATTTTTGAAAAAAAATCAAAACGAAAGCAACATTTTGAATAACCTTATTAGTTCAATTGGCCAAGAGCAACTCATTGACATGAAGGCCCTTTTATGTTCTAATTCAACATATGCAACATGTATTATATTTACAATCTATAATGCATCATGTTTCCTATTCAACACTAAATTCATGCTTAATTCATCAAAATATATCAACACTTCAGGACAAGGTGCATTTGACAAATTGAACCCTGCCTGTCAGTCCCTTTCAAAACACAGATTTAATGTATTTTAGTAATCTTGGTTTTCTTCTTAGAAACTGGCTTGACGTGTTTATCAAAAAAAAAACTGGCTTGACTTGTGTAGATGCCGTTTATTTATAACAAAAATAAGATGAGCTAAATGTTGTGTAGTTCCTTTGTGAATATGCATAGTTTATAGTGTGATGCCTTCTCATTTCTATAGTGCAACAGTGCAACTGAGGGTTCTTATGGCGTGTTTGACATAAGAATCTGAATGGAAGGTTTTGTCAGATGAAGACCTCAAGCCTTGGGCATATTGCGCATAATGCATCCTCCCATGCCCCGGGATTGTGCTTTTACAGTGTATATAATTTTGGCTTGCTCTGTGCTTGCTCAAAAATATCATAGGATGCCATGTTTCACATGCATGTGATGCATTAAGAATATGTGGCAAGTCTTCTTGCAGGAAGATCAGTTATGCATCTTTATTATGCTTGCTATTGTTGATTAAAGTCTACGTTCTGGCATGAGTCATTCATTTGATGTTTTCTTTCCACAGCCTATGTTTTTAACTTAAATGACATTTTCTGCATAGTTCGCATTCTGTTTATTAGACCAATTATAATTATTACTACATCTTAGTTGTAAATTACATGCTCGCTTTCTTGGTCCCTGTTACAGGTTCTTCTCAGAGGTCCTAAGAATGCTCGTGAAGCAGTGAAACATTTTGGCAAGGCTCCAGGTGTGCCTCATAGCCATACCAAACCCTATGTACGGTCCAAGGGGAGGAAATTTGAGAGGGCTCGAGGGAGAAGAAACAGCAGGGGATTTAGGGTCTGAGTCATTTGTCATGCTTTCTCTGGAGGTGTTTGTCATGCACTGTTCTGGCTCAATTTTTGTGAAGACATCTTTTATCTTTTGGCGAGCAATTTTTTGTTGGACATCTAGCCATCTAGGTATCTAGGCTTTATTTTTTCCTTTTTATCTTCTGAAATGTTGGATAATTTGAGCATTGGCAATTCTAAAATGAATAGTAGTAATCATTACATGCATAAGTTTGGCCATGCATTGTTTCCTTGGATACAAGAGTTAAAACTCAACTTTTATTTGATACTTGATGGATCCTTTCTTTTGGGATTTTGATCAATTCTACT
The DNA here is from genome assembly GCF_056320005.1 of Nelumbo lutea. NCBI lineage: Eukaryota > Viridiplantae > Streptophyta > Magnoliopsida > Proteales > Nelumbonaceae > Nelumbo > Nelumbo lutea. Next base: position 84,841,812 of record NC_142687.1, on the reverse strand, counting down.
CGGTGGGTCTTATGTGTCTGGAATTGGATGTGATAATGACATGGAGAATGAGATTCTCTTTCCAAACCCCGGTAATTGGATCCAATTTGTTCTAATGTCATAATGTCATTTTGCTTTTTACCCCAGTTTATACTTTACATGAAAGTTCAGAATGTCTATTTTGGTAGAATCCGGATTTCCTCAAAATGTTCCTCACATCCACCTCACAGCACTTGCAGCCGTGCATTTGAGAACATATCTCTGATCTCTCCAAATAAAAACTTGCAAGTACGAGATATTCCCAATATGCGGCTGCAGCATGCTGTGGGATGGGTGTGAGGTGGAACTCCGAACTCATTTTGATAGAGAAAAAAAGTGGTAAAGAATTCATGTAATTGTTATAGATAATCAACAGCAAAATAGGTAATGAAACTCTGTTGAATTACAAATTTATATGCTTACTCTGCAGTCTTTGAGTTTGGTTTAATTTTAGTTTTGTAACTACACAGACTAGTGACTGTTCTGGTGAACTAGTTGACCTTGTAGCAGACTAGTGCTAGAATAATGGAAGTGGTCCTCCTAAGTATTCCAGCATTCAATATCAAATAACTCTTGGGTTTTCTTCAAACTAACTCCTAGTTCCTCAGCATTTCAACAATGGAAAGCAAAATCCTAGGCTAGAGAGCCTAGGCTCTCGGGTTTTCTTCATGGTTCATTCCACCATCGTGCCCTGTTTTTTGGTTTCTGGTGGGACTAGAGAGCCTGGGTTAGACTAGATGTGTAGACCTGTGATGCCGGAAAGGTTTGATATGGGAAGACAGCGGGTTTCTTTGAAGATCTTGAGGTGATTATTCTGCAAATTTGATAAAAGTATGTGTTATACTTTTATTCATTTATTACAAGTTTCTGAGAAAACAATAGGTGAAATTGAGAGAGAAGGGCGTAGTGGGTTTTGTAAGAGGATGCAAGAGTTTTTATTTTTATTTTTATTGCTTCATGGGCTTCACAATGGGGGTAGCCTGACTTGACGCTATTTGGATCGGTTTGGGCCGGACAAACTTGATTCAAGTTTGGATGGCACTAGCGAGGACCCGTGCCATGTACGAGAAAATTTGTAAGATTGAATGATGTTATTTACTATTAATAACTTGATAAATTAATAACCAAAATTTGTTGTTAATTAATTAAAAATGTCTAAATTTATTGTGAATATTTAAAAATTTAATAATTGCATATTTTTATTAAATGATGATTTATAGAAAACAATTATTGCTAATTTAATATGAATATATATTTAATAAATATAATTTTATTAATCATTTTTGGTTATTTTAATAACTATTATTATTTCTATTATTTTTAAATGAATTTTGATCGATTTTAAATAAATAAAAATAATTACAAAAGCTAATAATTAACAATTATATAGAAATGACAACGGGGTGGGATTAGGGCGTGGCACCCCCTCCTTGTCTCCACCTTGTAGTTAAAACACTCTACCCCATCCCTACCTTGTTTTCGATGTTAGGCGGGTTCAAGGCAAGGCACCCACTCCTCATTAAAGACGGGGAATTCTCGAATTTTTTGATCCTTGTCCTTGTTGTTGAGCAGGTTAAGGGCGAGGCACCCACTCGTATTAGGGATAGGGAATCCTTAAATTTTTCTTGCCCCGTCCCTGATGTTGGGGAGGGTTCGGGGCAAGGCACCCACTTCCTATCCCTAACGGGGAATCCTCAAATTTTTCCTACCTTAAGACAACCACCTAAAAATAATTTAATTTTTGGATATAGGTTTATGGGAATATAGGGGTATTTTAGGTAGGGATGAGCATTATTCGGTTAAAACCGAAAAAACCAAATTGAAAAATTTTGGTTTTAGTTTTTTCGTGGCTACACAAAATCCCAACCCTTCCACCTAAAAATTTTAGGGCTACAAAACCCACGAGTAAGGATGGCAATTTTTTCCATCCCCGTTGAGTACCAACATCCTCGACCAGGCTGGGATGGGGATGGGATTAATAGGAATACTCGATTGGGGACGGGGAGTGAAGTCCATACCTTGCCTCAACCCCGGTTATATATATTAAATATTTGTATATATATTATATTAATATAATATAATCTATGTTGTTTATAATATTATTTATATTATATATATTTAAAATATTATTTATATTTTAACGCTTCCTTTGTTTTAAATAAATACATTTCTAAAAAAAACTTTGAATTAAAAAATTTGGGGATTCATGTCCCCAATGGAAAACCGTCACCGTTAGGGACCAGGGATGTAGACTAATTTTTTTCCCAACAGGGATCGAGGTTAGAGATGGGGATAAATTTAAAACTCTGGGTTGGGATAGGGAGTATGATCCCTGCCCTAAACCTGCCCATTGCCATTCCTACTTAGGGGTCATCCCTAAGCCCATAAATATTAGTTCTAATAATATTACATTTATATTTATTGAAATAAAATTTTAAATGAAAAATCCCCAATAATTTTAATTATTGAATTTGTGATTATTAATATTTTAACTAATATTAAATTTTCAATAATTATATATTATATTATATAAATAATATTATTTATAATATTATTTATATTATATATATTATTATTTTCATTTTAACTTTTCTTTCTAAAAACAAACTTTTAATTAAAAAATTTGGGGATTTAGGTCCCCGACCGATAGGGAACCCGTCTCCATTGGGGATTGGGGATGTAGGCTATTTTTTTTTCCTTATGAGGATAGGGGTTAGAGAGGGAATTGATTTAAAACTTGGGATCAAGACGGGGAGTATGATCCCCGTTCCAAACCCACCCATTGCCATTCCTAATCGGGGGGGGGGGGGTCATCCCCAAGCCCATAAATATAGTTTCAATAATCATGGTAATTATAAATGTAGTATCCACTACTACAAGGTGCCAACCAACGGGTTGGTATGGTCTCTCGTTGGTTGTAGCAGAGACTTGGGATTGAATCCCACCTACACCTGGGTTGGGGGATGAGCCTACCCCCTTTGTGTAGCCCTTGAAAAGATATAAAAAAATGTAGTATCCAATACTTATGGAAATTATTAAAAATTTCCAATACTTGTTAGAAGTTTTATAGTTTAATTTTCACTAAATTAAATTACCAAAATCAGTAATTTTTAGTAATTAAAATGCAAATAACATTTTAAATATATTTTGATATATATATGTATATATATAATATGCAAAATATTATAAATAATATTATGTATTTAATAGAATATATATACAAATATTTAATATATACAATTGGGGTCAAGCGAGGTGTGGACTTCACGCCCCATCTTAGTCCTGGTCCTCAATTAGGTATTCCTATTAAGGTTTGTTAGGCTTAAAACTTATAGCTCTATGGGGCTACACAACCCGATGATGGGGATGACAAATTTCCCCATTTCCATCGAGTATTTGGCCTCCTTGACCAGGCGGGGATGGAGATAGAGACTACCTTAACGGGGACAACTACAGAACTTGATGGTAGGGATGTCAATTTTCCCCATCTCCATCAAGTAGTATCTAACTTCCCTGACCAGGCGGGGATGGGGATAGAGACTACCTTAGCAAGGACAAGGTGGGGATGGGATTAATAGGAATAATTGATTGGAGACCTGGATGGGGAAGGGGAGTGAAGTCCATACCCTGCTCAATAGGGATAGGGATGCTAGCTAAATACCTTTCTAAAAATAAACTTTTAATTAAAAAATTTAGGGATTCAGGTCCCTAATGGGGAATTCGTCTCCATCGGGGATCGGGATGCTGGCTAAACTTTTCCCGATAAGGATAGGGGTTAGGGATGGGAATTAATTTAAGACTTGGGATCGGGACGAGGAGTATGATTCCCACTCCAATCCCGCCCATTGTCATTCCTACCCAAGGGGTCATCTCCCAAACCCGTAACACCCCCAAAACCCATAAATATAGTTCTAATAATTATGGTAATTTTAAATGTAGATATACTTATGGAAATTATTAAAATTTTCCAATTATTTATTTGAATAATTGGAAGTTTTATAATTTAACTTTCATTAAATTAAATTACCAAAATCACTAAATTAAATATAGTTCCACCAAGTTGGGTGATGTGGCTCATTGTGACACTAGCAAACGCACTATCCGTTCAAGTAGTAAAGTAGTGAATAAAGTATCGTTCCCACGAGGATTTAGGAAACAATTACTAATACTAAATTGAGCATTTCTTATCTGATCAACAATAAATCAAAACTTATTCAAAAGCTAAAAATCCTAAACTAAAATCTATCTAAATTATTGGCCTAATTTCCTTCAATTCAGGTTAGAAGAATAAGCAGTTAATGTCAATCTCAGAATTCAGCGACCAATCAATTTGAATCATTCGAATAGATTGTGATTAAACCTTGGTTTGGTGAAACCCCAATGTCATGAACAACCTCTTTCGAGTGCATGTTCATTCCATGCATTAGTGATGATCCCCATATCTCTATTAAGGATCTAATCCCATGCATGCATTTCTTCAAACACTTCTAAGGCATCAATTTAAATTTGAATTGATCACCAACTGAATTGTGCAAGTTATCTCTAACATTGCATCCAATTCAGTTATTGAATAGTAGATCTGAATTCTTAGAGTCTTACTCAAGCACTCTAAGAATTCCAAGCTTAGATCAATTCGGCCAAGCTGAAAATTTGTAGATTTGAATTCTTTTTCAAACAATTCAGATCTTGCAATCTCAGATTTGAGAATTCAGATATGAGTTTTGAAAGTTTAATTGGTTGAATTGATATACAATTAGCCCCTATTCAAGAAACTTCAAGAACAAACCACACTCATTCAAATGAATCAAAAAGAAATTGATTGCTGGTATAGAATTTTATCAACTTAATTACATCAAGAAAGAATGAAAGAGGAAGAAAGAAAAAATTACAACAAGGAAGCTGAATTTGAATCAAAGGAAAATGAAAATAGAATAGAATTATTACAATAGATTTCTGAATAAAAAACCCCCAATTTCAAACTCACATTCTCTTCTTGCTAGCTTGACTTGAACTCTTTCATCCCTTATTCTACTCCTCCTTGTGCCTAGCCCTTCTTCTATTCTTTTCTCTTCAAGGTGTTCGAATATCTAGGAATGGGAGAACCTTTCTCTTAAGCAATTGAACACCTCTCCCTTTTTCTAGAGGCCTCCTTATATAGATTTTCAAGGAGTTCTTGCCCCTTCTTGAAGCCTCTAGAATGGGGTATATTATACCCCCTTCTTGAACTTTTTAGAGTTCTCTCTTGAAAGCCTTCTAAGAGTTGCCGCCCCTAACTCTTTGGGTTGCACTTAAACTCCCTCTTAGCACATGATAGCTATATTCTAGACTGCTCTTTTGGGTTGAGAATGAGCCTTCTCTATTGGGCTGAATTTTACTCATTGTTAAACTTTCTTTTCTTGGGTTTTTTTAAGGAATCAACTTGTACTTCTTGGGCCGTAGTGTGCTCTCTTTCTTTCATAATCGGACTGGGCTGAATTTGGTTTTTTTGAACATTTTTTTTCTTACCTTTTGCCTTTTTTTCTTGAATTAATTACTCCTGAATTTTTTTCTTAGCATTAAGTTAAATTAGGGCAAAATTAAATAAAACCAACTTCTTAGGCTAAAGTGTGCTCTCTTGCTTCCATAATTGGACTGTGCTGAATTTGTTTTTTTTGAACATTCTTTTATTACCTTTTGCCTTTTTTTTTTTTTGAATTAATTACCCTTGAAATATTTTCTTAACATTAAGCTAAATTATGACAAAATTTAATAAACCGACATAATAATCCATGCAAAGACCTCATAAATTATAGATAAATTGTATGTTCATCATTAGATCTGCGAAAGTGCACCCTGAAGTATGTATTGTAGGTGGCCTCATCCTCAAGGACCTCAACCATCTGAAAATGGATCTCTATAGCTTCATTATAAACAATGGAAACGCTGAGGCCTCACCAATATGGCAGAGCGATGGGGCATCAGGATTCATGAAGTGTTTCAGATTCGCCTGAGAGCACTTTGTGTGGAAACACCGTCTCTTTCAACTGTCCAAGGAACCAGGAACTGATATTCTCAACTAGAAAAATTAAATAGCACGGCTGAACACAAGCAAAGAAGACCATAAAAGGTGTATTGGTCAATGCCTTACATCCAGACGGTCATATTTCTGAGGCTAAGCATTTTTAAAGCCAGTATACGGTATTTGGGAAGAGTGCAAATATAAATATCTCCACTGCAAAAACTCTGATGTACTTGCTCATAACAACAAAATTCTACCACATAAAACTACTTTTATTTTAAGACAACAGAGTTCACACTAGACTTGCAAAGGAACAGCATCAACTGATGGACTAAAGGGGGAGAAAAGAAAGAACATAACCCGATCAGAACTTCTGAATGAAGTCATGAATGTGTGCACTAATTTCATCAGCCCTTTCCTGGGTGATGAAATGCCCTACTCCTTCCATTACAACAACTTCCTGCAGGAATGGCACATCTCTTTTGAAGCCACCGCCATGTATGTATTCCTTTGCACCTGGAGTAGTGTAGGTCACATCCTGGTCGCCCACAATAAACTTCGCTGGCACTTTCACTTGTACGTTAGTCCATGGTGCTGTGAGCTCCCACGTTCTGAAACAAAGATGGGAGAAACATTACAATCTAAAAGCAATAAGCTAGTGCTCTAGTGGAGGAGACAGGAGAAAGGGAAAAATGACATGTTAACATACAGGTCCAGAGCTCGGTAGTAGTTCAGTCCCCCGGTGAAGCCCTTTTGCTCGAATTTGGTAGCATAGTAGTTAACGTCTTCTTCTGTTAGCCAAGGAGGCAACTCATCAACTGGAGGGGCATCATGTAAGCTTCTAATACTTCCTTTAGGAAGGATGAGGGGGCCTGTTTTTTTATATGTTAGGAAATACTTCATTATTTTTGTAGCACCAGCTTGAGCAAACTCAGCTTCTATCTCTCCAGGTTCCTACAACATAATTAAGAATACCCACTTAAAAAATAAACAAAAGATTTGGTCTTCATGCCAATGAAATGCAAAACAGTCCATAACAACACCTACAAGTGAGAAAGATAAGCCACTGACCATTTTTTTTTTCTCTTTCATCATGATCAGTTAAGAGAATCATGCCGTTATCACCATGTTTTAAGTGGGTAAGCTGGGATTGGGAGGGAAGGACAAACAAAAGATTGTGGACAGTGGTATTTATAATAATAACAGGGGATAAGTAGAATGTACTCTACCTCAGAATTTTGAATTCCACTGAGCTAGAACAATTCAAAATTTCAAACAATTTCACCTATAACACCAATACCTGCCCGTGTATTAGCATCAGGGCACCTAGAACAGTAACAGGCATTAAAGATGGTTGGTCCCATAAAGGCTATTTCTCTTTTGGTTAACTGACGAAAGGTAAACAGAATTTTGTTGACAAGTAGAAAAGGATGTGGTACAGGGAAATAAAGAGGCTAGTTGACAAGAGGTTTGGAAATCCTAATAATCGTACAAGATGGGAATGCTTTACATGAAAAAAAAAAAAAAAAAATCTAAAGCTTAACATTACTAATGAGGATACTGTTGTGTCCGAGTACAAAATCTCCATGTCACACATGGTGGAATTAATGGATGTCCAGTGGGAGAATTGGAAAAGGAAGGAGGTTATAAAGTAGAGCAGGGGAGGGAGAGTAGTTGTACAGCAACCCAATTCCAGGGATTTCTCACCAAAAATAAAATTCATTGGTGGGTTGTCTGCAGATCGTAACCACCGCTGCCAAATCAGATTTGTATTTTGTTATTTTAGCATGTAGGAATTGCATTATCTACCGGAGTCCTCTGCGGGAGGAAACCCCGTATCTGGGTCTGATCCAGTCTAAGCTATCGTCTGGTTTGCTACCCGTAAGACAGTAACGTGGCATGCATGTGGATGCAGCTACGGATCAATTCATTAATATATGAAACGACTTGACAAGAGAGGGTTGCTCTTGCTGGGTGATGTAATCTGTTGCTGGAGCAGATCCCGAGTGCTATCGCTGTTCTATCTTATACAAAATCCAATTTAAGAATTTAAAGAAAAAAACCATAGATGGTGGAAATTGTGGATCAGAAATTCCAATAGCCGTGATTGTGACTTAAAATCAAAATAACTCTCGGATGGGGATTCCTCCGGTTAGGGGTCTCGAAGGAGAAAAAATAACAACAAATAGGGGAGGAATGAAAGATAAAGGCAAGCATCTATAGTAGAATGAATCGCCATTTGAAAATTTAAAAGGGTCAGAAGAAACAACAAAACCTGAAATCTGCAGATGTAATAGTTATCCCCAAAGGCGGCTCGCAACCTCTGAACAGTCTTCCCGGCCGGATTTCGAGGAATAAAGGAGACGCTAAGGTTAACCAATGCCTTAACCCGGTCCGGCCGAAACAAGCAAAGATACCATGCGATGAGAGCTCCCCAATCATGTCCCACCACAAAAACCTAGCAAACAAAATCCAGCCTAATTAACGAGACCCAAGTACAGAAAGCTGTTTAATTTTGCGGTGACAGAGGTATGTACCTGATCTTGGCCGAGGATGTTGAGGAGAGCGATAAGGTCGCCAACAATGTGAAAGACGGAGTAGCTAGTGATGGAAGGGGGAGCATCAGTATCTCCGTAGCCGCGGAGGTCAGGTGCGACGGCTCGGTAACCGCGGGCAGCAAGAGCGACGATCTGGTGCCTCCAACTGTACCATAGCTCGGGGAAGCCGTGAATGAAGAGAACGACTGGTCCTTCCCCTTTCTCCGCTATGTGCATGTTTATTCCATTCACGCTGACCATCCTATGTTCTATCCCCTCCATCTCTCTTCCTCTTCCTCTCCCCTCTCTCACTCAGCTCAAGCTCTCTAATAGGTGGGGTGGAGGTGGTTTTCCTTCAAAATTTAAAGCAGAGTCTGAACTCCAGAACTTTAAATGCTTGCTCTGTTATTTTTTGCCCTCTCATGTAACAAATGTCTCTTGGCGTTGCGGCTGCAGTTGCAGTTGCGTGGAGCGAAGACGGGTCCTTTTCACGTGTATGTGGATGTCAGGAACGAGCCAACGAGGAGAACGAGTAAGGATTGGATTAGTTGAAGGCAATATCTGTACATCGAAAATTCGGGCTTGCTCCTCACAGCACTTACACGGTATACTAGGGGTGATCATTCCACATCAGCCCGTAAATTTTAGGGCTGGATTAGGGATTAATACTTCAAGCCTGGCCTGGCTCGGCCCGGCCCAATCTGCATATATTTAAATTTACACATGTATATATATATATATATATGTTATTTTATATTATATTATATATTTTATATATAAATATTATAACATGACGTATAATTTATATTATATGTAATATTTTATATTACATAATGTATAAAAAAGGTTTATATGTATATTATGTCATTTAATATATAGATATGTAATGTTTTATATATGAGTGACATTGGCCCGGAATTAGGCCCGGCCCAGCCTGGGCTCGTATACATTTGGGCTAGGGCTTATGTTTCAGGCCCGGAACCCCAGGCTAGGCTAGGCCCGGGCCTAAGCTATAGCACTCATCATAAGTGCAAAGCCCAGCCCGGGCTAACCCTGGCTCAGCCCATGATCACCCCTAGACAGTACGTTGGGAATATCTCCCCAACTTGTATATTGTCATTATAATGTTATATCATAAATTTATTTATTTTTAAATATTATTGTCATTTTTTTAAAATTTAAATTTAATTTTTTTAGTTTAAATATTTTTAACCAATCAACCAAATTGAAAATTAACTCAATCAATACATTTCAAGTTGGTTGGTTTTCATTAATGTTCATTATGTTTCAGGTGACCAACTTTCCAACCTTGATTAGGTCAATTTGGTTGGCTAACAACCTACAATCGAACTGAACGACCCTTGAACACCCCTAATCTCAACTAAATTAATAGTTTAATCTCTAATAAATAGCAATAGTTTAATCTCCAATAATTATAAAAAATTTATAGTGAAAATAAATAAATAAACAATAAAATATGATAATTAAAAAATATAATAAATACTAAAAATATATTAAATTAGTCAATAAATAGTGTAATCTCTAATAAATACAAATCAATAAATTATAAAAAATATATAATTACTAAAAATAAACTTATAACAAAAATACAATAAATACAATAAGCACAATAAATTAAATTTAAAAAGTTAAATAATAGTAGTTTAATCTTTAATAATTATTCAAAATTTTTTGTTAAATAACAAAAAAAAAAGATTTATACATAACATTGAAAATATATTTATCCAAAATACAATAAATAATTACTGAAAATCAGTAAATATTAATTTTAGTATATAAATAAATATAAACTAACATTGTCAAATTATTATTAATAAATATTTTTTTTTTGAAAGTTAATTTCTAGAGTTAGTAATTGATAAAGGTGAAATTAGTTATTAACAATATTAAATATTTATTAAATTTAATAATTCATAAAATTATAATTTATACTATTATTACATAATTTCATTATTAATTTTTTTTTTAAAATGTTAAATTATTATTAATTTGAATATTATGATACCTATTATAATTATTTTTCTACTTTTAAGAAAAATTTTCAATTTATTACATTATTTTGTTATTTTAAGTATATAAAAATTAGTTATGTTAAATATGTAAAATATTTAAATTTTTTTGTTATTTTAATTTTATTTATTTTATAGTTATTGCATAATATTAAATATTTCATTATATAATTATTTAGCTATTTTTAATATTCTTATTTAAGATATTTAGTTATTGGAAAATTTTAAGTAATATTTTTCTTTTTAATGTTAAAGCTTTATTATTTTAATAACATTTAAATTGATATTTCATAAAATTATATTTTATATTGTTAGTACATAATTTTTTGATGAATTTTGTAAAAATATAAAACTATTAATAAGTTAAATATTATTAAATCTATTATAATTATTTTTTATATTCTTAATAAATATTTTAAAGTTAGTATATAATTTCATTATAATATTTAAATAATTCTTAAGTTTTTTAATTGAAACTTTATTTAGATAGATACAGACAAAAGTGAAGAGAGGATAAATAAGAATTAGAGATAATTTAGGAGATAAATAGGAATTGGAGATAATTTAGGAGAAGGTGGGGGATAGTGGTGCCACTTGGATAGACATTAGAAAAGCAAATACATCTTTCTTTGGGTTGGGAAAATCTTCTGGTAGCCGTGATAGTCAAAAGACGCATTGAGATTTTGCATGAAGATCTGAGTAGCCCAATGCACGTTTGCCAGACACACGTCTTTCCACGTGAGAATAAAACGCGAAAGACGCAAAAAGCTTCATTTGGAGCTTCCCGAAGTCAACCCAAAATGGGCTTTTCGTGTCTTTTTGGCGTTCCGGCTTTTGGTGGTTAGATCTTCCATGCATCAAACGGAAATAGATCTAAAATTGGTCTACTCAACTTGTAAACAGCCAAAATACCGTGTAGAAAGACACACCAAATGGGCCCTTTATCTATTGGTTGTTAGAGATAATTTAGCCTATGTTGTTTTCTTATTGGTTTAATGGATAATTACATGAAATTAAAAAATAAAAAAAAATAAGTGGGTTGGGAGCAAGGAAAGGCATGGTGATGTGGATAACCTTGCTTTATATATATAGAATAGATTGTTGTCACAAATTATTCCCGTTCGATAGGAATAAGACCTTGGGTATCGAGATCTCAATCTAAGTCTGTCTACCTTTATTTTGCTCTATTGTGATACGGTTTGCAAAAGAAAGCCTGCGTATGATGGGTTTCTTTTCTTTTTGGGTAAATTGTTGAAATATCCCCTGAAGTTTTTGTCTGTGGTGAAATCTCCCTTGAAGTTTGATAATTGTAATCACCTCTTGAACTCTGTGACATAGTTGCAACTTGCAAGTAGATCTCTCTCTCTCTCTCTTAAATCTTCTAGTAAGAGGTATAAAAATGTCTAAAATACTCATGTAGTTACTTTTCACCCAAATGTTTATTTTTCAAATCTTCTCTTCGTATGAATCGCTAGCCCAAACCCTTCCAATCTCTTTTCTAACATTAATTTATTTTTTAAATTTGCCCATCTTATCAATAGCTCAAAGGTAAAATTACAACTTTTAAATTTTCTTTATTTATTATTGTTGTTTTTCTATACAAACCAGCCTTAATAGTAATTGCATAGGTATTTTGGATATTTTCATGCCTCTTGATAGTAAATTCTAACAAAGGGGGTCCACTTGCAACTGTGTCAAAAGATTTAGTAGAAGTGATTGCAACTTTGCAAGTACCAAACTTCAAGAGAGGTTTCTAGTTTCAACAATGGTCAGAAACTTCAACGTGGGTGGGGGGAGGGGGGTCAGGCATTTCCCTTTCTTTTTTTTTTTCCTCATTTTGGGTTGAAGTTTATGATGGGATTAGCCATGGGAACTTTTTTTTTTTTTTTTTTTTTTTGGGATAAGAAAGAAAAAATAAAAGGCTATGCAACCCAAGGGATAGCCTTAAAAAATATAGAAAAATTGCCGCTCTAAATTATCTAAAGTCTAAACTATTACTATATCCTTAATTGTGCATTTTAAGAAATTTCCATCTCTATCTCTATTAATAATTATTGCTATATATGCATCAAAATTAATTTTAATTTCGTTTACTTTTAGGACTCAACCATTTAACCCACCTCATTTTACGAATCCCACCAATATGGGTATTCTATTCTTAAATTGAGTATGAATCCGACCAATATGGGTTGAAGAGATATGTTCATGAATGGATACTGGGTAGCAGTAATGATAGGATTATGGTACAAGTCTACTTGCCCATACACGCCCTTGCAGCTAAGCCACACTCAATAATAGAAAAAATGGCTAAGCCACATTTTGTTGTAAAATACTAAAATGTAAAATGAAGCTTCCGCACGACATTAGAGAATAGAGACAGTTGAATGATTTAACTCAAATCTGCACCTCGTCCGGGTTGGTGTTTAAGACATTGTAAATATAAGAATATGATAGGCGTTGTTATTTTTTTACAGGATTATTTGACATCATTCTCGTGGACCCTAAAAAAGCTTGTTTTTTTTTTAACGTTTTTTACAGGAATAATTTTGGCACCCGTCTTTAGTTTGGGTGGTGGTTGTGGCGGTGAAAGGACAAAATTCGACGTGCGTATTGTGAAGGTATAATCATAGGGTACTGCACCAACTAGAATCTGCTGGCCAAAGTTGCTCCACGATGTGACCAACTGACGATAAGGCAATTAATCCCACCGCCAGTATCCCCACATCATACAGAATGACATGTCTAGATTGCACCTTAGATGAGCAAATGTCAAAGCATGTTTCATAAGTAAAATATTTTCCGTACGGATTTCCATTGTGTGCCCAATGAAATCACCGAGGCATGGATATGGAGCAAACAAATTTCGCTATCTCATCCCATCCGGCCATATGTGGGTGACCCTCTATTCACATTTCTATTGATTTTCAACCCAACTGCCTGCGCCTGTCACAAGTGACCACTTGTGAGCTCTAATTGCTTGCTTAGTTCCGTGATATGCGTGTATTAATAAAACATTAATAAAATGATTTTATTATGAGTTATGATTTCTTTATTTTCATGGGCCGGGTATACATGTGTCATTATTTAATCTATTCAAGTGAGAGGAGTAAATCGGGGCATGCTGTTTGTGATGCTGTACGATTTTGAAGCCCAATACGATTTGTATGAGTCGATGGATTGTATTGGGTTTGGGGTTTTAACTGTTTGATTTTAATCTCATAAGAGATTAAATCTAACAGGTTTGATTGTTTAATTACATGAGAAATTGCACTTGTTTGAAAAATCTGTTTTTTTTTCTTACAAAAACCCAATTTTGAATTTGTCTTATATTGGAAAATTATAAATTTTGTTTTCAGTTTTTCAATAGGATCTGATTTACACTCCTTAGAATTAGTAGAGGAGAGTATGGGGTTTCGATACCGTGCAACGCGTGCACGTGTGTGCGGCGCAATGAGGCGCTTTAGAGGCTCACTTTGTTCGCACCCGCGTGGTTCACGATGGACGGTTATGGTTTTGATGCATTGATCATCGTTGATCACCGTTAATGAGATCAACAGTCATGATTTGATCGGATGTGATCAAGAGGCACAATTCAAAATTAGCAGTCACCAACTATTAACTACTTTTTAAATTGTGACTGTTCAAAGTGCCTTCTCTAAACCAACACCTATATTTTCTTCATACGTTTTTACAAATTATTTAAGGAGCATGAATCAGACTCCAAATCACACAATTTCGAAATTCACTCACTCTCTCTCTCTCTCTCAGTCCGGTTTGCTACAGTCTCACAGAAGGTTTCTTTGGAGACTCTTCAACTTTGCTAGTTGCAGATTCTCGCCCAAGGCTCTGTTGTATCCTGTGAACGAATTTGCCTGTAACCTAACAGCAAACTCAATAAAACTGAGTGGGGGCAAATAACGTTCTAAAGATAGTGTCTTCAGACACGACTCAGAGCTTCTCCTCAAAAGTTACAGTGACCCAATTTTTCTCCAACATTAACTTAGTGGGACAAGTAGGACTAACATGGCTCACATTGTCGTGTATTGTTCATGGCCCACGATCCAACCTGTGGCACAACCCATGTATTTAATATTTATATATTTTATATGTCATATAAATTATAATTATATAATATATTAATGAAATAAATAATTTTTTTTCAATTTTATTATACTATTTTATTTAATTATTTTATATATAAACAATTGTATATATCAAATTCATACAAAATTAAAATTTTAAGTTTTTCTTTTAATTTTTTAAATAAATAACTTTGGCCTAATCTATGGCCCGACTTGACCCAAGACTCAGCCCACGGATTAACCTAGCACAGCATAGGCCCACAGGCGCACAGGTTTGGGCCATTGACCATGCCATACCAACTTCCAAAATATCTGGGAGGGAGGCACAACCCGTGGGCTGGCACAACACAACTTGCACAGGCCGCACGTTGAATTCAAAACTTGAGTCTTGTCAGCATCAGGGCAAGCCCGTGCCCATACCATTCCAACCGGGATCTTCTACCACCAAAACGCGTTCCAACATCCTCTCATACCGCACTTCTTAAATGGAGACTGAGATCCACTATAAAAGTGGAACCCACCCTGCCATGTATGAGATGTGGTGTGAGATGACGCTAATAGAGGGTTGGAACATGTTTATTTAGTAGGTGATCTAGTCTATTCTCAAACCTTGATTATTGAAATCTGGGCATACGAGAGAAAAACCTGCCCAAGGTCCCTGGATCGTATTCTTCGTAAGGGTCCATTGCGAAGAGTGTAAATGATGGTTAAGTGGATATTGAGATATATTGCCAATAAAACATGTTCAACACCCTATCAATATCAATATGGTCACACACCGCATATCTCATCATGGGAATGGAATCCACCATGCATAAAAGTGAGATTGTGCGGTGTTGGAATGCCATTTGGTTGGTAGGGGATGCGGATTAATACATGTGTTTGGGTTTGGGTTTGGTTTTGATGTCATAGTATTTAGTAAGAATCTACTTATGTATTGAAATAGAAAAATTGAAAAATAGAAAAACCAAATCGAACCGACACGATTAAATAAAAAATTTCGGTTAACTGAATCAATTGGTTCAGTATTTAAAAAAAAAAAATCAAAGGTACCAATTAAGTTCCAGTTAATCAATATAAAAAACCGTCGGTTAATATATTATATTATATTATATTATTTATGTCATAAATGAATATATATATATCTGCATTATATATAATATAATATATATTATTTATTATTTATAGTATAGTATTTTATATATATTTCTAACTTATATTATATATTTATATATTTATTTATAATATATTTTAGAAATAAAAAAATTGATGAATTGAATTGGCAGTGAACCAAGCCGACCAATTGATTAATCGTTTAGCTTCTGTTCAATTTGAGTTACCAGTTTGATTTGGAAAATAGGCCCACATTTGAGCACCCCAAATTGAAAGTGATAGTTTTCATAAATTCCGGTCCATATCCGGTGTGGGCATTAGAGCATTGAGAGGACCGGGAAGGACGCACCTCTGGTGTACCAGTTATTGTGCCCATGGTAAACGCTAGGTGGCCAAGTGCGGAGCAAGGCATGTTTGTATTCAAAGTGTATATTTCAATCTTGGGATTTGTGTTTAAACACATTATAACTTAAAATCCTTTGACAAGAAAGTAATTTCATCAATGCATATTAAATTAAAACAACTTTGCATTTACATGCACAAGTGCATTCTACATATTTGTATTTTTACTATAGGTTTTGTTTGGCATCAATGTAAAATTTGAGTATAAAATTTAACTTATTTTTGTTTCAAATTTTAATTTATTTTGTTTGATTGCAATACAAATGAAATAAATGTACTAATGAAAATAAATTCACTCTGCAACCAAACACAGCCCCTTGCACTCTTCCCGAATGAAGCCTATAAAATATAGAGAAATTACTTTTTTTTTACGGTTTTACTCTACATTCATGGTACTGTGTCATGTCCAAAAATGCTCTCAACGTCATAAACTGTAGACACCCAACAGCCAAAATTTTCTGCCATCAATGGTGGCCCAGTGGGTAATTTGACAAATATTCAACACAGGCCTGACTGGATTACACCTGTGTTGAAAACATTGAGGCCATTGACTTCACACCAGATGTTAAGGCTGCGTTTGTTTGTGGTGTAAACACGGACTGGTGTAAAACTCTACTCCCAGTCTGCATTTGTTGGCGTTTGTTTGTGATATTGAGAAACTACAGTCGAAGGAAAAGTTTTCTTTCCATCCTATTCCAGCAAACGATTGCTGGGAATTTATATACAGAACAGAGTTTGGCTCACCAATAGGAAGGTAATTACAGTCTCCTAAAAGAACAATGAAAAACAAAACCAAGAACAACTAAAACATACAAGAGATAAGGATAAGGTTTACAAAGGATAAGGCGATTCTAAGATAACGCTCGCTTGCTCGCTTAATACCCCCCCTCAAGTTGGAGCATGTAAATGGGAAATGCCTAACTTGGCAAGAAGATGTTCGAATTGTTGCCCGCCCAGGGCCTTTGTAAACATATCGGCAAGTTGCTCTAAAGTCCGGACGTAGGAAGGCCGTATATTCCCATTCTGGATTTTATTGCGGACAAAGTGATAGTCTACTTCAATGTGTTTAATCCTCTCATGGAAGACCGGATTCGCAACGATATGCAAGGCTGCTTGACTATCACAGTATAACCGCATAGGGTCATGATGATCAACTCCTAATGAATGCAACAACCCTTTTAACCATTTCAACTCACATGCAACTGTTGCCATAGACCTGTATTCCATCTCAACTGATGATCTGGACACTGTAAGTTGCTTCTTTGTCTTCCACGACATAGGTGCTCGGCCCAATAAAACAAAGTATCCTGTGAGAGTGCATTGTGTTAGTGGACACCCGACCCAGTCAGAGTCACAGTAGGCATGCAATCGAAGATCACTACCAGCTGGAAGGAAAATTCCCTATCCCGGGTAATGGTCAAGTAAATTAAACGACCCACTAGCCTCCTGTAATTCTCCGACTTTATCATCAGAGGATCATCTGCCAGAGCTAGTTTATGATTTTGTTCTAGGGGAAGTCCAGTTGGCTTAGCGCCTAACAAACCGGTTTCTGATATGATATCCAACGAGTACTTCCGCTAACAAAGAAAAATACCTTTCTAGCTTCTGGCGACCTCCACTCCTAAAAAATATTTCAAAGTTCCCAAGTCCTTAATGTGGAAGCATTGGCTGAGATACTTCTTGAATCTCCAAATGGCATTGCCGTTATTTCCAGAGATGACAAGATCGTCCACGTAAACCAAAATATTTAACTGTTCGTGCTTCCGTCGAAGCGTAAACAATGAGTAATCAGATTGTGACCGGGTAAAGCCATACTGTTTCAAGGCTATCGTGAGTTTAGCAAACCAGCAACGAGGGGTCTGTTTCAAACCATAAAACGACTTATGCAGCTTGCACACCTTTCCAGGTAGTCTTGAAGCAAATCCAGGAGGCATCTTCATATACACTTTTTCTTGTAGATCTCCATGGAGAAATGCGTTTTGCACATCCATCTGATGCAGTTCCTAGTTTCTAGCCGCAACAACTACAAGGAATGTTCGAACTGTAACCATCTTTGCCACATGCGCAAATGTTTCATTGTAGTCAATCCCTTCAACTTGTTTGTTTCCGAAGATCACCAAACGTGCTTTGTACTGTTCTATTGTGCCATCTGAGTTGTACTTTATCTTGTAGACCCATTTACTTCCGAGAGCCTTCTTCCCTGTTGGCAAGTTCTCCACTGTCTAGGTCCTATTGTTTTCTAAAGCTTCAATTTTCTTTTTCATTGCTTATCTCCAACGAGAGTCTTTGATAGCCTCTGAATAACTCTGGGGCTCATGACTTGCTGTGACAGCTGCTAAGAAAGAGCAGTGTCACAAAGAAAATTTATCACAATTCACATACTGTGTTATAGGATAGGGAGTACCTGAAGAGTGAGATCGACGAGGTGAACTGGCAAAGGGGCTCAGACTGTGGTTGGAACACCATGTGGTGTGTATGACGTAGTCCTTGAGATGACTGGAAGGACGCTTCACTCTATGGCCTCGTCCAAGTTGCTAATTCCCTGCATTCGTTTCTTCCACAGAATCCCCCCTTACATCATGCTCCCCTTCATTATTTTCACAACTGTCGCTTTGTTCTCCCTTTCTAATGACCTCACGAGTACTATCTCTTTTACTTTCACTATCTTCCTCGTCATACACTTCAGTCTCCACCTGGTTATAATCAAGATTACCATCATTGTGTCTGTATTCGACTTGTTTTTCTTCAATAGCATAGGGAAACTTAGTTTCTGAAAACACCACATCCCAGGGAACAAAATATTAATTATTTTCTAAGTCATAAACTCTCCACCCCTTCTTGCCAAAGGGGTATCCCACAAAGACACAACGTCTGGCTCTACTGGCAAACTTATCCCTGGTACGATTTAGGCTTCGTGCATAACACAAACACCCAAACGTTCGTATATGCTTGTAGCTTGGTTTCTGCCCATACAACATCTCATACGGTGTTTTTCCCAAAAGGAGAGTGAAGGGGGTCCTGTTGATCAGATAACCAGCCATCATAACACATTTTCCCCAAAACTCAATAAGGAGATTAGCCTGAAACCTAAGGGCTCTGGCAACATTCAGTATATGTTTATGCTTTCTCTCGATACATCTATTCTGTTGCGGTGTTTCAACACATGAGGTCTGATGTATTATACCTTGCTCAGAAAAATATTCCTTCAAGCAAGTAAATTCAATACCATTATCACTTCTAACTATCTTCACCAATTTTTCATATTGGCGTTTAACCATAGTGAAGAAGCTCCGCAGCGTTTTGCCCACTTCACTTTTGTCATTAAGTAAGAAAATCCAAACAACTCGCGAGAATTCATCAACAATAGTAAAAAAATACGAGGCACCACAAGATGCTTGTACAGAGTACGGACCCCATAAATCACAACGAATCAAATCGAAAATCCCTTTAGCATTATTTTCACTAGAATCAAACGTACCTCTTGTCTATTTGGCTTTTGAACAAACACCACAAATCCTATTTCCACCACTACATCTAATGTTCACATTAGGAAGAAGTTTAATTACTTTCTCGGAGGGATGACCCATTCTCTTGTGTCATAACTCGTATGGAGCTTTAACTTCTGCCTTATGAACCTTGCTTGAGTATGCACCTTTGAAGCAGTAGAGCCCTCCACGTAGTTCACCCGCACCAATCACCATCCTCGAAGTGTGGTCCTGTATAACACAAAACTTATTAGTGAATTGGATATTACAATTCGATTCCTCTAATAATTGCGACACAAATATCAGGTTACAATTCAACCGAGGAACATAAAGCATATTAGTAAGGTTCATGTGTTTATTTAAAATGACGGTCCCTTTCTTTATTGCCATGGCATGCTTTCCATCGGGCAATCCAACCTGACAACCAGTCACAGTCTCGGTATCATGCAAGTGATTCAAGTTCCCGGTCATATGGTGTGAGGCTCCTGTATCAATTATCCAATTCATACCTATCACCTTCTCACTTGTGCTGGGTTTGCAAGAATTCAAGAGATTAAGAAAAGTGGACCATTGTTCATTAGTCAATCCACCGAATGTTGTACGATCTCCTTCTATTGCATGGATTGATTCAGAAGTTTGCCCTACTGCTTGCGCAGCATTTGCTCTCTGTACTCCTCCACGTCCACGACCGCTATCGCCACTCCTATCGATAATTCTGACATGATTGTTTCTTCTTCCCGTGACAAGTTCATCCTTGTCTGGCATCTCACCAAAGAAGAGGAACATATGGTGTCCCCCGCCGCCATCTCACCGGTCATTCTCACTTCGTGGAGGATGTCGTGCTCTCCTCCGACGGTCAGTTCGCTCTCTCCGGCTCTTGGGACAGCGAGCTCTGCCTTTGGAACCTCAATACCAGCATTACCACTCACCGCTTCGTTGGTCACAGCAAGGATGTCCTCTCCGTTGCCTTCTCTATCGACAACCGCCAGATCGTCTCTGCTTCTCGGGACCGCACTATCAAGCTTTGGGATGCACTTGGAGAATGCAAGTACACAATTCAGGATGCTTACAGCCACACCAACTAGGTGAGCTACGTCAGGTTCAGCCCCAATACATTCCAACCCACTATTGTCTCTGGATCTTGGGATCGGGTCGTGAAGGTTTGGAACCTTACCAATTGTAAATTGCGCTGCACGTTGACCGGTTACGGAGGTTACGTGAACACTGTTGCAGTTTCGCCCGATGGCTCTCTTTGTGCCAGTGGTGGCAAAAACGGTAGAACTCTGCTTTGGGACTTGGCAGAAGGAAAGAGGCTCTACTCGATTGATGCGGGGGCTATTATTCAGGCTCTGATACCATGAGAACTACAGTCGAAGGAAAAGTTTTCTTTCCATCCCTGTTCCAGCAAACGATTGCTGGGAATTTATATACGGAGGAGAGTTCGACTCACCACTAGGAATGTAATTACAGTCTCTTAAAAGAACAATGAAAAACAAAACCAAGAACAACTAAAACATACAAGAGATAAGGATAAGGTTTACAGAGGATAAGGCGATTCTAAGATAAGTCTCTCTTGCTCGCTTAATAGATATAAATAAAGATTGGTGTAAAATTACATTTCCGGTTTATATTTATCGATGTTTGGATGGAGTACAATTTTATATCATAAATCAACATAAAACTCCACTTAAGATAAAGTTTTACATGGATAATCGATGTAAATACTATATCGATGTAAATGCTACATGGATAATCACGTTTACCAAAATACAATGGTTCACAAATTTTAAACTATTGGTGTTGAACTCCATCAATGAACTTTTTACATTGATGGAGTTTTACACTGCAAACAAATATAGACTAAAGAGTACAATGCATCTTTAGCAATCCACGGGAAGTTTTTTATCATGAGCAAGGCTGTAAAGTTTTTTGAATCTTTGGGCTTAAGCAATGCAATTTGTTTTTCTGATTGAAAGTCTGCATTTGGAAATGATGCAAATGGAGTGTAAATCCCGGTTGAGGTAAATTTGCACTCTAGTTCATTTCTGTTTGTTTTTGGCAGCATTATATTTATGCATTAAGAAATGACAGACCAATGCATATTTAAATTGATAGTAAGATGTAAAAGTACATCTATAAAAAATTAGTAAATTTGCATTCAAGTCGGCTTTTGATAAAAAAAAAAGTATATGCTTTATTGAAATTCATGTTGGCATCTATTACAACTAAAAGTCTATTAGGTAAGAAGGTAAATTTGTCAATGCAAAATTAATTCAACTTTGCAATTTATATGAACCATTTTACATTCTACATATTTACTTTCACACTTATTTGCATTGTTTCCAAACGCAGCCTAAAGTTTTAGTTTCTTGCCTTGATGGATTTATCAATCCGCAGAGGATGAGGTTTATAGGGGGGCTACTAGTAGAATTTCAGATTTCTGAAGTGGAGTGCGGTGTACTTATCCCTTAAAGACATTTTGGAGTTGTGAGAGTACGTGGAAGTTTCCTTTATGTTAAGGCCAAGGGAGTTCAATTGTTTGTTATTGCTTGTTACCTGACGTTGTAGCTCGTGGTCATGGATCATCAGGTCTGGATGGTCCTCTTTTTACCCCCTGCCGGATTGGATGAACGATAGACTTGAAGAAGAAGCTGCTCTTCTCTTCCCGTTGCCTAATCAAAGTGACTAGTAACACTTTATAATCTGTTTCCGTTGCTTCTTATTTGGCTAATAATTGTTGGGCTCTGTTTGTATGGCATCTTTTCAGTCAATGCATTTCCATTTGAGAAAAAAAGTAAGGGGTGATTTTGTATTTTATGAAGTGAATATTAATCATGTTCTTGGACTGCGTTATTGATTTGAGTAGTAAAAAAGGTTCTGGTTTTGTTTCAAAAAACAATTAGGGCTTGTTTGCTTTGTGGGAATAGAGAATTGGAATCAAAATCAGAATGAGACATTTCAGTTCCAACTATTTGGTTGGGGGAATCGGAATTTCATTTCCATTTCTGGTGACATGGTAATTAATCCCCCATTTGAGGAAATGACCATTCCTTCCCCTTTTTCCATTGGGAATGAAATTTCATTCTATGTGATTCCAATTCTTATTCTGATTTATGCTTGAACCAATCAAATTATGGGAATAAACCATTCCAATTTCAATTCCAGTTCCCAAGGTTTAAAAAGGCTAAAGATATAGTTGAGGCCCAAAAAGGTGAGGTGTAAGCCTCAATGCATTGCAAGACATATAACTCACAACTTTAAAGAATAAAATTTATAAATTGATAAAAATAACATATAATCAATGTTTTAAAAACGGCCTGGAATCGAAACCATTCTAGCCACCGATTTCTGGATCGATAATTTGACTGCCCGGTTCGAATGGACAACCCATTTTGACAAAAAATTAAAAAAATAATTAAAATAAAAAACAACTAAAAACCATGGAACGGATTGACGGTTCGACTACTTGGGTCAATGGGCCATTGACCGATTCAATGATTTTTGGTCAGGGACTGGATTTGAGGTAAAACAGAACTGGTTGCCTAGACGGTTCCTAGGCCGAACGATCCAAGTGTCTGAAACAACGGCAATTCAAAAACCATACATATAATATATCAAGTTAGAATGATAAAAAGTATAAATATCCATAAAATAAATATTTATTTGAGGCTTAAATCTTGAGTTAAAATCTGTGCACATTGCCTCAAGGCTTAAGCCTTTTAAAAGAATAGTGATTATGACTATAAATCAAATAGACTCTTAAAATCACCAAAATGATGGTTTTTAAAACAAAAACAAATTTAGAGTGCAGATATTGTATGATTTATGCATAAAAGATGATGATAAATATTAGATGAAAACATGCTCAACCATCGGAGAACACTTTGTTTTCAAACTAGATAGTTTTTAATTTATTTTTTAAACTCACAACAACGAAAAAACAATTCACATCGGAGAACACCCCTAAATGGACAGGTTGTAAACTCCTACTTTAAATAGAAAAAAGTATTCGGATACAAGCAGCAGCAACTACATAACAAACAGATCGTCCTATTTAAAAACCAAATTTACAAAGTGGAATTCGTAGTCTATTCACAGAATATAATGTACAAAAATCAAGTGGTCCTAAGCATGGTGCCATTAAGTCTAATATAACAGCTCACTGTCGAGCCCATATTTCACATTTATTCCATTTAAGACTTACCCATATCCCACTTCCTTGAGAAAAATAATATCCAATTAATTAAAATAATAAATAAGAAACCAAATGAGGTAATGTGTCATGTGCAGACTGCTTTTTTTCTAAAGAGCCAAGCCTTTTTCCTTGTGTTTTTGTAATGGGGGAAACTTGGGCTCGGTTGGCATGAGATGTCAACCATTCAGTCTCCTGCATCAGTTTAGGGTGGTTCTACGGGTCAATTCATTCATTCTAAAATAGTTGAAATTTTAAAAAAGTGAAGAAAAAATATATAAAAAATGTCAAAATGAAAAGAATTAATCTTAAAATTTTAAACATAAAATAAAAAAAACTTGAACATTCAATGATTCAAATATTAAATGATAAAGAATAAAGACCAAATAGTAAAGATTAAAGAGTGGAAGTTTCTAATAATACATAAAAGTTTCAATTAGACATTTGGGTCAGCGGGTTAACCCATAACCCGGCACAGCTCAACCCAAAATTTTCGGATTGGATTGGATTGGATCATTCACAAATTCAGATAGTTAAATATGAGACCCCAACTCTATTTTTTCTAGTTGGGTTGGATCTTCTTTTTGCCTGCTTGCATCTCTTTTTGATCAAAAGAATATTGATGCAATTACTCTTTTACCTTGCATCCATCGTAATGTATCATGTTCAAGATTGTTCCAAACAACCTCCAACAGCTAAAGCTTTTCCCTTGTAATTAAGTATGGCCATTTTTCCCATTTGCTGGATCCCTGTGGGGGATGGAGAAATTTCCATTTCCACTGGTGGGGCGAGAACAATCCCCACCTCACGTGGATTATATTAATTAAAAATATGTTTGAATATAGTTAGATCTATTTATTAGGATTATAAATTAAAACTATTTTACTTTATAAAAATTGAAATAAAACAGAAATAAAAAATAAAACAAATTTAACATCATAAAAAATGGTGAAAAGTGGGGATCTCAGTTGTCCCCATTGGTGGGGACGAAGATAGGGAACCAATCTCCATCCCTGCCCCACCCTATAGAGATCGACTTCAGTGCTCACAAGACTGTATTCACATCATTCGCACAGCCTTTAAATCCATGCATTGGGAATATTTTCACATTGTATGTTTTTTTTTTCATGGCGAAATATTCCCAATGCAAACTGCAAGGGACTGTGCCAACGATGTGAACACAGTCTTGTTAGCACTGAAATCGATTTCATTGCCATAATATGGTGTAGCCCATCTCTAAGGCTGTGTTTCTTTGTTTTTTGTTTTGGTAAACTCTCTAAGGCCGTGTTTGGTCTTCTAGAAAATAAGAAAGAAATATGAAGTTGAAGAAAAGTTCTTAAAGAAATTTTTTTTTATTTCGTAAAATAATTTTAAAGCTAAATCACTTTGATAACAAACAACATTAACTATGCGTATATTTGATTCCGTGGGCATTTCGTGATAGGCATTTTGATAAACATTGTCATGTTATTGTCAAATCAGCATTTTTCTCATTATGTTCATCTGTATGCATAAATATTCACGAAAGTTGGTTTGAATTTATGTGCGTACAAAAAAATGAGCGTTTATTTACTGTTCCAATGATGTAATGCCTAATAGAAGCTAATTGTCAATAAACAGTTTATTAAGTATTTTTTTCGGTTTTGAAAACAAATTAAATGCAAACATTTATTTAATAAATGAATGTTATACCAAACACATACTACTATATCTTTTATAAAAACTGAGTTATAGGTAGGACCACTAAAGCCCAAACTAAGCTAATGATCAAGTGTATCTAACATGAAGTTTAAAATTCCTAATGACGTCCCCCCTTGCATGACGATTGATATAATATTTGAAATTGCATGTGTGGATGCAATGTTCAAAATATGGATACGTTCGATACGTCGATATGGGTGTATCAGACGAATCAATACCTTCTTTTTTTACCTTTTTTTTAAATTTTTTTAAACAGATTCAGGGGGCTGGTTTAAGTCTTTTTCACACCCAAAACCGATCAGAACTCTGATACACCCACTATAAGAACGTATCAAAAGTATCCTAAAATGATACGTATCAGCCGATACGAATCAATACGTGCTGATATTTTTAACCTTGGATGGACATGGTGGCAATTGAACAACAGCTTATTAATACTTCAAATCTCATTATTTCATTATGGTTGATGCGTATAAACACTATCTCATTATGGTTGATGCGTATAAACACTTTTATGAAAGTGGGCCCAGGATGTCGGGTATCGCCAATAATAGGATTCTTTTCCTTGATCAGAGCGAGAGGGAGTGGGTTGGGGAATAATACTATACTCGTTAACTCCGTGAAGCAAAGTTGGATTCGTAGAGTAATGAGCCTGCGACAGGGCCCGTGCCAAGCCTATAAAGTAAAGGTCCAAATTAACCTTCTTCAACACAAGTTAAGGCCGATCAACCCCCTTGTCTGCCACTAACTTGTTGAGTTCTTCAATAATTGGATAAGCTTTTTCTTTTATGATTGTTTCATTATCTCACAAATGGTCGTTTTTTCTTTGGATTGAAGAAAATAGAAATTCAATAGGAAATTAGAAGTTCTGAAAACAATGCTAACCGGTGCAACAAACCAAGAAAATGGAACATTGAGTCCAATCAGATTGAATTATTCCAAATAATTTTATGCTGAATTCCGAGGCAACGGGGGCAGCTATTGGTAACTTTTGTAGAAAGAAAAAGAGAAGAAACATAGAAAAACTGCGACTGGTCATGTGTTTGAAACTAAATTCTTTGAAAAGTTCAATGTATTAATTCTCTGATTTTTTAGGCTCAGTTTGGAACGGTTATAAGAGGAGAGAAAGATTTTGTCTTTAAAGGATAAAATAGTCATATGATAAAACATACTATTCGGTCATTAAACACCTCACAACCCACTTAATAAGCAATTTTTTACCCAGTAAAAATTGGTATGGCTCAGTTTGGAAGAAGTATAAATACAAAATTGTAGAGTGTAAAACCTTATATTTTTCATTATTTTATATGTATTTATATTGTATATATTTGCATTTACACTCTTTCCAAATTTAATCTATAAAGATAAATTTAAATATAACAAATATCACTGAGGAGAACAAAGAAGAACATTGCTCATCCAACATACTATTCAGTCATTAAGCATCTCACAACCCACTTTATAAATTTTTTTTTTCAAAAACACGACTAACTTTAAATATAGCAAAGACCACCGGCAGGAGAGCAAAGAATAACATTGTTCATCATATTTAAAGAGATTATAATAATAGGAGAGCAAGACAAAGACAAAGGTGAAAGAAATTAAAGAGATGATTTTATTTTTTTGGATTTTGAGAGTAGGAAAAGTTGGTCAATGAGATTTTTGTTTCTATTGACTAAGAATCCTATGTTTATTTTTTAGATTAATGTGGGAGTCAGGGAAAGTTTATTTTTTTATACCCATTTCCTAAGTGAATAAATAACTTTTTCACATAGGAAGAAAGTTGTTAAACATTTGAATAGAACAAAAATGTCTCTTTTAATAATGGATTTTTATGACTAAAATGGTCATTACCTTATTTAACTAAGAAATAAAAGAATATGGGTAAATGTACTTACCCAGATAAGTATTTTTTAAGAAAAATTTACCTAGATAATTGCATTTACCGTATAAATAACTTATCAAAAAGCGAACTGGGTTTGAAAAATCACTGAACCCATGTGTTTTAGAGAAGAGAATTGGACCTTTCACTTTTGATACATAATGCTTCCTTTAAGTTCGTACTCTTACATGTCTCTTGTGAGACCGGATTTCCTTCACTTGGATAGGTGTGTGCAGGGGTGTATTTCCAAACAAAATCAAGCACATCATAGTTCACATGTGGGGAACCCAGTAGCATGTATAAAAAACTAAATGGTCCGTTTTAACCCACAAGTTTTGAAACTAAAATATGTTGAAGAAAAACCTTACAAAATACCATTAACGATTGCTGGAAACTCTATCTTTTTTAAGCTTCGACAAAGGGAGAAAAACCATTCGAAATAAATTATTATTATTTTTAAATATATAAGTAGAGCTTGAAAAGTCTGCCAATATTCTATGATTTATGATCCAATCATTAATGGCGTCTTTCCGGTCTCTTTGGTTGAGATTCTTCCTTCGTTTGAATTAGGTTTTGGCTTGCATATTTTTTACCTTTTCTTTTTTGTTTGTTTAAAAAAAATTATGTGATTGTTTGGTAAGTCTTTTCCAGAAGATCTGTTACAAAATCTGATGGTTAAAAGACATGATAGGATTTTGAAAATAGATCTTGAAAATTCAAAAACTGTTTGGTTGAAATGTTTTCCATAGATATCATGAAAGACCATAAAAGATAGAACATCGATTGATAATGTGATGAAAATGTGTGTTACGCGTATGTGAATATCTTGTGTGTGGGCCAATGAACCTTTCGTTTAACACATGGGACCCATATACATTTTTTAAGGTGGATCCCATATATCATTGGTGGACATGTAAGTGGGGCCCACATATATTTTTCAAGGTGGACCCCACATGCCATGGTGGGCATGCATGTGGGGTCCATGTATGGACATGTATGTGAGGTCCACATATATTTTTTCAAGGTGGGCCCCACATACCATTCGTGAACATGTATGTGGGGTCCATGTATAGACATGTATCTGGAGCCTATATACATTTTACAAGGTGGACTCAACATATCATTGGTAGACATGCATGTGGGGCCCACATACATTTTACAAGGTGGGCTCAACATACCATTGGTCGACATGCATGTAGGGTCCATGTGTGGACATATATATGGGGTCTACATACATTTTTCAAAGTATGCCCCACATACCATTGGTGGACATGTACGTAGGGTCTACATACACTTTACAAGGTGGGCCCCATATACCATTGGTGGAGATGCATGTGGGGTCTACATACATTTTCACACGTTCGAAGTAGGGATACAAACGGATCGAATTCGAATAAGATCAAACAATATCTGAATTAGAATATGATTAGAAAATCCGATATCTGAATTGGATTCGATATCCGATGAATAATGAAAATCCCATATCCGAATTCGAATTTGAAGCTTTCTGAAAAAATTAAAATTCGAATTATTGGAACTTTTTTCCAATAGATCTTGTGCCACTCACCGACATGCGCCCCTAAAACGTTACACACCATTAAAAAACGCCGCGTGTCCTCCCACACGCAAGTACCTCAACCACGTGCGGAGCTAATGGGACGGCCGTTAGCTCGTCCCGTTAGCTCCCATTTCCGTGATTTCGCCCAAAAAAGTGAATTTCACTCCTATTGACCTGCCCTCCGAAACTCAGACCGCCCCATCTCCTCCTTCGCCGGATCTTGCCAAAAAACTCCCACGCCACGATCATTCCTGTAGATACACCAAAACTCTTCATCCCTCTCATCTCGGATATTGTCAGATCTGTTTTTTAATTTTTTTGCAATAGAAAAAACGCAAAAGGGAAGAATCGCCGATAGGTATTCTCGAATCTGTTCTCTCTTCCTCCTGGAATACTCCTCTCTAAATTCACTGATTTGAGTTTAACCATGGAATGTCTCCAGCTGGGCTGATACGCAGTGCAAAGATAAAAGCAAAATCCATAAAAGTTGTGTGGGCCAGACAGAGCACAATCGTTTCCGTGATCAGAGGGTTGGCGCTGAAGACCTCATAAACAAGTGATGTGTTTCTGTGCTTTAAAGGGAAATCAAGCAGTTGGTTTGTCGAACTAAAAGTCTCATAATCAAGTCACAGAGCTTTCTGGGAATGACATAAAAAGACATTGTTGTCTTTGTTTCAAGCCTTTGAGTCCTAACCAGAGCCAGCAGCACCTGTATCTTCTTCCCTTCTGCGTTTTTTTATTGCAAAAAAGAAGGTTAAAAAAACTGAGAAAAACATATTTAAGAATATCTGAGATGAGAGGAACGGGGAGTATACACCCCCGGTGTATTTACCGGAATAATCGTCGGCGTTAGATTTCTTGACAAGATCCGGTGGGGGAGGAGATGCCGTGGTTTGGGTTTCAGAGATAGAGACAAAGATGAGACCGACATTTTTGGGGGAAATGGGTGCTAACCGCCGTTTCATTAGCTCCGCGCGAGATTGATATGCATGCGTGTGGGAGGATGCGCGGCAACTTTTAATGATGTGAGACGATTTTGAGGCGCCAGTCGGTGGGAGACAGATTCGTTAGGCTTCTGATACGTGCATGCATGCAGCAGCCGAAGACCTGGTCAAAGTGGATAGCAGCAGAAGACCCGGTCATGTTAGCTCTTAGTTGGGATAAGCCTTATCCATTCAGTTTTAATTCTGTTAGAATAGATAAGTCTTCAATTCTGTTCCTAGATAAGTGCATTCTGTTTCCTAGATAAGTGCATTATATAAGTCTTCAATTTCTGTTTCTAGATAAGTGCATTCTGTTTCTTAGATAAGTGCATTCTGTTTTTTTGTTGATAAGCTCCTAAGATTAAGGGGCAGTAGTTCCTATTTCTACTCCCAGTTTGTAGCACCATAAGGCTATAAATATAGCCTGAATGAATGGAGTTGGCATTGGCTTTTCTACAAACAAACTCTCTCTCTCTCTCTTCTCCTTATTCTAGATCCTTCTCCCTCTTGTTAGATAACTTGAGCGTATCATTGGTATCAGAGCCGGTTCGACCATGGGCACCCGTGGAAAGACGAACGCGGAGTTCCGCAATGAGGTCAATGAAACCTTAGCACGACATGAGTCGAGCTTCGACCAAATGAACACTATCTTGCAAGCAGTGTTAACTGAACTCCAAGCCCTTCGAGCCTCACGAACCACTCCCAATACCACTCCCGAGACCAACCCCTTCGCCCATGAAGAATCCTCACAGCCCCATACTTCCCGTTCAAGCTCCACCCATGACCACCCTCATCAACATGTCAAGCTGTCATTCCCAAAATTTAATGGGGATGATCCGAGCGGTTGGATTTACAAGGCGGAGCAGTATTTTGAATTTCAAAATATTGTTCCAGACCAACAGGTGCAGCTAGCTTCCTTCCATTTGGAAGGCATCGCCTTACAGTGGCACAGGTGGTTGACCAAGCATCGCGGACCGCTCACATGGGAAGAACTCTCCAAAACGGTGTTACAACGGTTCGGCCCCACCGACTACGATGACCCATCAGAGGCATTAACCCGCCTAAAGCAAACCACCACTGTGACGGCTTATCAAGAAGCCTTCGAGAGGCTCTCTCACCAAGTTGACGGCCTGCCCGAGAGCTTTCTCATTGGCTGTTTCATTGCAGGACTTTGTGATGACGTTCGTTTAGATGTGAAGATCAAGCAGCGTCGAACTTTGATAGAGGCGATTGGAGTGGCCTGGTTAATTGAGGAACGAAATCACTTACAGCGGAGAGCTAGCCAACCGATTCGATCCCCATCAGCCATGACAACCCAGAAGGCGTCGCCCAACCCCATGGCCGGTGTACTTGGGCCTCCACCAAGCTCGCGCGCGAACCAGGTTTCCAGTGCTCCTTCCTCAACATTCCGGCGACTCACCAACCAGGAGGCACGAGAACGTCGTGAGAAGGGGCTGTGTTACTACTGTGATGAGAAGTTCACCTCCGGCCACCGTTGTGCACATCCACAACTGTTCATGATTGAGGATCCGGAACCGGCGGACGCGGAGACTGTCGAATCAGAGGAGGAAAACCAAGAAGCCATCCCTGAAATCTCCTTCCACGCTATTGCAGGAGCTGAGCACCCGCAAACCATACGTGTTCTTGGGAAACTGAAAAACAAGAACGTGACCGTATTAATTGATGGCGGCAGCACCCACAACTTCATTGACCAAGCCATCGTCTCCAAGCTCGGGTTGCCAGTGAACCGAGACAAGAAATTTCAAGTTATGGTGGCCAACCGTGAAAAGATCGAGTGTATGGGACAGTGCCGATCTCTCACCCTCGCCATTCAAGGACACCCCGTTACCGCTGACTATTATGTTCTTCCCGTCGCAGCATGCCAGTTGGTGTTGGGAGTACAGTGGCTAGAGACGCTTGGACCCGTCGAGATGGATTACAAACAACTAACCTTGACGTTCAAAAAGGAGGGACTCTCTTGCACCTTCCAAGGATTGGGACGAGCCAGCATCGAAGCCTTAACCAACAAGGAATGCAATGGGTTACAAGGTACGGGATTTTTTTTTTCAAATAGTTCCTTCACATAGCAACGGCCAACCAGGTTTTCTTCCACCCGAGATGGACCACCTTCTCACCGAATTTTCCCATGTGTTTGAGCCGCCCACAAGCCTGCCTCCTAAACGACCACATGACCACCGGATTGCACTGCTTCCCGACAAAGGACCGGTGAGTGTGAGGCCATATCGATACCCGTATTACCAGAAGACCGAAATAGAGAAGATGGTGAAGGAGCTTTTGCAGACAGGGCTGATAAGACCAAGCAATAGCCCATTCTCATCGCCGGTTTGCTAGTGAAGAAGGCTGATGGAGCTTGGCGGTTTTGCGTGGATTACCGAGCACTGAACGAAATCACTATTAAAAACAAGTATCCCATTCCCGTGATTGATGAATTATTAGATGAGCTCTACGGCACCAAATTTTACTCCAAACTAGATCTACGGTCGGGATACCATCAGATTCGAGTGCAAGAAGAAGACGTTCCTAAAACGGTTTTCCGAACACATGAAGGGCATTACGAGTTCTTAGTGATGCCGTTCGGCTTGACGAATGCACCTGCAACTTTTCAAAGCCTCATGAACGACCTCTTCCGCCCATACCTCCGGAAATTTATTTTGGTCTTCTTCGACGACATTCTAGTTTATTCTAAATCATGGGAAGACCACCTATCTCATTTGAGAGTTGTTCTAACTGTATTATCCTCTAACAAATTATTTGCAAAAATGTCAAAATGTCAATTTGGGGTTTCGCAGGTCGAGTACTTGGGTCATGTGATTTCAGAACAAGGCGTGTCCATTGATCCAGCCAAAATACAAGTTGTTCTCGCATGGCCTACACCGACATCAGCAAAGGGGGTCCGTGGCTTCCTCGAGTTAGCAGGATATTACCGGAAGTTCATCTGCGACTTCGGAAGCATTGCAGCTCCCTTAACCCAACTGTTGACCAAAGGGGGATTTCAATGGAACGAGGCAGCAGAGCTGGCCTTTCAGCAATTGAAGAAGGCACTCACTTCACCGCCAATCCTACGTCTACCAGATTTCTCCCAACGGTTTGTGATTGAATGCGATGCGAGTGGAACCGGGATTGGCGCCATCTTCATCCAGCAAAACCGACCGGTGGCCTATTTCAGTGAAGCATTGAAAGGTTCAGCCTTGGCATTATCCACCTATGAGAAGGAGATGTTAGCTATTGTCAAAGCCGTTAAGAAATGGTGCCCATATCTGCTTGGGAAACCATTCACAGTCCGCACCGACCAAAAAAGTCTTAAATATTTACTCGAGCAGAGGATAACCACACCGGCACAAACGCGGTAGTTGCCAAAGATACTGGGCTACGACTATGAGATCGAGTATAAAAAAGGGGCTGAGAACCAAGGTGCGGATTCCTTGTCACGTATGGCTGAATTTCAGTTTCTTTCCATCTCTATACCACGCGCAGACTGGTGGCCAAGATTTATTTGAGCCCCACCTCCACCTTGATTTCAAAGGTGGTGGCAGACTGCCACTCATCCCCTGTAGGGGGACACTTTGGGTTTCATAAGACCCTCTCTCGCATCAAGCACAGCTTCCTTTGGCCCCACATGCGTCGGATGATGAAGGAGTTCTTGCAACAATGTGACGTATGTCAACGCTTCAAAACAGATTGCATGAGACCAACGGGATTGCTTCAGCCATTACCAATTCCTACTCAAATGTGGACAGACATCTCCATGGACTTCATTGAAGGATTGCCTTCCTCCAATGGGTACACGGTTATCATGGTAATTGTGGATCAGTTGACAAAATATGCCCACTTCATTCCCTTAAAACACCCATTCACTGCCACCACAGTCGCGAAGGCATTTGTTGCCAACGTTGTCCGCCTACACGGAGTACCAACATCCATTGTTAGCGACCGTGACAAGGTATTCATTAGCTCATTCTGGCAGACACTTTTTCAGATGCATGGGACGAAATTGTGTATTAGCTCCAGTTACCACCCCCAAACCGATGGGCAAACCGAAGTTGTTAACCAGACGTTGGAGCAATATCTACGGTGCTTTGCAGGTGACTAGCCGCGAAAATGGGTAGAGTGGGTTCCTTGGGCAGAATACAGCTACAACACCTCCACTCACTCTTCCACCAAAATGACACCCTTCGAAGCAGTCTACGGAATCCCACCCCCTAGTCTCCTGACCTATGTACCGGGTACAGCTCGAGTAGGGGCAGTTGACGAATACTTGCATGACCGGGACATCATCCTACGCGAACTACAACATAACCTCCAGGTAGCCCGGAACCGGATGAAATGTCAAGCGGACCAGCACCGACGAGAAGTCTCATTCGTAGCAGGTGACTTCGTGTATGTGAAGCTACAGCCTTACCGGTAGACCTCAGTGGCGTTTCGGCGTTCCATGAAGCTCGCCCCACGTTATTTTGGGCCGTACCCAATCATTGAGAAGATTGGTCCAGTAGCCTACCGCTTAGCCTTGCCCCCCGGCTCTCAAATCCACAATGTGTTTCATGTCAGTTTGCTGCGGAAGCACTTGGGACCCATCACCCCTACTTCCACTCAGCTTCCTCCAATCTCGGATACTTCGACCATCCTACCCCAACCGGAAGCAATCCTGGATCGCCGTATTATTCACAAGGGCAAATACCGCCCAAAATCCGAAGCCTTGGTCAAATGGATTGGGGCGCCAGCTGAGGATGCAACCTGGGAGAATGAATGGCGCTTCAGAAAAGCTTATCCCAACTTCCTTGCGGACAAGGGTCCTTCAGGGGGGGAGGAGAATGATACGTGCATGCATGCAGCAGCCGAAGACCCGGTCAAAGTGGATAGCAGCAGAAGACCCGGTCATGTTAGCTCTTAGTTGGGATAAGCCTTATCCATTCAGTTTTAATTCTGTTAGAATAGATAAGTCTTCAATTCTGCTCCTAGATAAGTGCATTCTGTTTCCTAGATAAGTGCATTAGATAAGTCTTCAATTTCTGTTCCTAGATAAGTGCATTCTGTTTTTTTGTTGATCGGCTTCCAAATTTCTAAACAATCCAAAACGCACAGAAAGACTTGCCATATGCGGCCAAAGTATGAATTTAATTTTCTCCGCGCATGGGGTGCTTAAGTAAATATGTGTTCGATGTTGATCGGAAGTGCACCCGTGCACACACCCACCCGAGTGCAGGAAATACGATCTCGTCTCTTTAAGTCGTTTTTGGATCGTCTTCTGTCCAATGCGGTACCCTTCCGTTTTTTGGTTCCCATTGGATTTACCTTGTTTACAGGTCGACCCCATGGCAGCAAGAAAAGGCGATCTTGTGCTATACTCCGGTGGACCGTGACCGGCCAATATATATTACACAATTACACGTACTGTTGAACTAGCTTACCAAGGCAATAAGGTGGATATTGAGTTATTTTTCTCTAAATATATTAATTTATGAAAGATATTAAACACCCCTTGGAGTTTCTCCGATTTGACTTCAGCACTCCAAGTAGCTGAAAAATCAATTGCAGATACATCTAGGGGTGGCCGGTTAGGTATGGTTTCAGTCGTAGCCCAAGCCCGGCCCATCTAATAGGCACAGTTGGGCTGTAAGTCGAGCCTTGGGGCTAGGGTTCAATTCTATTCCAGTCCTAATTAAGTTTTAAACCTCTAACCCTAATATAACTGAATTTTTTCAATCCTAACCCGATCCGATCTTTTCTCATCTCTTAAAATCCCATAAAACTTATTAATATAAGATGTTAACTCAATTTTCACTAAATTGAAGGCTGGCTTATTAGGGGGAAGTACAATAGAGTAGTCAATCCTAACATATAACATATGATATATCAACCCTAACTCTAATCAATGTATGATATATCATATGTATGACATACATTTATATATGGCATGTACAATAAGTCAGGTTTGGGTTGAGTTAGGTTACTTGAGGGGTCAATCCTAACCCAATCCAAAGTAAAATCAGGTTCATGAATTTCAACCCTAACCCTAATTCGAGCATCAATCAAACCCAACCCAACCCAACTCAATCCAGTCCAAATTGCAGCCTTAATATTGTAATTAAGTAGGTTTGAACACTTAATAAATATTCTCACAACTATATCAAAAGTTGTTTTTAATCTTTTTCAAGGGTTAGATGGAGATATTTTAAGAGATAGGAAGGTTGCTATTTGCATCTTAAATTTCTCACAGTTAAAAGAAATATGAACCCCAATTCATTACCTCTTGATTTTATTGTGGTTGTAGTTGCATTTTGAGAGTATGACAACATTTCTGGGTCTCTTCCCCTCATGCATTCTTTTATTTTTGCAGCAAAAAGATAGAAAATGGCACCGTTTCTGGTTGTTATAAAGAAAAGACATGAGCACATTCATGAGTATTTCAATAAACGAATTTTCTTCATGATTTCAATAAGACAATTTCAATACAATCATTTTTTTCCTGGCTGATCGATTTCAGTGAGATCAACTAATCGAGAGTAAGAATCCCATGAAGTTTTGGAAGCCAGGTTAGTTAGTTCGCTTGAAATCTATTCAAGCCACTGAAGGTCAGTAAACGTGGAAACCTCGAAACACCGTCTTGAGACTTGAGTTCCCACATATCAGGATTTGTGCAGATATTCATGTACGTCCAATTACTAACTTTCAGATTAGGCTATGTTTGATTCAAGGATAATATAGGAAAAGGAAGTGAAAGACAAGAAAATCAATATAAGGTTTATAAAGGTTTTTTTATTTTTTCCTTTCTTTTCTTACATTTTCTTTCAAACCAAACAGTGTTAAAAAAATAGACGAGGAAAAAAAACAAAAAAGTCCTTTTTTTTATGGCTGCATCTGAAGTTTTTACATTTTATCCAGAGCTGATTTCAATACCCTTTTCTTTATGCAGCAGCATCATTGGAAAAGGTAATAAGGAAAACTGATGAGCTCGCGTTCTGTTGGGCAAAAACATTCTAATGTTAATGGGCCAACGGTTGAATCAGACACAAAATGACAAAAAGTTGATTAAAATCCCTTAGTATAGTTCGAACCCTCTCTCCCATTTTCTGTTTCTCCTCCACCGAACCCTACCCCATGCACCGGCGAGCACACCATGCTCATATCGGTGTCTGTCCATTTAGAAGCCATCGGCCATCAGCAGCGAGAGCTCCAGCCATACATTCTTTGGCATCCTCTTCTTCTTCTTCTTCTTCTTATTCTTTTTCTTCTTACAAATGTTTTCATGGTTATCTTTTTTCAATAGATTGAAAGTGACCCGAACCTCAACTCACACCGGCGCTATGTTTTTTGACCCAAACGTTAACTCACATTGGCGGTCTTTCTTGAGGTGAATGAAGGTGAGCTGGTACTTCCCTTGGGGCGCCTGCCTGGAGCAACGAAGGTGAGATGGACATAGTGGCAAAAGTAGAGGAGAGGACTATAGAAGGTATACCAATTGCATTAGAAAAAGGGCAAATTCCTAATTAATACCCTGTAATTTGGGCCTAGTGTCACTTTAGTTCCCGAACTTTAAAACACAATAATTCAGTACCTAAACTTTCAAAATGTGTCAAACCAATACTTGTCATCAGCCGATTTATTAACCAGTCATTAAGTGACATTTGAAAAGATACAAATGCCTTTTGAGTATTATCTAATTTTCTTTATCAACCATCCACATGTTGATAAAAAATGAACAGTCTCAAATCATTGTCTCTTCTATTAAAAAAAGTTGGGGTTACATCTTAGTGGTTATTCTGGTGACACCAACTTTCTTGAACAAAAGAGGCAATGATTTGTGACTATTCATTTTTTGTCAATGTTTAGATGGTTGATAAAGAGAGTTAGATGACACTTAATTATGTCTTTTCAAATGTGACTTAACTGTTGGTTAACAGGCTGGCTAATGGCAAGTACTTAGATTGGCACGTTTTGAAAGTTTGGATACTAAATTGTCACATTCTAAAGTTTGGAGACCAAAATGACACTAAACACAAAAAGTCTGAAATTTTCCCTTAGAAAAATTAATAAATATTGCTCTAACGATTATTTTCTACATCTCTCTATGAAATCCTTTCCTTTTTTGGTACCATTTGCCTTGATTCTCTTTCTCTCTCTGTTATCGGACCTGCTGAAGTCCCCATCTCCATCTCTCTTGATTTATTCACGGTGCCAGTTGTAGTTGATATGAACTAAGCAATTCAAATGGAAGAATCAAACAAGGATTCTTTCCCAATGCCTACATGCTAACTATAAAGAGAAGGGGTGAAAGAGAACAAGTTTGGTTCTCAGTTTGTCTTCAATCTAATCCTCTCAATGCGAAAAAGCTGGTAATAGCTTCCAAAATAGGTTACCGGATTGTAATAAAGAATACCGGTTTCTTAATGTTGAAGTTCTTAGGTGTTGTATAGTAAATGGTAATTAAAGAGACCTAGTTCAGTAACCCAAAATGAATTTCTTTTTTATTCTCGCCCTCTTATGGGTCGTTCATATAAAACAAAGATACCTCCCTCTACATCTTCTAGAGCATCGTAATTTTTCTACGTAGTTTTATTATTGCAAACCATAACCAATCATATACATATGAAGAACTAAATGAGATCAACTCTCAGGCTTATAAAAAGACAGGAAGCTAGTTATAGCTATTTAAGCTAGGTTTGGAAGCCAAAAAGACCCATACATTTATACGGGCAGGACTGAAGGGTAGAGGGTAGCCACATGGCAAAAGACGGTAAGGAAAACAAAAAGACAAGCACATACTCATTGATGGCCAATAAACCTCAACCTCATGGGAGCATCTTTTCCATATCATATCGGATGACTTGGACCAATCAATATTTCACTTCTCTGTTTCAGTGCCAGTTCCAAAAACAACCATTTAAATCGTATTTCAAAAATGGAATTCATTTCAAGATAAGAAAGACGTTTAAGTCTTCACCGTTAAACGTCACCCAGAAGTTGTTCCGGTGGATGGGAGTGCACGATCGGGGAAAGGTCACTTCCAATGGTGAAGAACGGCTGCTTCGGACGGCTAGTATAGGGGGCCTCTGACAATCAAAGATGGTCGGGAGCAAGAGGTAAGCAGCCATATTGATCGAGAAACAGTGTTGGATATGATCTCTCTCTTCAATGCTTGTTCGAGTTTTCAGGAGTTTTTTGTTTACGCGTCTAACGGTAATTAAACAGAGAATAGAAGAAAGATAACTGGTATTGAGCAGGAGGTGGACATTAACGGCCATTTCCCCTTTTTCTATTGCTTTTCAAGCAAAACAAAACGGCATGACCAAGAAGCTCCCCTCTGACTCGACGTAATTAAGGGACACGCGGATATGACTCGACGTAAATGACAGTTTGGCCACAACTCGGCGTAATAAGCTCGTTGAAATCCTAGCAGAACAGTTCGCCACAAGACAACTCGTTACAGCCCGCTATAGAACGACTTGCTGCAAGGCAATTCGCTATTAGAGCTCGCTACAAGGGAGCTCGCTACAAAGGAGCTCGCTATTGAGTAACCCGGAACCTTCGGGAAAGTTCTTATCCAACAAGACTGTGCTTGTCAGATTGCTCCCATGTTTCTTGTCGTGCGGTGCAGCACCTGCCAATCTAGAAGATTGCACCCACGTCTCACGTCAGGCAACGTCGTGCACGCCAGCTCTGCATAACATATCTCAAGTGAGAGGACCGTACCCTGCGACGGATACCTACGCCAATCAAATCAGCCTGACGAATAACGACTGTAGCAGAGAATTAGAGGCGGTTACATCCGATTTGGTAGCGCATTAATATATAAGGACTCCGACCCCCAAGGAAAAAGGTAATTGAATTTTTGGCAACCGAGTAGTGTGCATCTCCACTCTTAGCTTGTCATTACTCTCTAAGCTTTTCACCGAGTTCTACCTTAAGCATCTGAGTGTTCCCGCCGGGTGAGCTCCCCGGGAATCCTTCACCTTCTCCTTCTCAGGTGTTGTCCATTGCCAGTTAGGAGCGAGGCCCCTGCCAGCTAGGAGTGACCAGATCACACTACATCATTTGGCGTCGTTTGTGGGAATCACTTGAAAAAATCATTCCACCAAAACTTTGCAAACTTTAGTTCTCATGGCTTTCTCCAGCAACGCAGGACGCAATGCAGAAATGAACACCGTCGGGAAGCAACTCCAGGTCCCAGTAGTGTATATTGGACAGTTCACCATCCCCCTCTCTACGGATGGAGTTCCCATTCTAAACGTGCCTCAGACAATGGCACCCGTGAACGCTCAACTTCCTTTCACGGTTGGAACAACCTTCACCGAACCCTCCCTTGTTCCTCCCGTGACTGCCCAAAACCACCTTGAAGACCTGGTGCAATGCATTCGAGTTATACAAGCTCAGATGCAACGGGTTCAACAATTCTAATTATATCAACAGCAAATGCTGCACCAAGTTTCTCAGCATCACTATCAGTAGCAGTTTCCTCCGCTACCTCAGACCCAGCAGCCGCTTCCTCCTCGGCATCCGACCGTGCAACAAGTCCGGCCTTGCCGTCAGAACGAACGTCCTTCTCGCCAGGGAGAGACCTCTCAGACCCAGAATCCTCTCAAGAGTCAAGTCTCATCCCATGGGAGGAAGGAAAGACCAGTCACCCCTGCCTCACCGAGCGCAGTCATGTCTGGAGGGTCCCAGCCTACCAGGCCTGCATCGCCTCAGCTTTCTGAGTTTATGGCCCTGCTTGTGGAGAACCGGTTCGAGGTCTTGGCTACAGACTCCAGGCAAGATCCCTCTATCCGCAACCATCACCAGCAGTCTGTCCTCCTCCCTACGAAAACTGTGCTCGACAATACCGAGGCTAGCAACACCAATGCAGAGCCCACAAAAAAGCAGCGGAGACGTCGCCGAGCTCGCCGAACTGCAACACATAACCTGCCTGAGCTCAAGGGTAAGGAAGAGGTAAGCTTGGGTGAAATAAAAGCCACTCCGCTCCTCTCTGTACCATCCCCTCTGTCTCTTGAACTCTTGGCCATCCCAATGCCCAAGGATTTCAATCTACCTCCCCTGGACAAATATGACGGATCATTCGACCCGAATGATCACGTAGACACCTTTCAGTCATAGATGCACTTAGCAAGGGCTAGTGAGTCCTGCATGTGCATGGCTTTCTCCACCACTTTCAAATGAGTGGCCCACACATGGTACAGGAACCTTGCGCCCGGATCAATAAGAAGCTGGGCGCAATTCGTGCAAGTCTTCACTTCTCACTTCGTCACCAGCAAACGGTGCTTGGGAACCCAAGAGAGCCTCCTTGGCATAGTCCAAAGGGAGGGAGAATCTATCCAAAGTTACATCAAGCGGTTCAATGACGCTTGTTTACAGATACCTGACCTGGACCCCGCAGTTTGGCTTTCAATGGCCAAGAGAGGCATCACGTACAAAGAATTCAAGTGGCACATGGTGGTCAATCGGCCCAAGACTATAACCGAGTTCCTCAAGCTCGCGGACCAGTTCATAGGGACGGAGGATGAGATCGGCCAAAAGAATGAGAGCGTGCCTAAGAAAAGGAAAAGAGAAGTTGAGTCCTCAACCCATGGGGATAGTAAGAAGAAGAAAGACCTAGCTCGGGAGGCAAGGCCGAGACAACCTTTCTGAGCTCCTCCAGCAGAAAAGATAGACTACACGCCCATGAACGCAAAATGGGCCGAGATCCTTATGGCGATCAAGGACGCCCCGTATGTGAAGTGGCCACCCCATCTGAGAGGGGACCATAATGTAAGGAATAAGAATTTGTATTGTGGCTTTCATAAAGATCGCGGTCACAGTACCGAGAGTTGTAAGAACCTCCGCGATGAGATAGAAGATCTCATCCGTCGCAGATACCTAAGAAATTTTGTACAAAATAATAATAATAATAATAATAATAATAATAATAATAATAATAATAATAATAATAATAAAGTAGGTTGGCAGGGGGTGCAAAGTAGAGACGCTCCCAAATCCAGCAGCAGGCAAGCTGAGCAGCCATAGAGGCAGCCCCCGAAGAGAGACCAGTTCGGGGGACTATCCATGTGATCGTCGGAGGTTCGGTCGTCATGGGCTGCACCTCAGTTGTAGCTCAGACATCAGCTCGGGAGATCGGAAGGGAAGAGCAGAACCCCCTAAAGCGGCCAAGGACGGAAGACCCGATCTTCTTCATGGAGAATGAAGCGCACAGGGTCCACTACTCCCATGATGACGCGCTCGTCGTAAAGATAAGGATCAATGACTTTGAAGCGAAGCGTGTACTCGTCGATTCCGACAGCTCGACAAACATTCTTTTCAAGGCAGCATTCGACAAGCTTCAACTCCAAGAGAGCGATCTCAAGCCCGCGAGTACTCCCTTGGTAGGCTTCAGCGGAGAGGAAGTCAAGCCCCTGGGGAGAATCACAGTACCTATGGAAGTCGGCACCTGGCCTACCATAGTGCCGCTCAACCACGACTTCTTGGTGGTCACAATTTCCTCCCCATACAACGCCATAATAGGTTGGCCCATCACCCGTGCTCTTTGTGCGGTGGTCTCCACCTATTATTTGGTGATGAAGTTCCCCACGGACTTCGGAGTTGGGGTAGCGCGAGGCGATCAACTCGAGTCTCACAAGTGCTACGTTGCTGCCCTCAAAGGGAAAACCAAGGTGGCCGACGACCTCGAGTTGGAGTGACCTACGGAGCAATGTGAAGAGCGAGCTACACCTAGAGAAGAGACTGTCTCCGTCCCAACTTCGACAGAGGACCCAACTCGGACACTCCAAATTGGCACTTCAATCGAGGAGCCTCTGCGATCTCAACTAGTAAGTTTTTTACTTAAAAATTTAGATGTTTTTACATGGTCCACGACAGAGATGCTCAGCATAGACCCAACCATCATTACTCGCAGGCTAAATACTGATCCTGTAGTTTTGCCTGTTAGACAAAAGAAACATAACTTAGCCCCGGAGCGCTAGAGAGCAATTGACAAGGAGGTCGGGAAGCTCCAGGCAGCTGATTTCATCAGAGAGGTCAATTACCCGAGCTGGGTAGCCAACCTAGTCCTGATAAAGAAGGCCAATGGTAAATGCCGCATGTGCATCGATTATACCGACCTGAATCGAGCTTGTTCGAAGGATTGCTTCCCACTCCCCAAGATTGACCGCCTGGTGGACGTGGCCTCAGGGCATGAGTTGCTGAGTGTCTTAGACACCTACTCGGGCTATAACCAGATAAGAATGGACCCTGCCGAAGAAGAAAAAACAACTTTTATAACTGGGCTAGGCTTGCACTATTATAAGGTCATGCCCTTTGGATTGAAAAATGCCGGGGCTACCTTTCAAAGACTTGTAAATAAATTATTTGAGCCATTAATTCACAGAAAAGTAGAATGTTATGTAGACGACATGGTCGTTAAGACTTAGTTTTCAAATAATTTAATACAAGACTTGCATTCTGTTTTTGAGATTTTGCGCAAATTTAATATGAAGTTAAACCCGAAAAAGTGTGTTTCGGTGTCATCTCAGGTAAATTCCTAGGGTACATTGTTAACTGGCATGGCATTGAGGCCAACCCGGATAAAATTAAAGCCATCCTAAATATGAGACCACCCTGGAAATTGAAAGAGGTTCAGAGGTTGAATGGCCCCATAGCCACTTTGAGCCGCTTCATGTCCAAATCAGTAGATCGCTGCCTGGCTTTCTTTAAGGCAATTAAAAGCAAAGGCTTTGAATGGACTAAAGAATGCCAACTCGCATTCGACGAGCTCAAAAAATACCTCGCTAGTATCCCGGTCTTAACCCGACCCGAGGAGGGTGATGTTTTGGAGCTGTACCTCTCTGCAAGTGACAAGGTGGTCAGCTCAGTATTGATAAGAGAGGTAGATAGGGTCCAACGACCTATCTACTATGTTAGCAAAGTGTTATAGGGAGCAGAGACGAGATATCCAGAGATTGAAAAGTTGGCATATGCTCTAGTTGTTGCAGCTCGAAAGCTTTGCCTGTACTTCCAAGCTCATATTATTGTCGTCCTCACCAACAAGCCCCTAAGGCAAGTCTTGCTCAGGCCCAAGGTCTCTGGTAGATTGACGAAGTGGGCCATTGAGCCCAGTGAATACGACCTCCAGTACAAGCCGAGAACTACTATCAAGGCCCAAGCCTTACCTGACTTTGTCGCAGAATGCACTTTCAACACCGAAGTCCCCAGGTCGGATCAGCCCGAGGTTCCCAGGCCGGTTGAGCTCGAGCACCGTGAGGTAGCAACTAGTACGACTTCTC
The DNA here is from genome assembly GCF_056320005.1 of Nelumbo lutea. NCBI lineage: Eukaryota > Viridiplantae > Streptophyta > Magnoliopsida > Proteales > Nelumbonaceae > Nelumbo > Nelumbo lutea. The sequence continues at coordinate 84,797,564 of NC_142687.1, read as the reverse complement.
TCCTAGTTAGATCGAACCCGAACTGAGATGAGGAGCCCTGGATCCTTCACGTAGATGGCTCATCCAACCAAAAGGGCAACAGAGATGGAATCATTCTGTATGTGCCAAGCGGGGTAAAATTGGAGGATGCGCTATGCTTTGAGTTCGTGGCATCCAACAATGAAGCGGAGTACGAGTTGTTACTAGTTGGACTGGCTCTAGCAATCGAAGTGAAAGCAAAACACATCGTCGTCTGTAGTGATTATCAGCTCATGGTCAACCAAGTTACAAGTGAATACGAAGCCCGCGAGCCAACCATGATCGCCTACTTAGCCAAAGTAAGAGAGGCTATGCTTAACTTCCAATCACACTTCATCAAGCAAATCTTGAGATCAGAGAATGTTGAGACCGACGCCCTGTCCTAGTTAGCCAGCACTAGTGATAATACCATGAGAACCGTGTACATAGAGAAATTGCATCGACCTAGCATTCTCGAGGGGGCAGAGGAGGTCACTCCTATCATTCAAGTAGAGTCAGACTGGATTGATCCACTCGCGAGCTTCCTGCTACACGGGACCCTCCCTGCAGATCGCAATGCCACCAGAAGGTAGAGCATCAGGCGGCCAAATACGTCATAATAGATGAATGACTGTGCTGAATATCTTACACGCTCCCCTATCTGCACTGCTTGTGACATTCCAAAGCTGAGCTCGGGCTCCGCAACACTCATGAGGGCCTGTGCGGTGGACACTTGGGGGGCAGGGCTCTCACCCAGAAAGCGTTATGACAGGCATACTACTAGCCAACAATGAAGGTAGATGCGGTCGAGCTCGTCAGAAGATGTGACAAGTGCCAGAAGCACGCCAACATCCACCACCAGCCTACTGCTGACTTGAAGTATCTCACCAGCCCGTGGCCTTTCGCACAGTGGGGGATCGATATACTCGGACCATTTCCGCCAGCGATAGGGTAGAGGAGGTTCTTAGTGGTGGCAGTTGATTATTTTACCAAGTGGGTAGAAGCCAAACCTCTCACGACGATCACATCGCGGAATGTGCAGAACTTCTTCTAGAAGAGTATAGTGTGTCGTTTCGGACTACCCGAGTACTAATCTCTGACAACGGTAAGCAGCTTGAGGATATTAAATTCCAAAACTGGTGCAAAGATATGGGAATTCAACAAAACTTTACCTCGGTAGCACACTCTCAAGCAAACGGTCAAGTGGAGGTCACAAACAGAGCTATTCTCCGCGGACTGAAGGCATGCCTTGATCGAGCCAAGGGGCTATGGGTAGACGAGCTACCTAGTGTACTATGGACTTATCGGACCACGGTAAAGACCGCAACAGGCGAGACTCCCTTCAACCTCACTTATGGCACTAAAGCAGTCATCCCAGCCGAGATCGAAGTTCCCACGCTACGTTTGGAAGTGTATGATGACAAGGCAAATGAAGACGAGCTATGCACCAACCTCGACCTACTCAACGAGGTACGGGAACTCGCATACATTAGGATGGCGGCTTACTAGCAGAGAGTAGCTCGGTACTATAACGCCAGGGTCAAGAAGCAGAACCTCTGTGTCGGAGACTTGGTCCTTCGTAAAGTTATGGTGCTTGAGCCCGGTGTTGATAAGTTCGGGCCAAATTGGGAAGGACCCTCCTGAGTAAAGCGGATGCTCGGGGAAGGAACGTATGAACTCGAAACCCTAGAAGGGAAACAAGTACCTCGGGCATGGAATATTGTCAACTTAAGGTAATATTACCAGTAATCACCGAGCCGAGTGGATTGTAGTCGCTCTCAGAGCCTAAGGCTAATATGCCGAGCTAACAAAAGATCTCGGCACTATAAGACCCAGTCGCCTCTATGACATGGGCAAACTCTAGGAGAGTGGACCATAAGTCACTCCCCCAACCTAAGGGCTAAAACACCGAGCTAACGAAGACCTCGACACTAACCACTTCATCGACATAGGCTAAATATTAATACCAAAGGCACAGGTAGCTCGGGTGTGAATCCTATGATGCATAGCCCGCCCTGATATACAAGTTCGACCCGCTAGGGACAAGTGACTTCAACTTAAGTAACCCAAGTGCACATAGGTCAGACATATGCTCACTATGTTGATCACCTCAATGTACATTATAAAATCACCCTACTAAGTATGGGGAGATAGCTTGGGACGACGATAGTCGAGAAACCCCACTTCGGGTGCTTCTCCCTAGCAATTCGGGTGAAATAGTCACTTCAGCAAAAGAGAGAATCACACAATACTTAGAAGAAAAAAGGAACATTTCATTACTAGTTCTAAAAAAGAAATAGGGGCTAACAGCCTGGGAGAGTACATCAGTAAAGCAGAAAGAAAAGAAAGAGAACTGGGCTCAGTCGCCCGGGAGCAACCACTTCAAAAGTCATTTTTCAGAAGAAGAAAAAAAGAGAGCAACCAACCTCAAGGCCCCACCTCCTTTACATCCTCGTCACTCTCCTCCAGGGAGTCAGGCTCCTCCTCCTCCGCAATGTTCGCCATCTCTAGGGCCAGGTCTTTCATTGTTACGCCCTCAAGGTTAAGGCCGGAGAACTTCTTCCAGATTAGCCACTAGCAAAGCTTGAACCCCGAGCAGTAGCACTTCGAGCTGTATTCAACCTTGAGGTCATGGAGCTGTTGGGACTCTTTGAAGTCCTCCACTGCCTTAGCCCGCTCTGTCTACACCGCGGTGTCGAAGTTGCAGGTCCTCTCATGGAGCGTAGACTCCAAGCTCTGGACCTACTGGCGAAGAAGCTCCCTCTTCGCCACCACCCTTGAAGACTCCTCCCTGTAACAGGCGCTCTCCTCATACAATTGGGAGATCCGTGCTTCCTGGTCCCTACCTAGCAGCTCCTGGGCCTCGCTCCCCTTCTAAGCCTGGAGGAACTCATCTCGGGCCTGGTTGAGCTCACGTTGGAGCCTCCGCACGGCTGACATCTGATTGACGGCGTCGTGGGAGTGGATGGCAGTCTAACAGGCCATAGCATGGATGGTGGAGTTCAGCTTCCAATAGAAAGCCGAAGTAAGTAAGGGGGAGAGAGAAAAGAGAAGGGAGGGAGAAAAAGGGAAGAAATAGACACTTGCCACCATGCAGTGAGTTGAGGCCAGCTTGGCAAGCTCCCTATGGTGCATCTCGGCCCAGTTCGCGACCTCCTCATGAGTGATCGCCTACTGGCTCCTCCACGAGGCCACGAGGAAGTTGGTGACATTTTCGTCCCTCCACTCAGTAGAAAACCATGGGAAGACGGTGGGGCCGGACCACGCTGCTGAAGGGTAATCCTGGGATGGGACCTCTTCTTCTTCGCCGCCTCCCGCGGCTACTCCCTTGAAGGGCACAAGTGGGACCTCCTGTGGCGGAACAAAAGCTAGGTTTGCAGCCTCGAACTCGACGGCCCCAGAAGTGGACTGCTGGTTGGGGCGCGACCTCTTCGCCCTGCGCTTCTGGTTTCTCGACAAAAGGCGACGTGCATCCACACTAGACATGTTGGCTGCAAGAATCACAAGGCTTTAGTCTAGCTTGAAAAAAAAAAGAAAAGAAAAGATGACCTAAGGGTGACCTATCGGGGCTCAAGCTGACCTGCACGAGCTTGTCCTCAGCCAGGTAGTCCCAACAGAGGAAGCCTACCCCCACCCAAGACTGTAGCGTTTCCCGAACTTTTGGGTTCAGCTCAATGTCCGGATCCTGAACGGTGGCCCTCCAGTGGGTCAGAAAGGCGCATAATCTCTACTCTCTAGCTCTCTCACAATCTAATATCATTTTTAGCTCGCAAACCAAGTGCTAACTTAAGCATCGGAGCGACCCCGTTGAGTAAACAACCTCGGCTTCTCTGATTCATCTCTTGGAGGTTCATCGAATCCGTCGTTGCCAATAGCCAAATCATTTCCTGTAGGAAACAGCCGAATTGCGCCACATCAATATACATGATATAGTGTTATAGACACAAAAGGAAAAGCATCATCCACCTTGTTCATGGCATAAATAAATACAGACAATACAATCTCTATGCACTATGGCTACTTTCCCAATGGCTATTCTTATTGGACAACATATTTAATGCTTAGTGCATAGGGCAATTTCGCCTTTGTAGATTTTCATATACCCTCTAGGATTGTGGGTTGATGAAGTGGTTGTGGTAGTTAGGGGCGTTAATAGAGTGGGTTAGGGGTGTACAATCAGTCGGTTTGGCTTGGTTCAGTTCAAATTGATGATCTAATTGATTATTTGGTTTTATCATTTCTTCTAATTTAAAATATATTTTAGAACCGAATCGATCTTAATTGAATTTGGTTTGATTTGGTTCAATTTTTTATTTGGTTGGGCCTTGGTTTCACATAAATAACAAACATTTAACAAGTGTTATTAATGAAAAGTTAAAATGACCCCTAAACTCAATGGTTTTAATTAATTAATTATTAACTATTATTAATTAAAATTTAGAATGACCCCAAAATTCGATGATTTTAATTAATTAGCTATTATTAATTGAAAGTTAAAATAGGCTCAAAGTGGCATGGGGAATTGGCGAATTAGTGAATTGGCCATTTTCAAAAGTAATTGATGATTAATGAATACTTAATGACTAATAAACAATTAATAATGAGTCTACGTTTTAATTAACAATTATTAATTGTTCATTGGAAAATATAATAATTAATTAGCATAAAGTATAAATAAAATATTAATATTTAAAATATTAACTAAATAACAACATTAATTTAGTTTTCAATTGAAAATTTCAGTGAAACCGAATCAAAACCGAAAACCGATTTTTTTTTTTTTAAATAAAAACCGAATCGAACTAATAGGCTCTGTTTGGGAAGAGGGTAAATGCAAAAGTCAGGCTGGTTTTATGGTCATTTGCACCCATTGTTATTTGGCTGGAAGAAAGTGAACAGATAACGCAAATTTGCTGGTGCTTGGGAGTTTTTTATGTTGCAAACCCAGAGAATGGATCCCGCCATCATGCCTTGATATCTGGCCTTCAAGTATCAAGAATTAACTATTTACTAGTTAGAAGAACGAGTGAGAGCAAGTGATATCTGGCCTCTGTAAACATATATTCAGATCTATAATTATAGAATTTATTTCTCAAATACATCTGGGAACCAAAGGGAAAGTAGAAGAAACCCCAAATACTGTGAAATACAACGAGAACAATGCATGAACAACTGCCGATGAACAATGCAAGACCAAATACCCCAAATACTATGAAATACAGCGATGTTCGGAGGTCTTTGGTCTTGCCATCGCTGGTGAATCTCCATGGGGAGGACAGATATACATACCTGAGATGTTAGGTAGCTGTTGGGGTTTGAAGTAGCAGTTCAAGTTTTCCAATTCTGTCGCTGGAGGCCGAGGAGATGATAGGTAGCTGTTGGTGAGAAGTAACTGTTGCTATGGTGTTCCACGACGAGAAGATGTGACAAAGAGAGCAAATCAGTCTTCTCTTTCCATCAATGGAAAGTTCGAACACAGGTTTGCTTTTTTTTTTTTTTTTATGTGTGATTTAACTCCAAAATCGAGGAAAATACTGACAAGATTGCATATTTTCCTGAATTTTCGGGGTTCATTGTACCACTTTACCAAATGGTGGGAAAACTGATCTCTCGAACCGTGTTTTGCACTCTTACCCAATGGAGCCTTAATAATCCAAAGTATGCATTGGGTAGGATTTGACCTGATCCATCTCTAATGCATTTGTATTAAACTGGATCGTAATCTATTGACGGAAGATAAGAGTAGGGATGCCAGTGGGTTGGGTTTGGGTGGCATCCAATCTGAATTAAGACCAATCAGAACAAGTGGATGGTCAAATAAGACATATTGAATTGGACCAGTCTAGATTTAATGATCTAAAATATTTATTGGACTGGACTGGACCTCATCCATCTATAATGAATTCATGTTGGACTCGATTGGATTGGACCAATATCCAATCCATGGACAGCCCTAGTGGTAGTGTGGTTCAGATTGGCTCCCCCATAAAATGTGCCTTACATGCACATCACAGCGTGCATTGGAAACAGATTGGCTCCTGTATTTGTCAATAGTAGTGTCAATCAGACCAAATTTGGTCCAATTAAATCTGATCTAATATGAATTTATTATAAATGGACCAGGTCCAATCCAAGACTTTGGACCATTTTAGATTGATCCAATTTAATGTCTGAACCGTCCAATGACTCCAATCTGTTCAAATTGGTCTTAGATTAATTCTAACTCAAATCTAAGTCCATTGGCACCTGTATTATTGTCTTTTATTAATGGACTGTATATTGGTTCAATCCGACACTATCCATTGTAAATCCGTTACAGATGGACCATGTCCGATCTAATATTCCCAATGCACGACTGGGATGTGCTGTGGGGCGCGGAGACAATGCAAATTCAGTGGTAGCACGATAGAGAGTAGGAATCAGCAGATATTGATTGGCTTATAACATTTTAGGATTACGGTGCTCATCTGACTGTGAGGGCCCACCAAATTCCGTTTTGGAGTCTCCACTCCAAGTCCCAACCCACCAGCCAGCACCATTAAGCAAAGGCAAAAAAAAGGACATTGTGCCTTTTTGAAAAGGTCTTTGGATGGAATTTTGCTGCTATTAGATTTTACTTGGAAATTGTGGTCTTGTCTCTTGTGGAACAGCACCCTAGGAAAGTAGCAAACTCCCTGTGTCGTGTCAAGAATATTTGTAATTTTTGTAGACTTTTTTTCTACTTCTCCATGTGAAATCCATCCTTCTGGGGTCCAAAGTAACTTTTGCTTTTGGGTTTTGGCCCATGTCCCATGAGAGAGAGATCAGATCCACATCCACCACCATATGGGCTGGGGGTGGCCCTGGGGGCAATCCCGATGGATCTTAAGCCTCAACTCTCTCAATCATGAACCATGCCTCCATGTGCGCCACGATTACGAGTCCATAAGGCCTTAAAAGTCATAAATCAAACTATTCTTGTCTACAACCTACAACCATTAATTATTAATTAATCAACACAAAATCATAAGATAGGTCAGCCGAGTCAAACCACGAGTTGAGCCGCAGTCACCGGAGTAAACTGTAAACCCGCCCACCTCCTAGCTCCTCATTCCGAACTCCGAACATCAAACCATCAAACACATTCAAAAGCATTTACACAAGTGGAAACAACCAGAAACATTTTTCAGTTACAGTCAAATCTCAAGTAACCAAGTAGATAGGCATGGGCGATATTGGGATTCGATGGTATTGTTGCTGCTCTATATTAAGCTCTCTCAGGCTGAGATAAGGTACCTCCACTTCTCCATTACGTGTCGGTGTAAGTGTCCCCGCGAGAGGCCCTGACGCCGGACGGCAGCTCGTTCTGGAGGGCGTGCTCGAACCACTTCTGCTCTCTGTTATGTATACAGGTCCAGATACAGCTCCCCTGCAAACCCGGCTCCTGGGGTAGACTCCATCTTCACCATCATCCAGTCCTGCATCGTCGAACCATTTCCACCTCCAGAAAAGAAGAGCATTTTTCCACCATTTCTTCTTCTTCTTCTTATTGCTCTTATTTGACTCTTCTTTCGAGATGGGCTTCTGTAGTTTGAAATGCAGAGCATCTACGGATCTCAAAGTATCTCGTTTGTACTTTCTAGCTTCTTCTAACACCTTTATTTTTCAGAGGAATTGAGTGAAAACAAGTTCAGAGAGACCTAAACGAGAAAGGAGGAAATATAAATCAGAGAAACAGAAAAAAGAAAATACATGTATGTATGTATGTGTGACCTGAAAATAGTCGATTTGAGGTTCGAAGCCGTAGTCGCTAAAATGCTGAGGCTCTGGCGTCGGACATATCGGAGACTTGCTGGACATCTTTCTCCTCTCTCTCCCACCTGCTCTCCTGCATGTAATATGTATTACTTTTTAATTTAGCACTGTTCTCTCCCTCCCTCCCCGCCCACTTCTTCCACTGCTCTGAGATTTGCAGAAGAAGAAGAAGAAGAAGAAAGAAAGAAAGGAAAAGAAGAATGTGCAGTGCAGAGGAGGCTGGACAAGTGGGAGTGGAGGGGAGGCAAAGTGTTTGGGGAATCGAAAGTCAAAAAGACTCTAAACTCTAGTAAATGCTTTCTCCCTCTTAATTTATTAACTTTACGACCCTTAGACTTATTAAAGCGGTAGCGGTAGTGGTTGGTTCCCCGTCCCCCTTCGCCCTTCTCTACGGGAGAATTGTTGGGATCCATGTCCTCGGAAGTGGGGTGGTACAATCATATTATCTAAAAATAAACTTGATTGACTGAACAATAAATGACTTATTCCTTTATCTTAATTCTTAGCAAGCAAGACAAGTCATTAAATAAAACCATTTAGCTCACTTAATTAAAGAGTAGAGTTACCACGAGTCCACGACCGACATTTTGGACTGAAAGACCAAAACCAAAGCTCGGTAAATTCATCCAGTCCAGACATTATGAATCGTCAATGATTTTATTTGGTGGAACCCACTAATTACAGTGGCCCTTTGATATCGAATCGGGATTTGTCTCACAGAGCACACCTCGCACTGACGTCAGAGCACATCCCACCGTGTATTAAAACACCTCCGGCCATGAATAACAATACAGATGTAGAGATGTTCCTCAGGTGCGGCTGAAACATGTTATGAGATTGGTGTGAGGAGCGCAGGACTCCTTTAGGTTTCCATCACAGCTACGTCGTATTAATGCCATCAACCCCCACAGTTCTGCATTAATATCTTGCTGTTTTCACATTGTTAGACACCAGGGCTGTCCTTACTCAGTCCTTTACATTCAGGGTTGTAAACGGATCTGAGTTGGATCAGATCCAGTCACAGCCAAATTCAATCTAATTATGAAAAATTCATATCTCAATTCAATTTACAATTTAGCATATGAGATTCGGTTTTAATTAGAATGTACTTTATTGTGCTTAAAGTAAAGAAATTAAAAAATAACTATTTTTTATTTAGATGACAAATTTTGTAAATAATTTATTAATTATAAATTTTATATAATTATTAATGTGAGGACATGTGTTTTATACATATGCAAGTAAAGGATAAAACATAAGTTAACATTATATAATCCAATTTTATTTTTATGACATGCACCAAAATCAAGTCAAGTATCTACTTTGCTTTGTAGATATAAAATATCTAAAGTAGTTTAATAATTATGAATTTTAAGCTATTTTAAATTTTTATTAGATTTGAATATTAATCAAATTGAATGGAACAAAATCCTTGTCCAATTTACATTAAAGCATAGAGCCATAGACACACGAAACACCACATACACAGCTCAATCCATCATAAACCAAAATCACAACTACTTGGTCCAATTACCAACTCGGGTTACCAAGAACTAATCTAGACAAATAATAAGAGCATTGTAAGAACAAACTACCAACCGGAAAATGTCCACCTTGATTGACAGAGTTTTGGAAGTATGATGGCTTGATCCCTCTTCGAAAGGTAAGTATCACAGTTCCTCAAAGGGTCTGGCTATCCATTATCTCCTCCATCAATTTCCCCTCCTCATTGTCATTTCTCCTTAGACTTTCAGAGAGCTTCATCCATGTCAAAGGGCTTACAATTTGATTATTAAAGGGATACATGTTCTAAGATTTGAATAAAAAATAATTATATTTTTACCTAAGAATCCAAAATAATCATATTGATATCTGGTTCACGTTTTGGACTCCAGCCCATTGACAGTCCTAGCCACTCACAGTACCCATAACCTCCCAGCCCCAAACCCTAGTGAATGCAGGAATCATTCCCAAGTCTCCACTACCTTAACAATTAACCCAGTTATAACCTTTAAACCGCTTCACTACTTTCTTTTAGGGGTCTTGGGTTGTCTGATTCAAGAAGTTGGCTTAGCTGAACTGAATGTGATTACCATTCAGCCGGCTGTGGAACCAATGATAATACATAGGGTCCAAAGTGAGAAATTAAATGGTTGTGGGTACCATATATTTTATTACTGGTGTGAAGTGTTCTTGATTCCACAGCCAACTGAAAAATTTGTGTTCAACTAATCCCTTCTCCTGCTTCAAATAGATTAAGCTTGGCTTTGGATTTGGGCTTATTCAAAATTTTACAAATTACTCCAACTATTTTGACCCAATTTGCACTACTAATTATTGCACAACCCCATGAGCTTGTTTCTCACTATTTTTGGATCTGGTTAGAAAATTCTGTGTATTTTAAAATTGGGTTACAACATCTATTTTAACTTTTAAGAATATAATTATGTCAAAAAACTAGGAATGGCAACGGGACTGATTTAGGGTGGGGACCATACTCCCCATCCCCATCTCGAGTCAATAGTTTGACTGATTCAGAGTAATTTTACAAATTACTCCAACTATTCTGATAGAAAAATTTAAAAAAATAAAAAATAGTCAAAAAGTGTTGAACGGGTCGACGGTTTGACTGCTCAAGTCAATAGTTTGTTGACTTTTTCAATGATTTTTGACCAAATTTCGGGTTTTGGGTAAAACGGAATCGGTTACTTAGACGGTTCCCAGGCAGAACAGTCCGACCATCCGGGTCAATAATGGCTCGAAAACGTTGAATATAATATATATACACGCCAATCCCTGTCCACAATCGGGTATCACTATTGATTCCCATCGTTGACAAGGCAAATCTCCATCCCAAATCCCAATAAGAAACCCAAAAAAACTCAAAAGTTCAAAATTAAAAAAATAGAAAATAGTCTTTTCTTTGCATATATTGAAGTTTTACTTTCCTACCCCCCCCCCCCACCCACACACACACACCCAAGAAAAAAAAAGATTTTTTTACCCTAGCTTTAAGATTACTTTTATTTTTTTTACAAAAACGTTCTCCACTCCTTACTTTATAATTTGTATGGACTCTCCACTACTAGCATCCTCGATTGTTAATATAACATAAAACCATGGTTTTCAAATCGTCATTGACCCAGATGGTCGGACCATTTGGCCTGGGAGCCGTCCAGGAACCTAGTTTTGTTTTACCCCAAACCCAGTCCTTAACCAAAAACCGTTGAATTGATCAATGACTCGTTGACCCGGTGGTCGAATCATCGATCTGTCAACCCATTCAACTGTTTTTAACAGTTTTTTATTTTTAATTTATTTTTAATTTTTAAAATTTTGTTGTCATAATGGATCGTCCATTCGAACCGTCAACCCAAAAACTGGTGGCCAGAACGATTCCATTTCTAGATCATTTTTTAAAACCATGCATAGAACTAGACAAGATAATGACATTTTGATTTATGAATTTGTCTAAAAATAACATGATATTGTTTTACTAACCCATTCAACTAACTTATGACAAAAGGAGATCTATGCTAAGTAAACACATGTAAGAGATGGGTTCAAACCTATTTTTTGAAAGGGTTATTTACTAGAACACTCCCTATAGTTTCATGGGTTTAATTAAACCTACCCTACAGTTTTCATTTTACTAAAACAACCATTATAAGTTGCAACCTATTTACTTAATCGATCTTTCACCAAAAGGTGTTTGTTTTGCCATCTAAAAATAGTAACAATCACCTAAACTGGGTAGAAAATGTTTATGGACATGGGTCCATGATTGTTTATTCCAAAAAGTACCCCTAACACTTCTCCATACAAAAAAATAAAAAGATCAAAGAGAGCCAAATAGAGTGTTTTAGCGTCAAAACTGTCACTTCTACTGTCATCTAAGGGAAGGTCAATTAAGTAAACCGATTTCAAACTACAAGGAGTGTTTTAGTAAAATGCAAACTATAGGATAGGTTTCAGTGAGTCCATGAAATTATGGGGGGTATTTTAATAAATGACTCTTTTCAGAAAGCAAGGGATCTTTTAGGTGGTATTTGGTAGCACCAAACTGGCCTCTGAACTCTGAACTTTTTTTTTCCTTTTTCGATTAAGCATTCAAGCATACTTTTGAATATGAAAATATATATAATAATTTAATATGTAATAATATTGTATTACAATAAAATACATAACATACAAAATTATGAAATATGAAAACATAATAATATATTATGTATTACAATAAAATATAAAACATTTCTCAAAAGGTTTTAATAATCAAATTACTAAACAACTCCAACTACATGTAGAAATGTAAAAAAGCAGAAAAGCATTTTTCAGTCATAAATCTAACATCTGAGCTCATAAGTGATCTCAAATCAAAACTATGTTGTTTTCGAAGGTTAAAGTTTAGATTTACTAAACACGACCTTAGTAATTTTCTGTTAAGATAAATCATACAAAACAGTTTACAGTGCTATAGACTACAAATGAGTTCTAATATTCCATCCATAACTCTATTGGTACTACAAGGCCAATTATGATATGCCACGTCCGCATTGCACACCAGTACCAATATTAGGTTGATGCGGCATATTGTTATTAACCTAATGTCCTTTATTTCATAAAATATCTATAGCCAACTAGTCATTGTATTGGGAAGGGTGCAAGTCAGATAGCTACTTCAAAGCATTTAAATTGCATGTGCATGGGCCTTTGGACTAGGCCCGTTTAAATTTTATAGAATGGCTCATACCCAAGCCCTCTTAATTTGCACTCTCAAACATTGGGAAATCGGATTCAATACTCATGGTGCTTTACCAGCAATCGTGAATTAGGAATATCTTCATATTTGTATGTTTTGATTTCATGGGAGATATTTTTAATGTACAGTTGCAATTGCTGTAAATACGGTGTAAACACTGTTTTGTGAGGACTGAATCCCATCTCAAATATTGGATCAATTAAGAAATGATTGACAACCAATTCTCAAGTGTCAACCAACAAAAAACACGGAAAACAAGATGTAAAAAGAGAAAAGAAATCAACAGATGGTTCTCCTCGTTCATTTTTATGCAAGGCTACAAGGTTTTGAAGATTGGCATTAGAAGGTGGATAAGGTTTTATCCCAAGTAATCACTCTTAACCACATCCCCTTCAACCCTATACCTGTAAAATCCCCTTTACAAAACATTCCCCATTATCATCCATACTAATATGCCATTTTATTTGTTTAGGAGCTATAGAATGGGGCAGGGGTGTAACTTGGGTGGTTTGGGTTGGGTTGAGGATCAACCCAGGCCCAACCATAACAATGTAAACTTTGGGCTTAGCTGGTAGGGGTGTCAATGGACTAGTTTTGTGTTGGACTCCATCCAAATCAAAATCCATTTGGATGGATTGGATGACCAATAAGACATATTGAATTTGGACGGACCAATATGACATACTGGATTGGACCTGGTCTGTCCATAATAAATTTATATTGGATTGAGCTAATATCTGGTCCATTGACAGAAGATAAGAACATAGGTGTCCATAGACCGACCAGGTTTGAGTTGAAACCAATCTAAATTAACAGGAATTCGAACAGATTGGACAGTCTTTGGACCGGTCCAAAATATTCATTGGACTGGATTGGACCAGGTCTATTTGTAATGGATTCACATTAGACTGGACCAGATTGGAATAAATCCAGTCCAATTGACACCACTACTTGTTGGGCTACCTGAGGCCTCAACCCTAACCCAACCCGAGTTTAGGTCAGGCCCAAGTTTTCTAACCTGGGCCCAGCTTGAAGCCCCAAGCCCAACCCATGAAAAAGCAAAACTCAGGTTGGGCCTGCTCAAATTGCACACCTACAATGGGGTAACTAACTCATCCCCTGTACCCCCAACCCTGATCAAGATGGGATTGGATCCTAGGTCTTGATGACAAGCACAAGAGACTTTATCAATGAGCTAACTGCCATATTTGTTTCCATGCATCATATCTATGTGTACTTTGGCACCCAATAATAATTCATCCACCTTATCCCAAAATAATAAGGCGATGTATGGATTTACCTGAACTTTTAGATCTATCTCTTCAAATAACATGCCTAAAATTTGTGTTGTTCAGAAAGTTGCAGGTTTTGGGACTATTAGTTATTATTAGGCCTGACCATATAAATTTGTTTATAATTATGTTGGTTTTCTGTTACTATACACATACTATATACCCTATATACTAAGGGCCCAGCCCTCAGGATAGAGCAGCCATACATGTATTTTACTTCATACCCACCGTTTTGGCAAGTATAGAAGACTAAGGTCCATGAACTGTGAGCAAGGATAAGTAGTTAGCTTAGGAAGAACTAGTATTCACGTGGTAACTCTTAAAAGACTTTGGGCTGGACTTGTTATTTTACTAAGATAGGGTTTGTGATTAATGGATTTGTGCTACATTTGTGGTTTGAATTAGGAATAAACCTTGTTTTTAGTGATTTATATGAGACCCAAATTCTATATTTGATCCACATTATTTAGCCCCTTTTTTGAGAGGGATGGCCTGGCCACATGTTTGAAGAGTCCTCCCATCCAAGTGCTTTGCTTTCCCATATTAAGTACAGAGTTTTTTCTTTGTTGTTGTTGTTGAAAATTAAGTATAGGATTACAATTGTGATTAAAGGAGACTATTAATTAATCAGGCTTGATGGTATTTGTACTATATTTGTATTTGCATTCTTTCCAAACAGAGCTCTAATTAGCACTTTCTTTTTATTTATTTGTTTTAGAAAACTAAATCAGATTTGATTTCTGATTAAACATTTGTATCAGGAATGGGAAACAATATGATTTAGCCCATTCTTCTTAGATGGAAGGCTTATGTCATGACACAAAAATTTTATAGAAAAAGGCAGCAAGTGAAAAATTGATTGCTTATCTATCAATATATAATAAACAAAAAATTGTTGTGAAGACAGTCTACTAACCATAGTATGGAGAGGCTGCAGATATGCGGGTTTAATCCCATGCCTACATATTGCGTGGTCTGCCGTGTGACCATCTCAACTTCAGTCAGCTACTCGATCGCCGGCTTTGAGTGTTTGTAATTATATGAACCACACTTCAATTTGCAACTGCAGCTGCAACTCTTGCAAGGGCTAGCTATATGCCCCCACTTTACATGTAAGGGATGTTCCAGGTGAAAAGTAACAATGTTTAATGCCGTGAGGGTTAAACAAAGAATAGCAAAAAGCGTCGAAAGTGTGTTTAATCTAATGATCGATTCGGGTCTTGTGCTGTTTCAAGCCATTTACGATTAAGTCTGTCTATGCATATTTGAAAATTTGAGACCCGAACCCAATTAGATATTTGATTTGATTATCTTAGATTTAGATGTTGTTTTTATGAAATCGAATTAGATTAGAATTTAATAATCGAATTTGGATTTAACTTCAAATAATTAATTTTTAATATCTTAAAAAAGTAAAACAGAATTAGATTAAATCCGAATATGATCCAAGACCGTTGACATTTGAATTTCAAATTCGATCATATTTAAGATACGAATTTCCATAATCAAATCTGAATCAGATTACAACGACTCTACTCCCTATCTATTACCCTCAAATTGTTCCTACATCCATACACATGGAACACCTTGAGAACATTCCCCTAAGGGAAATATTCCCTTGTAGGTAGCATATCCTAGCACGTTCCAAGGGTTAGACAGAAAAGAAGTCATGAGAAATAACAAGGCAGCATCTGTGTCGAGTTATATCTACTTTTTATATCTCTTTATCTTTATTTCTTCAATGCTTCCTTCCTTGCATATTGAAAAGATAAAAAGGCTTCCTACAGCAAGGATAATCCTCACGCCAATCTTACTTTAGCTTCCAAAACTAGAATGTAATTCATTAGGCCCAGTTTGAAAGGAATACAAATACAAATATGTAGAAATATGTAGAGTGCAAAATTATGTATATTGTATATATTTGAAAGGAGTACATGTTTCTATTTGTATTCCTTCTAAACTGAGCCTTAATGTGTTTGGTTTGAAAAAATAAGGTAGAGAAAGGAAGGGTTAGAAAGGAAATTCTGTACAAATCTTGTATAGATTAATCTCTCTTTCCCTTCCTTTCCCTGTCTTCTCTTTTAAACCAAACACAACCTAAGGCCCCATTCATTTAGCGGTAAATAAGGGTGTCATGTGTCAATGGACCGGTTTTGGATTGGGTCCTGTTCAGTCCAAAATCAATTTGGACGGATTGGACAGACAAACAAGACATATTGGATTAGACCAATCTGGTCCAAAATATTTATTAGATTGGATTGGGCCTGGTCCGTCCATAATAAATTTATATTGGATTGGGCTGGACTAAGCCAATATCTGGTCTATTGATATAAGATAAGAATATAGGTGTCAATGCATCGGGCTTGGGTTAAAACCAATCTAAATCAACATGAATTTGAATAGATTGGATAGTCCGGACATTGAAATGGATCGGGCATGGGTTGAAACCAATCTAAGTCAAAACAAATTTGAACAGATTGTATAGCCCAAACATTGAATTGGACCGTTCCAAAATATTCATTGGATTGGATTGGACCTGGTCCATTTATAATGGACTCACATTGGACTGGATTGGATTAGACAAAATCCAATCCAATTGACACCCGTAGCGAAAAATAAGAGGAGGAAAGTTGGTCAATTGGTATCTCTTTCCCATTGACCAACTTTATAGTGTTCTTTTTGCATTTAAGTGTTGAGAAATTTGTAAACGAACAAGGCCTTAGGTGTAAGAAAACGTGTAGAAAAAGGTAGGGGTGTTCATGGTTCGGTTAACTAAACTGTGGGCCTTCTTTTCAAACCGAACCGGTTTTTAGAGAAGTGGTAATCAATATTGAATCGTAGCTGATCGGTTAACTGGTCGATCGATTTGATTCATTAGTTTTTTGGTTTTTCAATTTTCATAATATTATATATGATAAATGATGTATAATAAATATAAGATATTATATTATAAAAAAAAATCGTTATTTTTTAATTCAATTTCATCGGTTTGGTTAGATTTAGTTTTTTTATTTTTTCGATTTTCTTGCTCACCCCTAGAAAAAGGACTTGAACCCTAAGGCCAAGAGGTGTTCTTCAATGTATATGATGCATTGTTTATTTATCATTTGCGTGATTGTAAGTTCCAAAAGCAATGTGTGCCACACCATGTTTGAAAAAAGCATTAATTAAATTTTAAAGAAAAAAAATGTAGAAAGCATGCTCTCCGTTGTGTAGCGTATTTTTTGGTTTAGCTGGGTGGTTTGCATTTGACATTTGATCAATGGACCATTCATTTAGTGTGCTTAGCTTGCTTACACCCCTAGGTGGGCCGTGTCAGGCTTGGGCTACCTGAGACAGTAACCTAAGGTTAATTTTATAGCCCAAGCCTAAAGCTTGAAAGATGGCGTCGAGAATGTGTAAAAACTTGATATTTAGTTATCTTTGACTTGGAGACGTGCATAGCATGCGCTTGTAAATTAATGTAATAATATTGAAAATATAAAAAAAGAGTAAATTACTGAAACCTTCTTTGAAGTTTTGGACTATTGTTAAAATCTCTCATAAAATTTGGTAATTGCAGTCACCTCTTATGAGTTTTATGGCACAATTTTAAGTAAACCCCCTAATCCTCTAAAAAGAGTCATGAAAATGTCCAAAATACCCATGATTGAGGTGGTTTTTATAGAAAAAACCATACAAACTTTATGAAAACCAAAGAAGGAGAATTCAAAATTATAGAGCAATTGATATGAAGGACAATTTTGGAAAAGAAATCAATTTCATAAAAGAGATTAGAAGGGTTTGGGGTAATGAACTTGAAAAATAAACATTTTGGTCAAAATAACTACATGCCTATGTTGGACATTTTCACACCTCTTTTAGAAAAATTCTAAGAGGGGTTTTGCTTGCAACTATGTCTAAAAGTTGAGTAGAGGTGATTGGAGGCTTTAGGCTTTCAACAACAACCAGAAACATGAGGGGAGGTTTTGAGATCAGATCGGCACTCCAAAGAAGGCATCCCACAACACCTATCACCCATGTAAGCATGGTGAGATGTGCGAGTCCAGATCACCTGCCAACAAAACACATTCTAACCCTCTGCCAACATAACCTCACACTGCACATCTCATATATGGTGGATCCCACTTTTATGGTGGGTCCTAGTCTAATAGGGAGATGTGCGGTGTTAGATCAAGTTGGTAGAAAGTAGAAAATAGGGACGCGTTTTGTTGGCAAAAGATCTCAAATCGAGATGTGCATATGGGGCACCCTCTGTAAAGCACCAATGTGATATCAGAGGTTTATACAAATTAAAAAAAGGGTAAAATACAAAAACCTCCACTGGAGTTTCTGACAATCATAAACACTTCCCCTATAATTTCATTTTAACAAATGCCTCCCCTGAACTTTTGAGAAACTCAACAAAAATCTCCTTTCCTTCATTGTTCCATATAGAAAACAATAGATTGATGAACTGGTTTTTTTCTTGCCAAATATCCATTCTACCCTTTTATAAATTATTTTACATACAAAATTACTGAAATAATCCCATTTTAACTCAACAAAATAACATATTTCAGTAATTTTGTATGTAAAATTATTGAAATGATCGTTAAAAGAGGTTTTTGTTAATTTAGAATGGGATTATTTCAGTAATTCGGTATGCAAAATAATTTTTAAAAGGGTAGAATGTGCATTTGGAAAAAAACGGGTGCATCAATCTAATGTCTTCCGTCCGGAACAGTGACGAAAGGGAAGTTTTTATTGAGTTTCTCAAAAGTTTAGGGGAGGTATTTATTAAAATGAAACTATAAGGGGTTTATAATTGTCATAAACTTCAAGGAGGTTTTAGCAATTTACCCAAAAAATTTTAAAGAAAACAAAAATGAAATGAATCTCCTTGCTACGGACTAGGGCTGTTCATGGGTCGGGTTGGGTTAGTTTATTGGCATTTTTCCAACCGACCCGACCTGGTCGGTTTACCTAGAAATGAAATTGAAACCGATCGAGTACTAAGTAAAACTGACCTGGTCGGTTTGAATCGGTTTGGGTCGATTTTGTGAGTGATTCTCTTGGTGTGAGCGATAAAGGATTCAAATCTAAGAAAGCAAAGGCTGGATGCCTGAAAATTAAAAATGATTTGATGGATTAAAACTGATATTTTATATATATAAAATTCTATATATAATATGTATATTTCTGAAATAAAGTTGAAATATATATATATATATATATATCTAAGTCGGTTTAGATCGATTTGAGTTCAGTTTTTACATATCAAAACCGAAACTGAATCGAACATATAACCTAAAACCGACCGATGCTGAAAAAAAAGCAGCCAATTTGAATTGTATCCGACCGGATTGATCGGTTTGAATTATTATGAACGGCCCTACTTCGGACTATACGAGTTCCGAGTAAGGAGGCGTGTGAGTTTGACATGACGACGACGATGATGATATCCTAAGCAAGTCATAGGAAAAATCGTTACTGCTTGCTCGAGACTCGAAAGGAAACTTCCTGCTGAGTGAGTAAAAAGTAGAGAGCAGGGCTGGCTAGATAAGAGACTCCTCTCACTCTACTTCTCTCTACCCCTGACCCTAATCAGCCAGTAGTCAAAATGTTCAAATGAATATGTCTATATATATTTATTTATTTTTGGCACTAAAATGATTAATGAATGTTATAAAAAAGCAGAAAAGTTGAGCAACTTTAAAGAGTTCAGTTTAGACTTCTAATTTAAAGCACCACGAAGAAAGTAACAAGTAGGGACTGGGGAAGGAAGGGAGGAAGTGAGGAGGTAAGTGGTGTAGTACGCCATGAAGATTCTGGGTTCCTACTTCCCTACCTTCCCACTTCATAAAATGGGTGCAGGGGATTTGTTTTTCTTCGACCTCAACCTCAGGTGTTCTAGTGCCTCTACGCCTTTCCCTTTCCCTTTTGGTTTTTTCTTTGCATAAATCGATTTTTAATCAACAAACAAACAAAAAGACAAAACGAAAGCAGTTTGAGTTCGAAATATCAGGGAGCATGTAATTATAAATTTATAATCGAGACCAAAATAATAAAAAAGTAATTACAAATGAGATCAAAATAGTACAGCCGTTGGATTTTGAGTACGCTGTTTCGCGGACTGCCCAGACAAAGAAAATATTTGAAAGCAGACCATCAGAGCAGGTGGAACTTGGTTGGGAGCAACAAGCCAACAGCCTACAAGCTCAGTGCTCAGATAATAATACCTTAACACGTGTTAACACACGTGTTAACTCTAACGTGTTTAATTTTACATGAGAGCGTTCTCATTGACCTTCAGTCTTGACTCTTGAGTCTGGAGAGAGAGAGAGTGAGTGACCACGTCTCAAGTCTCAAGCTGTCAAGCATTAGTGGGACCAACTCAATAGCAGCGATCCCATCATATATCTATACCTCATGTATATACTATTCAGTATTCTGTATTCGTATTCTCCCGTACTAGTTGGTACTATCAATATTCTCCTCTTCAAGACTTCCAAGTTCTGAAGTTCCATCCCCCTCCGCCCTCCGCCCTCCCCCTGTGTTTTGTTTAGACTTTTTTTGAGGATTTCTCGCTATCTCTCTCTCTCTCTCTTGATGATGGAGTATATAGTAAATCGGATGGTCGACAATCGAGACGGCTCAACTAATTTGCAAGTGGGCCATGTTTGCTGCTGTACCAGATCCGTCCATCCCATGCTCACATGACCCACGCCTCTTTGGAATTCATTTTGTTCGCCAAGGGTATTTTCGTCTCTCACAACGCGCTTCAATCCGGGCGTCTTCGTTTGAAGACCGATGACTGACTCGCAGAGGAGGAGAGGATCGGTGACGATAAAAGCAAGCAACCAAGAACCTTCCTCCCAAACTCCTACGCTCCCCAACGAAACCTCTTTCGCTCTCTCTCACACACACACAAATACGCAGTTTCTCTCTCTATCTCTCCCTTCTTCTCAGAGCCCCCAAACCACACAAGTTCAGTGTCCATAACCATAAGCAACCTTGAAGAAATTAATGGGTAGCACACATCAGGAGCAGGTCTCCATGGATAATGGGTCTGGGTCACGAACCTATGTGCCTAAGAACTACGCCCTTAGCGGGAAGATAATGCTGAGCGCAATTGTCATACTGTTCGCCGTCGTACTGTTGATTGTCTGCCTCCATATCTACGCCCGTTGGTTACTCATAAGGTCCCGTAGGCGCCACAACATCCGCCGCAGCCGACACCGGACCCACATTGTCTTCACCACCTCCGACCCCGTCGCTTCCGCTTACACCGTTTCTCGGGGTCTTGACGCATCGGTTCTGAAAGCTCTCCCCATCTTCATCTATTCCTCCGACACACACAAGGAAGTACTGGAATGCGCCGTGTGCCTATCCGAGTTCGAGGAGAACGAGAAGGGTCGTCTCCTCCCAAGATGCAAGCACAGCTTCCATATCGATTGCATAGATATGTGGTTCCACTCTCACTCTACTTGCCCACTTTGCCGAGCACCTGTCCAGCCCGATATTCCCGCCCCTGCGACTGAAACTCCGGTTGAGGTCGTTATCCCTGTGGGCGAATCCCCCGAGACAGAAGTGGAGTCGATTACTGGGCTTAACCCAGGGTGTCACCATTATGAAAGTGAAACAAGTTGCACCTGCATGTCTTCTTCTTCTTCTTCTTCTTCTTCTTCGCCTCTTCCTTTTCCTCCTTCAGCACCGGCGGAATCAACGTCTTTAGGGTCCCGAAGGAAGCCATTGGAGCTGGCGGGTGTTTCAATTGAGGTGCCTAGAAGGAACAACGAAGGATTCAGAGGTGTGGATGAGGAGGTAGGCTTGGGATCGCCAGCAAGCCAGGGGTTCAAGTCACCGGGAAGTCGGATTCTATCGTTAAGGAGGATATTGAGCAGAGATCGAAGAGCTGGATTTTCTTCTCCTTCTGCGGCAACGATGCCGAATTGCAGCTCTACCACACAGACCATTGATCTCGAAAGAGGTGGCGAAGGCGAAGAACAACAAGTCGACACGCAACGTCCACTGTGAGACTTGAGAGTGAGACCGACTGAGGAAGGAAGCTACGAGCCTACGACTCATCCGTGGGTGAGAGTTGAGACCCGCCTACCCGGGAAGGAAGCTACGACTCAGCCGAACGTTGAACGCGGAACAGCGCGATTGTCGCTATCAGAGTCAATGGCGGTGTAAGAACTAAAGGATTCCAAACTTCCGCAACACGTGGCAGACAGATAATAGAGAGGTCCTTCCAGCCGCCTTCCATGAACGCCGACGCAATACATAAACTGTGAATCTGTGATTACCATTACCTAATGTAAATTGGAAATGTAAATTCAGAGAATTATTTTTTATTCAATTAATTACAAGGTTAATTATTTTCCCCACTACAAAAAAAAAACTAATTATTTTCTCTTAGCAAAATAATCTTTTTTTTTCTCCTTCAATAATCACAGCATTGGTGTGCAGCAAGACCGTGCAAATTTATACGCTCCGAGTGTTGCTCTCATTTCAGCAACCGCAGTTGACATAACTAAATTGTACTAATCTCTTCATTTTATAATTTTATTTTCATCATATATATTTAATGTGTTCAGCTGATGGTTTAATGATGTATTATCTGTTTAGTTTCTTTAATGAGTGGTTTGATCGTTAATATAGAATACTGTCGGGGGGTGAATGGGCAATGCAACACGAAGGTTTCTTAATCGGGTTGTGATGTTGGTTTCTGACGGAGTGCGATCCGGCTGGTCTTAGCTGTTCGTTGCCTTACTTTCGAACGAGGTAGCAGGGATCCTGAAACGGGAGAGATGGGAAAGCTCCGGGGGGAACCCGGTGTAGAGGCTCCGAAGCTCAAGTTAGAATTTTTCAAAAGCAAGGTAATACCAGATAGCACAAAGTTTTTGCATACCTCTCTTACCGGGGGGGCAGGGGGCTCTTATAGTCGCTTCGCGTACTCGCCCCGAGGCCCTTGTCAGATCGGGTATGATTAATCTGGCATTTGTCAACTCGGCTGTCGTCCCTTCTACTGAGACAGAACCGTCACTGCCTAACCGTCACTGCCTGACCGTCCAACTGGAGATGGCGGCGTCAGTGGCGGTGGCAAGTGGCCGTTTAGAGTGTTGCTGCCAAACGTCAGATCCCAAGTCAGTCAGGCGTGGCGCCCTCGGGCACGGAATTCCCTGGTGCCAGGCATGGTACGACTTGTTTGGCTTTGGTGCCTAGAAGATGATGTGAAGTGCTGAGCGAGGCGGTCTTGAGCTCGGAGGTATCCCGAACTGTAACAAGGTGGGTCAGTTCGGCGAAGTCTGTTCTGAGCTGTTACAAGGTGGCAGTTCGGCGAAGTCTACCCCGAGCTGTTACAAGGTGGTAGTTCGGCGAAGTCTATCCCGAGCTGTTACAAGGCGGTTAGTTCGGCGAAGTCTACCCCGAGCTGTTACAAGGCGGTCAGTTCGGCGAAGTCTACCCCGAGCTGTTACAAGATGGTAGTTCGGTGAAGTCTACCCCGAGCTGTTACAAGATGGTAGTTCGGCGAAGTCTATCCTGAGCTGTTACAAGGCGTTGGGCGAAGTCTACCCCGAGCTGTTACAAGGTGGGTTAGTTCGGCAGAGTGTGCTCTTGCCGCCTAGGCTTGACCCCTTTTGCCGAGCTGTCATTTCTGCCATGTGTCTCATAATAAAGAGGTCGGGCCAAATTTTCCTTCATCAATTGCCCCCCACTCCTTGCGCCGAGGGCCTTGCCATGGTGCGGGGAGTTTTCACGAGGTGGTTGTAGATTTGTCCCGTCCTTCAAACCTTCACTGTACGAGACGCTTTTGCTAGGGTTTTTTCGGTTTTCGAGAAGGCTGGAAACGTGCCTTACTCAAAAACGCTGGTGGTTGTGACCGTGCGTTTTAAATTTCAAACCAACTCGCGCCGCTGGGACGTGACAGCGGGTCATTTCAAAAGGCATGCCACTGTTGTACGTACGCCGTCGACTGTCAGGGAGACGTGCGCCGCGTCAGATTCGAAAAGACGCGTGTCGAAGCGACGTCGGTTTCAAAAAGACGTGCTGACGTTCTGCTTTTTTCGGAAAGACGTGCGCCAATCACGTCTCGACTTTAAGGGTTGCAAGGTTGGTAAGAACGTGGGTCGTCGGATCGTCTTCAGTCTGCACGGTCGATTCTTGGTTACTGTAGCTATAAATAGTGGGGGACCCCGGTTGGTTTGTCACTTTTGCGGTTATCTATCGAGTTCGTGTCCAACCTTCCAACTCGCGTCTCTCTTCCAGCTCGCATCAAGGCTGGTTATATAGTCTTCACGGTTCTTTAGCTTGTTCTTCAAACTTTCTGGTGAGTACTTTCTTGAACCTATCTTTTCCCCAATGTCTAGCTTTGATAGCTCAGACGATTCTTCGAGTAGGGCCGACGTAGGTTCCACCAACTGAGCCGTGTCCCCAGACTGCCTCAGTGACCCCAAGGTGGAGCTTGAAGACTATGAACTAGTGGGCCGAGTTGCTTCGGGCAGTTTGGCGTCTACCTCCCGCCGAGGTCGGATGCTAGACAGGTTTGGTCCTTCGACCATGACGCCTGTGGGGCTTCAATCCATACTTCTGTCCTACAATCTTCCTAGGGGGTACACCTATTTCATTCCTTCGGGTAGCTTTCCTTGGGAACACGGTCCCGACGAGATCGTGATTTTTCGAGAGCAGCTCACCGCAGGGTTGCGACTTCCTTTCCATCCCCTCCTCGTCGAAGTCATAAACCATTTCGGTGTCACCATTGGCCAGCTTCACCCGAACTCTATTCGGAACCTGGTGGGGACGATATCCCTTTTTTGCGAGCAGAATTTCCCCTTGGACTTAGAGATATTCTCCTCTATCTTGATGCTCAAGAGACAGGTGGGTCCTCTTCCTGGGGGGAGACGGGCGTATTACCTTACTCCTCGCCAGGGTTTTAAGCTTCTGCACGATCTCCCTAACAAGGTCCCGGCATGGAAGCGAGACTATTTCGGTGTGCGAAGTGCACAAGGATGGCCCTTTCAGACCGAGTGGGGTGAGGCTGCTCCTGACTCGGGCGTATCTCTTGATAAAGAGACGGTGAAGGGTCTCCGGTAGTGGGCACGGCAAGGCTTAAAGTGCCACCACTACTTAACAGAGGCTAAGCTTTTTTCAGCCAGCCTGAGTTCGGGTAGGTTTCTGGCTATGCGGTTTCTTGCTTGCTCTGTTCCTTCATTTTTTCTGATGTCGAACTCGTTCTGCAGGTGTGATGGATGTGGAGAGAACTCGTGGCGGGCGTTTGTTCCAAGGTATGAAGAGGAGGAAGCGGGTCGCCAAGCGAACTCGTACCGAGCTGCCCCTGGATGAGGAGCCCCAAGCCCCAGACCATACGACAGAGGATTTGCCTAGGGAGCCCGAGGTGACTCCACCGGTGCACGAGACTGCCGGGGCGCCTTTCGCTGAAACCACTCATACGGGCGCTCCTACGTACTCAAGTGCAACTCACTCCGGGTCTGCTCATACGCGGGCTGGGCCCTCAGGCTCGGGAGCTCAAGGGGAGTTTAGGAGCGTGTTGATGCCGAACTACGCTCTTCAAAAGAGTAGGGATGCTACTTTCCCTGAGGAGGTCGCGGCGTGGACCGATCTTCCCTTGAATCAGGTCGCTTGCCGCGCCGTAACACATGCCATGGTGGTAAGTGAGATTCTGTCTTCCTTTTTTATTCTATTGCTTCTGCTGTTATTTGCTCACTTGTTTCTTTTGGTAGGTGAATTCTTCAATTAATGCCTTGGCTGCCCAAGTGGAGAGGAGCTCGCGACAGGCGCGAGCTGCTGAGGCTGCTGCTCATGCGGCTGAAGAAGCCTTCCGTGCTGCAGAGGCAAATACCCGGGCTGCTGAGGCGGCTGCTTACGTTGCTGAAAAGGCCGCTCGCGTCACGATGGCCAAACAGGCGAGGTCTCAGCGTGACGCCGAGGCCATGGGGGTAGTTGTCAAGCACATGGCGGACTTGAAGTTGGATTTGCAGCATCAAGTCGAGTATCTTCAGGAGGACATTAGGGAGAGAACGCAGATCTTCTCCCAAGGCATTGAAGATGCCAAAAAGAAGGCAGTTGAAGACTATATTGCCTCCCCGCGTTTTGACGATCTGATGGTGGACTCTTACAGGAGGGGGTTCAAGTTGAGCCGGTGGATGATCCGGAATACATACCCCGACCTCGATGTAAGTGCCATAACCACTTCGCGCATAACTCAGGAGATGGCCAATGCTGCCGATGGCGAGCCGGACTCTGAAGGAGAGGCAGGGCCTTCGGGTGTTGTTGAAGTGCCTTCCGATGGCGAAGAAGTTGCTCCGGGCATGTAATTTTTTTTTTTTTGCCAATGTACAGTTTCTTGCAATGGAGTGTCTTTTTCCCCTTGCTCATCTTCCCCGAGCTGTTTCTTTGTCGGGTTTTTAGATTTCTGTGGTCTTTTATGCAACGAACTGATTTTTTGCCGAGCTGATAATGTGCTGAAGTTCCTCGGCTTGCCTTGTGGCACGGCCTGACTTTGTCCACTTCGCTAGGTGGTTTATAGGTAGTATCGCCTCAAGTTCACGATTTTCCACGTTCGGGGTACTCGTTTGCCTTCCAAGGTTTCGAGTTCATACGCGCCCCCGAGCGCTGTTTTTACTTTATAGAGACCTTCCCAATTAGGTCCAAGCTTGCCGACGCCGGGTTCGGGCACCATAATTTTCCGGAGGACCAGGTCGCCGACTCGGAAGCTTCGTCGCTTTACTCTGCTATTGTAGTAGCGGGCTACCTGCTGCTGGTATGCCGCTGTTCGGATGTGCACGAGGTCCCTAACCTCGTCCAGTAGGTCGAGGTTGGTGCGTAACTCGTCTCCGTTCGTCCGATCGTCGTATGATTCTAATCGCAACATTGGTATTTCGATTTCGGCCGGGATCACCGCTTCAGTGCCGTAGGTGAGGTTGAAGGGGGTTTCTCCCGTGGCTGCTTTTTCGGTCGTTCGGTGAGCCCATAAGACACTTGGTAGCTCTTCGGCCCACAATCCCTTAGCTCGATCCAGACGTGCTTTCAGTCCGCGTAGGATGGCTCTGTTCATTACTTTCGTCTGACCGTTTGCCTGTGGGTGCACGACTGATGTGAAAATTTTTCGAATCCCCATGTCCTGGCACCACTCTTGGAACTTGATATCCTCGAACTGTTTGCCGTTGTCGGAAATTAGAACCCGAGGTAATCCGAAGTGGCATACTATGTTCTTCCAAAAGAAGTTCTGTATGTTTCGTGCCGTAACAGTTGCCAGAGGTTCGGCTTCTATCCACTTCGTAAAATAATCTACCGCAACAACTAAGAATTTTCACCCGCCTGCTGCTGGTGGGAATGGCCCGAGGAGGTCGATGCCCCATTGTGCAAAGGGCCACGGGCTGGTGAGGTATTTGAGGTCGGAGGCAGGTTGATGGTGGATGTTAGCGTGCTTCTGACACTTGTCACATTTTCTGACGAGCTCGACAGCTTCTGCCTTCATCGTTGGCCAATAGTATCCTTGTCGAAGTGCCTTTTGGGCGAGTGCTCTGCCCCCCAAGTGTCCGCCGCACAGGCCTTCATGAGTGTCGCGGAGTACAAACTCGGCTTCGGTAGGTCGCAGGCACCGCAAATAGGGGAGCGTGTACGACCGTCGGTATAACTGTTCGTCTATTATGACATATTTGGCCGCCTGGCGCTGCACCCTTTTGGCGGCATTGCGTTCTACAAGGAGGGTTCCGTCTATCAGGAAGCTCGCGAGTGGATCGATCCAGCTCGGCTCTGCTTCTAATATGGGAGCGACCTCCTCTGTCCCCCCGAGAATACTAGGCCGAGGTAAGTCCTCTATGTACACGGTTCTCATATTGTTGTGACTCGTGCTGGCTAACCGGGACAGGGCGTCAGCCTCAGTGTTTTCGGACCTCGGGATTTGCCTGATGATGTGTGACCGAAAGTTGAGCAGGGCTTCTTTTACTTTGGCCAAATATGCGATCATGGAGAGAACGCGTGCTTCGTACTCGCCGGTAACTTGGTTTACCACGAGCTGAGAATCGCTGCAGATGACCAAGTGTTTTGCCTTTAACTTTCGCGCTAGGTCCAACCCGGCGATTAGTGCTTTGTACTCTGCCTCGTTGTTGGATGCCGCGAACTCAAAGCGTAGCGCGTACTCTACTTTTGTGCCGCTCGGGCCACACAAGACTATTCCAGCTCCGCTGCCCTGCCGGTTCGAGGAACCATCCACGTGAAGGATCCAGGGCTCCTCATCCCAATTCGCTCTTCGCCTGATCAGGAGAGATGCCACACTGGATGCTACTTCACGGGGTTCGAACTCTATGGGCTCAGGAGCTCCGGGTTCGCCGCATATGGGGACCTCGGGCTCGACCTGTGGAGCTTCGTGGCTGAAAGTGCACTCGGCGATAAAATCTGCCAAAGCTTGGGCCTTGATAGCGGTTCTCGGTTTGTACTGGAGGTCGTACTCGCTGAGTTCGATGGCCCATTTCGTCAGTCGACCGGAGACTTCGGGTTTGAGTAAAACTTGTCTGAGAGGCTTGTCAGTTAGGACGATGACTGTATGAGCCTGGAAGTATGGGCGGAGTTTCCGAGCTGCTATTACTAGGGCGTATGCTAGTTTTTCTATCTCCGGGTACCTTGCCTCTGCTCCCTGCAAAATCTTACTGACATAATATATGGGTCGTTGGACCCGGTCTGTTTCCTTTATTAGTACCGAACTGACCGCCTCGTCGCTCGCCGAGAGGTACAGTTGTAAGACCTCGCCCACCTCGGGCCGGGCTAAGGTTGGTATACTAGCGAGGTAACCTTTTAGTTCGTCGAACGCGAACTGGCAATCTTGGGTCCATTCGGACCCTTTGCCTTTGACTGCCTTGAAGAAGGGTAGGCAGCGGTCTGCTGACTTGGATAAGAAGCTGCTTAGAGCGGCTATGCGGCCGTTTAGCCTCTGGACCTCTTTTACTTTCCGAGGTGGTTTCATATCTAGAACGGCTTTTACTTTGTCCGGGTTGGCCTCAATACTGTTCCGATTGACAATGTAGCCTAGGAACTTGCCCGAGGTGACGCCGAAGGCACACTTGTTGGGATTCAACTTCATGCTAAAATGTCGCAGGATTTGGAAAACAGAATCTAAGTCTTGTATTAACTCTTGTGAAAACTGAGTTTTGACGACCATGTCGTCTACATAGCACTCTATCTTCGTGCCAATCAGGGGCTGAAACAGCTTATTTACAAGTCTTTGGAAAGTTGCCTCGGCGTTTTTTAGTCCGAAGGGCATGACTTTGTAGCAATACAGGCCGAACTCGGTAATGAAGCTGGTTTTTTCCTCGTCGGATGGGTCCATCCTAACTTGGTTGTAGCCCGAGTAGGCATCCAGGAAGCTTAGCAACTCGTTTTCCGAGGTCGCGTCCACTAGGCGGCCAATTCTGGGGAGGGGGAAGCAGTCTTTCGGGCAAGCTCGGTTAAGGTCGGTATAGTCGACGCACATGCGCCACTTGCCGTTTGCCTTTTTTACCAACACCGGGTTGGCCACCCAGCTCGGGTAGTGGACTTCCCTTATGAAGTTTGCTGCGAGGAGCTTCCCAACCTCCTCGTCGACCGCTCTCCAGCGTTCTGGGGCTAAGTTGCGTTTCTTCTGTCTAACGGGTCTGACTACAGGGTCAGTATTAAGCTTGTGAGTTATCAGTCGGGGGCTAATGCCGGGCATGTCGGCCGCGGACCAGGCAAAAATATCTAAATTTTGGAGTAAAAAACTTACCAGTTCGGCTCGTAGGGGATCTTCGATGGAAGCTCCGATGCTTAGTGTGCGAGCTGGGTCCGTAGCTGAAGCCTGGATTGCAACTATTTCCTCCGTGGGCGAAGCTCGCTCCTTACCTTGCTCCACCGGCCGCTCCAGCTCGAGGTCGTCGGCCGTCTTGGTTTTTCCCTTTAGGGCGGCAACGTAGCACTTGCGGGACTCGAGCTGGTCGTCCCGCGCTACCCCTATACTGAAGTCCGTAGGGAACTTCATGGCCAAATAGTAGGTGGAGACTGCCGCCCATAGGACATGCGTGATCGGCCGCCCTATTATGGCATTGTATGGGGAGGGGGTCGCGACTACCAAGAAATCATGGTTGAGTCTGACCGCACAAGGCCATGTGCCGACTTCCACAGGGACAGTTATTTTCCCGAGGGGCCTAACTTCCTCTCCGCTGAAACCTACCAGGGGAGTGTTCGCGGGCTTCAGCTCGCTCCTCTTTAACTGCAGCTGGTCAAATGCCGATTTGAAGAGGATGTCCGCTGAGCTGCCCGAATCTACGAGCACGCGCCTGACCTCGAAATCGCTAATCCTTAGCTTAATGACAAGCGCGTCATCATGGGGGTAGTGGACTCCTCGCGCATCGTCCTCCATGAAAAAGATTGGCTCTTCGGTCTTTGGCCTCTTTGGGGGGTTCCTTTCTTCGAGGGCCACTTCGCGAACTGAAGTCCGGGCTGCTGCCGAGGTACACCCCGCTACTACGGATCCTCCCACTATTACATGGATGGTTCCCCGAACTGGCCTCTCATCCGGAGGCTGCTTTTGCAATGGTTCGGCAGGTCTGTTGCTAGACTCGGGCGCATCCTTTTCTTGCTCCCTTTGCCGACCTGCTTTATTGTTATTGTTGTGCTGTACAAAATTTCTCAAGTATCCGCGACGGATGAATCCCTCTATCTCGTCGCGGAGGTTATTACACTGTTCGGTGCTATGACCATGGTCTCGATGGAAACTACAATACAAATTCTTGTTTCTATCGTTCGGATTTCCCTTCAGGCGAGGTGGCCACTTAACGTACGGAGCGTCTTTGATCGTCATTAAGATCTCTGTCCGCCTCGTGTTCAACGGCGTGTAGTCCGTCCGAACTGCTAAGGGGGCCCGGAAGGACTGGTTCGGCTTTGGCTCTCGGGTCGGGTTTTTTCTACTCACCGGGTTGGAGAGCTCGCCTTCTCTCTTTCTTTTCTCGTTCCCGCCTTCGGTTCGTTGGTTGATCTCTTCCTCAGTCCTCATGAACTTATCCGCAAGTTTGAGGAATTCGGCCACGGTCGCGGGCTGGTTGGCCACCATGTGCCATTTGAACTCTTTGTGCGTCACCCCTCTTTTGGCCGTCGCGAGCTGCACTGCGGGGTCCAACCGTGGTATTTGCAAGCATGCCTCGTTGAACCGCTTGATGTAGCCCCGAATAGACTCTCCTTCTCTTTGGACCACTCCGAAGATGCTTTCCTCTGTTCTGGGGCACCGTCGGCTGGTGACGAAGTGTGTGGTGAAGACTTGTACGAACTGGGCCCAGCACTTTATCGACTCGGGGGCCAGGTTCCTGTACCAAGTGCGGGCTACCCCCCTGAGGGTGGTGGTAAAGGCCACGCACATGCACGATTCGCTAGCCCTGGCGAGGTGCATTTGCGACTGAAAGGCGTCAACGTGGTCGTTGGGGTCGAAGGACCCGTCGTACTTGTCCAGAGGTGGGAGTTTGAAGTCTCTGGGTAAGGGGACCGCCAGGAGTTCCGATGCGAGGGGGGAAGGAACGGAGAGAGCCGGGGTAGCTCCTACCTCGTCCGAGCTCGTGGCTTTGCCTCTGACTTCCGACAAGGCGCGGGTGGCGGTCTGGCGGCTTCGCCGGCGCCTTCGCCGTTGAGCGGGCCTTGTGCTGGCGTTGCTGGCCTCCGTGTTACCGACCTCGATGGGCCCGGAGTGCTGGTAGTCTGCCTCCAGGGCGCTGAATCGATTTTCGGTGAGCGGGAGCTCGGGCTTGGAGCGCCGGGGTGTCGACCTCGCGGGCGAGGTTCCCTACCCACCCGCGGGTTGCGAGGCGGGGACGACATTTCTCTCTCTTCGGCCTGTCGCCCGCGAACCGGCTGGTCTTAGCTGTCCGCTGCCTTGCTTTCGAACGAGGTAGCAGGGATCCTGAAATGGGAGAGATGGGAAAGCTCTGGGGGGAACCCGGTGTAGAGGCTCCGAAGCTCAAGTTAGAATTTTTCAAAAGCAAGGTAATACCAGATAGCGCAAAGTTTTTGCATACCTCTCTTACCGGGGGGGCAGGGGGCTCTTATAGTCGCTTCGCGTACTCGCCCTGAGGCCCTTGTCAGATCGGGTATGATTACTCTGGCGTTTGTCAACTCGGTTGTCTTCCCTTCTGCTAAGACAGAACCGTCACTGCCTGACCATCCAACTGGAGATGGCGGCGTCAGTGGCGGTGGCAGATGGCCGTTTAGAGTGCTGTTGCCAAACGTCAGTTCCCAAGTCAGTCAGGCGTGGCGCCCTCGGGCACAGAATTCCCTGGTGCCAGGCATGGTACGACTTGTTTGGCTTTGGTGCCTAGAAGATGATGTGAAGTGCTGAGCGAGGCGGTCTTGAGCTCGGAGGTATCCCGAACTGTAACAAGGTGGGTCAGTTCGGCGAAGTCTGTCCCGAGCTGTTACAAGGTGGCAGTTCGGCGAAGTCTACCCCGAGCTGTTACAAGGTGGTAGTTCGGCGAAGTCTATCCCGAGCTGTTACAAGGCGGTCAGTTCGGCGAAGTCTACCCCGAGTTGTTACAAGGCGGTCAGTTCGACGAAGTCTACCCCGAGCTGTTACAAGATGGTAGTTCGGCGAAGTCTACCTCGAGCTGTTACAAGGTGGTAGTTCGGCGAAGTCTATCCCGAGCTGTTACAAGGCGGTCAGTTCGGCGAAGTCTACCCCGAGTTGTTACAAGGCGGTCAGTTCGACGAAGTCTACCCCGAGCTGTTACAAGATGGTAGTTCGGCGAAGTCTACCCCGAGCTGTTACAAGATGGTAGTTCGGCGAAGTCTATCCCGAGCTGTTACAAGGCGTTGGGCGAAGTCTACCCCGAACTGTTACAAGGTGGGTTAGTTCGGCGGAGTGTGCTCTTACCGCCTAGGCTTGACCCCTTTTGCCGAGTTGTCGTTTCTGCCACGTGTCTCAGGTCGGGCCAAATTTTCCTTCATCAGTTTCCATCTAATTAATTAGTGTGTCCCAACGGATAAAGGAGACGCTATCATGTTACCGAATACCGATGTATGGGCTGCATTCAACGATGTTTGTTGGGACCAGATCTGAACCGTGTCTTAGATGTAACAATTAAACTAACAAAACCACGCCACCTGTATTATCATAACAATTTTTAAATCCTTCAAAATAATGCCACGTGGATTTATTATCTGCAGTGTATTTTTCCGTAATTTTTTATTCATATTTTTATTATGTTAAAACATGAAAAGGGAATCCGGATTTGTTCCCCACACAATGCAGCCGTGAAATAAAGAATAAGTGCTGTACTTGCATGTTGTCATTGATGGGAGGAAATATTCTCAATGCTTGGGTGGGATGTGCTGTGAGGTTGACTTGAGGAAAGTTTTTAGGGAGCTGGACTCACAAGAATCTGGTGGGCTGTAAAGCCTGTCTCGTGTAAACAGAAGGAACATTCGATCTGGCCATATATTCAATGCACATGGTCTATTAAGAACACAAGTGTAAGGACCTCGATAAGCGACCAATCACATGTGAACAACACACTAGTGTTGCATATACATAGCATTTGGCAAACATACATCTTTTCTGTGTAGTTTCTCAAAATCAGTTCAAAATGAGTTTTTTTTTGCATTTTTTTAACATCGTCTTCCCAATTTGCAAGCAACCAAAAGACCGTTTGAAAAAATATGCCAAACAGGCCTTAAATATTCGCTCATAATTGATCACTTAACCGCATTGTATTTGCATCGAATTCAGACTATATATCGGTCATTTGATCTATAACTTTGACTGTCTCGGAAAACTGCTAGGGCTGTTCGTCTTGTGTATAATAAGTTGTACCATGTAGGAGTGTCAATGGGTTAAATCTGGGTTGAAAACTACTTGAAATTGATTCAATTGGCCAGTTATTGGGATAATTGGTTCTGACCCAATAAGACCCGATTATAATAAATTTGTTGAAAATATTATACATTTGATATATAACTTATTGACTTAATATATATGACTAATTGGGTAGAACCGGTCCTGAACCTAGACACATTTGATATATAACTTATTGACTTAATATATATGACTAATTGGGTAGAACCGGTCCTGAACCTATAATCGGGACAAATAGATTACAAAACGAACCAATCCTGTAACCAAAACCAACCCCATCGATTCGGATCCATCGGATGACCCATTGACAACACCTTTACCGTGTATGAGGTAAAGTAAAAATAGTATTTGCAATATTTTTAGCAAAAAAAAAAAAACATGTGAGGATCTGAATAGGATAACGTGTCATGAAGGGAGCTCCAAACAGCCAAAGATTTTCCAGGTCAATGAATCTAATGCCACATGTCATAACCAGGCTCGGATTTGCTATCCAGTATTTGTTCTCACATCTCAACTCACATGTAACAGTTGTGCATTGGAAATATCTCTTTTTTCATTTATAAGGAGATGTTTCCAATTATGTTTCCTAAAATTAGACCGGACCGGAAAAGCTAAAAACGGATTAGGTGACCGATTTTGCTTTCCCCCAAAACCGGATATTTATAAAAAAATGTTGATTTAATTAGCAAATTGCTGATTCAGGCGGTTCGAACTGTTTGACGGTTTTGACTATTTTTTGTTTTTATTGTCAAAATAAATTGACTATTCGATTCAAATGGTCAGACCATTTGACCCAAAAACTGAACCCCTGACTGGTTCGATCTCCAAGTCGATTTTAAAAACTTGCTCTTAACACACGGCAGTGGTGTTGGATGGGTATAAATGTGGGAATAAATTGTGGATAACAGATCCGGAGTGTAGTACCACGCCTCGAACCGTCAAACACACGGTAGTCGATTTCTTTTTTGTTTTTTGTTTTTACTGGATTCAATAGCAGGGCTTGTTATTTGGACACGTGGCAAAGGTTTTATGTTAAGTTTAACTGGATTCATTGACTTGGCCTCTAATGAAGAGAGGAAACATAGGGCCTCAATTGGGGTTATAAAAATATTTGAATATATGGCAGAAGTATTTGGGTTGAAATTTATTGACCTCATCACTAACATATATATATATATATATATATATATATATATATATATATATATATATATATGACAACATAGAGGATTACATGATGTTTTCTCTACAGAAGCAGTGATAAAAAATTTAAAATATCAATCCCTGTTTTTAGCTTGCAAGGAGACGAAGGAAAAAGAAGAGACTTGTGTTGTATGGAAGTTGCTCACTTCCACACAACCTAAAAATAAATAACGTTGCATAACTTCTAAACCCTTTTGACTCCCTTCGTCTATATTTAGAATTCAAAACCAGAAGAAAACAATACTTTAACACGACTCCTTTACTCATATATACTTGGTCCCAAATCTTAAAATAAAGTTTCATGCCCAAACAAAGGAATCGATGCGCTATTGATTTATTTCATTTATAGCTGCCTCGCTTTCAAAGTTGAGAATTGGGACTGAAATTGCACGTAACACGGATTTGTGTTTGACATGATCTCGTGAATCATGGTTGTTTATAATGGGACCTAGCAATACATCTAATTCCAAATTGCTAATGTCAACATGGCTTTAGGGAAAGTATATATTTGGCTTGGGTGCCATGTGGAATAGATTCTAGCTTTGGTTTGAGTGTAAATTATACAACCTTTATTTTTTTAATTTGTGCACGTACCCTATACCGGTATATACATCATTAGTACCTATTTGAACACTAGTAAGATGGAGAAGAAGAAACAATAACTAATTTATTTGAAGTCTTTCATGTATAAAAAGCACCTTTTAAGTTTTACTTTAACAATAATCTCCTCTGAACTTTTGAAAAATCTCAATAAATGGCTCCCTCCAAACAGAAAATATTTGATTGATGCATTAGTTTTTTCAAAATGTCCATTCTATCTTTTTGCATATCATTTCACACAACTTTACTAGGGTCTCTTTGGTTTACAGTTGGAATCGGAATGATCCATTCCCATGGTCTGTTTGGTTCAAACATGAATGGGAATAAGAATTGAAATCAGGAGGAATAGGATTTCATTCCCAAGAGAGAGGCAGAAAATGTTCATTCCCTCAAATAGGAGAATACCATTTCAACTGAAATGAGAATGAGATTCCGATTCCACCCAACCAAACAATTAGAATCTAAATATTCCAAACCCCTATTCCAATAAACGGAATGGGGCCTAAAATAACCCTGAAAAGAACCTTTTAACCTAAATAACCCATTTGTTGTCTTCTTTCTCCTCTTTCAATCTCTTACCCGCACCCTTTGAGTCAAAACAAGTGGCAGCATTTGTCGATCTTTGGCTTTCCCACCCCTAAAACTTCTTCCAGTTAAGAAGGGGCTTACTACTATCAAGGACACGTTTATACACGTCAATTCCTTGAATGGCAAATCCTTTTGCCTTCTCAAACAAATTCCTGAAAATAGCATCAAGTTTTGTTTGAATAAATAAATCTTCTCCCATTCCTTTTTGCTAACACAATTTCTAGGATTGATAAGTTTTTGGGATCGATACAAGGAGATGGGCTCATCAAATCCATTGAAGACTCCAAAGGATCAATGGGCGGTGTTACGACTAAGTGTTTAATGTCAGATACAAACTCTGATATACTGTACTGCACAGTCAAAGTATCAAATCTGTTGAGACATGGTTTTGTAAAACTTGGCAGAGTACGAGTACCTATCCATCACCCCATTCTCGTCCATCACCACTACAGTTTGCAATCTTTTCAGAACCCCTCTGGCTCTGGCCCTCTTGTCGGGAGCCCACTAATTCTATTTCGACGATAGTTGTTGCTCCTCAGGAAAGAAACCATAAACATTGTGGAATCAACACTATGAGATCTGAACATCAACCCCCAATTTCTCATACGCGATCACGGAGACCCCAAATGAAACAAGCCACTGAATCAACCTTGAAAACCCATGCCTCTGCTGCCTTGCAATGTCCGGTTTCTTTCGACGAAGAATGAAGGTACCCACAAAACAGTTAAAATAGATAGAGCACAAGGAGAGTCTGAGAATAGGAAGCTATGTACACTTGGCAGTCTTTGATTTGTTTGTGCGGTTACAGATAGAATAGAGATGCTGATAAGTTACAGTTACAAATAGAGATTACAAAAGTTTATATTGAGGAGTGAGATAACAAGAGTTTATCTCGATGAGTCAAGACTTATCTTGACTGAAGAGTCTTGCAGGCTGTTATCCTTAACACCCTCCCGCAAACTAATGGGAGGTGCTGCAACCTTTAGTTTGGATCGCAGTAAGCAGAACCAGGACGAACTGAGAGGCTTGGTAAGGGCATCCGCTGTTTGATACTTGCTGGATATAAACTGCACCATGATACATTTTTGTTGCACAAGTTCAGGAACAAAATGCAAATCGATTTCGATGTGCTTGGTGCGAGCATGAACACCGGGTTGGTAGTGAGATAGGTGGCACCCAAGTTGTCACACCACAATATAGGTGGTGGGCTGAAGGAGAGTCCAAGTTCAGTAAAGAGTGAACGGAGCCAAACCAATTCAAAGGCACATGTGGCTAAGCACCGACATTCGGATTCGGTGCTGGAATGGGAGACTGTAGATTGCTTGCGAGATGTCCAAGATATGAGGCTATGACCCATGAATATGCAGAATCCACTTTGAGAGTGTCGGTCATCTGGGCACCCAACCCAATTTGCATCAGAGAAGGCCTGTAATCGTAGAGTGTTTGACGGAGAGAAGTGGAGACCAAAGGAGAGAGTGTCTTTTAGATACTGTACAATCCTCCTTGCGGCCATCCAATGTTAGGAGAGAGGATTATGCAAAAATTGGCATAATTTGCTTACAACAAATGTAATGTTAGGCCTTGTGAAGGTAAGATATTGCAAGGCATCCACAATACGGCGAAACAACAAGGGGTTAGAGACTAAATCACCAGAGGACTTATTGAGCTTGCAAGAAGCAGACATAAGGAGGGTGCATACAGGTTTGGCACCATCCATCCTGGCATGACGTAAGAGATCCATAGTGTATCACCATTGGGAGAGAAAATGGCCAGTAGGGTGGCGATGAACTTCCAAACCAAGAAAGTGATGAAGATCACCCAAGTCCTTAACAACAAAGTTGGAGCTCATGGATTGAATGAGAGAGGCGATGGACCCCGTATCAGACCCTACATAAATGAAAATCAAGAGGATGTGATTATCCCAACATCTAATGAAGAGAGAAACATCAGCCTTCGATGCAGAGAAGCCATCCTGTAGAAGAAAGCCCATGAGTTTGTGATACCAGGCCCGTGGGGCTTGCTTCAGCCCATATAACGATTTCTGTAATCTGCACACATGGGATGGGAAATCAGAGTGAATGAATCCCGATAGTTGTTTCATGTAGACGGTTTCATAAAGGTCCCTGTGCAGAAATGTATTTTGGATGTCAACTTGACGAATGGGCCACTAACACGAGACAGCAAGTGAAAGAACCACTCTAATAGTAGTTGGTTTAATTACTGGGCTGAAGGTCTCCTTGAAATTCACCCCTTCTTGTTGATGAAATCCTTTGGCCACTAAACGGGCCTTATATTTGTCAATGGAATCAGCATGTCGGTATTTGATGCGAAATACCCGTTTGCAACCCACTACATTCATCTTGGGTTTATAAGGTACAAGGGTCCAAGTATTATTCCGGAGTAAGGCATCAAATTTGGCTTTTGGTTTGAATATGTCATAGGCTTTTGGTTTGAATATGTCATTTTTGCTCCTAGTCACCATAGGGTGTGTGTTCGTAGAGGGAACAGTGGTGATGGGAGCTGAAGTAGCAATTGGAGATGGTTCCTCAATTGGGGACCCACTGATGTCAGTAGTCGGCCCATTGGACAATGGATATGCATCAGTCGTTGGGCTAGTGCCAGGAGTGAACAGTGAGGGCCCATTAAAGAAATCATTGCCATGGGCCGGTTGAGATTGCTCATGAGAAGTAGAAATAGGTGCCTGTGAGGGCCCACATAATTGAGTGCCATGATGCTGGTCACTTGCAAGGTGCACGAAGTACCTGGATAAACAATGAGGGGTGGACCAATGCCTTTGGGTGGAGAACAAGGCCTAGATGAGTGGTCACTGGGAATTCCAGGAAACGAGGCTTCATCAAACAGAACATGTCTTGAAATGAAGGTTCGGCCAATGGCATTGTTGCAGCAACGGTAACCCTTTTGCTCATCACAATAATCAATAAATATGCAATGTTGAGATCTATATTATAGTGTGTTGGAATTGTACAACCTGGTGTATGGGAAGCAGGAGCACCCAAAGGCTTTCAAAAGACCATAATCTGGAGAAGAGCCATCCAAAATCTCAAATGGCGACTTCATTTGCAGCATTGGTGTGGGAAGACGGTTGGCAAGGTACACAGCCGTGTGAAAGGCCTCCCACCAAAACATTTAAGGCAAGGACGATTGGGCTAATAATGTCAGCCAGGTTTCTACAATTTGGAGATGATGCCGTTCATTTGAATCATTTTTCTCAGATGCATGAGGGCAAGTTTTACGATGAACAATGTCAAACCTGGTGAGATAAGGCTTTAACTTCATAAATTCATCGCCACTATCAGATTGGAGGCATTTAATAGAGTAGTTAAAATAATTTTCGCCATAAGCTTTGAATTTCAAAAATATATCCAATACATCAGATTTATTAACTAGAGGATAAATCCAACAAAATTGATTATAAGCATCTACAAAGATAATAATGAATTTAAAACCATGAGGAGAAACTATTGGAGCTGGTCCCCAAAGGTCTGTAAAGAGCAGTACTAAAGGAGAATTATATTGAGATAAACTAGATGGAAAAGGTAGTTTGTGTCCCTTGCCAAGAGGACACATGGCAGAAAGATAGTCGTTTATTAGATGAGAGAGGCAGTTTGTGGTGGTTAACCACATATCGAACAAGTCTTGGAGAAGGGATGTCCCAATTGCTGGTGCCATTTGTCAATGGATGTGCGCTCTCCAATGAAAGCCACATGAGGTTGCTTAGAGTGCTCACCCACAAGATTACCATCTAAAACATACAGTTCGTCCTTACTCAAGCCCTGAAAGAGCACTTTCTTTGTCACATCATCATGTTTAATGGGCAAGCCTGCACCGTTGCCTATCATGATTTGATCTGAACCCAGATAATCAGAGT
The DNA here is from genome assembly GCF_056320005.1 of Nelumbo lutea. Taxonomy (NCBI): domain Eukaryota; kingdom Viridiplantae; phylum Streptophyta; class Magnoliopsida; order Proteales; family Nelumbonaceae; genus Nelumbo; species Nelumbo lutea. The sequence goes on along the minus strand of NC_142687.1, from coordinate 84,757,590 downwards.
GAAGGATGGAGCGGACAAATCAGGGGTCATGTGATGACTTGCTGGAGTCAGGAAACCAACTGCTATCAATATGAGGTCCCGTGGATGCATCATAGGCTGATGGAGTTGAGACGTCAGGTTTGAAATTCTTGTCAAACCGTGCTCTGCACTTGTAGGTCGTATGATTCATCTTGTGGTAGATCTGACACTTAACACCATAACATGGATTGGGCTTACGGGCCTTGTTATCATCCTGTTGTTTGGACGTGGAAGTATCTTTCTTATGTGACGAAGAAGAGTACCTTGGGTTGGAGGCATGGTGGGCTTGAGGCTAGTAAGAGTTAAATAGGGCCCTGGAGTGCGCAAGACGTACTTCATGGTTCAAGAGCAGTGCTTGAACCTCTTCAAATGTAAATGGTTTAGAACGAACCAGTAATGTGGTGACAAGGGCTTCAAAGTTTGGACCAAGCCCTCCAAGAATTGCTTGAACTAGTTCAATGTCTAAAATGGGTTCACCAATTGAGACAAGACTATTTGCAATAAGTCTTGCTTTTTTAAGGTAATTGGCAACAGATTGGTTGGTCTTTTCCAAGTGAGACAATTCAAAACGTAGCTACATAATACATGCATGGGATTTAGAGGCAAATAACGAGCATAAGGCATTCTACACTCCTTTTGAAGACGAGTGCCCAATAACTTGGGCAAAGACACTCTCAGCGAGTGAAGAGTGTATCCAACTGAGGAGCAACTGATCTTGCGGCTCCCAAAGTAAGAAGTCAGGATTAACATTGCCAGCCCTTTGGTCATCATCAGAGAAGAGTGGGGGGCGTTGCACAGAGACGTCAACATATCCCATGGCTTTAAAGCCTTTTAATATTGGGATCAATTGAGAACGCCACACAATGTAATTTGTACGATCAAGCTTGACTGGGAAGAGATGACTTACTGTAGGGGGTAAGCTCAGATTGACAACGGTGGAGATGGACCGACCATTTGTGTTGATGGTGGGAGTGTTCGCAGATGTTGAAGACGTGGTGGACGTGAGTCCGATACTGCTCTGATGCCAAGATAGAACACAAGGAGGGTCTGAGAAAAAGGCTCTAGCTCAATGATGATGAGCACTGAGCCAGTGATATTTATAGAACAGTAAGCTATGTACACTTGGCCGCCTTTGATTTGTTTGTGTGGTTACAAATAGAATAGAGATGTTGATAAGTTATAGTTACAGATAGAGATTACAAAAGTTTATCTTGAGGAGTGAGATAACAAGAGTTTATCTTGATGAGTCAAGACTTATCTTGATCGAAGAGTCTTGCGGGCTGTTATCCTTAACAAAAACGGTCTTGGTTAGCCATAATTTCGATGGGTCGGACCAAAACCCAACAAGGGCGTCTTGAACTCAGAGAAGCTTAAAGGAGGACTACCCATTGAATGGGCCAAAGATATTCTTTGAGCAATTTGCAGAGATTATAGAGTAAAAGGATAGAGAATGCCAGGCCAGCATGAGCCATGGCGACGTAGAGAGCGAGACACACACTATGCCGATGGACGGGGTTTTCCAGCGACAGAGGGCTAGAGGGGGTTGCTTATGAGGAATGGGGTTGGGATTGGATTTGTCAATGGAAGTGAATCAAAACATGTCTTAGATTTTTTGGGGTTGGAAGAGACGGGTTTTGGATTGAAGAAATTGAATTTCTTCGGATTGGGATTGGGAAAAGGGGTTTGCAGCGGTTGCTTTGAAGGAGTCAGTTTTGGATTTGTTGGGGTTGGAAGAGACGAGTTTCACTGAAGAAGCAGAGACTGGTGTGATTTGTGTCAAATGACTCTCTCCAAATTCCAAATTATAGTTTCTTTTTTCTTTTATATAATATTAGCGATAAGAAAAATGTACATGAGAGTTTTGGGAAGACTGATACCAGATTTACAAGCTAAATATGCCAAAATATGAGCAGCCTGAATCTTTTCTCTATTTACAAAAGCAAAAAAGTAATTGGTTAATTTTCTTTTTAAGCTCGATGATCTTAGTTTGGTGAAGGCTCTCAACCCATGTGGTAGGATTTGCTGATCTCCCAAAAAGGATATTAGTTGTTGTGAGTCACATTAGACTATTAGCCTATTTACAAAATGTTTTGTAGCTACCTCTAAACCCACTATCAAAGCTTTCAGTTTTGCAGCATACAAATTGATGGCCCAGCAAGGTTCTCCTTCGCTAACCACTTGTTGTCCTTGTGCTCGTCATTGGAGGATGAATGAGTGTCCTGCACTTCCTGAACATGGGTCATAAGAGCCATCTATTTGAAGAGATGATGAGTTAGTAAGAGTTGTAATGTCAAGACCAAAGTTCTTTGGTAATGCAAGTTGATGCTGATTTCCGCAGTAAGTTTTCCATTTTTGAATCATTTTTGTTGGCGAGAGGTGTGTTTGTTCATGGAGTTATTCATTTCTAGCTTCCCAGATGAGGTAAAATAATATAAGACCCCTTCCTAACATAATTGTGGCTTCTCCTTTAGATAAAAGCAAAAGAAGTCTCTCGAACCGTGTCTGTATAATTTGGTGTATGGGCTGGACTCTGATTTGGTTTGGGTTCAACCCAATCTGTGATATACACCAGACTACTTTCGAGAATGGATAGTGAAAAAACAGATGATGGACTGTCTCCTTTGCATTATTACAGAAAAGGCATTGTTGGTCAAAGACGGGAAGCCGGTATTTACACTTATCTTTAGTGAGTACTCCATCCCAAAGCAATTTTCATACGAAGAGTTATCACCTATGTGGGATTTTTTGCTTCCACAAGAACTTCCAGTTAAAGAAAGAGCCAAAGGCAGATTCTTCAGCAGTTGAGTAAAAGAGATAGGCTGAACTCGCTGTGTAATTTCTTGAGTTGGAGAGTTTCCAGATAGGTGTGTCTTTCATTAACTCTGAATTGGGGGTTAAAGCCAAAATGTGCGGTATGGAGTCTTGGTGAAACACTTGATGTACTCTATCCATATTCCATGAGCTATCTGACTCCAGTAGGTCCCTAACTGTTAGATCTTGTTCCCTAGTCCGGTTTGGATTCGGAGTTGGGATGCCTCCACCTATTGTTGAGACCCAAGGATCGTTGAATGCTGAGATATTTAGTCTATCTTTTATCAGCCACTGAATGTTGGGCTTCAACTGAGCGAGGAGTTTCCTTGCTTGCCTCCACCAGGGAGAGGTATTTTTTTTTCCTTTGTGACGCAAAGGGACTTGTATGAGGGTAGTATTTGGCTCTTACTTGTTTACTGCACAAATAGTCTGGGAATTTTAACAGTCTACACATTTGTTTAGAGAAGACAACCTTGTTCATGTGATTGCTACTCCTAAACCCTAGTCCTCCATGAGTTTTTGGTAAATAGAATTTCTGCCAAGAAATTGTATGTTTTGTTTCTTTTGAAAGTGAACTCCACCAAAAATCCCTTGCTTGCCTATCTAGTGTGAGGTGTAGAGTGTTTGGTAACATAGTAGAAGCCATTTGATAAATGGGTATTGCCTGCACCACTGATTTTATAAGGGTGGTATGGCCGGCTTGGGATAATAGTTTGGCACTCCAAGATTGTAATTTCGAGAGGATCTTTTCCTTTAATTCTTTGTAGGAATGTGCTTCTCTCCCTTGCAGTCCTATTCGAACTCCTAAATATTTGGTACCCCTTAGTGGCTGCTTAACTTAAGGATGTGACAAAAGAAAAACTTTCTGTAATGGTGGGGAACATTATCACTGTAAGCAATGGTTGACTTGTGAGTCTTTAATTTCTGACCTAAGAGATCTTCAAAATGTCGAATGATAGAGTTGAGTTCCTTTACTTGAGTGGGATCAGCCTTTCAAAAGAGGATACAATCATTTGCAAATAGAAGGTGTGTGATTGGTGGACTGTCTCTAGTGAGCCTTACTCCTTGTATTTTCTACTTTTCTTGGGCTTGCATAAGGAGTTGGGTTAAGACCTCCATTCCAATTATGAAGAGCTAGGGAGATAAAGGATCTTGTTGTCTTAACCCCCTTTTGAGTTGGAATTGACCATGTTCTTCTCCATTGAGCTTGATGGAAAAGGATGCACTAGAGATGCATTTGAGGATCAAATTGCACCATTTTGGAGGGAAGTTCATGTTTTGTAGTACATTGACTATGAAGCTCCAACCCATTCGGTCAAAGACATTTGACATGTCTAGTTTTAAAGCTATAGTTCCTTTCCCTTTCTGTTGAGTACGAATGTGATGAAGAATTTCTTTGATAAGAAGAATAGCCACTTAGATTCTGCAATATAATTAAGTTGCATTCTGGAGACTAGCCAGTTTTTAAGGAACCCTGATTGGAAGGGTGAGATTAGATCCTATAATATAGGTTGCATTCTAGATACTAGCCACTTAGAGATGATTTTATAACTCACATTACATACACTTATTGGTCGGAAGCTGGATGCATCTACTAGGGCATTATTTTTGGGGATAAACACAAGGTTTGTGTGGTTGAGGCCCTGGGGAAGTTCTTCATTATTGAAAAAGCAAATCACCATTTCATAAATATCTCTCCTCACTGTGTCCCAATTTCTTTTGGTAAAAGTGGGCTGTAAAACCATTAGGGCCTGGTGCTTTATGTGGGTTTAGCTGTTTTACTACGGTCAAGATCTCTTCTTCTGTTGGTGGGTTCAGGAGAGATCTGGCTTGCACTTATGATATTTTGGGGAGATGGAGGTGTGCAAGATTTGCAGGATTGAACTGTTCCTAGACATGCACACTTCCTATACTCTCCATAGCTTTGACAAAAACTTTGGCTATTTGTTGTTTGTCGGAGGTCCACTGTCCATCATGATTTCTGATCCAAGAAATATCATTTTTGATATTACAGAGGGCTGCAATGTGATGAAAGTATTTTGTATTTTTGTCTCCCTCTTGGAGCCATAATTCCTTAGATTTGAGCATCCATAGTTGTTCTTTTTTTGTAACCAATGGTGGTATTGATAGTGGAACTTCATGAGTTGCTCCTCTTCATTCTGAGATAGGGGCTTCATTTGAAGTTGGGAGATTTGGGAAGTGAGGGTAGACAGGTGATCGTGAATATACTCAAATTGGGTTCTATTACATTGGGACAAGGCTTTCCGACATTTTTGCAATCTAGTTGTTGCTGGGTAGGGGTGGCAATGAGCTGAGCTTTTCACGAGTTGCTCGAGCTCGGCTTGGTTTCAGCTGAGCTCAAGCTCGAGCTCGAGCCCAATTTAGTGGCTCGATTATTAAACGAGTTGAGCTTGGTTTGTGAAGCTCGTGAGCCAGCTCGAATATATATATATATATATATAGTAAAGTTATAGAAAATAATATATATAATAAAAGTATTATAATTATTAATTATTATAATTCTTAATTTTTTAAATATAAAATAAAAAAATTATATATAATTTTTATTTTTATAAAATATAAAACTAGCCGAATCGAGCTCGATATCAAGGTTTTGGCTCGCACCAAGCTCAAGTCTTGTAGAATAGTCTCGAGCTTAGTACTATTCGGCTCGGCTCGGCTTGGCTTGAATCCACCCCTATTGTTGGGTATATGTACATCCACTCTTGAGTGGCTAGTATTCTGTCAAGTCTTCCTAGGGTTTTAAGATTTCCCTACTGTCCATATGTCCATGTGAATGATGGTGGTACGAAATCGAGGTCTATCAGTTTGAATTTTTGGATGAATCTGGACATGTGTGTGGATAGGTAAGGATTAGCCCCTCGAAAACTTTTATGGTCCTGTGAGAGATAGATATCGTTCATGTCACCGATTAGGATCCATGGTCTTTAAGAGTGTGGGAGCAAGTTGCCCATGAAGTTCCAAACTTCTTTCCTATTCTTCCTATGTGGGTGGATATAGAAAAATAATAGATCCCAAGGTGATCCCGATGGGAGGTTAGACACTGTTAGATGAATAAAACGGGGATGTGTTTGTAGAATCCTAATGTCCAAGTTATCTTTCCATCCACAAAATAGACCTCCTGATTGACCCTGAGCTGGGTAGTAGGTGTAACCGTTGAATTTTATTTTGGCCGAGAAATCATGGTTTTGGTCAGACGATAGCTTGGTTTCACAGAGGAACAGTATGTCTAGATTCTCCTTGTGACAGGTTTTCCGGAGGTGTCCAAGTGTTTTATTGTTGCCTGCCCCTCTAATATTCCAGGAAAGCTTTATAGTGATTCACAGTGAGAAGCAAACTATAAATAACTAAAGCACAGTAAGAGGTGAAGCTAAATTTTGGATGGGTAGTCGATGAGAGTACCTGATTGGTGATTGCCAGGGAAGGGACCGGTCTGGTTGTTTAAGTGTTGGTTCAGAGCTTGGTCCGGCCAGTAGCGGGTTGACCCATCGATAATCCACTAACTGCTCATGAGTTGTTGTTTCTGGACTTGTTTGCTCCATGTTCAGTCAGTTGTGGGGCCATGTATTAAGATTCATAAGTTGATCTGGTCCCGTTTGGAATTCATAAGTCGACCCCTTTTCCTTTTCATTGTTCGAAGATCAAGGAAACCCAACCCTCCAGATTTTGTAATGTAGTATAGTTTCTCTCCATCATTATAGAAATTGGCGTGGGTGGTTGGTGGTGTATGGTGCAATGCATGGCCGACACATTTAGGGGTGTTCATTATAAGCTTCAAACCGTAAAACCTAACCGAATCAAATTGAATTTGTGGTTTCGTTCGGCCTAAATTTATAACAATTTGGTTTAGTTTCATGAATTTAGAAAATACAATTTATGGTTTACGGTTTGGTTTATTAAATTTTAAAAATCAAATCAAACTGTAAACCATAAACCATAAACCGCATTAATTTAACATACTATAACATATAATTATATATATATAAATATATATCGAATAGAGGAATAATATAATTTTAATTTTTAATTTGTAATTATGACTTTCTCTCTCTTCTCTTCTCGATACCTAGCTAAGCCAACTAACCTTTGAAGACGATTTAGTATTGCCGATTTGCCGCTGTCGCTGGTTTAGTGTTTCTTGTCAGACCTTCGCCTTCCGGCTTCACAGTACATGCTCTCTCTCTCATTACCTGATACAAACGAAACCCTAAGTCCTAACCATTCTCGCCAATTCATCGTCAGCCAATCGGCCACTCCACCAGTGTCGCTGCTCCCATCTCCCTCTCATGATGCCATCTCTCTTTCAACCCTAACTCTCATGACGCCATCTCTCTTCCAATCCTAACAAAACGCTTTAACCAAGGAGGCCAAGAAACCCTCTTCCTCTGTTCAACCAAACCCTATTCGCCCTACTCCGGTGACTTCGACCGGCTGCTGCATCATCTTCCCATCTCCTCTCTAGTCTATTCTATTTTTTTGAAAATGATAAACCATCTGCAATGACATACGTTTAACTGTGAACACGCAGGAGCATAATTGAAATTATAACTCTAAAAATACAATAACAAAATTTGAATTTGGGCTTGAGAGAAAGAGTAAATCAAACAATTTTATAACTTTAGACAATAAAATTTAAGATTTATTTATTTTTTAATTATATATTTTCAGCATTAGAATGCATATGTTTTATAGTTTTATTCAGTTATTCTTCTGTTAGGGTTTGACTATAATATGGAAAAGATATAATTTCTCCAAAACAACTGACTAATAAATCAGAATCATAAACGTTATTGAGAATATGGTATTATTCTCAATAATATTGAGAATATTATTGAGAATATGGTATTATTTATCAAAATTCATGAATGCGTTTTGATTAGTCATAACTCTTTCCGTATCTTTTCTCCAAAACAACTGACCAATAAACGATTTAATTTGGTTTGATTTATATACCAAAATGATTTGATTTTGGTTTGAGAATTTCTCTAAGCCGCATCAAATCGGACAAACACCTAGACAAATGGTTGGGGACCTTGGGGTGGTGGTGGGTGGGGGGCTGATATTGGCTTGTGCATGCATGGGACGAGAAGTTTCTGGGGCTCTGTCAGTGGATTGATGTGGTGATTTGTTGTGGGACGTTGTGGGGGCAAGCTTGTGAGGGCTGATTTGAAATTTGTTTTGATTTTCTGCACGGATATTGGATAATACGTGGAGGGCGGGCGGTGCCACGTGCTGCATGGTAGGGGAGATGGGATTTGGCTCGTTTCCTTGTTGCTGAGTTCCCAAATCGTTGATCACTACTGGTTGATTGCCGGAGTAGTCCAAACACCGACGTTTACGGCCGCCTGTGCCGTCTTCTGAGTCTTCATCGGAACCCATGTCGCTGTGAGGAATTTTACAGGAGCTGACCGGTTGTATGGAAGGATTGAAGGCTGGAATGTTGTATGGTTTGTGTGGCCTATTTTCCTCCCGAAGCCATTCACCTGTGTGGGTTTATCTCTCTGTCTTGAAGATATTTTTTATAGTCTTCCACTCCTGATTCAAGTGTCCTACAATTTGTCCAAACATGACCGAGCAGAACACAGTTGGGACAAGTACGGGGGAGTTGCTCATAGCAGAAACGAAGCCATACCGGCTTCCCACTGTATAGGATGAAGCGGCCGGTCATCACCAGCGACTGTGAGATTCTTAATGCTTCTTCGATAGGTTCAAAAGATGGGAATAAGAGTTCAGGCGCACCATGTCTATAACTTCAGTTGTAGTTGTTCCTGTAGGCTGTAGCTCCCTGTCATGCGCTTGCTGGCTCAAGATCTCCCCTGCTACCGATCGAACCGAGTAGGGATGGTGACTGATGAGAAATGCCATTACGGACGCTAGATCGAAGAAGACTTATTCTTCGAAAACTAATAATTGGTTTGTGCGGGAAGTGCAAGAAAGAAACTAACAATGCAGATTCCAAAGTAAAGTTGAGTGAATCTACTAAACGCATTTTTGGTATTCTAAAATATGTTAAATGATGCCCTGACGATTAATTAGAGATAATTTTATAATTTTACAATTTTCCGTCTCAGTTACTGACGGAAGGGAGGTATGTTTTAAAAGTTTAAAGTAATTGTGTTTGTTAAAATGAAACTTGAGGGGAGGTTTCCAAGATTCTCAGCTATTTTAGGAGAAGTTTTTAATTTTACCTTTTATTATTAAGCTTGTAAGGGTTTTCTTGAAACTTAATACAACCCTACGGTGTTTAGTTTGAAGGAAAAGGTGGGAAAAGAAAGGGAAAGACAATGTTTCCGTCTTTCCCTTTCTTAGCAAAGGACGGATGATGTAAGAAAACCAACCAACCTCAAAATTAATGACGTTAAGAAAACCAACCAACTTCAAAATTATGAGCGCAACTGTCCATGAGATGAGAAGAAGAGAGATAGGCTTTGATAATGCATGTCAACGTCTAAAATTGGGGGCCCACGGCTACGAACGGGCCTGGAAGCAACCAAAAGTAGTGGGAATGGCCGAATTTAATGGGTAATAAAAGTCTAACCAAAGATGGAATAGACCGAAAGTTTGGGTTGGTTTGTCCATTTCTTTCATTGACAAATGACAGTCAAATTAACCTCATTGTCACCTCTAAATACGGAAGAAAGAAAATATTTATCCATTTCTCATAAAAAAGGAAAATATACCTCTAGTATTCGAACTAGTACCTTACAATCCAACACCTACCGTTAACTTACTTGCCGTCAGTCAAAATGTAAAATGATATAACTATCTCTGAGATTCCGACCAATGTATGGATTATTTTTCAAAATGACGAAAATGATGACAATGACCCCAAAACAAGTGGGAACCACTCACTGTTCACCAACTCTGTGACTTGAAGTGTGGAAGAAACCAATTCCTCCTGTCGATGATGTCAAGCGCAATATGACGCTGAAAAGGTTGAAATGGACAAGTCACCACCAGACAACATACGAAGATCTTCTCCGTGTATTTTGGAAGAAGTCGCCGGAACAAATCGCATTTGCTGCTGGTGGCCTGTTTTTAATTCAATCATTGCCGGAGAAGACGACCTCTTATTGCTGGCGACCAGCATGGTTTTTTAACTATTTTTCTATAATTCTCTATGCTTTTTTACTGTCATTATATAACATTGACTTTTGGTTGATTTTGATGCAAGATTTTTTAGAACCACCGGCGGTAGAGAGGAAAATATACAACTGCCAGCAGGGTAGGGAGCCAAACCGTTATAATGTGAATTAAAAATAGAAACGCGACAACTCTAGTACCAGACTACCGGTAAAGTAAAACGTTAATAGTGTTAGCGTATTCTATCAAAATTAGTTTTATTATCTCATTCCTTCTAAGAGATAGTTGTACATATCTTATCTTCTCTTCTTTCCTTATTGTATCCTCTTTAGGTCACTGACCTTGTCTCCCTATTGTATCCCTATTATAATTAGCTCTATTATAAATAGAGTTGTAGCCTATTGAATAAATACACAAAAGAGAAAGATCTTCTCCATTCATCTTTCTTTGTTCATATGGTATCAGAGCCTGTGATACTTTATCGGATCCGTCCCTCCACTTGAGCTTCGCCGGTGCCCTCTCATAAGTACACACTGTCGTTGCACTAGTTATCGTAGCACCTCGGGTTGAAGGCTAGCTACCTCGCATAACCACCCGTCGTGATCGTCGTCCTGTACACGATTTCTGGTGCACACAGAAGATTGAGATTCTTATTTGCTTCTTCTTCTTCAAGCCCGAAAGTAGAAGCATGGTAATCTGGAGGTAGCCATCTGGTGCACGGAAGCTTGTCGATCCAGCTTCGAGGATAATCACGAAAAGTGCCCAGTTGTTATTCTCGTCTGTGTTTCGCAAGGGTCTTCCTTCTCCGCCGCCCGGCACAGAGGTAAACAGAGAATTCGACGGAACCGACGGCTGAAACTTGGATCCTCCGTCTTCCAAGTCTGCGACCTGAGCGACAGAACTGATGACTCCTCTACTCCGGTTGGCTGCGGAACAAGCTTGGATCCTCTGTCCTCCGTCTTCCAAGTCTGCGACCAGACCAACGATTCCTTTGCTCTGCTTCGTTCGGAACCAACGACTCCTCTGCTCCGGTTGGCTGTGGAACAAGCTTAGATCCTCTGTCCTTCGTCTTCCAAGTCTGTGACCAGACCAATGACCGACAAACGAGATCTTACCAGAAGCAGGGTCATCGAGGTAGATATCCCAGAGGGTGACCCAACCCAAATCAGGAGCTTCTTACTCTTGACGCCGATCAACTTCTTCATCTGGTGGTTCTCCACGAAGGCAATAATGTGTTGCATTCTTCCTCCTTAAGCCAGACGAACCTGACTTCCCTATTGTAGCCCACCTTCTCCATGCCGCTTGACGGCAATGGACTCTGGGGCAGTAACAACCCTAGGCTGGCTGCAACACAAGCCCGACCCGAACAAGAGGTCACTCATCAATGGGTCTCGTAGTAAGCCTCTGTTTCAGAAAACAATCGGATCTAAACTGACCCGGGCATTAAGCGTAAGACCCCAGGCAGCGACATCCAACGATTTCTTCTTGTAGAGAGCATTTCTGCCTTCTCTCTGTAATTCTCAATCGCTTGACTCGACATTGCTATTGTCTGAGCTGGTCACTAAGGCTTAGTTGGGGGAAGACAAAAACAAAATTAACTGAAGAAAGCAAGAAAAGGAACACATGTTTGAGCCTGAGCCTGAGCAAGAGCCCCGGGTCTACCTTGTTTCTTTTTTCCCGTGATTTGCGTTGCTCCAGAGTTTTGTGTTTCTCCTCATGGATTCATCTGAAGCTGCTCAACATATCTTTCATCCCATCACTGTTACCTTCGATGGCTCAAATTCTGATTTATGGTCCTAGGAGATGTGCAATTTTCTTAAGGGACGTCTTCTATGGCGATATGTGACAGGTGAGATTCACAAACCTACTAAAATTGCTGATGAAACAGAGGATAAATTTGCTGAACGAGTAGAAAAATGGGATGGAAAAATCATCAAATATTAACTTGGTTTCGCAATACTTGTATTGCAAGCATCAAGTTGGAATTTCGCAGATATGACTCTCCTAAAGAGGTATGGGATTTCTTACAAGTTTGTTATTCTATTTTTGATAATGTGCATCAGTTTCAGCTCTATAGGCGTCTTCACCGTATGATGCAGTAACCTGAACGGATCATTCACAGCTATGTCTCTGAATTACAAGTTCTTTGGGATCAGTTAGCATAGTGTGAACCTGAATGGGATAGTACCTCTGCAGCTACTACTTATTCCAAGCTTCGCGATCACCAACGTGTTTGGCATCTTCTGATGACTCTCAGGGATGAGTACGAACCTATTAGTGGTACTCTACTTCATCGTAGCCCATTGCCTTCCCTTGAAGTTGTGATCAAAGATTTGCTTTCTGAAGAAACTCGTCTAAAAACACTCCGAGATGAGCGATCCTTATTATCTACTGATGTTGTTCTTGTTACTCCGGGTACGCCTGCTCCTTCTTCAACTAAATCTTCTAAACGGACTTTCTGCAATTACTGCAAGAAGACTGGTCACACTATTTTTGAGTGCCGCCGCTTGCAATGTAAAATGGCGCCTGGGCAGAAGTCCACATCCCTAGGTTCTCAGGCTTTGAGTTCTACTGCAGCTACTGCCACAGAGAATTCTTCTGATAACACCTCTCCAAAATTTTCTCTTAGAGAACTCCAAGTTCTTCTTCACCAGCTCCAACTTGATTCTGGTATGCCTTTTAATTCAGTTTTGTCCGTCACTCCAGGTACTACCTCATCATGGTATTTTGATTCTGTCTGTTGCAATCATATGACATCCAATTCATCACTGTTTACTTCCAAGTCACATTCTTCTATTGCACCAATTGTTCATACTACCGATAGTTCCACCTTAACTGTCAAAAGTGTAGGCACTGTTTTAATATATCAATTGCCACTTTCTTACACTTTTTTTGTATCTAAATTATCTCTAAATCTTATATCTGTTGGACAATTATGTGAACTTGATTTTGATCTACATTTCTCAAGTCGTGGTTGTACTGTGCAGGATCCACGGACAGGGAAGATCATTGCGACAGGCCGTAAGGTTGGGAGACTGTTTGAGCTATCATCTCTTCAATTACCATCTCTTGCTGCTATTGTTACTTCTAGTGTCTGGCATTCTCGTCTTGGTCACATTTCTACCTCTAAATTAGGATCTTTAATTTCTAATGAATGTTTGGGTCCTGTTAAAACAGCAGACTTTGATTGTGTTTCATGTCCTCTTTCAAAGCATCATGCTTTACCTTTTACTATAAGTGATTCTGTTTCTTTTGCACCTTTTGATCTTATCCATTCTGATATTTGGAGCCCTTCTCCTCATAATACCATGGGTGGTTCGTGTTATTTTGTGATTTTCGTTGATGATTTCTCTCGATATACATGGATTTATCTCATGCGTAATAAATCTGAATTACCTGCAATTTATATCCAATTTGCCACCATGATCAAAACTCAGTTTTCCTCTATCATCAAATTTTTTCGCACTGATAATGCCATGGAATATAGAGATTCTATCCTCACCCGATTTCTTTCACAAAATGGAACTATCATTCATAGATCCTGTCCCGGTACCTCTTAACAAAATGGGTGTACAGAACAAAAACATAGGCATATTCTTGATATTGTTGGAGCTTTTTTAATCTCTTCCTCTTGTCTTGAATGTTTTTTGGGGGAAGCAGCCCTCGCTGCTGTTTATACCATCAATCGCATTCCTTCTCTTGTTATTGGTAACATTTCTCCTTATGAACGATTGTATGGCCATTGCCCTGATTACCTGTCTCTTCGTGTATTTGGTTGTGCTTGTTTTGTTCTATTACAACCTCATGAACATACCAAATTGGAACCAAAAGCATGTCTATGTTGTTTTCTCGAGTATGGTGTTGAACATAAAGGATATCGGTGTTGGGATCCTCTTTCCCAATGACTTCGCATATCTCGTCATGTTACATTTTGGGAACACAAAATGTTTTCCAGACTCTCCCCATTTCGAGTTACCACGACATCTTCACATTTCTTTACCGATCCTACCATCTCATTTTTTCCTGATGATTTACCTGCAGGTTCGACTACTTCATCTGATAGCTTTAACAGTACTGCACAACCTACAACCTCTCCTAATGCATCTACCTTGGCTATGGATCCTCCAGCTCTGCCTTCTTTTGAGCCCTTGATTCCTCCTGATGAATTCGACCCTGCTCATTCTAATGCTTCACTCCGTCACTCTGGTAGGGTCACTAAACCTTCCATTCTTCTTCGTGTTTTTCATTGTTATTCTACCATTGTATCTTTATATGAGCCTTGCACCTATTGCGAGGCTAGTACTGACCCTCTATGGCAGAAAGCAATGGCAGAAGAAATTCAAGCTCTTATAAGCACTCATACTTGGGATTTAGTTTACCTGCCTCCAGATAAATTCGTGATTGGTTGCAAATGGGTCTACAAAATCAAGACTCGGGAAGATGGTTCAGTTGAAAGGTATAAAGCTAGATTGGTAGCTAAAGGGTTCACACGGGAGTATGGCATTGATTATGAGGAGACTTTTGCTCTAGTAGCACGTCTCACTTCTATTCGCAGTCTTATTGCGATTGCTGCATCTAAGCACTGGCAGTTATTTCAGATGGATGTTAAGAATGCTTTTCTCAATGGTGACCTTTCTGAAGAGATTTATATGCAGCCCCCTCCTGGTTATGATAATCTCCCTAATCAGGTTTGTCGCCTCCGTAAGGCTCTATATGGACTTAAACAGGCGCCTCAAGCATGGTTCTCCAAATTCAGCTCTACTGTTTGTTAGTTTGGCTTTCAATCTAGCACTTATGATCATGCCTTGTTCATTCGAAAGACCTCTCAGTGTTGTGTACTTCTCCTCCTTTATGTGGATGACATGATCATTATTGGCGATGATTTGTAGGGCATTTACGCTCTTAAGACCTTTCTTAGCAAATAGTTTGAAATGAAAGATCTTGGTCGACTAACTTATTTCTTAGGCATTGAGGTCTCTTCCGACCAATTGGGATATTATCTGTCTCATGCCAAGTATGCCACTGATCTTGTTTCTCGTGCAGGACTCACTGATACTAAGATTGTTACCACTCCAATTGAGCCTAATGCCCATTTGGCAGCCACTGATGGTACTCCTCTTAGTGACTGCACCTTATATCAGCAACTAGTTGGCAGTCTTGTATACCTTACTGTTACTCGTCCTGATATTGCGTATGCTGTCTATATTGTGAGTCAGTTCATGTCTGCCCCTCGCACTACTCGTTATGCTGTTGTGCTTCGGATCATCCGTTATGTCAAGGGCACTTTGTTTCATGGACTTCACTACTCCACTTCTTCCTCTCTTCATTTGATCGCATATTCTGATGCTGATTGGGCCGGTGATCCTACTGATAGACGCTCCACTACTGGTTATTGCTTCTTTCTTGGAGATATCTTGGCGTAGTAAGAAGCAAACGGTTGTCTCTCGCTCCAGTACTGAAGCTGAATATCGAGTTCTTGCTGACACTACCTCCGAGCTACTATGGTTACGATGGTTACTCCATGACATGGGAATTACTCATCATCTGCAACCCCTCTTCACTGTGACAATCGTAGCGCCATACAGATTGCCCACAATGACGTATTTCATGAGTGCACTAAGCATATTGAGACTGGTTGTCACTTTATTCGTCATCATGTGCTCGAGGATACTGTTCGCCTTATTCCTGTCACTTCCCAGGATCAGTTTGCAGATATATTTACCAAAGCTCACTCTCCTCTTCACTTTCGTGCTCTTGTTGGCAAACTCCAGATGATTGATACATTACCATCTTGAGTTTGAGGGGGGATGTTAGCGTATTCTATCAAAATTAGTTTCATTATCTCTATTATAATTAGTTATATAATAGCTAATTATAATTAGCTATATAATTAGCGTATTCTATCCTATTATAATTAGCTCTATTATAAATAGAGCTATAGCCTATTGAATAAATACACAAAAGAGAGATATTTATTGAATTAATACACAAAAGAGAAAGATCTTATCCATTCATCCTTCTTGGTTCGTATCAAATAGGATTTCAGCTTTACCATTGCTTCTCAAGATTTTCTATCGGTTTCTCCTGCAAAACAACGAAAAACCAAGGAAAAGGAGCAGTTTAGGCCCAGCCGATTAGATCCAAGTAGAAACCAACAACGGCCACCACACAACCGTTGTTTCTTGCTCCCTGTGATAACCGGAGCACCATTAGAATTTGTCCCTGCTCCTGAACAACAAAGACCAATATCCCCACATTTTTGGCTTCTTAACTGCAGACTTTTGTTAAAGCAGATACGACATTCAAGTATCAACCATTGTACCTTCAATGGCGATGAAATACACCTCCCTAGAGACCGTCTGAACTGCTCCTATCTAAAATAAAATGCAGTACCCTTATGTGTGTGTGTGAGAGAGAGAGATGGGAATTAATACCCCAGACAAAACTCTCTATGAGTTTCCAAATTACTGCTCATCTTCTATGTATAGAAGCAAGAACAGATACTCTCTGAGAAAGAACAAGGCAGAGGCTGAAACATAGAAAGTGTGAATTCTGAGAGAGCACCGAGTGCTGTTATGATGAGAGGGAGGGGAAGAGAGGGTTAAAAGTCGAAATGTTTCACCATGGCAGCCTTGCGTGTCTAACCCTGCAACAATGCTGTGGAGTTCGTGGCAAGTCACATGCTTGGGTGAACGACGTGCCAACATTCAAATAATGAAAAATCGACCCCCTCAACGGGCAGTTCTCCGGACTACTGGGTAGTTTCGACTCCGACGAGATACGAAAATTAATGGTCAGTCCATCTACTCTCCTCCTCTCCTCTTCAACCCAGTTTCAAGAAAAAGGGACGGAATGGGGTAAGTTTACCACCTTCTTCGTCAATAAACAGTTGGAGTTGATTGAAATTAACACCTTCTAACCACCTGCGCGTGCTCGGAATGAAGAACGGTCGGTCAATGAACGCCACCTCTCCTCTGTCGTTCCTTCAATCCAGATTGAAGAGAAAGGAGAATAGGGTAAACGAAAAAAAAGGGTAAAATGGTCCAAATATTATCATAAAGGTTAGTTTTGGTATAATAAAATTATTTAAACTGTACCTAATCTCACATGATGGCCCTAACTGACGGTAAGTTAATACTAGCTACTGGGTTGCCGTTAATTAAAAATTCGTGTACTAGATGGGCATTAGACCTAAAATATAAATATTTATCGAAAATTTTAACAAAAAATAAAGAAAGAAAAACAGAAAAATTCCATTTTACACAGTTGAGTGTAGCATTGGTAGGTAGGTCGTTGCAACAGCAAAGAAGCATTATAAAATGAAGCAAATTAATAAACAGAGGAGAAATCAGTGGGAGCTGAAGGCATCAAATTCTTTGTCTATGTCTATTATTAATGTGGCCTTTAAACTTCAACCTAGCTTAGCTATATCTGACCCTTAGTAGCTGTCGTAGAATTACGAATTAGTACCAGTGTTCGATTCGATGCATTAGAAGTTGATCTTTCATAAGCCCACTTGAGTTAAAAAGGTGGATCTTTTAAAATGCAAAACTATCCTCGCTTTTGTTGGGGAATATGGGGTCACCGTAACTTTGGAGGAGAAGCTCTGAGGCGCGTCTAAAGACACTGTCGTTAGAATGTTATTTATTCCCACTCAGTTTTACTGAGTTTGCTGTTGGGTTACAAGCAGATTCGTTCCCAAGATAGAGCTATGAACGACAAACTGCAACTAGCAAAGTTGAAGAGCCTCCAAAGAAACCTTCTGTGAGACTGTAGCAGACTGGACTGAGAAGGCAAACTCATGATAAATTTCGCAATTTGTCGTCCATATGAAGAAAAGGTAGGTGTTGGTTTAGAGAAAGCACCTTGAACTGTCACAATTTCAAACATTGTGACTGTTTAAAAAGTAGTTAATAGTTGGTGACTGTTAACTTTGAATTGTGCCTCTTGATCACACCCGATTGAATCGTGACTGTTGATCTCATCAACGATGATCAACGGTCATCAATACACCAAAACCAGAGCCATCCATCGCGAGCCATGCGGGTGCGAGCAAGTGCGAGCAAAGTGCACCTCTAAAGCACCTTATTGCGTCGCACACACGCACGTGTGCACATTGCGCAGTATTAAATCCCCATACTCTTCTCTACTAATTCTAAGAAGTGTAAATCAGCTTCTATTCAAAAACTGAAAACAAAACTTATAATTTTACAATGTGGGACAAATTCAAAACTGGATTTTATAAAAGAAAAACTGATTTTTTCAAACAAGTATACAGGTGCAATTTCTCATGTAATTGACCAATCAAACCCATTGGATTTAATCTCTTATGAGATTAAAATCCAACAAGCTTTTTTCATGGTAAAATCGATATAATTCGTTTTCCTAACCATCATATTAATTTCAAATTGAATCACACTCATCATAATACTTGTCATGTATAAAATAACCTAAATAACTCCAAAGCTAAGAGACCAATTTTATAATGTTCAAACCAACTTTATAACTAATGAATTCATATCGTGTTATATATATATATATATATATATATATATATATACAGGTGATGAGGTGATTAAGTTGGTCAACTGAATCGAATACAATTAACATGAGAAACCGATTAGACCGCTTCAACCGCATGTATCGTATTACATGTATGACCATTCACTGGTTCATGCCTTGATCTATCACCCCTTAACAAGAAAAACCATGAACTATCTATCAAATTAGAACTAACTACCCTATATTAATTCCTACCCTTTTGTTTCTTCAAATCAAAGGCAGTTCAGACCAAAATAAAGTCTCTCCAAAAGCAATCTTTATCTTTAATAACTTTGGAAATTAATCATAATTATGGGCTGCATTAATTCATCAGGTTCCTTCTTCTTCTTCTTCTTCCTAACTCTCATAACCCTCTCCCTCACCACCTCGGTTGCGCAGGCTGATGAAGCCAGTGATCTGATCAAAAACACCTGCGAGCACGCCATTTACAAGGAGTTCTGCATTTCAGACCTGCAACAATCGAAAGGTAAAATAGCAAACATCAGGGATCTTGCGAATATTACGCTCCAGCACGCATTGTCCAACGCAACCTACATTGTCGACTACGTCTCTAAGTTGGCTAACACCACAAAAGATTTTAACGCCCAGAGCTGCTTTGTTGAATGCTCGACGAATTACGAAAAGGCAATTTCTCTAGTGCAGAGCTCATTCTCCGCTTTGGATAATAAAGACTTCGACAACGTGAACAGATGGCTGACATCCGCCATGTTCAGAGCAGAGTTGTGCGAGAAAGCATTCAAAGGACAATCCGGCGTCCAGTTCTCGGAGATAAGCGACAAGGCTGAACTCTTCAACCATCTATGCAGCAATGCTTTAGCCATAGCTGATCGCATGGCCGGGATGTGATATCTCTGTCTTCCATGTTTTCTTTTTTTATTAACTGAATGATGAATACCTTCTTCACACATGGCCGGGATGGTTTCATTAACTCCATCCATCATTGATGAAACCATTACTTGCAGCCTTGTTTGTCATTAAAATTGATATTCGTGTTACAAGAACACATCATTAAACATCTCATCTGAAATCCATTAAATCATACCCCTTATTGTCTTGTAAATGAGAACTCAACATGGAATGATGCAGACACATATATACCCTTTTTTTTAATTTCTTTTATTAACTAGCAGAGCAGAGCAGGGGCTAATGACTCGAAAATGATCTCCTGAAGATGCTTTATATTCAAAATAAATACTTAGAATTGGTTTTGTAGAAAATAAATGCTTTAAATTCAAATAAGACAAAGAAATCAATGTAATAAATAAAAATGAAAATTTGTTGTTGTTTGTCCTATAATAATTGAACCAAGGAATTAATACTATATTCCCTTCCATTACAACCACCCTACAATGTTTGTATAATTAAAGTTTTCCACCCTTGAACCTTAAAAAAAAGAATGGCTTGTAGAATGATTGAATCCATTTTTGTTTCATAACTATACAAACCATGCCAACCGCAAGTCGCAACCATCACAAAATTAGCTCAACTACTAAAAGCACAAAATCCAAGGAAAGCAAGCAGAAACTTTTCGATATAAATAAAGGACCTAGTTATTATCTCTTCCGGCAATAGTTTAGCAAGTAAATTATGCTCTTCTTTGGCTACTTCTCCCTACATTCTACTTTGAGTTTCACTTGTTTCTTCCGAGTAGCCTCATAACTCCGGATAGAAATTGGGTCTCCATCAGCTAGGACTTGTTTAAATTTGAATCTTCATCAATTGGCATTTTGATTGTATTATCACCTTTATACTCACAAAAGATTTAACAAAATCCTATCTCCTATCCCTCATTACTTCATACTTGTTTGCATCAAACTAAAAACCAAAAATATGATGAAATTACATTTTTTACATTTATGAAATTACTTGGCGCAGCATAGAAGCAATGAAAACTGGGCTGGTTATGCAAGCACCGGGCGAACGCAAGCTTCGTAGCGAAGCTGGACGTGAATCTCTTGAGGAGAGAGAAAAGTTGGCGAAAACCGAATGTTTTTATTAGCTTGAAATTAACAGTATTTATAATACATCTGGAAATTGTAGAGTAACTAGGAAAGAAAAATTGTGATAGATCTTAAACATCTAATCTTCTAGCTAGGATCGAACTCTTCTTGGATGTTGCCTTGATCTCCACCGTCCGATCTCCCTGGGTTTATCTCCTTGGAATTACCTTGGATCTTGAACTTCCTTGAATCTTGGGCTTATCTTGAATCTGGAATTCTTGATTTATCTTGAATTCTTGAATTATCTTGGATTCTTGATTTATCTTGAATTCTTGAATTATCTTGGACTCTTGATTTATCTTGAATGTGACTCTTATCTCATGAATTGCCGCCTATATGAGGGGATGAGCCTTGAGATGGGTCTCCATCATTCTCCCCCACTTGGAAAGAACTCGACCTTGGGTCGTGACTGGGATATGCAAGTGTCATCTCGGGCAGGTATTGGTGAAGGTCAGTAACATTGGATGTCTTAGAAATACCCATGTGATCTGGCAAGTCCATGACATATGCATTGTCATTCATTTTCTTCATGATCTTGTATGGACCATACTTCCGAGGCTATAGCTTGTTAAACTTCCCCACGGGAATTCGTTCTTTCCTCAAGAACACCATAACTTCATCACTGACGTCAAATACTTGGTGCTGGCAATGTTTGTCTGCCACCATCTTGTATTTTGCATTGGTTTGCTCAAGTTTCTGCCTTAGGGCGTCTTGGACGGACTGGATCTGCTCTGCCAACTGTTCTTCCGAGGCACTGGGTACTCTGGGTAGCTTCACTAAGTCCAGTGCATGATTAGCAACCTTCATATAGACAATGGAGAATGGAAATCTACCTGTAGAGCTGTGGACTACATTATTGTATGCGAACTCGGCTTGTGCTATGGCAAAATCTCACTGCTTCAGTCTCTCCCTACAGATACTACAAATCAAATTACCAAGGGTCCAATTCACCACTTCTATCTGTCTGTCCGTCTGCAGGTGGGTTGTATTGCTGAAATTCAATGATGAGTCAAATAGCCTCCACATGGTCATCCAAAAATGACTTAGGAACCTTGTGTCTCGATCTGATGTGATGGTCTTAGGTACCCCATGTAAACGGACAATTTCTCTGAAAAATAACTTGGTTGTCGCTGTTGCATCTATTGTCTTCTTGCATGGAAGGAAATGAGACATCTTTGAGAACCGGTCAACCACTACGAAGACAGAGTCCATATTTCTAGGAATTTTGGGCAACCCTAGCATGAAATCCATGGACAAGTCTTCCCAAATCGTGGTAGGAACAGGTAGAGGCATGTAGAGGCTGGTATTCTGGGTCTGTCCCTTGGCTGTTTGACAGATATAGCATCTACTTACAATAGTAGTCACATCTCTTCTTAACTTCCGCCAATAGTAACGCCCTTTGACTGTTTCAATTGTTTTGTCTCTCCCAAGGTGGCTTGCTAATCCTCCCCCATGCAGATCCCTGATGATCTTTTCGTAGAGGGAGGTGCAAGGGATGCACAACTGTTCTCCTTTCATAAGGAACCCATCATGAAGGTAAAATTCACCTGTTGGCTGCCAATTTATACATTTTTCCCACGCCTTTTGGAAGTCCTCATCTTAGGCGTAGAGGTCTTTCAAGCATTCAAAGCCCACAATTTCAATACTGAGAGTCTTGATGAGGATGACACGTCTACTAAGAGCATCGGCCACTGTATTTTGTTGCCCGACCTTATACATAATTTTGTATGGGAATTTATCAAGGAAAACAGACCATCTTGCATGCAAATCACTCATCAACTACTTCTGCTTACTGAGATACTTAAGAGCTTGGTGGTCGGTGTAAAGAACAAATTCTTTGGCAATTAAATAATGTTCCCATGTTTTAAAGGCTCTAACTATAGCATAGAATTCCTTATCATAGGTGGACCACTTCTTCCTGGCTTCACATAACTTTTCACTAAAAAAGGCAATGGGTCTCTTCTCTTGAGACAATACAACCCCTATGCCAACTCCACTGGCATCACATTCTACTTCAAACAGTTTATCAAAACTTGGCAAGGCAAGGACATGAACAGTACATGATTTTTCTTTTATGAGGGCAAAACTCTTCTCTTGTTCTTCTCCCCACTGAAACTTCCCCTTTTTCAAGCACTCAGTGATGGGAGCTACAATACTACTAAAGTGTTTGATAAATCGCCTGTAGAAAGTTGCTAACCCATGGAAACGCCTTACATCTGTGACATTTGATGGGGTCGGCCACTCCCTAATGACTTTCACCTTCCCTTCATCCACCTTAATTCCACCCTTGCTTATAATGAATCCCAGGAACAATAAATTATCACTCATGAAAGTGCACTTCTTTAAATTAGCATATAATTTGTTTTCCCTTAATGCTTTTAATATCTCCCTGATATGTCCAATGTGCTCAGTGATAGATTTGCTATAAATTAAAATATCATCAAAATATGCCACAACAAATTTACCAATAAAGGGACGTAGTACCTGATTCATTAGCCTCATGAAGGTGTTGGGTGCGTTGGTTAGTCCAAAGGGCATGACTAACCATTCGAACAGTCCATTTCTAGTCTTGAAGGCTGTCTTCCATTCGTCTCCGGGTCGGATTCTGATTTGATGGTACCCACTCTTGAGATCGATTTTAGAGAATACTACGGCTCCATCAAGCTGATCTAGCATGTCGTCCAGCCTGGGAATGGGGAATTTGTAGCCAATAGTAATTTTATTAATAGCCCTACTGTCAACACACATCTTCCAACTTCCATCATTCTTTGGTGTTAAACAATGCTGGTACTGCGCAAGGGCTCATACTGACTTGAATATGCCCATTTTTCAACAATTCTTCTACCTTCTCCCATAAAATTTCATTTTCTTTAGGACTCATCCTGAAATGTGGGAGGTTAGGGAGACTAGCACCAGGAACAAAATCAATGTGATGTTGTATATCTCGCACGGGCGGGAGTTCATTTGGTAACTCATCTGAAACTACATCATGGAACTCATCAAGTAGTCCCTGCACTTCCACTAGAATTTTATTTTCCTTCAGTATCTCCTTCATATTTTCTCCCTTTACTACCAACAAGTGTATCTCGCGGGTATCCTTACATTCTTTTACAAATTCAGCATGGTGATGTGTAATAGTAAGGAAATTTTTCTCATCCGTTTTTTGGGCCTTTGGGGAATTCTTTTCAGCCATGGGTAACAAAGTGTAGCGTATACCCTATTTTTCAAGTTGGTAAGTATTCTTCCTACCCATGTGTCTTGCATTTGTATCAAACTGTCAAGGCCTTCCTAACAAAATATGGCAAGCATCCATGTCTACAATATCGCAATACACCTCATCATTGTACTTACCAATGGAGAATGGGACTTGCAATGTTTCTCCACCGTACGCCGCCGCCCTCTTTGATCCACCCAATTCTGTATGGGTTTGGATGTTTTTCAGGGAGTAGTTGTAATCTTTGTACCACATCCCTGCAAATAATATTTTCTTGACTGCCACTATCAATAATTAAATCAATATCGCAATACACCTTCTTCATCTTCCCCATCAGGTCCACAATATACTTCCTCTTTAACATCTTCTTCCTCCTCCCTTTCTATCATATTAATTGCCTTCCTTCTGGGACAGTCATTGGACCTATGCCCAACTTCATTGCACTTAAAGCATTTAAAAGGAGCGGGTCTTGCATAGGGATTACTGGGTTTAGGAGGGTTGGGAGGGTTACCTCGAGTATTTCCTCCTGTGATGGCCTTACCGGCGTTAGCTGTAGTCGCCGGGTGAGAAGGTTGTACTCCTGGGGCTGATTTGTTTCTGACGACAGCTGCCGGTCTGTTGTCGCTCCCACTGTACCTGCGGTAATTATCACCACGGGTCTTTTCTTGGAACATTAATTCAGCTTTTAAAGCTAGGTTCCTTGCTTCCTGCACATTAAAAACCATATGGATGCCAATTTTATCTCTGATAGCCGGTCTCAAACCGCTCAGATAACGGGCTGCCTGCTGGTTATCACTTTCAGATAGCTGATTTCTTTTAGCCAATCTTAGAAATTCATATGTATATTCATTGACACTTCTTGAACCCTGCGCACATCGTTGATATGATTCAAACATATATTGTTCATAATTTGGGGGTAAAAATCTACCTCTTATTAGTTGTTTCATGTGCTTCCAGGTTCGAACAGGACCCCTTCCTTCTTTGATCCGAGTCTCTCTCATACATTCCCACTAGACAGATGTGCCTCCTTTTAGTCGGAAGGCTACTAGTTTCACTCTTCGTTCTTCCAGGATCTCCATGTACTCGAAGAAACAGTCAACCTCTGTGATCCAATCTAGAAGTCCCTCTATATCCAGATCCCCACTAAAAGTAGGAATATCTACCTTGAGTCTAAAGCCATCATTATTCTGACGGGGATTGAAATTACTTGGATTGCACCAGTTCCTGTCGTTTCTGCTGTCGCTGGGGACAAGTGGAGCAACACGGAACTCTAACTCGTCGTCACTATCATCATCAAGAACTGGGTGTCGGGATACAGGATTGACGAGTGGTCTGTCGTGGTCATCTCCTTCGATTGGATATGGATTCTCCCGGTTCCTTGGAACATCCTCCTGTAACAAGGTTCGCAGTTGTCCAGCGATCTCGGCCAATTGCTGCTCGATGTTACGTGTGGCTGTGCTCTGTTCTTCGATTGCTCTCCAAATAGCTTATAACCCGTGATCTCCGTCACGGGGTGGGTTGCGACTGCTACCGTCTTGGTTGGCCATCTGACTGGGTGAACTCCCTGCTCTGATACCACCTGACGCAATGTAGAAGCAATGAAAACTGGGTTGGCTATGCAAGCATCGGGCGAACGCAAGCATCGTAGCGAAGCTAGACGTGAATCTTTTGAGGAGAGAGAAAAGTTGGCGAAAACTAAATGTGTTTATTAGCTTGGAATTAACAGTATTTATAATACATTTGGAAATTGTAGAGTAACTAGGAAAGAAAAATTGTGATAGATCTTAAACATCTAATCTTCTAGCTAGGATCGAACTCTTCTTAGATGTTGCCTTGATCTCCACCGTCTGATCTCCCTGGGTCTATCTCCTTGGAATTACCTTGGATCTTGAATTTCCTTGAATCTTGGGCTTATCTTGAATCTGGAATTCTTGATTTATCTTGAATTCTCAAATTATCCAAATTTGATTCAATTATGTTGAAATTCGAAATCGGATTTTTGAGTACCATTGAGATCCTATAGCAACATTCGGCTATGGAAGATTTAAGAATCTACTTAATGATGTATTAGTTTTTCTATAGATAATTAAAAGTATTTCATTAATACAAACGAGCATACTGGCAAACCGGCCAAGGTACGTATTAGTTAAGACAAAATTGGTGAAGAATATAAAGGATTCTGGCATCGGGCCGGCAAGGAAGGAGAAGGCAAACTGGCAGAGTATGAATCATCACAAGTTAGATAGATAGAGAGAAATACGGGATACCGAAAAGTTTCTCCGATAATAGAGAGTTTTGATTTCCTTGGATTTTGTGCTTTTAGCAATTTAGCTAATTTTGTGA